>NW_028136520.1:1200000-1800000 GCF_964662115.1 Mustela nivalis
GACATCCCAAACGACACCCAGACAGCTGGCCCCAACCTGGACACATAGGACCCGCTATGGCTGTAGGTCGTCATCTCTTCCCAACCTCGGTTTTCAGGCTTCAGAACCTAGACCTTATCTCCAATCACTGCCCAGGGGTGAACGTGATGCAGAAATTAGAATTCCTCCTTCCCCATGGCCAGAAACCTTGTGGTTGGCATGTTGTCCAACGTTCAATGTGGGAAAACCTGCATTGTCCGAAAGGCCACGCCAGTGCTTGAGGGCCGCCTAGGGCACAGACATGCATTGTGACTTGCAGCGTGAGTCCCGTATTAAAGTAACGCCTCTCAGTGGCTGGACCAAGATCCTGCATATGGGGCTTGTCATATCCATAGGCCCCCAGGCTTAACCAGAGGGCGAGTATTCCAGTTGTCAGTACCCACTGCTATGCTCTAGAATCCCTCTACTGGGGGGACACATGAAGCAGAAAACAGGACACTTCCCTTCCCACAGAATGACCCCAAACTCTTGGGGGCTGGACAAACTACCAGAGAGGGAGACTTCTACGACCCATGAGGCAACTCCTACATTAAACGGCCATTGTGGACAAAACATCCAGAGACAAAAGCCTGAGCGACTGCCTCCCTCTCACCCTTCTTTCATATCCAGAGGAGCTCCCCTCATGGACTGTAGATCAGGCCTGCCGTAACCTCGGCCCCAAACCTGAGCTGAGTTAGGGTTTTTGGATGTCTGTCTGCACAGCCATGGCCCACACAGCTTCCAGGCTGGGGTCTCTGGAGCCACACCACAGTATTGTGCCTGCTCTCTCCTAAGAAACTGCCCATTCCATTGGCCACAACTCTACAAAATAGTAGAAACCTCAAGGTCCCCATGGACATCCCACTACCGCAAGCCGCACTGGACAAATAGGGGCATTATGACACAAGCTGAGCAACTACTACCTCCATGCAGAAACACAGACAGATATCCGCAGAGACAGAAGATTGAAACAGACAGGCCCCTAGGCCCTATTATGAACTCTTGCTTTGGTGTCCAGGTATCACTCCTCAGAGGCCTGGGTTCGAAGACCAGCATACGCGGCTTTCCTGAGGCACCAGACAGAAGACCCCTCATCTCCACATGGGAAGCTTCCTTGTTGGAGTTGTGTCAAGCCCTTCGGGTTGGAGAATCCTGCAGAGTCCCTTAGCTACTGCCACATTCCAAGGTCTCCATGGCCACCAACCCACATTATGACTCATCCTCAGCAGAGTCCATTTAAACTCAGCCTTCTGTGTAGCTCACCCAAGAGCCCGCAGATTGAGCGTGACTTGTCTCGACCAGGCAATGGGAAGGAGAGTTGGCGTTTCTCGGCATCCATGCTTAGGCCCCTGCTATCGAGTCTTTCTGTATGGGGCATCCTGGAACCATCCAATAGTACTCGACTGTCCTGAAGAAGGAAACTTTGAAGTTTGGAGCAGCTCACAACTCCCAGCGTAGGGAAACCTCCCTGGCCTCATGTTGCTCCCACTCCCTTCAGGAAGGGGCCGTCATGGACACAAACTCCAGCTTGAGGCAACATCTGATAATCGCCCTGACCTCACCTGCAGGAGATCTCGATTCAGCCTCTGCAGAGTGGGCCTGCCATGCTCTTGGCCCCAAAACTCGTGCTAGCTTGTGTTTTCAGTCTTCCTTCCTCACAATCCTGGCCACACCCCTCCAGTTTGGCAATTCTGGAGACACAATGCAGCACTCTGCCTGCCCTCCAGAAGAAAAATGTTGCCCTATAGGGCTAACCCGAAACGCCAAATGAGTAACAACCTGCATGCCACTCGACCATACCCCAATTATACAGTCTAGCCTGGGCACTAAAGCCCTGTCTCACACAACCTGAGGGCAGACCTCCAGTCCAACACCCAAACAGCTTGCCGTACACAGAGCATATCACACCCACAATGGCTTTAGTCCATCATCTCTACCCAACCTCAGTTTTCACCTTCAGAACCTAAACATTATCTCCACTCACTGCTCAGGAGTGAACGTGATGCAAGAATCAGAACTTCTCCTTCGCCTTGGCAAGAAACCTAGTGGTTGGCATGTTGTCCAATGTTCATTGTAGGAGAAAGCAGCATGGACTATGAGGCCCCACCTATCCCTGAGGGCCACAATTTGCACAAACACACATTGAGACCCTCAGCGTGAGCCCTATCTTCATGTAAAGCCTCTTAGTGACTGGAACAACAGCCCACATATGGGGCTTGCCAAGCCCCAGTCCCCCAATATCAACCAGAGTTCGAGATGTCTAGTCACCCATACTCAGGGCTCTACTCAGAATCCCTCTTTGGTGGGACACCTGAGGTAAAAATATATATATATATATATATATATATATATATATATATATATATATACAGAACGGATTCTTCCAATCCACAGAATGATCCCAAACACTTGGGATAAGGCCATATCACCAGAGAAAGAATTGTCCATGGCCCTTGAGGACATCCCGAAATTCCATGGCCACCGTTGACACAAAATTCAGAGACAAAAGCCTGAGCAAGCGCCACATACTCGCCCTTTGTTCATAGCCCGGAAAATTCTCACGGTCTGTAGATCGAGCCTTCATACATACATCCCCAAACCTAAGCTGAGTTTGTGTTTTCAGACTTCTGTCCCCACAGGCATGGCCCACACACCATCCAAGCTGGGGCCCCTGGAGCCACACCTCAGGACTTTGGCTTCCCTCTCCAGAGGAATTCTGCCATTTCCATTGGCCACAACCCTATAGATTAGGAGAATCCTCCAAACTCCCCCAGGCCATCCGAATTGTGTTGGCTGCCCAGAACACACAGGGATGATCTTTCACAAGTTAGGAAACCACCTCCACTCAGACCCAGAGACAGATATCCCCATAGAATAAGATTGAACTGGACGGGCACTGAGGCCCTAATCAGATCCATTGAGTTTGATTCCAGTCATCTCTCCTCAGAGGCCTGGTTTCCAATACCAGCATATGGGAGATTCCTTAGGCACTCATCAAAACAATTCTCTTCTCTACATAGGAAATATACTCTTTAGAGCTCCATCAAAACCTCCGGTTATGAACATCCCTCAAGGCCCCGGATCAAGCACCCCATTCCAAGGTCTACATGGACACAAATGCACATTATGACCCATCCTCAACTCACCCATTTCAAAACACCCGCCTCGGTTGCTCCCCTAGATCCAGCAGATCAAACTTGCCTTGGCTCTATGAGACACCTGGAATGGGAGGCAGGCTGCCCAGGCATCCATCCTTAGAACCCTGCTCTGGATAACTTCCTTATGGGATGTCCTGGAGCCATTCAACATGTCTCGACTGTCCCACAGAAGGAATCATTGTGGTTTGGAGAATCTCACAATTCCCATAGTGGGAAAACCTCCAAGTCCTCGTGACACCCTCCCCTTCATTAAGGGGCCGTCATGGACAGAAATTCCGACCTAAGAAAACGTCTGATCCTAGCTCTGTCTTCAGGTATACGGGATCTCGAATCATCTCTGCAGAGGGTGCCTGCCGTCCCCTCACCCCGAAATCTAAGTCTGGCTTGTGTTCTCAGAATTTTTTCCTCACACTCCTGGCCCACAAGCCTTCCAGTTTGGGAATTTTGGAGTCACTATGTGGCACTGTGTCTTCCCTCCAGAAGAAAAACGTTGCCCTCTGGGGCTACCCAGTAACCACAAATGAGTATCATCCTGCACGAAACTCGACTGCACCCCAATGATGAAGTCTAGCCTGTGCACTAATTCCCTGTCTGCCACAGCCTGAGCCTGCACCTCCCAACCCACACTCAACAGCTGGCCGAACACTGAGCACATCAGACACACCATGGCCTTAGGGCTTCATCTCTTCCCAACCTCAGTTTTCAGGCTTCAGAACCTAGACCTTAAATCCAATCACAGTCCAGGAGTGAAAGTGTTGCAGAAATTAGAACTCCATCTTCCCCATTGCCAGAAAACTTGTGGTTCCCATTCTGTGCAACGTTCAGTGTAGGAGAAACCAGCATGGTACATTAGGCCACGCCCTGACTTGAGGGGCTCCTTGGGCACAAAAACACATTGTGAAACTCAGTGTGAGACCTATCCTCAAGGAAGGCCTCTCAGTGTCTGGACCAAGAGCCCACATATGGGGCTTGCCATGTTCTTAGGTCCCAATGTTAACCAGAGGTCTGGTTGTCCAGTTGCCCCCACCCACGACTCTGCTCTGGAATCCCTCTTTTGGTGGTCCACCTGAGGTTAAAAAAAAAAAAAAAAAAAAAAACCAGAACGGCCTCCTCCCTTCCCACAGAATGACCCCAATCTCTTGGGATCGGGTCAAATCCCCAGAAAGGGAGCTTCATCGATTGCCCATGAGGACACCCTGACATTCCATGGCAATCGGGGACACATTTCCAGAAAAAAAAAAAAAAAGCATGAGCAAGCACCTCACATTCGCCCTTTGTTCATATCCCGAAGAGGTCTCCTCACGGTCTATAGATCGGGCCGGCCATACCTACATCCCACAACCTAAGTGGAGTTTGTGTTTTCAGACTTTTGTCCAAATAGCCCTGGACCACACACGCTCCACACTCGGGTCCCTGGAGCCACACCTCAGGACTGTGCTTCCCTTTCAAGGGAATTCTTCCCATTCCATTGGCCACAACCTTGCAAATTAGGAAAAACCTCCAATGTCACCGAGGCCATCCCAGTAGTATAGGCTGCCCAGGACAAACAGGGGTGATCTCAAACCAGCTGAGCAACTACCTCCACTCAGACAACAGATGTCCCCAGAGAAGAATATTGAACCGGACAGGCCCCTAGGCCCTAATCAGATCCATTGCTTTGGTTTCCAGGCATCTCTCCTCAGAGGCCTCGTTTCCAATACCAGCATATGGTGGTTTCCTGAGGCACCAATAAGAACAAATCTCGTCTCCCCATGGAAACTTGCTCATTGGAGCTTTGTCATAACCTCTGGTTAGGAGAATCCTTCAGGGCCCTGGTGCCACTGCCCCATACCAAGGTCTCCATGGACTCAAACCAACATTAAGACCATCCTCAGGAAAGTCCATATCAACTCAGCCCCCTCTGTTGCTACCCCAAGCCAGCAGATCAAACGTTTCTTGTTGCTAGGAGACAATTGGAATGTGAGGCTGGCTGCCCAGGCATCCATACTTAGAACCCTGTTCTGGAAAAATACCTTATAAGACGTCCTGGAGCCATCCAACTAATCTTAATTGTCCCACAGAAGGAATCCTTGCGGTTTGGAGCATCTCACAACTCCAATAGTGGGAAAACCCCCATGGCCTCATAATGCCCCCCCTTCCTGAAGGGGCCAACATGGACAGAAACTCAAACCTGAGCCAAAGTCTGAACCTCGACCTGACTTCAGACGCATGAGATCTCAATTCAGCTCTGCAGAGTGTGCCTGCCATGTCCTTGCCCGAAACCTAAGCCTAGCTTGTGTTCTCAGACATCCGTCCTCACTCTCCTGGCCCACAAGCCCTCCAGTTTGGGAATTCCGAAGCCACAATGCAGCACTCTGCCTGCCCTCCAGAAGAAAAACTTTGCCCTCTGCTGCTAATAAGAAACCCCAAATGATTTTCTAATGCATGCCACTCGATTGTAAAGCAATTATACAGCCCACCCTGTATACTAATGCCCTGTCTGGCACAGCCTGAGACAAGACATCCCAAACGACACCCAGACAGCTGGCCCCAACCTGGACACATAGGACCCGTTATGGCTGTAGGTCGTCATCTCTTCCCAACCTCGGTTTTCAGGCTTCAGAACCTAGACCTTATCTCCAATCACTGCCCAGGGGTGAACGTGATGCAGAAATTAGAATTCCTCCTTCCCCATGGCCAGAAACCTTGTGGTTGGCATGTTGTCCAACATTCAATGTGGGAAAACCTGCATTGTCCGAAAGGACACGCCAGGGCTTGAGGGCCGCCTAGGGCACAGACATGCATTGTGACCTGCAGCGTGAGTCCCGTATTAAAGTAACGCCTCTCAGTGGCTGGACCAAGATCCTGCATATGGGGCTTGTCATATCCATAGGCCCCCAGGCTTAACCAGAGGGCGAGTATTCCAGTTGTCAGTACCCACTGCTATGCTATAGAATCCCTCTACTGGGGGGACACATGAAGCAGAAAACAGGACACTTCCCTTCCCACAGAATGACCCAAACTCTTGGGGGCTGGACAAACTACCAGAGAGGGAGACTTCTACGACCCATGAGGCAACTCCTACATTAAACGGCCATTGTGGACAAAACATCCAGAGACAAAAGCCTGAGCGACTGCCTCCCTCTCACCCTTCTTTCATATTTAGAGGAGCTCCCCTCATGGACTGTAGATCAGGCCTGCCGTAACCTCGGCCCCAAACCTGAGCTGAGTTAGGGTTTTTGGATGTCTGTCTGCACAGCCATGGCCCACACAGCCTCCAGGCTGGGGTCTCTGGAGCCACACCACTGAACTGTGCCTGCTCTCTCCTATGAAACTGCCCATTCCATTGGCCACAACTCTACAAAATAGGAGAAACCTCAAGGTCCCCAAGGACATCCCACTACCGCAAGCCACACTGGACAAATAGGGGCATTATGACACAAGCTGAGCAACTACTACCTCCATGCAGAAACACAGACAGATATCCGCAGAGACAGAAGATTGAACCAGACAGGCCCCTAGGCCCTATTATGAACTCTTGCTTTGGTGTCCAGGTATGACTCCTCAGAGGCCTGGGTTCGAAGACTAGCATACGCGGCTTTCTTGAGGCACCAGACAGAAGTCCCCTCATCTCCACATGGGAAGCTTCCTTGTTGGAGTTGTGTCAAGCCCTTCGGGTTGGAGAATCCTGCAGAGTCCCTTAGCTACTGCCACATTCCAAGGTCTCCATGGCCACCAACCCACATTATGACTCATCCTCAGCAGAGTCCATTTAAACTCAGCCTTCTGGGTAGCTCACCCAAGAGCCCGCAGATTGAGCGTGCCTTGTCTCGACCAGGCAATGGGAAGGAGAGTTGGCGTTTCTCGGCATCCATGCTTAGGCCCCTGCTATCGAGTCTTTCTGTATGGGGCATCCTGGAACCATCCAATAGTACTCGACTGTCCTGAAGAAGGAAACTTTGAAGTTTGGAGCAGCTCACAACTCCCAGCGTAGGGAAACCTCCCTGGCCTCATGTCGCTCCCACTCCCTTCAGGAAGGGGCCGTCATGGACACAAACTCCAGCTTGAGGCAACATCTGATAATCGCCCTGACCTCACCTGCAGGAGATCTCGATTCAGCCTCTGCAGAGTGGGCCTGCCATGCTCTTGGTCCCAAAACTCGTGCTAGCTTGTGTTTTCAGTCTTCCTTCCTCACAATCCTGGCCACACCCCTCCAGTTTGGCAATTCTGGAGACACAATGCAGCACTCTGCCTGCCCTCCAGAAGAAAAATGTTGCCCTATAGGGCTAACCAGAAACGCCAAATGAGTAACAACCTGCATGCCACTCGACCATACCCCAATTATACAGTCTAGCCTGGGCACTAAAGCCCTGTCTCACACAACCTGAGGGCAGACCTCCAGTCCAACACCCAAACAGCTTGCCGTACACAGAGCATATCACACCCACAATGGCTTTAGTCCATCATCTCTACCCAACCTCAGTTTTCACCTTCAGAACCTAAACCTTATCTCCACTCACTGCTCAGGAGTGAACGTGATGCAAGAATCAGAACTTCTCCTTCGCCTTGGCAAGAAACCTAGTGGTTGGCATGTTGTCCAATGTTCATTGTAGGAGAAAGCAGCATGGACTATGAGGCCCCACCTATCCCTGAGGGCCACAATTTGCACAAACACACATTGAGACCCTCAGCGTGAGCCCTATCCTCATGTAAAGCCTCTTAGTGACTGGAACAACAGCCCACATATGGGGCTTGCCAAGCCCCAGTCCCCCAATATCAACAAGAGTTCGAGATGTCTAGTCACCCATACTCAGGGCTCTACTCAGAATCCCTCTTTGGTGGGACACCTGAGGTAAAAAAAAAAAAAAAATATATATATATATATATATATATATATATATATATATATATATATACACAGAACGGGCTCTTCCAATCCACAGAATGATCCCAAACACTTGGGATAAGGCCATATCACCAGAGAAAGAATTGTCCATGGCCCTTGAGGACACCCCGACATTCCACGACCACCATTGACACAAAATCCAGAGACAAAACCCTGAGCAAGAGCCACATACTCGCCCTTTGTTCATAGCCCGGAAAATTCTCACGGTCTGTAGATCGAGCCTTCATACATACATCCCCAAACCTAAGCTGAGTTTGTGTTTTCAGACTTCTGTCCCACAGTCCTGGCCCACACACCATCCAAGCTGGGGCCCCTGGAGCCACACCTCAGGACTTTGGCTTCCCTCTCCACGGGAATTCTGCCATTTCCATTGGACACAACCCTATAGATTAGGAGAATCCTCCAAACTCCCCCAGGCCATCCGAATTGTGTTGGCTGCCCAGGACACACAGGGATGATCTTTCAAAAGTTAGGAAACCACCTCCACTCAGACCCAGAGACAGATATCCCCATAGAATAAGATTGAACTGGACGGGCACTGAGGCCCTAATCAGATCCATTGATTTTGATTCCAGTCATCTCTCCTCAGAGGCCTGGTTTCCAATACCAGCATATGGGAGATTCCTTAGGCACTCATCAAAACAATTCTCTACTCTACATAGGAAACATACTCTTTAGAGCTCCATCAAAACCTCCGGTTATGAACATCCCTCAAGGCCCCGGATCAAGCACCCCATTCCAAGGTCTACATGGACACAAATGCACATTATGACCCATCCTCAACTCACACATTTCAAAACACCTGCCTCGGTTGCTCCCCTAGATCCAGCAGATCGAACTTGCCTTGGCTCTATGAGACACCTGGAATGGGAGGCAGGCTGCCCAGGCATCCATCCTTAAAACCCTGCTCTGGATAACTTCCTTATGGGATGTCCTGGAGCCATTCAACATGTCTCGACTGTCCCACAGAAGGAATCATTGTGGTTTGGAGCATCTCACAATTCCCATAGTGGGAAAACCTCCATGTCCTCGTGACACCCTCCCCTTCATGAATGGGCCGTCATGGACAGAAACTCCGACCTAAGAAAACGTCTGATCCTAGCTCTGTCTTCAGGTATACGGGATCTCGAATCATCTCTGCAGAGGGTGCCTGCCGTCCCCTCACCCCGAAATCTAAGTCTGGCTTGTGTTCTCAGAATTTTTTCCTCACACTCCTGGCCCACAAGCCTTCCAGTCTGGGAATTTTGGAGTCACTATGTGGCACTGTGTCTTCCCTCCAGAAGAAAAACGTTGCCCTCTGGGGCTACCCAGTAACCACAAATGAGTATCATCCTGCACGAAACTCGACTGCACCCCAATGATTCAGTCTACTGGGCACTAATTCCCTGTCTACCACAGCCTGAGCCTGCACCTCCCAACCCACACTGAACAGCTGGCCGAACACTGAGCACATCAGACACACCATGGCCTTAGGGCTTCATCTCTTCCAGACCTCAGTTTTCAGACTTCAGATCCTAGACCTTAAATCCAATCACAGTCCAGGAGTGAAAGTGTTGCAGAAATTAGAACTCCATCTTCCCCATTGCCAGAAAACTTGTGGTTCCCATACTGTGCAATGTTCAGTGTAGGAGAAACCAGCATGGTACATTAGGCCACGCCCTGACTTGAGGGGCTCCTTGGGCACAAAAACACATTGTGAAACTCAGTGTGAGACCTATCCTCAAGGAAGGCCTCTCAGTGTCTGGACCAAGAGCCCACATATGGGGCTTGCCATGTTCTTAGGTCCCAATGTTAACCAGAGGTCTGGTTGTCCAGTTGCCCCCACCCACGACTCTGCTCTGGAATCCCTCTTTTGGTGGTCCACCTGAGGTTAAAAAAAAAAAAAAAAAAAAAAACCAGAACGGCCTCCTCCCTTCCCACAGAATGACCCCAATCTCTTGGGATCGGGTCAAATCCCCAGAAAGGGAGCTTCATCGATTGCCCATGAGGACACCCTGACATTCCATGGCAATCGGTGACACATTTCCAGAAAAAAAAAAAAAAAGCATGAGCAAGCACCTCACATTCGCCCTTTGTTCATATCCCGAAGAGGTCTCCTCACGGTCTATAGATCGGGCCGGCCATACCTACATCCCACAACCTAAGTGGAGTTTGTGTTTTCAGACTTTTGTCCAAATAGCCCTGGACCACACACGCTCCACACTTGGGTCCCTGGAGCCACACCTCAGGACTGTGCTTTCCTTTCAAGGGAATTCTTCCCATTCCATTGGCCACAACCTTGCAAATTAGGAAAAACCTCCAAAGTCACCGAGACCATCCCAATAGGGTAGGCCGCCCATGACAAACAGGGGTGATCTCAAACAAGCTGAGCAACTACCTCCACTCAGACAACAGATGTCCCCAGAGAAGAATATTGAACTGGACAGGCCCCTAGGCCCTAATCAGATCCATTGCTTTGGTTTCCAGGCATCTGTCCTCAGAGGCCTCGTTTCCAATACCAGCATAGGGTGGTTTCCTGAGGCACCAATAAGAACAAATCTCGTCTCCCCATGGAAAACTTGCTCATTGGAGTTTTGTCATAACCTCTGGTTAGGAGAATCCTTCAGGGCCCTGGTGCCACTGCCCCATACCAAGGTCTCCATGGACTCAAACCAACATTAAGACCATCCTCAGGAAAGTCCATTTCAACTCAGCCCCCTCTGTTGCTACCCCAAGCCAGCAGATCAAACGTTTCTTGTTGCTAGGAGACAATTGGAATGTGAGGCTGGCTGCCCAGGCATCCATACTTAGAACCCTGTTCTGGAAAAATACCTTATAAGACGTCCTGGAGCCATCCAACTAATCTTAATTGTCCCACAGAAGGAATCCTTGCGGTTTGGAGCATCTCACAACTCCAATAGTGGGAAAACCCCCATGGCCTCATAATGCCCCCCCCTTCCTGAAAAGCCCAACATGGACAGAAACTCAATCCTGAGCCAAAGTCTGAACCTCGACCTGACTTCAGACGCATGAGATCTCAATTCAGCTCTGCAGAGTGTGCCTGCCATGTCCTTGCCCCGAAACCTAAGCCTAGCTTGTGTTCTCAGACTTCCGTCCTCACTCTCCTGGCCCACAAGCCCTCCAGTTTGGGAATTCCGAAGCCACAATGCAGCACTCTGCCTGCCCTCCAGAAGAAAAACTTTGCCCTATGCTGCTAATAAGAAACGCCAAATGATTTTCTAATGCATGCCACTCGATTGTAAAGCAATTATACAGCCCACCCTGTATACTAATGCCCTGTCTGGCACAGCCTGAGACAAGACATCCCAAACGACACCCAGACAGCTTGCCCCAACCTGGACACATAGGACCCGTTATGGCTGTAGGTCGTCATCTCTTCCCAACCTCGGTTTTCAGGCTTCAGAACCTAGACCTTATCTCCAATCACTGCCCAGGGGTGAACGTGATGCAGAAATTAGAATTCCTCCTTCCCCATGGCCAGAAACCTTGTGGTTGGCATGTTGTCCAACGTTCAATGTGGGGAAACCTGCATTGCCCGAAAGGCCACGCCAGTGCTTGAGGGCCGCCTAGGGCACAGACATGCATTGTGACCTGCAGCGTGAGTCCCGTATTAAAGTAACGCCTCTCAGTGGCTAGACCAAGATCCTGCATATGGGGCTTGTCATATCCATAGGCCCCCAGGCTTAACCAGATGGCGTGTATTCCAGTTGACAGTACCCACTGCTATGCTCTAGAATCCCTCTACTGGGGGGACACATGAAGTAGAAAACAGGACACTTCCCTTCCCACAGAATGACCCAAACTCTTGGGGGCTGGACAAACTACCAGAGAGTGAGACTTCTACGACCCATGAGGCAACTCCTACATTAAACGGCCATTGTGGACAAAACATCAAGAGACAAAAGCCTGAGCAACTGCCTCCCTCTCACCCTTCTTTCATATCCAGAGGAGCTCCCCTCATGGACTGTAGATCAGGCCTGCTGTAACCTCGGCCCCAAACCTGAGCTGAGTTAGGGTTTTTGGATGTCTGTCTGCACAGCCATGGCCCACACAGCCTCCAGGCTGGGGTCTCTGGAGCCACACCACAGAACTGTGCCTGCTCTCTCCTAAGAAACTGCCCATTCCATTGGCCACAACTCTACAAAATAGGGGAAACCTCAAGGTCCCCAAGGACATCCCACTACCGCAAGCCGCACTGGACAAATAGGGGCATTATGACACAAGCTGAGCAACTACTACCTCCATGCAGACACACAGACAGATATCCGCAGAGATAGAAGATTGACCCAGCCAGACCCCTAGGCCTTTTATGAACTCTTGCTTTGTTGTCCAGGTATCACTGCTCAGAAACCTGGGTTCGAAGACCAGCATACGTGGCTTTCCTGAGGCACCAGACAGAATGCCTCTCATCTCCACATGGGAAGCTTCCTTGTTGGAGTTGTGTCAAGCCCTTTGGGTTGGAGAATCCTGCAGAGTCCCTTAGCTACTGCCACATTCCAAGGTCTCCATGGCCACCAACCCACATTATGACTCATCCTCAGGAGAGTCCATTTAAACTCAGCCTTCTGGGTAGCTCACCCAAGAGCCCGCAGATTGAGCGTGCCTTGTCTCGACCAGGCAATGGGAAGGTGATTTGGCGTTTCTCGGCATCCATGCTTAGGGCCCTGCTCTCGAGTCTTTCTTTATGGGGCATCCTGGAACCATCCAATAGTACTCGACTGTCCTGAAGAAGGAAACTTTGAAGTTTGGAGCAGCTCACAACTCCCAGCGTAGGGAAACCTCCCTGGCCTCATGTCGCCCTCACCCCCTTCAGGAAGGGGCCGTCATGGACACAAACTCCAGCGTGAGGCAACATCTGATACTCGCCCTGACCTCATCTGCAGGAGATCTCGATTCAGCCTCTGCAGAGTGGGCCTGCCATGCTCTTGGCCCCAAAACTCGTGCTAGCTTGTGTTTTCAGACTTCCTTCCTCACAATCCTGGCCACACCCCTCCAGTTTGGCAATTCTGGAGACACAATGCAGCACTCTGCCTGCCCTCCAGAAGAAAAATGTTGCCCTATAGGGCTAACCAGAAACGCCAAATGAGTAACAACCTGCATGCCACTCGACCATACCCCAATTATACAGTCTAGCCTGTGCACTAAAGCCCTGTCTGACACAGCCTGAGGGCAGAACTCCAGTCCAACACCCAGACAGCTGGCCGTACACAGAGCATATCACACCCACAATGGCTTTAGGCCATCATCTCTACCCAACCTCAGTTTTCACCTCCAGAACCTAGACCTTATCTCCACTCACTGCTCTGGAGTGAACGTGATGCAAGAATCAGATCTTCTCCTTCGCCTTGGCAAGAAACCTAGTGGTTGGCATGTTGTCCAATGTTCTTTGTAGGAGAAAGCAGCATGGAATATGAGGCCCCACCTATCCCTGAGGGCCACAATTTGCACAAACACACATTGTGACCCTCAGCGTGAGCCCTATCCTCATGTAAAGCCTCTTAGTGACTGGAACAACAGCCCACATATGGGGCTTGCCAAGCCCCTAGTCCCCCAATCTCAACCAGAGTTCGAGATGTCTAGTGACCCCTACTCAGTGCTCTACTCTGGAATCCCTCTTTGGTGGGACAACTGAGATAAAAAAAAAAATACAGAAAGGAATCTTCCCATCCACAGAATGATCCCAACCACTTGGGATCAGGCCAAATGACCAGAGAAAGAATTGTCCATGGCCCTTGAGGACACCCCGACATTCCACGGCCACCATTGACACAAAATCCAGAGACAAAACCCTGAGCAAGAGCCACATACTCGCCCTTTGTTCATAGCCCGGAAAATTCTCACGGTCTGTAGATCGAGCCTTCATACATACATCCCCAAACCTAAGCTGAGTTTGTGTTTTCAGACTTCTGTCCCACAGTCCTGGCCCACACACCATCCAAGCTGGGGCCCCTGGAGCCACACCTCAGGACTTTGGCTTCCCTCTCCACGGGAATTCTGCCATTTCCATTGGACACAACCCTATAGATTAGGAGAATCCTCCAAACTCCCCCAGGCCATCCGAATTGTGTTGGCTGCCCAGGACACACAGGGATGATCTTTCACAAGTTAGGAAACCACCTCCACTCAGACCCAGAGACAGATATCCCCATAGAATAAGATTGAACTGGACGGGCACTGAGGCCCTAATCAGATCCATTGATTTTGATTCCAGTCATCTCTCCTCAGAGGCCTGGTTTCCAATACCAGCATATGGGAGATTACTTAGGCACTCATCAAAACAATTCTCTTCTCTACATAGGAAACATACTCTTTAGAGCTCCATCAAAACCTCCGGTTATGAACATCCCTCAAGGCCCCGGATCAAGCACCCCATTCCAAGGTCTACATGGACACAAATGCACATTATGACCCATCCTCAACTCACCCATTTCAAAACACCCGCCTCGGTTGCTCCCCTAGATCCAGCAGATCGAACTTGCCTTGGCTCTATGAGACACCTGGAATGGGAGGCAGGCTGCCCAGGCATCCATCCTTAGAACCCTGCTCTGGATAACTTCCTTATGGGATGTCCTGGAGCCATCCAACATGTCTCGACTGTCCCACAGAAGGAATCATTGTGGTTTGGAGCATCTCTCAATTCCCATAGTGGGAAAACCTCCATGTCCTCGTGACACCCTCCCCTTCATGAATGGGCCGTCATGGACAGAAACTCCGACCTAAGAAAACGTCTGATCCTAGCTCTGTCTTCAGGTATACGGATCTCGAATCATCTCTGCAGAGGGTGCCTGCCGTCCCCTCACCCCGAAATCTAAGTCTGGCTTGTGTTCTCAGAATTTTTTTCTCACACTCCTGGCCCACAAGCCTTCCAGTTTGGGAATTTTGGAGTCACTATGTGGCACTGTGTCTTCCCTCCAGAAGAAAAACGTTGCCCTCTGGGGCTACCCAGTAACCTCAAATGAGTACCATCCTGCACGAAACTCGACTACACCCAAATGATGCAGTCTAGCCTGGGCACTAATTCCCTGTCTGCCACAGCCTGAGCCTGCACCTCCCAACCCACACTCAACAGCTGGCCGAACACTGAGCACATCAGACACACCATGGCCTTAGGGCTTCATCTCTTCTCAACCTCAGTTTTCAGGCTTAAGAACCTAGACCTTAAATCCAATCACAGTCCAGGAGTGAAAGTGTTGCAGAAATTAGAACTCCATCTTCCCCATTTCCAGAAAACTTGTGGTTCCCATACTGTGCAACGTTCAGTGTAGGAGAAACCAGCATGGTACATTAGGCCACGCCCTGACTTGAGGGGCTCCTTGGGCACAAAAACACATTGTGAAACTCAGTGTGAGACCTATCCTCAAGGAAGGCCTCTCAGTGTCTGGACCAAGAGCCCACATAAGGGGCTTGCCATGTTCTTAGGTCCCAATGTTAACCAGAGTTCTGGTTGTCCAGTTGCCCCCACCCACGACTCTGCTCTGGAATCCCTCTTTTGGTGGTCCACCTGAGGTTAAAAAAAAATAATAATAAAAAAAAAAATAAAAATAAAAAAACCAGAACGGCCTCCTCCCTTCCCACAGAATGACCCCAATCTCTTGGGATCGGGTCAAATCCACAGAAAGGGAGCCTCATCGATGGCCCATGAGGACACCCCGACATTCCATGGCAATCGGTGACACATTTCCAGAAAAAAGAAAAAAAAGCATGAGCATGCACATCACATTCTCCCTTTGTTCATATCCCGAAGAGGTCTCCTCACGGTCTATAGATTGGGCCGGCCATAGCTACATCCCACAACCTAAGTGGAGTTTGTGTTTTCAGACTTTTGTCCAAATAGCCCTGGACCACACACGCTCCACACTTTGGTCCCTGGAGCCACACCTCAGGACTGTGCTTCCCTTTCAAGGGAATTCTTCCCATTCCATTGGCCACAACCTTGCAAATTAGGAAAAACCTCCAAAGTCACCGAGGCCATCCCAATAGTGTAGGCCGCCCATGACAAACAGGGGTGATCTCAAACAAGCTGAGCAACTACCTCCACTCAGACAACAGATGTCCCCAGAGAAGAATATTGACCGGACAGGCCCCTAGGCCCTAAACAGATCCATTGCTTTGGTTTCCAGGCATCTCTCCTCAGAGGCCTCGTTTCCAATACCAGCATATGGTGGTTTCCTGAGGCACCAATAAGAACAAATCTCGTCTCCCCATGGAAACTTGCTCATTGGAGCTTTGTCATAACCTCTGGTTAGGAGAATCCTTCAGGGCCCTGGTGCCACTGCCCCATACCAAGGTCTCCATGGACTCAAACCAACATTAAGACCATCCTCAGGAAAGTCCATTTCAACTCAGCCCCCTCTGTTGCTACCCCAAGCCAGCAGATCAAACGTTTCTTGTTGCTAGGAGACAATTGGAATGTGAGGCTGGCTGCCCAGGCATCCATACTTAGAACCCTGTTCTGGAAAAATACCTTATAAGATGTCCTGGAGGCATCCAACTAATCTTAATTGTCCCACAGAAGGAATCCTTGCGGTTTGGAGCATCTCACAACTCCAATAGTGGGAAAACCCCCATGGCCTCATAATGCCCCCCCTTCCTGAAGGGGCCCACATGGACAGAAACTCAAACCTGAGCCAAAGTCTGAACCTCGACCTGACTTCAGACGCATGAGATCTCAATTCAGCTCTGCAGAGTGTGCCTGCCATGTCCTTGCCCCGAAACCTAAGCCTAGCTTGTGTTCTCAGACTTCCGTCCTCACTCTCCTGGCCCACAAGCCCTCCAGTTTGGGAATTCCGAAGCCACAATGCAGCACTCTGCCTGCCCTCCAGAAGAAAAACTTTGCCCTATGCTGCTAATAAGAAACGCCAAATGATTTTCTAATGCATGCCACTCGATTGTAAAGCAATTATACAGCCCACCCTGTATACTAATGCCCTGTCTGGCACAGCCTGAGACAAGACATCCCAAACGACACCCAGACAGCTGGCCCCAACCTGGACACATAGGACCCGCTATGGCTGTAGGTCGTCATCTCTTCCCAACCTCGGTTTTCAGGCTTCAGACCTAGACCTTATCTCCAATCACTGCCCAGGGGTGAACGTGATGCAGAAATTAGAATTCCTCCTTCCCCATGGTCAGAAACCTTGTGGTTGGCATGTTGTCCATCGTTCAATGTGGTTAAACCTGCATTGTATGAAAGACCACGCCAGTGCTTGAGGGCCGCCTAGGGCACAGACATGCATTGTGACCTGCAGCGTGAGTCCCGTATTAAAGTAGCGCCTCTCAGTGGCTGGACCAAGATCCTGCATATGGGGCTTGTCATATCCATAGGCCCCCAGGCTTAACCAGAGGGCGAGTATTCCAGTTGTCAGTACCCACTGCTATGCTCTTGAATCCCTCTACTGGGGGATCACATGAAGCAGAAAACAGGACACTTCCCTTCCCAGAGAATGACCCCAAACTCTTGGGGGCTGGACAAACTACCAGAGAGGGAGACTTCTACGACCCATGAGGCAACTCCTACATTAAACGGCCATTGTGGACAAAACATCCAGAGACAAAAGCCTGAGCGACTGCCTCCCTCTCACCCTTCTTTCATATCTAGAGGAGCTCCCCTCATGGACTGTAGATCAGGCCTGCCGTAACCTCGGCCCCAAACCTGAGCTGAGTTAGGGTTTTTGGATGTCTGTCTGCACAGCCATGGCCCACACAGCCTCCAGGCTGGGGTCTCTGGAGCCACACCACAGAACTGTGCCTGCTCTCTCCTAAGAAACTGCACATTCCATTGGCCACAACTCTACAAAATAATAGAAACCTCAAGGTCCCCAAGGACATCCCACTACCGCAAGCCGCACTGGACAAATAGGGGCATTATGACACAAGCTGAGCAACTACTACCTCCATGCAGACACACAGACAGATATCCGCAGAGACAGAAGATTGAACCAGACAGGACCCTAGGCCCTATTATGAACTCTTGCTTTGGTGTCCAGGTATCACTCCTCAGAGGCCTGGGTTCGAAGACCAGCATACGGGGCTTTCCTGAGGCACCAGACAGAAGACCTCTCATCTCCACATGGGAAGCTTCCTTGTTGGAGTTTTGTCAAGCCCTTAGGGTTGGAGAATGCTGCAGAGTCCCTTAGCTACTGCCACATTCCAAGGTCTCCATGGCCACCAACCCACATTATGACTCATCCTCAGGAGAGTCCATTTAAACTCAGCCTTCTGGGTAGCTCACCCAAGAGCCCGCAGATTGAGCGTGCTTTGTCTCGACCAGGCAATGGGAAGGTGAGTTGGCGTTTCTCGGCATCAATGCTTAAGCCCCTGCTCTCGAGTGTTTCTGTATGGGGCATCCTGGAACCATCCAATAGTACTCGACTGTCCTGAAGAAGAAAACTTTGAAGTTTGGAGCAGCTCACAACTCCCAGCGTAGGGAAACCTCCCTGGCCTCATGTGGCCCCCACCCCCTTCAGGAAGGGGCCGTCATGGACACAAACTCCAGCTTGAGGCAACATCTGATACTCGCCGTGACCTCACCTGCAGGAGATCTCGATTCAGCCTCTGCAGAGTGGGCCTGCCATGCTCTTGGCCCCAAAACTCGTGCTAGCTTGTGTTTTCAGACTTCTTCCTCACAATCCTGGCCACACCCCTCCAGTTTGGCAATTCTGGAGACACAATGCAGCACTCTGCCTGCCCTCCAGAAGAAAAATGTTGCCCTATAGGGCTAACCAGAAACGCCAAATTAGTAACAACTTGCATGCCACTCGACCATACCCCAATTATACAGTCTAGCCTGTGCACTAAAGCCCTGTCTGACACAGCCTGAGGGCAGACACCCAGACAGCTGGCCATACACAGAGCATATCACACCCACAATGGCTTTAGGCCATCATCTCTACCCAACCTCAGTTTTCACCTTCAGAACCTAGACCTTATCTCCACTCACTGTTCAGGAGTAAACGTGATGCAAGAATCAGAACTTCTCCTTCACCTTGGCAAGAAACCTAGTGGTTGGCATGTTTTCCAACGTTCAGTGTAGTTGAAACCAGTGTGGCCCATGAGGCCTCGCCCATGTTTATGGGCCACATTGGTCACAAACACACATTGTGTCCCTCAGCCTGATCCCAGGCTCAGGTAAGGCCTCTCAGTGGCTGGATGAAGAGACAGCATATTGTGCTTGCCATGCCCCTAGGCCCCAAATTTTACCCATAGTTCGGGTTCTCCCTTCACTTTTCCCCAGGGCTCTTCTTTGGAATTACTCTTTTGGAGGGACACCTGAGGTAACAAACCTGAAAGGAGTCCTCCCATTCCACAGATTGACGAAAAACAATTGGGATCGGGCCAAATCCACAGAGAGGAAAATTCGTCCATGGCCCATGAGGCCTCCCCGACATTCCACGGCCATCTCTGATACAAAATCCAGAGACAAAAGCCTGAGCAAGCGCCTCAGACTCGCTCTCTCTTCATATCCGGAAGAGTTCTTCTCATGGTTTATAGATCGGGCCTGCCATACCTACGTCCCCAAACCTAAGCTGAGTTTGTGTTTTCAGACTTCTGTCCTCAAAGTCCTGGGCCACACACCCTCCAGGCTGGTGCCCCTGGAGTCACACATTAGGACTGTGCCAACCCAATCCATGGGAATTCTGCCGATGCCATTGTCCAAAACAGTAAAATTTGGAGAACCCTCCAAATCCCTGAGGCCATCCCAATAGTGCAGGTCGCCCGGGACAAACAAGGGCAGTCTGATACCTGCTGAGCATCTACCTCCACTCATACCATAGATGGATGTCCCCTGAGAAGAAGATTGAACCAGACAGGACCCTAGGCCATAATCGGATACATTGCTTTGGATTACAGGCATGTCTCCTCAAAAGCCTGGATTCCAATACCAGCATAGAAGTTTTCCTGAGGCACCCATCAAAACAAATCTCGTCTCCACAAGGAACCTTGTGCATCTAGCTATGTCAAAAGCTTAGGAGAATACTTCAGGGTCCCGGTGCCACCGCCCCTTTTTAAGGCCCTCATGGACACAAACACACATTAGGACCCATCCTCAGGAAAGTCCATTTCAAGTCAGCCACCCCGGTTGCTCCCGCAGAACCATCAGATCTAAACTGTCTTGTTGCTGGGAGACATTTGGAATGCGAGGCCGGCTTCCCAGGCATCCATCCTCGAACAGTGCCCTGGAGTCATTCCATATGGGATGTCCTGAAGCTGCCCAACAGGTCTCAATTGTCCCGCAGAAGGAATCCTTGATGGGGGCATCCCACAACTCCCAACGTGGGAAAAACTCCATGGCCTTGAGATTCCGCTCCCTTCATGAAGGGTCCGTCATGCACAGAAACTCCAACCTGAGCCAACGTCTGATCCTCGCCCTGACTTCAGATGCATGAGATATTGGTTCAGATCTACAGTGGTACCTGCCGTGTCCTCGCCCTGAAACCCAAGTCTAGCTTGTGTTCTCAGACTTCCGTCCTCACACTCCTCTACACGAAGCCCTCAAGTTTAGCAATTCCGGACTGACAATGAAGCACACTGCCTGCCCTCTAGAAAACAAATTTTGCCTAATGAGCTGCCCAGACAACTTATATGAGGATAAATCTACATGGCACTCGACTGTACCCAAATTATATAGTCTAACCTGGGCACTAATGCACTGTCTGACACAACCTGAGCTCGGAACTCCTGACCAACACCCAGACAGCTGACCGCACACTGAGCACATCAGAACCGCCATGGCCTTAGGTCATCATCTCTTCCCTACCTCAGTTTTTAGGCTTCAGTACCTAGACCTTATCTCCAATCACTGCCCAGGGGTGCCTGTGATGCAGAAATCAGAACTCTTCCTTACCCATGGCAAGAAACCTTGTGGTTGGCATGTTGTCCAACGTTTAGTGTAGGAGAAACCAGGATTCACCATGAGGCCCTGCCCATTCTTGTTTGCGAAGTGGGCATAAACACGCATTGTGACCCTCAGCGTGAGTCCTGTCCTCTAGTAAGTCCTCTCAGTGGCTCGACCATTAGATGTCATAATGGGCTTGACATGTCCCTAGGCCACAATTTTTAAAAAGATTTCTGGTTGTCTGTTCGGCCCTCCCCAGGGCATACTCTGGAATCCCTCATTTGGTGGGACACCTGAGGTTAAAAAACAAAACATGGCAAATCAACAACAACAACAAAACGGCCTTCTTCCATCCCACAGAATGACCCCAAACTCTTTGGACGGGGCCAAACCCCCAGAGTGTAAGACTCGTCCATTTCCCATGAAGTCTTCAGGGAATTACACGACCATGAGTGTCACGATATCCAGAGACAAAAACTTGAGCACGAGCCTCACACTCGCCCCTTATTCATATCCCGAAGAGTTCTCCTCATGGTCTGTAGATCAATCCTGCCATACCTATGACCTGAAACATAAGCCGCGTTTGTGTTTTCAGACGACTGTCCAAACAGCTCTGCCTACACACCCTACAGGCTCAGGCCCCTGGAGCCAAACCTGAGGACTGTACTTGCCCTCTCCAAGGGAATTGTATGTGCCCATTCCAATGGCCACAACCCTACTAATAGGATAAACCTGCAAACTCCCTGAGGCCATCCCAATAGTGGTGGCTTCCCAGGACAAACTCGGGCAATCTGAGCCCATCTGAGAACCTACATGCACTCAGACGCATAGACTGATGTTCCCAGAGGTAAAAAGGTACGAACAGGCCCCTAGGCACTATTCGGATTCATTGTTGTGGTATCCAGTCATCTCTCCTCAGAGGCCTGGATTTCAATACCAGCATATGGCTGTTTCCTGACTCATCCGTCATAAAAAATCTCATCTACATATGGGAAACTTGCACGTTGGAGCTGTGTCAAAGCCTCTGTTTGAAAAAACCCTTCAGGACCCCAGTGCCACCGCTTCATTCCAAGGTCGCCATAGACACAAAAACATATTAGGATCCATCCACAGGAGAGTCCATTTCAACTCAGATCCAGATTGCTCGCCCAGATCCAGCAGATAAAACCTGTCTTGTTGCTAGGACACAATTGGAATGCAAGGTGGGCTACCCAGGCATCCATCCTTAGAACCCTGCTCGGAATCGTTGGCCTGGAGCCAACCAACATGTCTCAATTGTCCTGCACAAGAATCTTTGCAGTTTGGAGCTTCTCACAACTAACATCGTGGGAAAACCCCTACGGCCTCTTGACTCCCCCGCCCCTTCATGAAGGGGCCATCAGGGACAGAATCACCAACCTGAGCGATCTTCTGATCCTCGCCCTGACTTCAGAAGCACGAGATCTCGATTCAGGTCTGTAGATTGTTCCTGCCTTGTCCTCACCCAGAAACCTAAGCCTAGCTTGTGTTCTCAGATTTCCGTCTTCAGACTACTGGCCCACAAGCCTCCAGTTTGCAAACCAGAACTATAATGCAGCACTCTTCCAGCCTTCAGGAAGAAAAACATTGCCCTGTGGGGCTACCCAGAAACTCCAAATGAGGATCAACCTGCACGCCATTCGACTGTACGCCAAATATATAGGCTGACCTGGGCACTATTGCCCTTTCTACACAGCCTGAGCCTGGACTTCCTGGCCCCACCCAGAAAGCTGGTCGAACACTGAGCACGCCGGACGAGCCATGTCCTTAGGTCGTCATCTCTTCCCAACCTCGATTCTCAAGTTTCAGAACCTAGACCTTATCTCCAATCACTGCCCAGGCTTGTAAGTGATGCAGAAATCACAACTCCTTCCCCGTGGCTAGAAACCATGTGGTTGGCATGTTTTCCAATGTTCAGTGTAGTTGAAACCAGTGTGGCCCATGAGGCCCCGCCCATGTTTATGGGCCACATTGGTCAGAAACACACATTGTGACCCTCAGCCTGATCCCAGTCCTCAGGTAAGGCCTCTCAGTGGCTGGATGAAGAGATAGCATATTGGGCTTGCCATGCCCCTAGGCCCCAAATTTTACCCATAGTTCGGGTTGTCCCTTCGCTTTTCCACAGGGCTCTTCTTTGGAATTCCTCTTTTGGCGGGACACCTAAGGTAACCAACCTGAAAGGAGACCTCCCATTCCACAGATTGACGAAAAAGAATTGGGATCGGGCCAATTCCACAGAGAGGAAGATTCGTCAATGGCCCATGAGGTTTCCCAGACAATCCACGGCCATCGCTGATACCGAATCTAGAGACAAAAGACTGAACAAGCACCTCAGACTCGCTTTTTCCTCATATCCTGAAGTGTTCTTCTCATGGTTTATAGATCGGGCCTGCCATACCTATGTCTCCAAACCTAAGCTGAGTTTATGTTTTCAGACTTCTGTCCTCAAAGTCCTGGGCCACACACCCTCCACGCTGCGGTCCCTGGAGCCACACATAAGGACTGTGCCTACCCAATCCATAGGAACTCTGCCCATTCCATTGTCCAAAACCGTAAAATTAGGAGAACCCTCCAAATCCCTGAGGCCATCCCAATAGTGCAGGTCGCCCGTGACAAACAAGCGCGGTCTGATAGCAGCTGAGCATCAACCTCCACTCATACCATAGATGGATGTCTGCAGAGAAGAAGATTGAACCAGACAGGACCCTGGCCATATCGGATCCATTGCTTTGGTTACAGGCATGTCTCCTCAAAAGCCTGGATTCCAATACCAGCATAGGGGTTTTCCTGAGGCAGCAATCAGAACAAATCTCGTCTCCACAAGGAAACATGTGCATCGAGCTATGTCAAAAGCTTAGGAGAATACTTCAGGGTCCTGGTGCCACGGCCCCATTCCAAGGCCCCATGGACACAAACACACATTAGGACCCATCCACAGGAAAGTCCATATCAAGTCAGCCACCCCGGTTGCTCCCGCAGAGCCATCAGATCTAAACTGGCTTGTTGCTAGGAGACAATTGGAATGCGAGGCTGGCTTCCCAGGCATCCTCCCTCTAATGGTGCTCTGGAGTCATTCCATATGGGATGTCCTGGAGCTGCCCAAAGGTCTCAATTGTCCCGCAGAAGGAATTCTTGAAGGGGGCAACCCACAACTCCCACGTGGGAAAAACTCCATGGACACGAGATTCCCGCTCCCTTCATGAAGGGGCCGTCAGGCACAGAAACTCCAACCTAAGCCAAAGTCTAATTCTCTCCCTGACTTGAAATGGATGAGATATTGGTTCAGATTCTCAGGGGGTACCTGCCGTGCCCTTGCCCTGAGCCCAAGTATAGCTTTTGTTCTCAGAATTCCGACCTCACTCTCCTGGCCTCAAAGCCCTCATGATTGGTAAATCCGGTCCCACAATGCAGCACATGGCCTGCTTTCTGGAAAAAAAAATATTGCCTAAAGAGCTGCCAAGGCACCTTATATGAAGATAAACCTACACGGTACTCGACTTTGCCCGAATTATATAGTCTAACCTGGGCACTAATGCACTATCTGACACAACCTGAGCCCGGACTTCCTGAACAACACCCAGACAGCTGACCGCACACTGAGCACATCAGAACCGCCATGGCCTTAGGTCATCATCTCTTTCCTACCTCAGTTTTCAGGCCTCAGAAACTAGACTTTATCTCCAATCACTGCCCAGGGGTGAGTGTGATGCAGAAATCAGAACTCTTCCTTACCCATGGCAAGAAACCTTGTGGTTGGCATGTTGTCCAACGTTCATTGTAGGAGAAACTAGCATTCACCCTGAGGCCCGCCTATTCTTGAGTGCGACGAGGGCATAAATATGCATTGTGACCCTCAGTGTGAGTCCTGTCCTCTAGTAATTCCTCTCAGAGCCTGGATCACTAGATTTCATAATGGGCTTGACATAGCCCTAGGCCCCAATTTTTAACCAGATTTCTGGTTGTCCAGTCACCCCTCCCCAGAGCTCTACTCTGGAATTCCTCATTTGGTGGGACAACGGAGGTTAAAAAATGAAACAAAACAAAGCAACAACAACAAAAAAAATGACTTCTTCCATCCCACAGAATGACCCCAACCTCTTTGGAAGGGGCCAAATCCCCAGAGAGTAAGAATCGTCCATTTCCCATGAAGTCACCCGGAAATTTCACGACCATGAGTGACATGATATGCAGAGACAAAAACATGAGCAATAGCCTCACACTCGCTTTTTTTTCATATACCGAAATGTTCTCCTCATGGTCTGTAGATCAGTCCTGCCCTACCTATGACCGAAACAGAAGTCGAGTTTGTGTTTTCAGACAACTGTCCAAACAGCCCTGGCTTACACACCCTATAGGCTCAGGCCCCTGAAGCCAAACCTGAGGACTGTTCTTGCCCTCGCAAGGGAATTGTGTGAGCCCATTCCAATGGCGACAACGCAACTAAAAGTATAAACCTTTAAATTCCCTGAGGCCATCCCATAGTGTTGGCTTCCAAGGACAAACACGGGCAATCTGAGTTCATCTGAGCACCTACCTGCACTCTGACCCATAGATAGATGTCGCCCGAGGTAAAAAGAAACCAACAGGCCCCTAGGCACTAATCGGATTCATTGCTTTGGTTTCCAGGCATCTCTCCTCAGAGGCCTGGATTTCAATACCAGAATATGGCTGTTTCTTGACTCACCCATCAGAACAAATCTCCTCTACACATGGGAAACTTGCATGGTGGAGCTGTGTCAAACCTCTGTTTAGGAGAAGCCTTCAGGGCCCTAGTGCCACCGCTTAATGCCACAGTCTCCATAGACACAAAAACATATTAGGACCCATCCACAGGAGAGTCCATTTAAACTCAGCCTCCTCGGTTGCTCCCCGAGATCCAACAGATCTAGCCTATCTTGTAGCTAGGAGAATATTGGAATGCGAGGTGGGCTACCCAGCCATCCATCCTTAGAACCCTGCTCAGAATCGTTGGCCTGGAGCCAACCAACTGGTCTCAATTGTCCCACAGTAGAATCTTTGCAGTTTGGAGCTTCTCACAACTCCCATGGTGGGAAAACCCCCACGGCCTCGTGATTCCCCCCCTTTATGAAGGGGCCATCAGGGACAGAAAGTCAAACCTGAGGCATCGTCTGATGCTCAACCTGACTTCAGGTGCACGAGATCTCGATTCAGGTCTGTAGATTGTGCCTGCCATGTCCTCACCCATAAAACCTAAGCCTAGCTTGTGTTCTCAGAGTTCCGTCCTCAGACTACCGGCCCACAAGCCCTCCAGTTTGGCAATCCGGAAGTACAATGCAGCACTCTGTGGGCCCTCCAAGAGAAACATTGCCCTCTGGGGCTACCTAGAAACCCCAAATGAAGATCAACCTGCACGCCATTTGGCTGTACACCAAATATATAGGCTGATCTGGGCATCATTGCCTTCTCTGACACAGCCTGAGCTGGACCTCCTGGCCCCACCCAGACAGCTGGCCGCACACTAGGCACATTGGAACCAACATGGCCTTAGTTCGTCATCTCTTCCCAACCTCGGTTTTCAGGCTTCAGTACCTAGACCTTATCTCTAATCACTGCCCAGGTGTGAAAATGTTGCAGAAATCAGAACTCGTTCCCTTGGCAAGAAACCTCGTGGTTGGCATGGTGTCCAACGTTCAGTGTAGTTGAAACCAGTGTGGCACATGAGACCCAGCCCATGCTTGAGGGCTACATTGGTCTCAAACACACATTGTGACCCTCAGCCTGAGCCCGGTCCTCAGGCAAGGCCTCTCAGTGGCTGCATGAAGAAACAGCATATTGGGATTGCCATGCCCCTAGACCCCAATTTTTAACCATAGTTGGGGTTGTCCCTTCACTCTTGCCCAGGGCTCTGCTTTGGAATTCCTCTTTTGGTGGGACACCTCAGGTAACAAACCTTAAAGGAGTCCTCCCATCCCACAGATTCACGAAAAAGAATTGGGATCGGACCAGATCCACAGAGAGGAAGATTCGTCCATGGCCCAGGAGGCCTCCCCGACATTCCTCGGCCATCGCTGATACAAAATCCAGAGACAAAAGCCTGAGCAAGCGCCTCAGACTCGCTCTTTCTTCATATCCTGAAGAGTTCTTCTCCTGGTTTGTAGGTTGGGCTTGCCATACCTACGTTCCCAAACCTAAGATGAGTTTGTGTTTTTTGTTTTCTGTCCTCAAATTCCTGGGCCACATACCCTCCAGACTGAGCCCCTGGAGCCACACAATAGTACTGTGCCTACCCAATCCATGGGAATTCTGCCCATGCCATTGTCTCAAACCGTTCAAATTAGGAGAACCCTCCATAGTCCCTGAGGCCATCCCAATGGTGTAGGTTGTCCCGGACAAACAAGGGCCGTCTGACACCAGCTGAGCATCAACCTCCACTCATACCATAGATGGATGTCCCCAGAGAAGAAGATTGAACCAGGCAGGACCCTAGGACATAATGGGATCCATAGCTTTGGTTTACAGGCATGTCTCCTCAAAAGCCTGGATTCCAATACCAGCATAGGGCTTCTCCTGAGGCACCCATCAGAACAAATCTCGTCTCCACAAGGAAACTTGTGCATGGGAGCTATGTCAAAGGCTTAGGAGAATACTTCAGGGTGCCGGTGCCACCGCCCCATTCCAAGGCCCTCAGGGACACAAACAAACATTAGGACCCATCCTCCGGAAAGTCCATTTCAACTCAGCCACCCCGGTAACACCTGCTGAGCCATCAGATCTATACTGTCTTGTTGCTAGAAGAAAATTGGAATGCGAGGCGGGCTTCCCAGGCATTCATCCTCGAATGGTGCTCTCGAGTCATTCCATATGTGATGTCCTGGAGCTGTCCAACAGGTCTCAATTGTCCCGCAGAAGGAATCTTTGAAGGGCCATCTCACAACTCCCAACGTGGGGAAACCTCCATGGACTAGAGATTCCACTCCCTTCATGAATGGGCCATCATGTACAGAAACTCCAACCAGAGCCAATGTCTGATCCTCGCCCTGAATTCAGATGCATGAGATATTGGTTCAGATCTGCCGAGGTACCTGCCGTGCCCTCGACCTGAAACCCAAGTCTAGCTTGTGTTCTCAGACTTCCGTCCTCACACTCCTGGCCCAGAAGACCTCAAGTTTGGCAATTCCGAACCCACTGTGCAGCACTCTGCCTGCCCTCTAGAAAAAAAATATTGCCTCATGAGCTGCCCAGGCACATCATATGAGGATAAACCTACACGCCACTTGACTGTACGTAAATTATATACTCTAAGCTGTGCACTAATGCACGGTCTGACACACCTGAGCCCGGACCTCCTGACTAACACACAGACAGCTGACCACACACTGAGCACAACAGACCAGCCATGGCCCTCGGACATCATCTCTTCCATACCTCAGTTTTCAGGCTTCAGAACCTACCTTTTCTCCAATCACTGCCCAGGGGTGATGGTATGTAGAAATCAGAACTCCTCCTTACCCATGGCAAGAAACCTTGTGGTTGGCATGTTGTCCAACGTTCAGTGTAGGAGAAACCAGCATTCACCCTGAGGCCCAGCCCATTCTCAAGTGCGACGAGGGCATAAACACACCAAACTCTTTGGACGAGGCCAACCTTCTAAAGAGTAAGACTCGTCCATTTCCCATGAAGTCACCCGGAAATTTCACGACCATGAGTCACACGATATCCAGAGATAAACTTGAGCAAGAGCCTCACACTCGCCCTTTTTTCATATCCCGAAGAGTTCTTCTCATGTTCTGTAGATCAGTCCTGCCATACCTATGACCCGAAACATAAGCCGAGGTTGTGTTTTCAGACAACTGTCCAAACAGCCCTGGCCTACACACCCCAAAGGCTCAGACCCTTGGAGCCAAACCTGAGGACTGTACTTGCCCTCTCCAAGGGAATTGTGTGTACCCATTCCAATGGCCACAATCCTACTAATAGGATAAACCTCCAAAGTTCCTGAGGCCATCCCAATAGTGGTGGCTTCCCAGGACAAACAGGAGCAATCTGAGCACATCAGAGCACCTACCTGCACTCAGACCCATAGACTGATGTCCCCAGAGGAAAAAAGGAATGAACAGACCACTAGGCACTAATCGGATCCATTGCTATGGTTTCCAGGCATGTCTCCTCAGAGGCCTGGATTTCAATACCAGCATATGGCTGTTTCTTGACTCACACATCAGAACAAATCTCATCTACATATGGGAACCTTGCACGGTGGAGCTGTGTCAAAGTCTCTGTTTAGAAGAACCCATAAGGGACCCAGTGCCACCGCTTCATTCCAAGGTCTCCATAGACACAAAAACATATTAGGACACATCCACAGGAGAGTCAATTTCAACTCAGCCTCCTCAGTTGCTCCCCCAGATCCAGCAGATCTAACCTTTCTTGTAGCTAGGAGAAAATTGGAATGCCAGGTGTGGTACCTAGCCATCCATCCTCAGAACCATGCTTGGAATCCTTGGACTGGCGCCAACTAACAGGTCTCAATTGTCCTGGAGAAGAATCTTTGTAGTTTGGAGCTTCTCACAACTCCCATCGTGCGAAAACCCCCATGGCCTCGTGATTCCCCCCCTTCATGAAGGGGCCATCAGGGACAGAAAGTCCAACCTGAAGATCGTCTGATCCTCACCCTGACTTCAGATGCACGAGATCTCGATTCAGGTCTGTAGATTGTGCCTGCCATGTCCTCACCCATAAAAACTAAGCCTAGCTTGTGTTCTCAGACTTCAGTCCTCAGACTACTGGCCCACAAGCCCTCCAGTTCGGCAATCCAGAAGTACAATGCGGCACTCTGCCTGCTCCCTGGAAGAAGAACATTGCCCTCTGGGGCTACCCAGAAACCCCAAATGAGGATCAACCTGCACGCCATTTGGCTGTACACCAAATATATAGGCTGAAGTGGGCACAATTGCCCATTCTGACACAGCATGAGCCTGGAACTCCTGGCCCCACCCAGACAGCTGGCCGCACACTGAGCACATCGGACCCGCCATGGCCTTAGGTTGTCATCTCTACCCAACCTCGGTTTTCAGGCTTCAGAACCTTGACCTTATCTCCAATCACTGCCCAGGTTTGAAAATGTTGCAGAAATCCGAACTCGTTCCCTTGGCATGAAACCTCGTGGTTGGCATGTTGTCCAACTTTCAGTGTAGTTGAAACCAGTGTGGCACATGAGACCCAGCCCATGCTTGAGGGCCACATTGGTCTCAAACACACATTGTGACCCTCAGCCTGAGCCCGGTCCTCAGGCAAGGCCTCTCAGTGGCTGCATGAAGAAACAGCATATTGGGCTTGCCATGCCCCTAGACCCTAATTTTTAACCATATTTCGGGTTGTCCCTTCACTCTTGCCCAGGGCTCTGCTTTGGAATTCCTCTTTTGGTGGGACACCTCAGGTAACAAACCTTAAAGGAGTCCTCCCATCCCACAGATTCACGAAAAAGAATTGGGATAGGGCCAAATCCACAGAGAGGAAGATTCGTCCATGGCCCATGAGGCCTCCCCGACATTCCACGGCCATCGCTGATACAAAATCCAGAGACAAAAGCCTAACCAAGCGCCTCAGACTCGCTCTTTCTTCATATCCTGAAGAGTTCTTCTCATGATTTGTAGTTCGGCCGTGCCATACCTACGTTCCCAAACCTAAGCTGAGTTTGTGTTTTTTGAGTTCTGTCCTCAAAGTCCTGGGCCACACACCCTCCAGGCTGGGCCCCTGGAACCACACATTAGGACTGTGCCTAACCAATCCATGGGAATTCTGCCCATTCCATTATCCAAAACCGTACAAATTAGGAGAAACCTCCAAATTCCCTGAGGCCATACCAATGGTGTAGGTTGTCCGGGACAAAAAAGGGCCGTCTGACACCAGCTGAGCATCTACCTCCACTCATACCATAGATGGATGTCCCCAGAGAAGAAGATTGACCAGACAGGACCCCAGGCCATAATGGGATCCATAGCTTTGGTTTACAGGCATGTCTCCTCAAAAGCCTGGTTTCCAATACCAGCTGAGGGCTTCTCCTGAGGCACCCATCAGAACAAATCTCGTCTACACATGTGAAACTTGCATGTTGGAGCTCTCTCAAAGCCTCTGGTTAGAAGGAAATTTCAGGTTCCCGGTGCCAGCGCCTCATTCCAAGGTCTCCATGGAGACACACCCACATTAGGACCCATCCACAGGAGAGTCCATTTCAACTCAGCCCCCTCAGTTGCTCCCCCTGATCCAGCAGATCTAACCCGTCTTGTCGCTAGGAGATGATTGGAATGAGAGGCAGGCTTCCCAGACATCCATACTTAGAACCATTCTCAGAATTATGCTGTACGGGAAGTCCTGGAGCCAACCAACAGGTCTCAATAGTCCCGCAGAAGAATCTTTACTGTTTGGAGCATCTCACAACTCCCTTCGTGGGCAAACCTCCATGGCCTCGTGATTTCGCCCCCTGTGCTTCATGAAGGGGCCATCAGGGACAGAAGCTCCAACCTGAGCGATCGTCTGATCCTCGCCCTGACTTCAGATGCAGGACATCTTGATTCATCTCTGCAGAGTGTGTCTGCCGTGCCCTTGCCCAGAAACGTAAGTCTAATTTGTGTTCTCAACTTCCATCCTCACATTCCTGGCCCACAAGCCCTCCAGTTTGGCAATTCCAGAACTACAAGGCAGCACTCTGCCTGCTTTCCGGAAGAAAAACATTGCCCTCTGGGTCTACCCAGATTCCCCAAATGAGGATCAACCTGCATGCCACTTGACTGGACCCCAATTATACAGGCTGCCCTGGGCACTACTGCCCTTTCTGGCACAGCCTGAGACTGAACCTCCTGGCTCGCACCCACCCAGCTAGCCACACACTGAGCACATCAGACCCGCCATGGCCTTAGGTCATCATCTCTTTCCAACCTCGGTTTTCAGGCTTCAGAACCTAAACCTTATCTCCAGTCACCACCCAGGGTTGAACATGATGCAGGAATCAGAACTCCTTCCCCATGGCAAGAAACCTTGTGGTTGGCATGTTGTCCAACGTAAAATGTAGTTGAAACCAGTGTGGCCCATGAGGCCCTGCAGATGCTTGAGGACCAAGTCGTTCACAAACATGCATTCTGACCCTCAACGTGAGCCCAGTTCTCAAGTAAGGCCTCTCAGTGGCTGGACCAAAAGACAGCATATTGGGCTTGTCATGCCCCTAGGCCCCAATTTTTAACCAGATTTCTGGTTGTCCAGTCTCCCCTCCCCCGGGCTCGGCTTTGGAATCCCTCTTTTGGTGGGACACCTGAGGTAACAAAACTGAAAGGACTCCTCCCATCCCACAGTTTGACCCAAAACAATTGGAATCGGGCCAAATCCACAGAGCGGAAGACTCGTCCATGGCCCATGAGGCCTCCCGGACATTCCACGCCCATCGTTGACACAAAATCCAGTAACAAAAGCCTGAACAAGTGCCTCACAATCTCTCTTTCTTCATATCTGGAAGAATTCTCCTCACGGTCTGTAGATCGGGCCTGCCATACCTACGTCCCTAAACCTAAACTGAGTTTGTGTTTTAGACTTCTGTTTCCACAGTCCTGGTGCACACACCCTGCAGGCTGGGGCCCCTGGAGCCACATAAAAATTGTGCCTTCCCTCTCCACGGGAATTCTGCCCATTCCATTGTCCATAATCATAAAATTAGGAGAAACTTCCAAAGTCCCCAAGGCCTTCACAATAGTGTAGGCCGCCTGGGACAAACAAGGGCCATCTGACATCAGCTGAGCATCTAACTCCACTAATACCTTAGATGGATGTACACAGAGAAGAAGATTCAACCGGACAGGCCCCTAGGCTCTAAACGGAGCCATTGCTTTGGTTTCCAGTTATCTCTCTTCAGAGGCCTATATTCCAATAACAGTATATGGGGGTTTCCTGAGGCACCAATCAGAACAAATCTTGTCTCCACATGGGAAACTTGTCCTTTGGAGATGTCTCAAAACCTCCGGTTAGGAGAATCCTTCAGGGCCCATGCACCAACGCCCCATTCCAAGGTCTCCATGGACACAAACCCACATTAGAATCCATCCTCAGAAGAGTCCATTTCAACTCAGCCCCCTTGGTTGCTCTGACAGAGCCAGCATATCAAACCTGTCTATTTGCTAGGAGACAACTGCAATGTGAGGCGGGCTTCCCATGCATCCATCCTAAGATCCCTGCTCTGGTGTCATTCTGTATGGTATGTACTGGAGTGATACAAAAGGTCTCAATTGTTGATCAGAAGGAATCCTTGTTGTTTGGAGCATCTCACAACTCCCATCGTGGGTAAACCTCCATGGACTGGAGATGCTGTCCCCTTCATAAAGTGGCCAGAATGGACAGAAATTCAAACCTAAGCCAAGGTTTGAACCTCGCCCTGACTTCAGATTCATGATATCCCGATTCAGATCTGAAGAGGGTGCCTGCCGTGCCCTCGCCCAGAACCTACGCCTAACATGTGTTCTCAGTCTTCCGTCCTCACACTCCCCGTCCACAAGGCATCCACTTTGGAAATTCCGGAGCAACAATGCAGCACTCTGCCTGTCCTCCAGAAGAAAAACATTGCCCTTGGGGCTACCCAGAAATGCCAAATAAAGATCAACCTGCACGGCACTCAGTTGTACCCCAATTATACAATCTACCCTGGGCACTAAGGCCCTGTCTGACACAGCCCAAGCTTGGACCTCCCGCCCAACACCCAGACAGCTGGCTCCACGCTGATCATATCGGACCTGACATGGCCTTAGGTCGTCATCTCTTCCCAACCTCGGTTTTCAGACTTCACAACCTGGACCTTATGTCCAATCACTACCCAGGGGTGAATGATATGCAGAAATCAGAATTAATACTTCCCCATGCCAAGAACTCATGTGGTTGACATGTTGACTATCATTCAGTGTAGGAGAAACAAGCATGCACCATGAGTCCCCACCCATGCTTGAGTACCACGAGGGCATAAACACGCATTGTGACCCTCAGCATGAGTTCTGTCCTCAATGAAGGCCTCTCAGTGGCTGGACCATTAGAAGGCATATTGGGCTTGCCATGCCCCTAGGCCCGTATTTTTAGTTAGATTTCTTGTTGTCCAGGGCTCTGCTCTGGAATCCCTCTTTTGGTGGGACACCTTAGTTAACAAAACTGAATCCCACAGATTAACCCAAAACAATTGGGATCTGGCCAAATCCACAGAGAGAAACACTCTTCCATGGCCCATGAGGACTCCTTGACATTCCACGGCCATCATTGACACAAAATCCAGGGGCAAAAGCCTGACAAGTGTCACACTTTCACCCTTTATTCAGATCCCAAAAAGTTCTCCTCATAGTCTGTAAATCGGGCCTGCCATACCTACGTCCCCAAACCTAAGCTGAGTTTGTGTTTTAAGACATCTGTCCCCACAGTCCTTGCCCACACACCCTCAAGGCTGGGCCCTTGGAGCCACACATCAGGTCTGTGCCTGCCCACTCCACAGGAATTCTGCCCATTCCATTGTCCATAATCATACAATTTAGGAGAAACCTCCAAAGTCCCCGAGGCCATCCCTATAGTGTAGGCCGCCCGGACAAACAGGAGCGGTCTGACACCAGCTGAGCAACTACCTCCATTTCATAAAATAGACAGATGTCGACAGAGAAGAAGATTGAACCAGAGAGGCTCCTAGGACCTAATTGGATGCATTGCTGTGGTTTCTATGTATCTCTCCTCAGAGGCCTGGTTCTAATACCAGCATATGTGGGTTTCCTGAGGCACCAATTAGAACAAATCTTGTCTCCACATGGAAAACTTGCTCTTTCGAGTTGTTTCAAAATCTCCGGTTAGAATCCTTTAGAGCCCTGGGGCCACCACACCATTCCAACGTCCTCATGGACACAAACACACATTAAGACCCATCTTCAGGAGAGTCCATTTCAACTCAGCTCCCACGATTGCTCCTGCATAGCCATCAGATCGTACCTGTCTTGTGGCAGGGAGACAATTGGTGTAAGAGGATGCTCAGGCATCCATCCTTAGAACCCGGCTCTGGAATCATTCCATATGGGATGTCCTGGAGCCATCCAACAGTTCTCAATTTTCCCGCAGAAGGAATCCTTGCAGTTTGGAGCATCCCACAACTCCCAACGTGGGAAAACCGCCATGGCCTCGAGATTCCACCCCTTTGATGAAGGGGCCATCATGGACAGAAACTCCAACCTGCGCCTAAGTCTGATCCTCGCCCTGACTTCAGATGAATGAGATTTTGATTCGGATCTGCAGAGGGTGCCTGCCGTGCCCTCGCCCTGAAACTTAAGTCTAGCTTATGATCTCAGACTTACGTCCTCACACTCCTGGTCACGACGCCCTTAAGTTTGGCAATTCTGGACCCACAATGCTGCACTCTGCCTGCCCCAGTGAGCTTCCCTGACACAATAAATGAGGATGAACCTACATGGAACTCAACTATACCCAAATTATACAGTCTAACCTGGGCACTAATGCACTGTCTGACACAGCCTGAATCCATACCTCCTGAACAACACCCAGAAAGCTGACTGCACACTGAGCACATCGAACCCTCCATGACCTTAGGTTATCATCTCATCCCAACCTCGATTTTCTGGATTCAGAACTTAGATCTTATCTCCAGTCACTGCCCAGGGGTGAACATGATGCAGAAATCAGAATTCCTCCTTCCCCATGGAAAGAAACCTTGTGGTTCGTATGTTGTCCAAAGTTCAGTGTAGGAGAATCAAGCATGGCCCATGAGTCCCCGCCCATGCTTGATGCCTACATTGGGCACAAACATGCATTGTGACCCTCAGTGTGAGCACTGTACTCAAGTAAGACCTCTCAGTGGCTGGACCAAGGTACCCCATATGGGGATTGCCATGCCCTTAGGCCCCCAATCTTATACAGAGTTCGGGTTGTCCAGTCGCCCCTTCCCAGGGTTCTGCTCTGGAATCCCTCTTTAGTGGCACACCTGAGGTAAAAAAAAAAAAAAAAAAAAAAAAAAAAAAAACAGAATGGACTCCTCCCATCCCACGGAATGACCCCAAAATATTGGGATCATCCAAATCCCCATAGAGGAAGTCTCACCCATGGTCCATGAGGACGCCCCTACATTCCACGGCCATCAGTGACACAAAATCCAGAGTCAAAAGCCTGAGCAAGTGCCTCACACTCACTCTTTGTTCATATCCTGAAGAGTTCTGCTCAAGGTCTGTAGATCGGGCCTCCCATACCTATGTCCCCAAACCTAAGACGAGTTTCTGTTTCAGACTTCTGTCCCCACAGCTCTGACCCACACACCCTCCATGCTTGAGCCCCTAGAGCCACACCTCAGGATTGTGCCTTCCCTCCCCAAAGGAATTCTGCCCATTTCATTGGCCACAAACTTGCAAATTAGGAGAAACCTCCAAAGTCAAAGTGGCCATCCCAATAGTGTAGACTGCCCAGGACAAATAGGGGCAATCTGACACCAGCTGAGGAACTACCTCCACTCAATCCCATAGACAGATGAACCGAGAGAAGAAGATTAAACCAGACAGGCCCCAGGCCCTAATCAGATCCATTGCCTTGGTTTCCAGGCATCTCTCCTCAGAGTTCTGGTTTCCAATACCAGCATATTGGGGGTTACTGAAGCACCAATGAGAACAAATCTTGTTTCCCCATGGGAAAAATGCTTCTTGGAGCTGTGTCAAAACCTCTGGTTAGGAGCATCCTTCAGAGCCCTGGTGCCACTGCCCCATTCCAAGGTCTCCATGGACACAATCCCACATTATGACCGATCGTCAGGAGAATGCATTTCACCTCAGCCCCCTCGGCTGCTACATCATAGGCAGCAATCAAACGTGCCGTTTCGCTAGGAGACAATTGGAATGCAAGGCCGGATGCCCAGGCATCCATCCTTAGAACCCTGCTCTGCAATTGTTCCATATGGGATGCCCTGGAGCCATCCAACAGGTTTCAACTGACCCGCAGAAAATCCTTGTGGTTTGGAGCATCTCACTACTGCCATCATGGGAAAACACCAATGGCGGTGTGATGACCCCTCTTCATGAAGGGGCCATCATGGACAGAAACTCCAACCTGAGCCAACATATGAACCTCGCCCCGACCTCAGATGCATGAAATCTCAATTCAGCTCTGCAGAGTGTGCCTGCCATGTCCTCGCCCTGAAACCAAAGCAAAGCTTCAGTTCTCAGACTTACATCCTTGCATTCGTGGCCCCAAGGACTCCAGTTTGGCAGTTCCGGAGCCAGAATGCAGCACTCTGCCTGCCCTCCAGAAGAAAGACTTTGCCCTATGGGGCTACTGAGAAACCCCAAATAATTATCTTCTGCATGCCACTCAACTTTACCCCAATTATACAGCGTATCTGGGCACGAATGCCCTGTCTGGCACAGCCTGAGTGCAGACCTCCTGAACGACACCTAGAAAGCTGACCCCAAACTGAACACATCGGACCCGCCATGGCCTTAGGTCGTCATCTCTTCCAAACCTCGGTTTTCAGGCTTCAGAACCTAGACCTTATCTCCAATTAGTGCCCAGAGGTGAACGTGATGCAGAAATCAAAACTCCTCCTTCCCCATGGCAAGAAACCCTGAGGTTGGCATGTCCAAGGTTCAGTGTAGGAGAAACCTGCAAGCTCAATGAAGTCCCGCCCAATATTGAGGACCACCTTGGGCACAAACACACATAGTGACCCTCAGCATGAGTCCACTATTCAAGTAACGTCTCTCAGTGGCTGGACCAAGAATCTGCATATGGGCTTGCCATGCCCATAGGACCCCAGGCCTAACCAGAGGGTGGGTATTCCAGTTGTATGTACCCAGTGCTCTGCTCTAGAATCCCTCTATTGTGGGAACACATGAGGCAGAAAACAGGACTCCTCCCTTCCCACAAAATGACCCCAATCTCTTGGGAGCCGGACAAATCACCAGAGAGTGAGACTTCCATGGCCCATGAGACCATGCTTACATTAAATGACCATCATGAATACAACATCCAGAGACATAAGCTTGAACGACCGCCTCTCACTCGCCTTACTTTCTAATCACAATGAGCTCCCCTCACGGACTGTAGATCACTCCTGCCATAACCTCAGCCCCAAACCTCAGCCGAGTTTGTGTTTTTGGATGTCTGTCCCCACAGCCCTGGCCCACACAGCCGCCAGGCTGGGGCCTCTGGAGCCACACCACAGGACTGTCCTGCTCTCTCCAAGGAGACTATGCCCATTCCATTGCCCATAACCCCACAGAATAGGAGAAACCTCAAGGCCCCCGAGGACATCCCACTACTATAAGCCTCTCTGGACAAAGGCATCCTGACACTAGCTGAGCAACTACCTCCATGCAGAAACACAGACACATGTCGGCAGAGACAGTAGATTGAACCAGACAGGCCCCTGGGCCCTAATCTGAACTCTTGCTTTGGTTTCCAGGTGTCACTCCTCAGAGGCCTGGGTTTGAAGACCAGCATCTGGGGCTTTCCTGAGACACCAAACAGAACAACTATCGTCTCCACATGGGAAGCTTCATTGTTGGAGCTGTGTCAAACCCTTCGGTTTGGAGAAACCTGCAGAGTCCCTGAGCCACCGCCACATTCCAAGGTCTCCATGGCCACCAACCCACAGTATGACTCATCCTCAGGAGAGTCCATTTCAACTCAGCCCTCTGAGAAACCCGCCCAAGAGCCTGCAGATTGAGCCTGCCTTGCCCCAAGCAGCCAGTGGGAATGTGAGGTGGCATTTGCAGACATTAATGCTTAGACCCCTTCTCTCGAGTCTTTCTGTAGGGGTCATCCTAGAACCATCTCATAGTACTCGACTGTCCTACAGAGGAAACCTTGATGTTTGGGGCAGCTCATAACTCCCAGCGTTGGGAAACCTCCCTGGCCTCATGACGCCCCCACCCCCTTCAGGAAGGGGCCATAATGGACACAAACTCCAACCTGAGGCAACGTCTGATACTCGCCCTGACCTCAGATGCAGGAGATCTTGATTCAGTCTCTGCAGAGTGGGCCTGCCATGCCCCAAACCTAACGCTAGCTTTTGTTTTCAGACTTCCATCTTCACACTCCTGGCAAACAAGCCCTCCAGACTGGGAATTCCAGAACCACAACACAGTTTTCTGCCTTCCCACCAGAAGAAAAACGTTGCCCTATGGGGCTCTCCAGAAACCACAAATGAGAACCAATCTGCTCTGGCCTCGACCGCACCCTAACTGGAAAAGCTACCCTGGTCAGTATTGCTCTGTCTGACACAGCCTGACGTCCCGACAGACAAGGAAACAGCTGGCTGCACACTCAGCACATCAGACAGGCCATGGCCTTATGCTGTCATCTCTTCCCAACCTGGGTTTTCAGACATCTGACCCTAGATATTATATCAAATCCTGGCAAACGTGGGTAACTGAAGCACAAATCAGATCTTCTCCTTCCCCATGGCTGGAAAGCTTGCTGTTGGCATGGAGTCATACCTTCAGTGTAGGAGAAACCTTCATGGCCCCTGAGGCCAAGTCTAAACTTGAGTGCCTCCTTGGGTACAAACTCGCATTGGGACCATCAGCCTGGGCCCCATGTCGAAGTAAGGTCTCTCAGGGCCTGGACTAAGAGCCCGCATATGGGGCTTGCCAAGCCCCTATGATCCCAATCTTCACAAGAGCTCGAGTATTCCATTTGCTCGAACCAAGGACTGTGATCTGGAGTCCCTCTCCTGGAAGAACACCTGAGCCAGACAGCAGGACTCCACCCTTCCCACAAAATGTCCCCAAAATCTTAAGAGCTGGACCAACTCCTCAGAGAGGGTGACTCTTCCATAGCCCCTGAGGTCACCCCTACATTCCACGGCTATGGGAGACAAAACATCCAAAGACAAAAGCTTGCGTGACTGCCTCCCATTTGCCCTTCTTTCATAAGCTGAGGATCTCCTCTCACGGTCTGTGGGTCCATCCTGCAATGCTCTCGGCTCCGCACCCAAGCCGAGTTTGTGTTTTCATACTTCTGTGCCCACAGCCCGGACCCACACACCCTCCAGGCTAGGGCCTATGGAGACAAACTGAAGGACTGTGCCAGTCCTCTCCAAGAAAACTGTACCCAATCCATTGGCCACAACCCTAGAGATTAGGAGAATCCAATAAGGTCTCCAAGGCCATGCCTCGGCCATGGACTAAGAGGGGCACTCTGACACCAGCTGAGCAACTATCTCCACTTAGATACTCAGACAGTGTCCCCAGAGACAGAATATTGAAACGGACAGGCATCTAGGCTCTAATCTGAACCCTAGCTTTGGTTTCCAGGTGTCTCTACTCAGAGAACTGGTTTGAAGACCAGTATCTGGGGCTTTTCTGAGGCACCAAAGAGAACCTGTCTCATCTCGACATAGGGATCTCTTTTTAATTGGAGCAATATTACACCCTTCGGTTAGGCGAATACTTCATGGCCCCTGAGCTGCCAACATATTCCAAGGTCTCCATGCACACAAACCCACATTATGACCCATCCGCAGGAGAGTCCATTTCAATTCAGCACCCTAGTTAGCTCGCCCCAGAGCCAGTAGTTCAAACATGTCTTGTCACAAAGAGCCAATGGGAATGTGAGGTATGCTGTACAGGCATCCATCCTTCGAATCCTGCTCTCCAGTCTTTCCGTATGGGACATCCTGGAGCCATTCAACAGGACTCGACTGTCCAGCAGATGGAAAGCTTGTGGTATGGGTCAACGCACAAACTAGAGTTTGTGCTGGTGTCTAAGGTGCTGTGCAGGATTCTCCAATCTTGAGGGTTTGGCACAGGTCGAAGGGCATGGTTTCCTACTGGGGACAGGAGATATTCTATTGTGTGGCTCAGGGACCACATGTTGTATCCTAAGTTGGTATTTCAGAACAGGACCCTGAGGACAGATGCCTGAAAACCTAATCTAGTGTTCCAATGACGTCCTAGGAGCATGTCAGGTACAATCTTCTGACCCAGGAACATTGAAATGGCTGTCTGCTTGGATGTAGGTGATCAGGGCGTTTCAGACTGGCATTTGTGTCCAGTGCTGCCGACAATATTGGGTCGGGCTCAGGGCTCTTGCGTGTTTCTCCTAAACTGGAAGGTTTGGGCAGGTTTGAGGGCACAGTTTCCTTGGGGATGGCAGGCCTAGTCATGTGTTGTGGATCCAGAGACCCTTTCCTGGAGGGCATATGAGCCATGGTTTTGGGAGAGAAGTCTGCAAACACAAATGTGGGTTATGGTTAGTGGAAAGGTGATCACAGGCCCAATGAGTAGACCTGGAGTGCAGCTTGTCAGGAGTTGTAATTAGGGTGACTGGAAGGCAGTAGCACAGGCTATTCTCTCTATATTGTGTGTCCAGGATGGCCTCGGAATGCAGGTATAATCTCATGGGTCCATGGGAAACTTTTCCTCTCTATGGATCTGTGCAGCTCATAGTTTGGTGGCTTTTTTGGGGAAGGGAAGAGTGTTGTTTTCCATCTTATGGGTGCCCCAAAACAGGGATTCCAGATACAGGCTCTTTTTCTGGGCATCTGGGACTTCCCACCAAGGGTTAGGATTTGCACCTAGGGGTGTATGAGGCCTGCAATGCGGGATCATGATGGTGCAACTGAGAGGGATTGTTTGAAAGCTTGCTCAGGCTGAGTCTCACAATGCCTGTTTGCTCCCATGGCGGCCCTCAGGAGTGGGAGTGGTCTCATTGGTCATATATCTGGCTCCCTCTTAGAGAGTTGGACACCCAACCCAACAGCCAAATGTCCTGCCATGAGGAAGGAGGAGTTCTCTTCCGTCAGGTTCCTCTGTGCTTCAGGTTGCCCCATTGGCAGGGTTTCCAGCAAGGTCTCGAGATAGGTGCCTGAATACCAAGGATGGGTGGAGATGACGTACTTGGGCCATAGCAATCCCAAATGCTAGATATGAGGCCTAAAACTCGGTCGGGGCTCAGGCTCTGTCAGACACAGCGCTAGTGGCCATGGCAGCCTTTATATCAGAGTAGATTCGAGGGCGGAGCAGATTGATCCTCATGTGGAGATTCTTGGGAAGATTCCCAGGCATTTGTTCATTCAATAGGGAAGGCAGAATGCTGTGTTGTGGCTCCAGATTTCCCAATCACGAGAGCTTGGGGACCAGTCAGTTTTGGGTGGAATTGTAAACAAAAGCTATGGTTCAATTCAGTGCCATCAGAAGGCAGTTCCAATTTGTAGCAGTTTACTCGAGACATCCAGCACTGGAATAAGGGTGGATGTCAGATGCTTGCTCACACTAGAGTTTTTGTCTATGATGACCGACAAGTGGAGGGGTGGTATAAAGAGGCCATGGAGGAGTTCACATGCTGAGGCCTGTGAACTGCTGCAAAAAGTAACATTTCTTTGTACAGAGTAGGTGAAGTCTGGTTTGTTTACTCTAGGTTTCCCCATGTGGAAAGTTTGTGAAGAAGAGCTCTCCGGCATGGATGCCAGGAAAGCACACCTCCATTGACAATTGCAGCTGAGGAACATGGCAGATTCGTTCTGGTGGCTCTGGGACAAAGTGCCAAGGCCTTGAGTTGACATGGGATCTCTTGCAGATGGGTCACAATGCTTGTTTGTTACCAGGGAGAACTTAGAATGTGCTGGTTGCTAAGGTGCCATGCAGGATTCTCCTACCCTGAGGGTTTGGCACAGGTCGAAGAGCATGGTATTCTTCTGGGGACAGGGGATGTTCTGTCGTGTGGCTCAGAGACCACATGATGTGTCATAGATTGGTATTTCAGAACAGGCCCCTGAGGACAGATGCCTGAAAACCTAATGGGGTTCCATTGAGAGCCTGCTGGCATTTTAGGTTCAATCGTCTATCTCACGATCATTGACTTGGCTATTTCCCTGGATGTAGGTGATAAGGGTGTTTCAGACTGCGCATTTCCATCCCGAGTGGCCGGCAATATTGGTGTGGGCTCAGGGGCCACACAGGTTTCTCCTAATCTGGAAGGTTTGGGCAAATCTGATATGCACAGTGTCCTTGGGGTTGGCAGCCAGAGTTCTGTGGTGTGGCTCCAGAGATCACATTCTGGTGGGCATGTGAGCCATGGTTTTGGGAGAGAAGTCTGCAAACACAAATACAAATTAGGGTGAGTGGCGAGGTGATCACAGGCCCAATGCGTAGACCTGGAGTGAAGCTCCTCATGAACTATAATTAGGGAGACTGGAAGGCAGTAGCACAGGCTTTTCTCTCTGGATTGTGTGTCCAGGATGGCCTTGGAATGCAGGTGTGGTCTCATGGGTCCATGGGAGTCTTTTCCTCTCTATGGATAATGGTGGCTCTCCATAGTTTGGTGGCTTTTTCGGGGAAGGGGAGAGTGATGTTTTCCACCTTATGGGTGCCCCAAAACAGGGATTCCAGAGACGGGCTCTGGTTCATGGCATCTGGGACATCACAACAAGTGCTAGGATTTGGGCTTAGGGGCATATTAGGCCTGCAATGCGGGTTCATGGTGGTGCAACAGAGAAGGATTGTTTGAAAGCATGCTCAGGCTGAGGGTCACAAGGCCTGTTTGCCTCCAGGGCATCCCTGAGGAGTTTGTGTGGTCTCACTGGACTTGTAAATGACTCCCCCTTTCAGGGTTGAACAACCATCCTAACAGCCAAGTTTCCTGATATGAAGAAGGAGGAGTTCTCTATTGTGCTTCAGGATGCCCCATTATCAGGGATTCCAGCAAAGGTCTGGGGACAGGTGCCTGAATACCAAGGATGGGTAGAGATGAAATACTTGAGCCATGGCATTCCCAAATACTAGATGTGGGGCTCAAACTCTGGTGACTGACACTAGGTCTGGGCTCAGGCTCTGTCAGACACAGCACTAGTGGCCAGGGCAACCTATAAATCAGGGTCCCTCCGATATAGGGCCGAGCAGATTGATCCTCATGTGGGGTTTCTGGCCAGACTCACCAGGCACTTGTTTCTATCGGGAAGGCAGAATGCTGTGTTGTGTCTCCATAATTCGCTATCAAGAAGGCTTGGGGACCAGTCGGGTGAGGAAGGAATTGTAAACACAAGCTACAGTTCAATTCACTGCCAAGCGGAAGGCAGTTCCTGTGTCCAGCAGCTTATTCGAGATATCCAGCACCTTAGTAAGGGAGGACGTCGGATATTTGCTCACACTGGAGTTTGTGTCTATGATGACTGACAAATGGAGGGGTGGCGTCAAGAAGCCATGGAGGGATTTTCACGTTGAGACTCATGAGCTGCTCCAAATAGCAAGGTTTCATTCTACTGGACAGGTGGAGTGTGGTTTATTTGCTCCAGGGTCCCCCATGTGGAAAGTTTGGGTAGCAGAGCTCTACCGCATGGATGCCTGGAATGTTCAACTTCATTGACCATTGCAACTGAAGAACATGGCAGCTTTATTCTGGTGTCTCTGTAGCAAAGTACCAAGTCCTTGATTTGACATGGAATCTCTTGCAGATGGGCCACACAGCTGGTTTGTTACCAGGTAGATCTTAGAATGTGCTGGTGGCTTAGTAGTTGTGCAGGAATCTACTACTCTGGGATTTTGCACAGATTGTAGGGCACGGTTTCCTTCTGGGGACAGGAGATGTTCTGTTGTGTGGCCCAGCCACCACATGTTGTATCATAAGTTCGCATTCTAGAACAGGCCTCTGAGGACACATGTCTGAAAACCGAATCAATGGTTCCAATGACGTCCTAGGGGCATGTTAGGTTCATTATTCTGACTCAGGACCATTGACTTGGCTGTGTTCCTGGATGTAGGAGATCAGGGTATTTCAGACTGTGCATTTGTGTTCAGTGCGGCCGCCGAAATTGGGGTAGGCCCAGAGGCCTTGTAGGTTTCTCCTAATCTAGACAGTTTGGGCAACTGTGATGTAAACAGTTTCCTTGTGGATGGCAGGGACAGTCCTGCAGTGTGGATCCAGAGACCCCATCCTGGAGGGCATGTGTGCCATGGTTTTGGTAGATAAGTCTGCAAACACAAATTCGAATTAGGGTGAGTGGCGAGGTGATCACAGGCCCAATGCATATACCTTGAGAGCAGCTCAACTGGAACTGTAATTAGGGTGAATGGAAGGCAGTAGCACAGGCTTTTCTCTCCGGATTGTGTGTCCAGGATGGCCTCGGAATGCAGGTGTGTTCTCATGGGTCCATGGGAGACACTGCCTCTCTATGGATCCTGGTGGCTCCTCATAATTTGGTGACATTTTTGGGGAAGGGATGAGTGCTGTTTTCCATCTGAAGGGTGCACCAAAACAAAAATTCCAGAGATGGTCTCTGGGTCTGGGCACCTCGAAAATCCCACCAAGTTTTATGATTTGAACCTACAGGCATACCAGGCCTGAAATGAGGGATCATTGTGGTGAATCTGAGAGGGATTTTTTGAAAGCATGCTCAGGGTGAGGGTCACAATGCCTGTTTGTGCCAAGGGTAGTCCTCAGGAGTGTGTGTGGTGTCATTGATGTTGTAACTGGCTCCCCCTTTGAGGGTAGAACACCCATCCCAAAAGCCAGGTTTATTGCCATGGGGAAAGAAGAGTTCTCTATTGTGCTTCAAGTTCCCTAATTGGCAGGGATCCCTGCCAAGGTCTGGGGACAAGTGCCTGGATATCAAGGATGGGTAGAGATGACATACTTGGGCCATGGCAATCCCAAATGCTAGATATGGGGCCTGCTCTTTAGTGGCTGAAACTCAGTCGAGCTCAGGCTCTGTCAGACACGGCACTAGTGGCCATGGCAGCCTATAAATCGGTGTTGACTCGAGGGCCGACCTGATTGATCCTCATGTGGGTTTTCAGGGCAGACTCACCAGGCATTTCTTCATTCGATGGGGAAGGCAGAATGCTGCGTTGTGGCCCCAGATTTCCTTATCAAGAGGGCTTAGGGACCAGTCAGGTGAGGATGGAATTGTAAACACAAGCTATGGTTCAATTCAGTGCCAAGTGGAAGGCAGTTCCAATGTGCAGTGGTTTATTCAAGACATCCAGCACTGGGATAAGGGTGCATGTCAGATGTTTGCTTAGACTGGAGTTTGTGTCTATGATGACCGACCAATGGAGTGGTGGCATCAAGAGGCCATGGAGCAGTTTACACGCTGAGGCCTGTGAGTTGATCCAAACATAAGGTTTCCTTCTACTGGACAGGGGAGGTCTGGTTTGTTTACACCAGGTTCCCGCATGTGCAAAGTTTGGGTAGCATAGTACTCGCACGTGGATACTGGAAAGCACACCTACATTAACCTTTGCACCTAAGGAACATTTCAGGTTCTTTCTGGTTGCTCTAGGGCAAAGTACCAAGGCCTGGATTCTAATGAAGTTGGGTCACAATGCAGTTTTGTTACCACGGAAATCTTACTATGTGCTGGTGGCTAAGGGGCCATGTATGATTAGTCTATCCTGATGGTTTGACACCGGTCGAAGAACACGGTTTCTTTCTGGGTATCGGAGATGTTCTGTTGTGGGGCTCACGGACCAAATGTTGTATCATAAGTCGGTATTCCAGAACAGGCCTCTGATGACAGATGCCTAAAAACTTCATCTAGGGTTCCAATGAAGTCCAAGGGGAATTTCAGGTTCAATCATCAGACTCAGGACCATTGACTTCGGTGTCTGCCTATATGTAGGCAACCAGGGTGTTTCTGACTGTGCCTTTGTGTACAGAGTGGCCTCCAATATTGGGGTGGGCTCTGGGGCCTTGCAGGTTTCTCCTAATCTTGAAGGTTTAGGCAAATTTGTGGGCACGGTTTCCTTGGGGGTGGCAGGCACAGTCCTGTGGTGTGGCTCCAGAGACTCCATCGTGGAGGGCATGTAAGCCATGGTTTTGGGAGAGAAGTCTGCAATCACAAACTCGGATTAGGTTGAGTTGCGAGGTGATCGTAGGCCCAATGCATAGACCTGGAGGGCAGATCGTCAGGAACTGTAAATCACGTACCTCGAAGGCACTAGCACTGGCTTTTGTATCTGGATTGTGTGTCCATGATAGCCTTGGAATGCAGGTGTGTTCTAATGTTTCCATGAGAGTATTTTCCTCTCTACGGATCCTGGAAGCTCCCAATAGTATGGTGGCTTTCTCGTTTGAATGGAAGAGTGCTGTTTTCAATCTTAGATGTTCCCCAAAAAGGGATTCCAGAGAAGGGCTGTGAGTCTGGGTGCTTGGAAAATCCCACCAGGATTAGGATTTGGGCCTAGGGGAGTACCAGTCCTACAATGTGTGACTTGGAGGTACAACTGAGAGCGTTTGTTTGAAAGCATGCTAGTCTGAGTGTCACAATGCCTGATGTGATTAGGGCAGCCCTTATGAGTGGGAGTTGTCTCCTTGGCCATGCAGCTGGCTACCACTTTAATGTAGGACACCCATCCCAACTACCAGGATTCCTGCCATGGAAAAGGAAGAATTCTCTATTGTGCCTCAGGTTCCCCCATTAGCAGGTATTCTAGCAAATGTCTGGGGACAGATGCCTGAATACCAAGGATGGGTAGAGATGAGGGACCTGAGACATGGCCAGTCTCACATGCCTGACTCTCTGAGTAGCTGACATGAATTGAGCACTCAGGCTCTGTCAGAAACAGAACTAGTGGTCAGGGCTGAGTATGAATCAGGGATCCCTCAAGGGCTGAGCAGATTGATCCTCATGCAGAGTTTCTGGGCAGAATCACCATGCCCTTCTTCTTTCTAAGGGGAAGGCAAAAAGCTGCGTTGTGGCCCCAGAATTCCCTATCAAGCGGGCTTGGGGACCAGTAGGGTGAGGATGGAATTGTAAACTCAAGCTAAGGTTCAATTCAGTGCCAAGCAAAAGGCAGTTCCATTGTGCAGTGTCTGATTCCAGATATCCAGCACCTGAGTAAAGGTGAAAGTCAGACATTTCCTCATGCTGGAGTTTATGTCTATGATGACCGATGAATGGAGGGGTGGCGTCAAGAGGCCATGGAGGATTTCACATGCTGGGGCTTGTGAGATGCTTCAAACAGCAAAGTTTCCTTCTACCACACAGGGGGAGTCTGGTTTATTTGCTCCAGGGTCCCCCATGTGGAAAGTTTGGGTAGCAGAGCACTCCCACGTGGATGCCTGAAAAGCACACCTCCATTAAAATTGCAGCTGAGAAACATGGCCAATTCGTTCTGGTGGCTCTTGGGCGAATTACCAAGGCCTGGAGTTGACATGAAGTCTCATGAAGATGGGTCATAATGCAGGTTTGTTACCATGGAGACCTTACAGTGTGCTGGTGGCTAAGGGACCATGTAGGATTCATCTACCCTGAGGGTTTGACACTGGTCAAAGGGCACGGTTTCCTTCTCGGACCAGAAATGTTCTGATGTGGGGCTAACGGACCAAATGTATCATAATTTGGTATTGCAGAACAGGCCTCTGAGGATAGATGCCTGAAAATTTAATCTAGGGTTCCAATAAAATCCTAACGGAATGTCAGGTTCAATCCTCTGACTCAGTATCATTGAATTCAAAGTCTGCCTAGATGTAGGTGATCAGGGTGTTCCAGACTGTGCATTTGTGTACAGAGTGGCAACCAGTATTGGGGTGGGCTCAGGGGCCTTGCAGGTTTCTCCTAATCTGGAAAGATAGGGCAATTTGATGGGCACAGTTTCCTTGGCAATGGTGGGCACAGTCCTGTGGTGTGGCTCCAGAGACCCCATGCTGGAGGGCATGAGAGCCATGGTTTTGGGAGGGAAGTCTGCAAACACAAATGTGGGTTAGGTTTAGTGGCGAAGTGATTGTAGGCCCAATGCATACTCCTGGAGGGAAGCTCCGTGTGAAATGTAAATCGCATGCCTCAAAGGAGGTAGCATAGGCTTTTTTATCTGGATTGTGTATCCACGATGGACTAAGAATGCAGGTGTGGTCTCAGGTGTCCATGGGTGATATTTCCTCTCAAGTATCCTGGCGGCTCCTTATAATGTGGTGGCTTTCTCAGAGAGGAAAGAGTTCTGTTTTCCATATTAAGGGTGTCCCATAACAGGGATTGCAGAGAAGTGCTCTGGCTCTGGGCACCTGGAAATACCCACCAAGGGTTATGATTTGGGCATAGGGGCTTACCAGGCCTCCAATGCAAGTCCTGGAGATACAACTGAGAGCGTTTGTTTGAAAGCATGCTCAGGCTGAGGGTCACTATGCAAGCTTTTGCATAGGGTGGCCCTCAGGAATGGGGGTGGTCTCAATGGCCATTCAGTAGGCTAACACTCTGAGTGTTGGACACCCTTCCGAACTTACAGGAATCCTGCCATGGGGAATGAGGATTTCTCTATTGTGATTCAGGTTCCCTCATTGGTAGGGATTCCAGGAAAGGTCTGGGGACACATGCCTGAATACCAAGGATGGGTAAAGATGACGGCTCTGTTCCGTGGCCAGTCTAACATGCGGGATATGGGCCCCGCCTTCTAGGTGGCTGACACGAGGTCGGGGCTTAGGCTCTGTCAGACACAACACTAGGGGCCAGGGCTGTCTATAATTCAGGGTTCCCTCAAGGGACAAGTAGATTGATCATAATGTGGAGTTTCTGGGCAGACTCACCAGGCCCTTCTTCTTTCTACTGGGAAGGCAGAATGCTGTGTTGTGGCTGCAGAATTCCCTATCATGAGGGCTTGTGGACCAGTAGGGTGAGGATGGAATTGTAAACCCAAGCTATGAATAAATTCAGTGACAAGCGAATGGCATTTCCAGTGTGCAGCGGCTGATTCGAATATCCAGCACCTGAGTAAGCGCAGACGTCAGATGTTTGCTCAAGCTGGAGTTTGTGTCTATAATGACCGACAAATGGAGAGGAGTTGAAAAGAGGTCATAGAGGATTTCCCACACTTGAGCTTGTGAGATGCTCCAAACAGCCAGGTTTCCTTCTACAGGACAGGGCAGTCAGATTTGTTTGCTCGAGAGTCCCCCATGTGGAAAGTTTGGGTAGCAGAGCACTCCCACATGGATGCCTGGAAAGCACACTTCCACTGAACATTGCAGCTGAGGAACATGACAGGTTCTTTCTGAAGGCTCTGGGGTGAAGTACCAAGGCCTGTAGTTGACATGGAATCTCATGAAGATGGCTCACAATGCTGGCTTGTTACCAGTGAGATCTTAGAATCTGCTGGTGGCTACAGGCCAAGTAGGATTCATCTACCCAGAGGGTTTGACACAGTTCCAAGAGCACGGCTTCCATCTAGAGAAAGGAGATGTTCTGTTGTGGGGATCAGGGACCATATGTTGTATCTTAAGTTGGTACTCCAGAACAGGTCTCTGATTACAGATGCCTGAAAACCTAATCAGGGGTTACAATGAGGTCATAGGAGCATGTCAGGTTCAATCTTCTGACTGAGAAACACTGACTTGGGTATCTGCCTGGATTCAGGTGATCAGCGTATTTCAGACTGCACATTTGTGTCCAGAGGGGCCTCCAGTAATGGGGTGGGCTCAGGGGCCTTGCAGGTTTCTCCTTATCTCGAAGTTTTAGGCAAATGTGACGGACACATTTTCCTTGGGGATGGCAGGCACAGTCCTTTGGTGTGGCTCCAGAGACCCCATCCTGGAGGAAATATGAGCCATGGTTTCGGGATAGAAGTCTGTAATCACAAACTCGGGTTAAGGTTAGCGGTGAGGTGATCGCAGGCCCAATGCATAGACCTGGAGGGCAGCTCGTCTGGAACTATAAATTAGTTGCCTTGAAGGTGGTAGCACAGGCTTGTGTATCTGGCTTTTGTGTCCAGGATGGCCTCGGAATACAGGTGTGGTCTCATGGATCCATGGGAGATTTTTCCTCTGAAGGATCCTAGCGGCTCCCTATACTATGGTGGCTTTCTTGGCGAAGGGGAGAGTGCTATTTTCCATCTTATGGGTGTCCCAAAACAGGGATTCCAGAGACAGGCTGTGTTTCTGGGCCCCTGAAAAATCCCACCAGGTGTTAGGATTTGTGCTTAGGGGAATATTAGGCCTGCAAATTTGGATTCTGGAATGCAACTGAGAGTGTTTGTTTGAAAGCATGCTCATGTTGGGGGTCACAATGCCTGCTTGTGTCCAGGGCGGCCCTCATGAGTGGGCGGGTTATCATTGGCCATTCAGCTGGCTACCACTCTGAGGTCTGGAAACCCATCCCAAGAGCCATCATTCCTGCCATGGGGAAGGAGGATTTCCCTATTGTGCTTCTGGTTCCCCCATTGGCAGGGATTTCAGCAAATGTCTGGGGACAGATGCCTGAATCAAAATGGGTAGAGATGACAGCCCTGGGACATGGCTGGTCTCACATTCTGGAGTTGGAGCCCAGTCTCTGGGTCCTGACACGAGGTCAGGGACGAGGTTCTGTCAGACTCAGCGCTAGTGGCCAGGTAAACCTATAAATGGGGTTCACTCGAGGGTCGAGTAGATTTATCCTCATGTAGGGTTTCTGGGCAGTCTCTCCAGGCTGTTTTTTCTTGCTATGGGGAAGGCAGAATGCTGTGTTGTGGCTTCAGAATTCCCTATCAAGAGAGCTTACTGAACACCAGGGTGAGGATGGAATTGCAAACCCAAGCTACTTTTTTTTTTCAAGATTTTATTTATTTGTCAGAGAGCGCGCGAGAGCAAGCACAGGCAGACAGAGTGGAAGGCAGAGTCAGACGGAGAAGCAGGCTCCCTGCGGAGCAAGGAGCCTGATGTGGGACTCGATCCCAGGACGCTGGGATCATGACCTGAGCCGAAGGCAGCTGTTTAACCAACTGAGCCACCCAGGCGTCCCGCCAAGCTACTTTTAAATTCAGTGCCAAGCATAAGGCAATTCCAGTGTGTAGCAGCTGATTCAAATATCCAGCACTTGAGTAAGTGCAGATGTCAGTTGATTGCTCACGCTGGAGTTAGTGTCTATGATGACCAACAAATGGATGGGTGGCCTCAAGAGGCCATGGAGGATTACCCACCCTCAGGCTTGAGATACTCCATACAGCAAAGATTCCTTTTACCGTACAGGGGAGTCTGGTTTGTTTCCTCCAGGGTTCCCCATGTGGAAAGTTGGTATCAGAGCACTCCCGCTGGATGCCTGGAAAGTACACCTACATTGACCATGGCAGCAGAGGAACATGGCAGTTTCATTCTGGTGGCTCTGGGCCGAAGTACCAAGGGCTAGAGTTGTCATGGAGTCTCATGAAGATGGGTCACAATGCTGGTATGTTGTCAGGGAGATCATAGAATGTGCTGGTTGCCAGGGGGCCTTGAAGGATTCATCTACCCAGAGTGTTTGACACAGGTCCAGAGCACAGCTTTCTTCTAAGGACAGGAGATGTTCTTTTGTGTGGCTCAGTGACCATATTGTTCATACATTGATATTCAGAACAGCCTTCTGAGTACAGATACCTGAAAACCTATTCTAGTGTTCCAGTGAATCCTAGGAGCATGTCAGGTTCAATCTTCTGTCTGAGGACCATTGACTTGGATATCAGCCTGGATGTAGGTGATATGGTGTGTCAGACTGTGCATTTGCGTCCAGAGTGGCCTCCAATATTGGGCTGGGCTTAGGGGCCTTGCAGGTTTCTCCTAATCTAGAGAGTTTGTTTAATAGTGACAATCACAGTTTCCTTTGGGAAGACAGGTACAATCCCGTGGTGTGGCTCCAGTTATCACAAACTGGAGGGCATGTGAGCCATGATTTTGGGAGGGAAGTCTGAAAACACAAACTTGGGTTAGGGTTAGTGGCAAGGTTATCACAGGCCCAATGCATAGACATGGATGGCAGCTCTTCAGGAACTGTTAATCGGGTGACTCAAAGGCAGAATCACAGGCTTTTTTCTCTGTATTGTGTGCAGGATGGCCTCAGAATGCAGTTGTGGCCTCATGGGTCCATGGGAGATTTTTCCTCTCTAAGGATCCTGGTGGCTCCCAATAGTTGGTGGCTTTTTCGGGGAAGGGAAGAGTGCTTTTTTTCATGTTAGGGGTGCCCCAAAATATGGATTCCAGAGACGGACTCTGGGTTTGGTCCCCTGGAAAATCCCACCAAGTGTTAGGATTTGGGCCTAATGGCTTACCAGGCCTGCATGCAGGATCCTGGAGGTGCAACTGAGAGGGCTTGTTTGAAATCATTCTCAGGCTGAGGGTCACAATACTTGCTTATGCCCAGGTGGCCCTCATGAGTGGGCGTGGTCACATTGGCCATGCAGCTGGCTCCCACTTTGAGGGTTGGAAAACCATCCCAACAGCCAGTATCCTGCCATGGGGAAAGAGGAGTTCTCTATAGTGCTTCAGGTTCCCCCATTAGCGGGGATTCCAGCAAAGGTCTGGGGACAGAGGCCTGAATACCAAGGATGGGTAAAGATGATGGACATGGGCCATGGCCAGTATCAAATCGTGGATATGGGCCCCGATCACTGGGTGGCTGACACTAGGTCTTGGCTCAGGCTCTGTCAGACACAGCACTAGTGCCCAGGGCAGCCTATAAATTGGGGTTCCCTCAAGTGCCGAGCAGATTGATCCTCATGTATGGTTTCTGGGCAGACTCACCAGGCCCTTCTTGTTTGTAAGGGGAAGGCAGAATGCTGCTTTGTGGCTCTAGAATTCACTATCAAGAGGGCTTGTGGACCAGGAGGCTGAGGATGGAATTGTAAACCTAAGCTATGGTTACATTCTGTATCTAGCGAAAGGAATTTCCAGTGTGCAATGTTTGAATCCAATATTCAGCACTTGAGTGAGGGTGGATATCAGATATTTGCTCATGCTGGAGTTTGTGTCTATGATGACACAAAAATGGAGGGGTGGCATCAAGAGGTTATGGAGGATTTCCCAATCTGGTGTTTTTGAGATGCTCCAAACAGCAAGGTTTCCTTCTACCAGACAGGGGCAGTCTGATTTGTTTCCTCCATGGTTCCCCATGTCGAAAGATCGGATAACATAGATCTCCCACATGGGTGACTGGAAAGCACACCTTCATTGACCATGACAGCGAAGGAACATGGCATCTGGTGGCTTTGAGGCGAAGAAATAAAGACTGGATTGGACATGGAACCTCATGAAGATGGGTCAAAATGTTGGTTTGTTACCAGGGAGATCGTAGAATGTGCTGGTGGTTAATGGGCCATGCAGGATTCATCTAGCCTGAAGATTTGACACAGGCCCAAGAGCCCGGATTGCTTCTGGGGGCAGGAGATATTCTGTTGTGGGGCTCAGCGGCCATATGTTGTATCATAAATTGGTAATCCAGAACAGGTCTCTGAGGACAGAAGCCTGAAAACCTAATAAAGGGTTTGAATGAGGCCCTAGGGGAATGTCATTCAATCTTCTGACTCAGGATCATTGACTCTGGTGTCTGACTGGATGCAGGTGATGAGGGTGTTTCAGACTGTGCATTTGTGTCCAGAGTGGCATCCAATACTAGGGTTGGCTCAGGTTCCTTGCAGGTTTCTCCTTATATGGGGTTTTTGGACAACTGTGATGGGCAGTTTCCTTGGGGATTGCAGGAACTGTCCTGTGGTGTGACTCCAGAGACCCCATCCTGGAGGACATGTGCGCCATGATTTTGAGAGAGAAGTCTGCAAACACAAACTTAGGTTAGGGTTAGTGGCAAGGTGATCATAGTCCCAATCCATAGACCAGGAGGGCAGCAAGTCTGGAACTGTAAATCACGTAACTCAAAGGTGGTAGCACAGGTAATTGTATCTGGATTTAATTTCCAGAATGGCCTTTATTGCAGGTGTTGTCTCAAGGGTCCATGGGAGATTTCTCCTCTCAAGGATCCTGGCGGTTCTCAATAGTTTGTTGGATTTCTCCGGGAAGGGATGAGTACTGTTTTCCAGCTTAGGCGTGCCCCAAAACAGGCATTCCAGAGATGAGCTCTGGGTCTAAGTGCTTGGAAAATCCCACCAAGGGTTAATATTTAGGCCTAGGGCCATACCAGGCCTGCAATGCGGGATCCTGGAGGTGCAACTGAGAGCGTTTGTTTGAAAGTATGGTCAAGCTGAGGGTCCCAATGCCTGCTTGTGCCCCGGAGGCCATCAGGATTGGGCGATGTCTACTCAGCCATGCAGCCAGTTCCCATTCCTAGGGTTGGACACCCATCCAAAAGCCAGGATTCCTGCCATGGCGAAGGATGAATTCTCTATTGTGCTTCAGGTCCCCCCATTGGTAGGGATTCCAGCTAAGATCTAGGGGACAGATGCCTGAATACCAAGGATGGGTAGTAATGACAGCCCTGGGCCATGGCCGGTCTCACATGGTTAATGTGGGCCCCACCCTCTGGGTTGCTGACACGAGGTAGGGGCTCAGGCTCTGTCAGACACAGCACTAGTGGCTAGGGCAAACTATAAATAGGGGTTCCCTCCTGGGATGAGTATATTGATCTTCATGTGCAGTTTATGGGCAGACTCACCAGGTCCTTCTATCTATGAAGAAGGCAGAATGTTGCGTTGTGGCTCCAGAATTCCCTATCAAGAGATATGGCAGACCAGTAGGGTGAGGATGAAATTGTAGTCTGAAGCTAGGCTTAAATTCATTGCAAAGCGAAAGGCAGTTCCAGTGTGCAGCAGCTGATTCCAATATCAGCGCCTGAATATGGGCGGATGTCAGATGTTTGCTCAGGCTGGAGTTTGTGTCTATGATGACCAACAAATGGAGAGGTGGCGTCAAGAGGCCATGGAGGATTTCCCACCCTGGGGCTCAGGGGCCATAATTTGTATCATAAGTTGGTATTCCAGAAGAGGCCTCTGAGGACAGGTGCCTGAAAAGTTAATCCCTCTTCCAATGAGGTCCTAGGGCCATGTCAGGTTCAATTATCTGACTCAGGACCATTGATTTGGGTGTCTGCCTGGATGGAGGTGATCAGGGTGTTTCAGACTGTGCATTTGCATCCAGAGCAGCCTCCAATATTGGGATGTGCTCAGGAGCCTTCCAGGTTTCTCCTAATCAGGAGGGTTTGGGCAACTGTGATGGGCCCAGTTTCCTTGGGGATGGCAAGCACAGTCTTGTGGTGTGACTCTAGGGGCCCCATCCTGGAGGACATGTGAGCAATGGTTTTTAGAGAGAGATCTGCAAACACAAACTCGGGATAAGGTTAATGGAGAGGTGTTCACAGCCCCAATTCAAAGATCTGGAGGGCAGCACGTCAGGAACTGTAAATCAGGTGACTCAAAGCCAGTAGCACAGTCTCTTGTATCTGGATAGCATATCCACGCTGGCCTCGGAATACAGGTGTGGACTCATGGGACCATGGGAGATTCTTCTTCTCAAGGATCCTGGGGGATCCCATTAGTTTGGTGGCTTTCTCAGGGAAGTGAAGAGTGCTGTTTTCCATCTTAGGGGTGCCTCAAAACAGGGATTCCAGTGACGGGCTCTGGGTATGTGCACATGGAACATCCCACGATGTGTTAGGATTTGGGCTTAAGGGCATATCAGGCCTGCAATGCAGGATCCTGGAGGTGCAACTAAGAGCATTTTTTTGAAGGCTTGATCAAGCTGAGGGTTACAATGGCTACTTGTGCCCAGGGCAGCCCTCATGAGTGGGCATTGTCTCCTTGGCCATGCAGCTGGCTCCCACTTTGAGGTTTGGACACCCATATCAACAGCCAGGATTCCTACCATGGGGAAGGAGGAGTTCTCTATTGTGCTTTAGGTTACCCCATTGGTAGGGATTACATAAAAGGTCTGGGGACAGGTGCCTGAATACCAAGGATGGGTAGAGATGATGGACTTGGGCCCTGGCCAATCTCACATGCTGGATATGGGCTCATATCTCTGGGTGCCTGAAACTACGTCTTGGCTCAGGCTCTGTCAGACACAGTACTAGTACTAGTACTAGTACTAGTACTAGTGCCCAGGACAGCCTATAAATCAAGGTTCCATCGAGTGCCAAGTAGATTGATCCTCATGTGGAGTTTCTGGGAAGATTCACCAGGCCTTATTTCTTTCTAGTGGGAATGCAGAATGTTGCCTTGTGGCTCCAAATTCCCTCTCTAGAGGGCTTGCAGACCAGGAGGCTGAGGATGGAATTCTAAACCCAATCTATTGTTAAATTCAGTGTCAAGTGAAACGCAGTTCCAGTGTGCAGTGGTGGAAAAGAAAATGCAGAATCTAAATAACGGCAGATTTCAGATGTTTTCTCATGCTGGAGTTTTTGTCTATGATGACTGACAAATGGAGGGGTTGTGTCAAGGGCCATGAAGGATTTCTCCTGCTGGTGCTTCTGAGATGCTCCAAACAGAGGGTTCCCTTCTACTGGTCAGTGGCAGTCTGGTTTGTTTGCTCCAGGGTCCGACATGTGGAAAGAATAAGTAGAAGAGCACTCCCACATGGATGCCTGGAAAGCACACCTCCACTGACCATATCAGGTGAGGAACATGGCAGGTTCATTCTGGTGGCTCTGGGGCGAATTACCAAGGACTTGAAGTGACATGGAATCTCATGAAGATGGATCACAATGCTGTTTGTTTGTTACCAGAGAGATCTTAGAATGTGCTGTGGGCTAAGGGGCTGTGCATAATTCATATACCCCGACCCTTGACACAAGTTGAAGAGCACGAATTCCATCTGGGGACAGGAGATATTCTATTGTGGGGTTCAGGGACCAATCTTCTGACTCAGGACCATTGACTTGGGTGTCTTCCTGGATGGAGGTGATCAGGGTGTTGCACACTGTGCATTTGTGTCCAGAGTGGTCTCCAATATTGGACTGGGCTTAGGGGACTTGCAGGTCTCTCCTAATCTGGAGGGTTTGGGCAACTGTGATGGACACAGTTTCATTGGGGATAGCAGGATCTTTCCTGTGGTGTGGCTACAGAGACCCATCATAGAGGGCATGTGAGCCATGGTTTTGGGAAAGAAGTCTGCAAACAAAAACTTGGGGTAGGGTTAATGGCGAGGTGATCACAGGCCCAATGCATAGGTCTGTAGGGCAGCTCGTCTGGAACTGTAAACCAGGTGATTCGAAGGTGGTAGCACAGTCTCTTGTATCTGGATTGTGTGTCCAGGATGGCCTCGGAATGAAGGTGTGGTCTTATGGAGCCCTGGGAGATTTTTCTTCTCTACGCATCCTGGCAGCTCCTAATAGTTTTCTCAGGGGAGGGAAGAGTGCTGTTTTCCATCATAGGGGTGCTTCAAAACAGAGATTCCAGAGACGGGCTCTGGTTATGTTGGCATGGAAAATCCCACGAAGTGTTAGGATTTGGTCCTAAGGGCATACCAGGCCTGCGATGCGGGACCCTGCAGAAACAACTGAGAGCATTTGTTTGAATGCATGCTAAGGTTGAGGGACACAAAGCCTGCTTTGGCCCAGGTGGCCCTTATGATTGGGCGTTGTCTCATTGGCCATGCACCTGGTTCTAATTCTGAGGGTTGGGCACCCATAGCAACAGCCAGGCTTCCTGCCATGGGGAAGGAGGAGTTCTCAATTGTGCTTCAGGTTCCCCCACTGGTAGGGATTCCAGCAAAGATCTGGGATAGTTGCCGGAATATCAAGGATGGGTAGAGATGACTGGGCCATGGCCAGTCCCACATGCTGGATAAGGGCCCCACACTCTGGGTGGCTGACACGAGGTTGGGGCTCAGGCTCTCTCAGACACAGCGCTAGTGGCCAGCGCAAAATATAAATCGGGGTTCCCTCGAGGGCCAAGTAGATTGATCTTCATGGGGAGTTTCTGGGCAGACTCACCAGGCCCTTCTTCTTTCTATGGGGAAGGCAGAATGTTGCGTTTTGTCTCCCTAATTCCCTCTCAAGAGGACTTGCAGTCCAGTAGGGTGAGGATGGAATTGTAAACCCAAACTATGCAAGAATACAGTGTCAAGTGAAAGGTATTTCCAGTGTGCATGACTGATTCGAATATCCAGCACCTGAGTAAGAGCAGATGTCAGATGTTTGCTCATGCTGGAATTTGTGTCTATGATGACTAACAAATGGAGGGTTGGCATCAAGAGAATGTGGAGGACTTCCCAGGCTGGGGCTTGTGAGATGCTCCAAACAACCAAGGTTTCCTTCAACCTGACAGGAGCAGTCTTATTTGTTTGCTCTAGGGTTCCCTATGTGGAATTTTTGTGTAGCAGAGAACTACCTCTTGGATGCCTAGAAAGCACACGTCCATTGACCTTTGTACCTGAGGAACATGGCAGATTCGTTTCATGGCTCTTGGGCAAAGTACCAACACCTTGAGTTGGCATCAAGTCTCAGGAAGTTGGGTCACAATGCTGGTTTGTTACCAGGGAGATCATAGAAGCTGCTGGGGCTAATGGGTCATGCAGGATCCATCTACCCTGAAAGTTGGACATAGATCCAAGAGCACATTTTCCTTCTGGAGACAGGAGATGTTCTGTTGTGGGAATCAGGGACCACATGTTGTATCATAACTTGGTATTCCAGAACAGGACTCTGAGAACAGATGTCTGAAGACCCAATCTAGGGTTCCAGTGAAGTCCTAGGGGCATGTCAGGTTCAATCATCTGACTCAGAACCATTGACTTGGCTTTCTGCCTCGATGGAGGTGCTCAGGGTGGTTCAGACTGCACGTTTGCATCCAGAGCAACCGCCAATATTGGGGTGGGTTCAGGGGCCTGGCAGGTTTCTCCTAATCTGGAGGGTTTGGACAACCTGATGGGCACTGTTTTCTTGGGGATGGCAGGAACTTTCCTGTGATGTGGCTTGAGGGACCACATCTTGGTGGGCATGTAAGCCATGGTTTTGGGAGAGAAGTCGGCAAACACAAACTGGGGTTAGGGTTAGTGTCGAGATGATCACAGGCCCAATGCATAGACATGGAGGGCAGCTCGTCAGGAAATGTAAATAGGATGACTCGAAGGCGGTAGCAAAGACTTTTCTCTTTGGATTGTGTGGACAGGATGGCCTCGGAATGCAGGTTTGTTTTCATGGGTCCATGGGAGATTTTTTCTCTCTAAGGATCCTGGCGGCTCCCAATAGTTTGGTGCCTTTCTCAGGGAAGGGAAGAGTGCTGTTTTCCATCTTAAGGGTGCCCCAAACAGGGATTCTGAGACGGACTCTGGGTCTGGGCACCTGGAAAATCCCACCAAGGGTTAGGATTTGGGCCTAGGGGCATACCAGGCCTGCAATGCTGGTACTGGAGGAGCAACTGAGAGTGTTTGTTTGAAAACATGCTCAGGCTGAGGATCACCATGCCTGCCTGTGCCCATGTCGGCCCTCAGGAGTGGGCATGGTCTCCTTGGCATGCAGCTGGCTCCCACGCTGAGGGTTGGACAACCATCCCAACAGCCAATATTCCTGCCATGGGGAAGGAGGTGTTCTCTATTGTGTTTCAGGTTCGCCATTGGCAGGAATTCCAGCAAAGTTTGGGGGACAGATGACTGGATACCAAGGATGGGTACAGATGATGGCCCAGGGCCATGGCCGATCTCTCATACTAAATATGGGCCCTCACCTCTGGGTGGCTGACACGAGGTCGGGGCTTAGACTCTGTCAGACACAGCACTAGTGGTCAGGGAAATCTATTAATCAGGGTTGCCTCGTGGTCTGAGTAGATTGATCCTCATGTGCAGTTTCTGGGCAGACTCAACAGGTCCTTCTTCTTTCTATGTGGAAGGCAGAATACTGCGTTGTGGCTCCAGAATTCCCTATCAAGAGATATTGTGGAGCAGTGTGGTGAGGATAGAATAGTAATACAAAGCTATGGTTAAGTTCAGTGAAAAGCAAAAGGCAGTTCCAGTGTGCAGCTGCCATTTCGAATATCCAGCACCTGAGTAAGGGTGGATGTCAGATGTTTGCTCACACTGGAGTTTGTGTCTGTGATTACCCACAAATGGAAGGGTGGCGTCAAGAGGCCATGGAGGATTTCCCATGCTGGGGCTTGTGAGATGCTCCAAATAGCAAAGTTTCTTTCTACCGGACAGGAGAAGTCTGGTTTGTTTTCTCTGGTTTCTCCATGTGGAAAGTTTTGTAGCAGAGAACCCCACAGGGATGCCTGGAAATCACCCCTCCATTGACCATTGCAGCTGAGGAACATGGCAGGTGCATTCTGGTGGCTCTGGGGCAATATATCGAGACCTTGAGTTGACATGGAGTCTCATGAAGATGGGGCACAATGATGGTTTGTTACCAGGAATATCATAGAATGTGCTGGTTGCTAAGGGGCCATTCAGGATCCAAATACCCTTAGGGTATGACACAATTCCAGGAGCATGGCTTCCTTTTTGGGGAGAACATATTCTGTTCTGTGGCTCAGGGACTATATATTTTATCATAAGTTGATATTCCAGAGCAGGCCTCTGACGACAGATACCTGTAAACCTAATCTAGTGTGCCAATGAAGTCCTCGGGGCATGTCAGGTTCAATCTTCTGACTCAGGAGCATTGACTTGGGTGTCTGCCTGTATGGAGGTGATCAGGGTGTCTCAGACTGTGCATTTGTGCCCAGAGCGGCCTCCATTATTTGGCTTCGCTCAGGGGCCTTGCAGGTTTCTCCTAATCTAAAGGTATCGGGCAAAAGTGATGGGCACAGTTTCCTTGAGGATCTCATGCACAGTCTTGTGGTGTGGCTTCAGATGCCAGAACCTGGAGGTCATGTGAGCCATGGTTTTAGGAAGGAAGTCTGCAAACACAAACTCAGTTTAGGTTAATGGCAAGGTGATTGCAGGCCCAATGCATAGACCTGGAAGGCAGCTCGTCAGGAACTGTAAATCCGATGACTCAAAGGTGATAGCACATGATATGTATCTGGATTGAATGTCCAGGATGGCCTCGGAATGCAGGTGTGTTCTCATGGGTCTATGGCAGATTTTTCCACTCAAGGATCCTGGTGGCTACCATGAGTTTGGTGACTATCTCGGGGAAGGGAAGAGTGCTGTTTTCCATCTTAAGGGTCCCCCAAAATAGGGATTCCAGAGATGGGCTCTGTGTCTGGGCCCCTGTAAAATCCCACCAGGGTTAGGATTTGGGCCTAGGTGTGTACTAGGCCTGCAATTCGGGGTCCCAGAGATGCAATTGAGAGCGTTTGGTTGAAAGCATGCTCAGGCTGAGGTCACAATGCCTGCTTGTGCCCGGGGAAGCCATCATGAGTGCACATGGTCTCCTTGGCCATGGAGCTGCCTTCCACTTTGAGGGTTGAGCAACTATCCCAACTGTCAGAATACCTTCCATGGGGAAGGAGGAGTTCTCTATTGTGCTACAGGTTCCCCCAATGGCAAGGATTTCAGCAAAGGTGTGGGTACAGATGCCTGAATACCAAGAATAGAAGAGAAGACAGACTTGGGCCATAGCTGGTCTCACATGCTGTATATGGGCCCTGATCTCTCAGTGGCTGACACTAGGCCCTGGCTCCGGCTATGTCAGACACAGCACTAGTGCCCAGGGCAGCCTATGAATCAGGGTTCCGTCTAGCACCGAGAAGATTGACCATCATATGGAGTTTCGGGGCAGACTCTCCAGGCCCTTTTTCTTTCTATGGGGAAGGCAGAATATTGTGTTGTAGCTCCAGAATTCCCTCACAATAGGGCTTGTGGACCAGTAGGCTGAGGATGGAATTGTAAACCCAAGCTATGGCTTAATTCAGTCAAACTAAAGGCAATTCCAGTGTGCAGCGATCGAATTGAAATCCAGCACCTGAGTAAGGGCGGATGTCAGATGTTTGCTCATGCTGGAGTTTGTGTCTATGATGACTGACAAATGGAGTGGTGGCTTCAAGAGGAAATGGAGGATTTCCCAAGCTGGGGCTTGTGAGATGCTCCAAACAGAAGGTTTCCTTCTACCGGACAGGGGCATTCTGTTTTTTTGTCTCAAGGGTCCCCGCCAATTGCAAAGTTTGTGTAGCAGAGCACCCCCATATGGTTGCCTGGAAACCACACCTCCACTGACCATTGCAGCTTAGGAACATGGCAAGTTCATTCTGGTGGCTCTGGGGCGAAGTTCTAAGGGCTTATTTCTACATGGAATGTCATGAATATGGGTAACAATGCTGTTTTGTTACCTGGGAATTCTTAGCCTGTCATCTGTACACATCCTTGGTATTAAGGCAACTTTCCACAGACCTTTCCTGTAACCCTGCCAATGGGGGAACCTGAAGCACAATAGAGAACTCCTCTTTCCATTGCAGGAAGCCTGGCTGTTGCAATGGGTGTCCAACCCTCAAAGTGGGATCCATCTATATGGCCAATGAGACTACGCCCTCTCCTGAGGGCCCCCCTGGGCACAAAGAGGCATGATGACCCTCAGCCTGAGCATGCTTTCAAACAAGCCCTCTCTGTTACACCATTAGGATCCTGCATTGCAGGCCTGGAATGCCCCTAGGCCCAAATCCTAACACTTGGTGGGATATCCGGGCACCCAGACCCAGAGCCCGTCTCTGGAATCCCTGTTTTGGCATAAGCCTAAGTTGGAAAACAGCATTCTTCCCTGTTTTGGAGCACCCCTAAGATGGAAAAGAGCACTCTTTTCTTCTCTGAAAAACCACCAATCTATGGAGATCCACCAGGATCCTTAGAGAGGAAAAGTCTCCCATTGAACCATGAGACCACGTCTACATTCAGAGCCCATCCTGGACACACAATCCAGATAGAAATGCCTGTGCTACCAGCTTTCAGTCACCCTAATTACAGTTCCTGATGTGATGCCTTCTAGGTCTATGCATTGGACCTGCGATCACCTTGCCACTATCCCTGACCCAAATTTGTGTTTGCAGACTTCCCTCCCAAAACCATGGCTCTCATAACCTCAAGGAGGTGGTCTCTGAAGCCTTACCACAGGACTGGGCCTGCCATCCCCAAGGAAACTGTGCCCATCACAGTTCCCCAAAGCCTCCAAGTTAGGAGAAACCTGCAAGGCCCCTGAGCCCACCCCAATAGTGGAAGTGGCTCTGGATGCAAATGCACAGTCTGAAACACCCTGATCACCTACATCCAGTCAGACAACCATATCAATGGTCCTTAGTAAGAAAATTGAACCTGATGGGCACCAAGGACATCATTGGATCTCTAGATTAGGTTGCCAGCATCAATCCTCAGAGGCCTGTTCTTGAATACCAAGTCAGGATACAACATATGTACCCTGAGCCACAGAACAGAACATCTCCTCTCCCAAGATGGAAACTGTGCACATCGACCTGTGCCAAACCCTCAGCGTGGCCCATAGCACCAATACATTCTAAGACCTCCCTTGTAACAAACCAGTTTTGGGACACATCTGTAAGAGATTCAAAGTCAACTCAAGGCCTTGGTACTTGGCACCAGAACCACCAAAACGAACCTGTCATGTTCCTCAGCTGCAATGGTCATTGGACGTGTGCTTTCCAGTCATCCATGCGGGAGGGTTCTGCTACGCAAACTTCCACTTGAGGGACCCTGGAGGAAAAAAAAACAGACTCCTCCTGTCCATTAGAAGGAAACCTTGTTGTTTGGAGCATCTCACAATCTTAAGCGTGGGTAATCCTCCATTGCCTCCTGAAGCCACCCCTCCATTAGTCGTCATCCTAGACACAAACTCCAGTGTGAGCAAATATCTGACATCTGCCCTTACTCAGGTGCTGGATATCTCGTATAAGCTGCTGCACATTGAAACTGACTTCCGCTTGGCACTCAATTTAAGCATAGCTGGTGTTTACAATTGCATTCTCACCCTATTTGTCCCCAAACCCTCTTGATAGGGAATTCTGGATCCATAAGGCAGCATTCTGCCTGCCCCACAGAAAGAAGTGCTTCGTGAGTCTGGCCAGAAACCCTACATGAGGATCAATTTACTCGGCCCTGGAGAGAACCCCAATATATAGACTTCTCTGGCCACTAGTGCTGTGTCTGACACAGCCTGAGCCCAGACCTCGTGTCAGCCACCCAGAGAGCGGGGCCCATATCCAGCATGTGAGAACGGCCATGGCCCAAATCTGTCATCTCTATGCATCCTTGGTATTCAGGCATCTGTCCCCAGACCTTTGCTGTAATCCCTGCCTATGGGGGAACATGAAGCACAATAGATATTTCCTCCTTCCCCATGGCTGGAAACCTGGCCATTGGAATGTGTGTCCATCCCTCAGTGTGGGAGCCAGAAAATGGACAATGGGACCACGCCCACTCCTGAGGGCCACCCTGGGCACAAACAGGAATTGTAATGCTCAGCCTGAGCATGTTTCCAAACAAGCCCTCTCAGTTGCACCACCAAGATCCTGCATTGCAGGCCTGGTCTGCCCATAAGCCCAAATCCCAACCCTTGGTGGGATTTTCCAGGCGCCTAGACCCAGAGCCCATCTCTGGAATCCCTGTTTTGGGGCACACCTAAGATCGAAAATAGCAGTCTTCCCATACCAAAAAGTCATCAAAATATTGGGAGCCGCCTGTATCCTTAGAGGAAAAATCTCCCATGGACCCATGAGGCCACAGCTACATTCTGACGTCACCCTAGACACACAATCCAGATATAAAAGCCTGTGCTTCCGCCTTCGGGTCATTCCAGTTACTGTTCCTGACGAGTAGCCTTCCAGGTCTACACATTGCCCTGCGATAACCTAGCCACTAAACCTAACCCAAGTTTGTGTTTGCAGACTTCCCTCCCAGAACCATGGCTCACATGCCCTCCAGGGTGGAGTCTCTGGAGCCACACCACAGGACTGTGCTTGCCATCCCCATGGAAATTGTGCATGTCAGTTAACCAAACCCTCCAGAGTTGGTTGAAACATTCAAGGCCCCTGTAGCCACCCCAATATTGGAGGTTACTCTGGACATAAGTGCACAGTCTGAAACTCCCTGATCACCTACATCCTGGCAGACACCCAAGTCAACTGTCCTAAGTCTGAAGATTGAACCTCTCATGCCCCTGGGACTCATTGGAACCCTAGATTAGGTTGTCGGGCATCTGTCTTCAGAGGCCTGTTCTTGAATAGGAACTTATGATACGGCATGTGGTCCCTGAGCCACAAAACACTACATCTCCTGTCCCCAGAAGGTAACCGTGCTCTTCGACCTGTGTTAAACCCTCAGGGTAGGAGAATCCTGCAGGCACCTTAGCCACCAACACATTCTAAGATCTACCTGGTAAAAAAAAAACCAGCATTGTAACCCATCTTCAAGAGATTCCATGTCAACTCAAGACCTTGGTGCTTCGCCCCAGAAGCACCGTAAAGAACCTGCATGTTCCTCAGCTGCATTGGTCAATGGAGGTGTGCTTTCCAGGCATCCATGTGGAAGGGCTCTGCTACCCATACTTTTCACATGGGGGGCCCTGCAGAAAACATACCAGACTCTAACTGTCCAGTAGAAAAAACAACCTTGCTGTTTGGAGCATCTCACATGCATCAGCCTCTTGATGCCACTCCTCCATTCGGTCATCAGAGACACAAACTCCAGTGTGCGTAAACGTCTGAAATCCACCTTTACTCAGGTGCTGGATATTTCATTTGTTGGCCACGATAGATACAAACTCTATCATGAGCAGACATCTGACCCTCGCCTGTACTCAGATGCTGGAGATTCGAAAAAAACCACTGCACATTGGAACGGCCATGTTCTCGGCACTGAGATTAAGCATAGATTGTGTTTTCTGCCTTCTGTTCTCACACTCCTCGCCTTCAAGTCCCCCATATTGGGAATTTGGGAGCCACAATGCAGCCTTCTGCCTGCCCACCAGAAAAAAGAGGTGCCCTATGGGTCTGCGTGAAACTCCATATAAGGTTCCACCAGCACAGCCCTCTATAGCACCACAATATCATAGGCCACCTTGTGAACTAATGCTTTGTCTGACACAGCTCGAGCCCCGACCTCCTGGTAGCCACCTAGATAGCGGGACCCATATCTGGCAGGTGTGACCTGCCTTGACCTGAGTCCTTCATCTCAAACCAACCTGGTTATTCACGTACCAGTCCCAGAACATAGCTCAAATTACTGTGCATGGGGGAATCTGAAGCACAAAAGAGTACTCCTCCTTCCTCATAGAAGGAAAATTAAAAGTTGATATGGTGGTCCAACCCTCATATTGGGATCCAGGTGCATGGAACAAGAGCCAATGCCCACTCAGGATGGGCATCTGGGCACAAACAGGCATTGTGACCCTTACCCTAAGACCCATTTCCAACAAGTCTCCATGGGAGCTGAACCAAAGCCCCACAGAGCCAGGCAGTCAAGCCTCTAGGCCCAAATACTAAGCCTTTGTAGGGTTATCCATGCACAGGGACCTATAACCCATCTCTGGAATCCCTGTGTTGACGGGAACCGTGAAACAGTAAACCACGCTCTCTCCTTCTCAGTGAGACACCAAACTCTTGGGTGCTGGGCAGAATCCCCAGAGAGGTAGAATATTCCATGGACACATGAGGACACACCACCATTCCAAGGCCATCCTAGACACAATCCAGACAGAAAAGCCTTTGCTCCTGCCTCCCAGCCACACGAATTTCAAATCCTGAGGAGCTGCCCTCAGCGTCTGCAGATCGGGGCTTCCATCACCTCCCTCCTAATTGATACACAATTTTGTGTCTGAAGACTTTGGTCCCAGAGCCCTTAACCACATTCCCTGCAGGATGGGGCTGACAGAACCACACTACATCACTGGGCCTGATCTCTGGATGAAATTCTGCCGTCTCAGTTGCACAAACCCTCCAGATTAGGAAAAACCTGCAATGCCCCTGAGCCCACCCCAATTTCATAGGCCACTCTGGAAAAAATGCACAGTCTGACACAGCCTGAGCATCTACCTCCAGGAAGACTCACAGGTCAAAGTCCCTAAGTCCGAAGGTTGAGGATGACATGCCCCTACAACCTCATAAGAACCCTAGCCTAGATATTCAGGCCTCTGTGCCCAGAGGCCTGGTCTTGAAATCCAACATATGATCCGACATGTGGTCCCTGAGGCATACAAGAGAACCCCTCCTGTCCCGAGAAGGGAACCTGGCTCCTGGGAACTGGGTCTAACCCTCAGGTAGGAGAATCCTGCATGGCCACAGACCCACAACCACATTCTTTTTTTTATATAGATTTTATTTATTTATTTAACAGAGAGAGATCACAAGTAGGCATAGAGGAAGGCAGAGAGAGAGAGAGGAAGAAGCAGGCTCCCTGCTGAGCAGAGAGCCTGATGCGGGACTCAATCCCAGGACCCTGAGATCATGACCTGAGCCGAAGGCAGCGGCTTAGCCCATTGAGCCACCCAGGCACCCTCACCACCACATTCTAAGGTCTCCCTGGACACCAAGCAGCATTGTGACTCATTAGACTGAGAACATCCGTCAACTTAGATCACTTGGAAATTTGAACAAAAACCAGCAGATCAAGCCTGCAATGTTCCTCAGCTGCAATGGTCATGCAAGGAAGACTTCCCAGGCCCCCATTCAGAGACCTCTGCTGTCGAATCTTTCTATATGGGGGACCCTGGAGCCTTGTAAGCGGACTTCCCCTGTCCCACAGTAGGACACCTTGCTGTTTGGAGCAGCTCACAAGGTCCTGCTTGGGAAAATCTCCAAGAATTCTTGAGGCCACCCCACAATTCGTTGACCATCATGGATGCAAACCCAGCGTGAGCAGACATCTGACCCTCGCCCATACTCAGGTGCTGGAAATCTCGAAACAACCACTGCACAATGGAATGGTCCTGTGGTCGGCACTGAGCTTATCCCTGGCTTGTGTTTTCAGACTTCTGTCTTCACACTCCTCGCCTACAAGCCCTCCATATTGGGAATTCTGAAGCCACAGTGCAGCTTTCTGCCTGCCCACCAGAAAGAAGAAGTGCCCTATGGGTCTTCGCAGAAACCCACATGAGGATCCTCCTGCACGGCCCTCAATGGCACCCCAATATAATAGACCGACCTCTGCATAAATTGTCTATCTGACACCGCCTGATCCCCGACCTCCTGTCAGCCACCCAGATAGTGGGCCCCATATCCTCCAGGTGGGTCCAACCTTGGCCCGAGGCCATCATCTTGAAGCAACCTGAATATTCAGGTACCTGTCCCAGACTTAGCTCAAATTCCTGCCCATAGGGGACTCGGAAGCACAAAAGAGTGCTCCTCCTTCCCCATGGCCAGAAAACTGAATGTTGAGATGGCTGTACAACGCTGAGTGGGAACCAGGTGCATGGTCCATGAGACCACGCCTACACAGGATGGGCAGCTGGGCACAAACAGGCATTGTGACCCTCAGAGTGAGACCCCTTTCCAAAGATCCCCCTTGGGATCTGGACCAGGAACCCAAATCGAAGCTTTGGTTAAGTTTTCCCAGTGTCTGGACACAGAAACCATCTCTGGAATCCCTGTTTGGACAGGATCCCAGAGATGGAATACAGTCTTTTCCTCTTCCCCAGAAAGAAATCAAACTCTTGGGTGCCAAGCAGAATCACCAGAGTGGAAGAATATCCCATGGACACATGAGGTCACCCCTCCATTTAGTGGCCATCCTAGACACAAAATCCAGACAGAAAAGCCTGTGCCCCTCCCTCCCAGCCACCTGAATTTCAAATCCCGAGGAGCTTCCCTCAGGGTCTTCAGATTCGGACTGCCAACACCTCACTCCTATCTCTTATCCGAGGTTGTGTCTAAAGTCTTTGGTCCCAAAGTCCTGACACACATGACCTCCAGGATGGGGCCTCGAGAAACACATGACATCACTGGCCCTGCTCTCCTGAGGAAACCCTGCCCATCTCAGTTTCCCAAAATGTCCAGATTAGGAGAAAACTGCAAGGCCCCTGACTGCACCCCAATATCATAGGCCACTCTGAAAAAGTGCACAGCCTGACACAGCCTCAGCACCACCTCCAGGATGACATGCAGGCCAATGGCACTTAGTCCGAAGATTGAAACTTCCATGGCCCTAAAACCTCATCAGAACCCTAGCTTATGTTTTGAGGTCTCTCTCCCTAGAGGGCTGTTCTGGAAATTCAAGCATATGGTTCAACCTGTGGTCCGTGAGCCATACAAGAGCACACCTCCTGTCCCAAGAAGGAAACCTGGCTCCTGGGTACTGGGTCTAATCCTAAGGATAGAGAATCCTCAATGGTCAGAGAGCCGCCACCACATTCTAAGGTCTCCCTGGACATCAAGCAGCATTGGAACCTGTTAGACTGAGAACTTCCATCAACGCAAATCACTTGGAACTTGGAATCAGTGTCATTGGTTCAAGCTTACCCTGTTCCTCAGCTGCAATGGTAACAAGAGATTGGCTTCCCAGGCCTCCATTCAGAGAGCATTGCTATCGAATCTTCCATATGGGGGACCCTGGAGCCCTGTAAGAAGACTTCTGCTGTCCCTTAGTAGGACACCTTGATGTTTGGAGCAGCTCACAAGCTCCAGCTTGGAAAAATCTCCAAGAATTCTTGAGGCCTCCCCACCATTTGTTGGCCATCATGGATACAAACTCCAGCGTGAGCAGACATCTTCCCCTCGCCCAGGTGCTGAAGATCTCGAAACAACTGCTGTACATTGGAATAGACATGTGCTCGGCACTGAGCGTAACCGTAGCTTATGTTTTCATACTTCTGTCCTCACACTCCTCGCCTGAAAACCCTCCAACTTGGATATTCTGGAGCCGTAATGCAGCCATCTGCCTGCTCACCAGATAGAAGAAGTGAAAAAAGGGTCTGTGCAAAAATCCCCCATGAGGATCCAGTTGCACAGCTCTCAAAAGCACCCCAATATCATAGGCCGAACTCTCCACGAATGTTCTGTCTGACACAGCTCGAGCCCGAGCTCCTGACAGCCACCCAGAAAGCAGGCCTCATTTTCTGCAGGTGGGTCCTGCCTTGGCCCGAGGACCTCATCTCAAAGTGAACTGGGTATTCAGGCACCTGTCCCAGAACTTAGCTCAAGTTCCTGCCCATGGGGGAACCTGAAGCATAAAAAAGTACACCTCCTTCCCCATGGCAGGAAAACTGAATGTTGAGATGGCAGTCCAACCCTCAGAGTGGGAGCCAAGTGCATAGCCCATGAGGTCACACCCACTCAGCATGGGCATCTGGGCAAAAACAGGCATTGTGACCCTCAGAATGAGACCCATTTCCAACAAGAACACTCGGGAGCTGTACCAGGAAAACATAGAGCAGGACCCTAGGCCCAAATCCTAAGCCTTGTTGCAGTGATCCAGGCTCCAGAACCCAGGACCCATCTCTGGAATGGCTGTTTGGACGGGATCCCTGACTCAGAAAACTGCGCTCCTCCCATCCCCCGGAAATACACCAAACTCTTGGGTGCCGAGCAGAATTCCCAGAGAGGTAGAATCTCACATGGACCCATGAGGCCACCCCTCCATTTCGTGGCCATCATAGACAAACAAGTCAGACAGAAAAGACTGTGCTCCTGCCTCACAGCCGTCCGAATTTCATATCTGGAGATGCTTCGCTCAGGGTCTGCAGATTGGGTCTGCCATCACCTCGAGCTTAACTCTTACCCGAGTTTGTGTCTGAAGACTTTGGACCCAGAGTCCTGACCCATATGCCCTCCAGGATGGGGCCTCCAGGAACACACAACAGCACTGGGCCAGCTCTCCCAAGGAATGTCAGCCTGTCTCAGTTTCCCAACCCACCAGATTAAGAGAAAATTGCAAGGCCCCTAATACCACCCCAATTCCATAGGAAGCTCCAGAAAAAATGCATAGTCTGACACAGCCTCAGAATATACCTCCAGGAAGACACCCAGGTCAATGGGAAGGGATAAAATGGCCTAACCCATGGCAGGTTCGATGTGCTGGGTGTGAAGCCAACTGTCTCAATGTCTCTCACAAGGTCTGGGCTCAGGCTATGTAAGACAGAGCATAGTGTTTAGGGTAGCCTATGCAATTGGGGTGTTGCCGAGGGCTGAGCAGGTTGATTTTCATTTGGGGTTTCTGAGCAATGCCATAGACAATGTTTTTCTTTGGGGGGCAGGCAGAGTGCTTCGTTCTGGAACCAGAATTCCCAATCATGAGGGCTTTTGGGCCAGGAGTGCTAGGGTAGAGTCTGAAAACAAAACATAGGGTGAGGTGGGGAGCAGGCCCACTCTGCAAAGGCTGAAAGGATATCTCATGCATCTGAAGTCAGGCTGAGGATCAGACATTGGCTGAGGTTGGATTGTGCCCTTGATGGCACCTTCATGAAGCAGGTGCCTCATGAGGTTGACGAAGTTTTCCCACGCTGAGTTTGGAGGTTGCCACAAACCACAAGGTTTCCTTCTGCAAGACAGTCGAGTCCTGTTGAATGGCTCCAGTACATACCATACGGAACGACTGAAGAGGAGGGTTCAAAGGATGGATCCCTGAACAACATGCCTCGCATTCCCTTTGGCCATTAACGACAAGATATGTTTGTTCTGCTGGCTCTGGGGCAAGCTAACCAGTGGGCTGAGTTGAAATGGCCTCTCCTGAGGATGCGTCATAATGTGGGTTTCTGTCCATGGAGACCTTGGAATGTGATGGTTGTACTGTGGCCCTGCGGAATTCTCCGACCAGAAGGGTTTGATACAGATCCAGTAAGAAAGCACTCCATGTGGAGACGAGAGAGGTTTGGTTTGGAGCCTCAGAAAAACCTAATATGCTGGTTTAAGAAACCAGTCCTCTGAGGACAGACACATGAAAACTAAAGCTAAGGTTCATAATAGGGCCTAAGGGCCTGTCCATTTCAATCTTCTGTCTCTGGGGACACTGTCTGAAAGTCTAAGTGGTGATAATGGCTCAGCTGGTGTCAGAGTGCCCCTTTTAGTCCAGGGCAGCCTACACTATCAGGATGGCCTCAGGGGCCTTGGAACTTTTCCCTAACCTGTAGGGTTGTGGTCAATGGATTGGGCACACTTTCCTTGGAGATGGCAGGCACAATCTTTCACTGTGGCTCCAGATGCCCTAGCCTGGAGGGTGTGTGGGTCCAGGCTGTGGGCACATAAGACTGAAAACAAAAACTCAGCTTATGAGTGGCGCCGAGGTATGGCAGGCCGGATGTACAGATAAAGAGTGAGCTCCTTGGCTTGTGAATCAAGGGCGAGATTCCTTCAGGCTTTTGTCTCTGGATGCGTCCAGGATAGCCGTGGATTGTAGGGGGTGGCCTCAGTGACTGTGGACGAGTAACCTCTCTGGGGATTTGTCCCAGCTAACAGGAGTTTGGAGTCATTTTGTGGGAAGGGTGGAGTCGTGTTGTCTGGCTCATGTGTCTCTCCAAGAAAGTGATTCCAGAGCAGAGCCCCAGGAACAGGGGGGATACTGGAAAACTCAAACACTGGTGAGGATTGGGTGTATAGGGGCTTGGCACACCCCATATGAGGGCTCTTGGTCAAGGCCCTGACAGGACTTTCTTTGATATTGGGCTCATGCTGAGGGTCACAGAGTGAATTTGTGCCCAAGGCAGCACTCAAGTTTGGGCGTGGTTTCAGGGGAAATGAAGGTTTCTCCCACCCTGAAGGTGTGACTCCATGCCAAGAGCAAGCCTTACAGCCATGGGGAAAAAGGAGTTCTGATTTGTGCTTCAAATGCCCAACTGTGTGGGGAATTGATATAATATCTGGGTTTAGATATCGGAAAACCAAGGTTAGGAAGAGATAACGGCATAAGACCATGGTGTGTCAGAAGTGCTAGGTGTATGGCCAGCTGTCTCCTTGCCTGTCTGGACGTCTGGCATCAGGCTGTGAAAGGCAGAGCATTAGTGCCCAGAGCAGCCTATCAAATCTGAGTGCCGTCGAGGCAAGAGCAGGTTGATCCTCATCTGGGTTTTATGGAAAGCCCCACAAGGAAACGTTTTCTACCGGTGGGCAGTAACTGAGCAGGCTTGTGGTTCTGCAATTCCTACTCTGGAGGGATTGTTTGCCAGGAGTGTGAGGAAGGAAGTCTGAAAAGACAAGCTAGCGTGAGGTTTGGGACCGAGGGCACGGCAGGCCACTCTGCAGAGGCTGAATCAAGATCTCCTGCATTGCGGTTATGTCTACTATGAGACGTGCTTCAAGCGAGAGTTTTTGACCATGATGGCCTCTCCCTGAAGGATATGGGGGGCTTCATGAGGCCCGGCAGGTTTGCCGTTTTCTCCTACACTGAAGGTTTGACTCACGGCCAGCAGCAAGGTTTCTTGCCATGGGGAAGGAGGGGTTCTGACTTATGCATCAGGTTCCCCCCTGTGCAGGGATTGGAGATAAGGTCTAGGTTCCGATGACTGAAAACCCAGGTTGGGAATGGATGGTGTCCGAAGGCAGTGGCGGGTCCAATGTGCTGGGTGTGCAGCCAGCTGTGTCGTTGTCTGTTGGAAGGTCAGGGCTCAGGCTTTTGCGACAGAGCATCAGTGTTTAAGGTAGCCTATGCAATTGGGGTGTTGCCGAGGGCAAAGCAGTTTGATCCTCATTTGGGGTTTCTGTGCAGCACCATAGACAATGTATTTCTCCTGGGAGGCAGGCACAGTGCTTCATTGTGGCCCCAGAATTCCCAGTAGGGAGGGCTTGTGGGCCAGGAGTGTGAGGACGGAAGTCTGAAAACACAAGCTAGTGTGAGGATTGGAGCCAAGGGCAGAGCAGGCCCACTCTGCAGAGGCTGAATCAAAATCTCCTGCATCTGAAGTCAGGCTGAGGATGAGACGATGGCTGAGACTGGAGTATGTGTCCATGATGGCACCTTCATGAAGCGGGGGCCTCATGAGGCCAAGGAAGTTTTCCCACGCTGAGTTTGGAGGTTGCACCAAACCACAAGATTTCCTTCTGCGGGACATTCGAGTCCGGTTGCATGGCTCCAGGACATAACATACGGAAGGACTGGAGAGCAGGGTTCGAAGGATGGATCCCTGTACAGCATGCCTCGCATTCCCCTTGGCCATAAGCAACAAGATATGTTTGATCTGCTGCCTCTGGGGCACGCGACCCAGGGGGCTGAGTTGAAATGGCCTCTCCTGAGGATGCGTCATAATGTGCGTTTGGGGTCCATGGAGACCTTGGAATGTGCTGGTTGTTCAGTGGCCCTGCGGAACTCTCCTACCTGAAGTGTTTGATACATCCCAGTAAGAAAGCTGCCCATGTGGAGATGAGAGATGTTTGGTTTGGTGCCTCAGAAAAGCCCCGTGTGCTGGTCTACGAAATCACTCCTTTAAGGACGGACACATGGAAACCAAAGCTAAGGTTCAGATTAGGGCCTGGGGGCCTGTCCATTTCAACCTTCTGTCTCTGGGGACACTGTCTGAGAGTCTAAGTGGAGATAGTTGCTCCGCTGGTGTCAGGGAGCCCCTCTTAGTCCAGGGTGGCCTATACTATTGATGGCCTCAGGGACCTTGGAGCTTTTCCCTAACCTGTAGGGTTGTGGTCAATGGATTGGGCACACTTTCCTTGGAGAGGGCAGGCACAGTCTTTCGCTGTGGCTCCAGAGGCCCTCGCCTGGATGTTGTGTGGGTCCAGGCTGTGGGCACAGAAGTCTGAATACACAAACTCAGCTTAGGAGTGGCGCCTAGGGTATGGCAGGCCGGATGTACAGCCCGAGAGGGAGCTCCTGGGCCTCTGAAACAAGGGCGAGTGGGAGGCGTTCCTTCAGGCTTTTGTCTGGATGTTGTGTCCGGGATAGCCGTGGATTGGAGCGGTGGCCTCAGGTACTGTGGACGAGTATCCCTCTCTGGGGATTTGTCCCAGCTCCCAAGAGTTTGGGGTCATTTTGTGGGAAGGGTGGAGTCGTGTTGTCTGGCTCATGGGTCTCTCCAAGAAAGGGATTCCAGAGCAGAGCTCCAGGTACGGGCGGGGCGACTGGAAAATTCAAACCGTGGTGAGGATTGGGTGCATAGGGGCTTGGCAAGCCCCATATGTGGGCTCTTGGTCCAGGCCCTGACAGGCCTTTCTTTGACATGGGGCTCATGCTGATGGTCACAGTGTGAATTTGTGCCCAAGCAGCACTCAAGTTTGGGCGTGGCATCTGGGGCCATGAAGGTTTCTCCCACCCTGAACGTGTGACTCCATGCCAAGAGCAAGCTTGACAGCCATGGGGAAGGAGGAGTTCTGTTTTGTGCTTGCTATACCCAGCTGTGTGGAGAATTGATATAATGTCTAGGTTCAGATATCTGAAAACCAAGGTTAGGATGAGGTGACGGCATAAGACCATGGCGTGTCCGAAGTGCTGGGTGTGCGGCCAGCTGTCTCCTTGTCTGTCTGGACGTCTGGCTTCAGGCTGTGTCAGGCAGAGCATGAGAGCCCAGAGCAGCCTATCCAGTTCGGGTACCGTCGAGGCCCGAGCAGGTTGATCCTCATCTGGGTTTTCTGGAGAGCCCCACAGGGAAACGTTTTTCTCTCGATGGGCAGACACTGGGCTGGGTTTTGGTTCTGGAGTTCCTAGTCCGGAGGGCTTGTTTGCCAGGAGTGTGAGGAAGGAAGTCTGAAAACACAAGCTAGCGTGAGGTTTGGGACCGAGGGCACGGCAGGCCCACTCTGCAGAGGCTGAATCGAGATCTCCTGCACTGAGGTCATGTCAACTATGAGACGTGCCTCAGGCTAGAGTTCTTGTCCAGCATGGCCTCTTCCTGAAGGGTGTGGGGGTTTCATGAGGCCAGAAAGTTTTGGCTACGATGGGATTTGTGAACTGCTCCAAAACTGAAGGTTACCTTCTGCACGACAGTCGAGTCCTATTGGATGGTTCCAAGAGGCCCCATATGGAAAGACTCGAGAGCAGGTGTCTAAGCATGGATGCCTGGGAACGCCACCTCATATTCCCACTCTTTAGTCAGGACAAGGCAGGCTCAATCTGCGGGCTCCTGGGTGAGCTACCCAGAGGGGAGAGTTGAAATGGACTCTCCTGAAGATGAGTCCTACTGTGGCTTGGTGGCCTGGGAGACCTTGGAATGTGGAGGTGGCTCAGGGACTCTGCAGGATTCTCCAACATGAGGTGTTTGACACGGCTCCAACAAGGAAACTTCCCATGTGGAGACGAGAGGAGTTCTGCTCTGTGCCTCAGGAAACCCCCATACCCTGTTCTTCGAACCAAAGCCTCTGAGGAGTGACACCTGGAAACCAAAGCAAGAGTTGAGACTACGGCCTAAAGGCCTGTCCGGCTCAACCTTCTATCTCTGTTGACATCTGTGTGCATGCATTCATGGATGTAGCTGCTCAGCTTGTGTCCGAATGCCCCTGTGAGTCCAGTGAGGCTCCCAGTAGTGGGATGTCCTCGGAGGCCTTGAGGTTTCTCATATTCTGGAGGTGTGTGGCCAAAGTAATTGACACAGTTTCCCATGAGAGAGCAGGCACGGTCCTGTGGTTTGGCTCCAGAGGACCCAGCCTAGAGGCTGTGTTTGCCAGAGCTGTGGGGACAGATGTCTGAAAAAGCAAACTTGGCTCAGCTAGGGGCCAATGTAATGGCAGGCCTGATCTCTAGTCCGTGAGGGGAGATCCTCTGGAAATCAAAGTAGGGCAAGTGGGAGGCAGTCACTCAGGCTTTTGTCTCTGGGTGTTGCGTTTACAGTGTCCGGTCAGGGTAGGGGTTGTCTCAGAGGCCGAGGAAGAGCCTTCCTCTCGGGGGATTGTTTAAGCTCCCAAGTGTTTGTGTTCATTCTGTGGGAATGAAGAGTACTGTTTTCTGCCACAGGGGACCCCCCCAAAAGAGGGACTCTAGAGCACAGCAGTGGGTTCCCTCAACTGGAATAAACACCATCTAGTTAGTCCTTGGTGCCTATGGGCATGGCAAGCCACATATGCGGGCTCTTGGTCCAGTCACTGAGAGGCGTTACTTGAATAAGGTACTCACGCTGAGGGTCACAATGTGTGTTTGTGCCCAAGGCGGCCCTCACGCTTGGGCGTGGCCTCATGGGCCATGCCGTTTTCTCCTACACTGAAGGTTTGACTCACTGCCAGCAGCAAGGTTTCTTGCCATGGGGTAGGAGGGGTTCTGACTTGTGCATCAGGTTCCCCCCTGTGCAGGGATTGGAGATAAGGTCTAGGTTCCGATGACTGAAAACCCAGGTTGGGAATGGATGGTGGCCTAAGGCAGTGGCGGGTCCAATGTGCTGGGTGTGCAGCCAGCTGTGTCGGTGTCTGTTGGAAGGTCTGGGCTCAGGCTATTTGCGACAGAGCATCACTGTTTAAGGTAGCCTATGCAATTGGGGTGTTGCAGAGGGCCAAGCAGTTTGATCCTCAATTGGGGTTTCTGGGCAGCGCCATAGACAAGGTTTTTCTCCTGGGAGGCAGGCACAGTGCTTCATTGTGGCCCCAGAATTCCCAGTAGGGAGGGTTTGTGGGCCAGGAGTGTGAGGACGGAAGTCTGAAAACACAAGCTATTGTGAGGATTGGATCCAAGGGCAGAGCAGGCCCACTCTGCAGAGGCTGAATCAAAATCTCCTGCATCTGAAGTCAGGCTGAGGATCAGACGTTGGCTGAGGCTGGCGTATGTGTCCATGATGGCACCTTCATGAAGTGGGGGCCTCATGAGGCCAAGGAAGTTTTCCCACGCTGAGTTTGGAGGTTGCCCCAAACCACAAGGTTTCCTTCTGCGGGACATTCGAGTCCTGTTGCATGGCTCCAGGACATACCATATGGAAGGACTGGAGAGCAGGGTTCGAAGGATGGATCCCTGTACAGCATGCCTCGCATTCCCATTGGCTATTAGCGACAAGATATGTTTGATCTGCTGCCTCTGGAACACGCGACCCAGGGGGCTGAGTTGAAATGGCCTCTCCTCAGGATGCGTCATAATGTGCGTTTGGGTCCATGGAGACCTTGGAATGTGCTGGTTGTTCAGTGGCCCTGCGGAACTCTCCTACCTGAAGTGTTTGATACATCCCAGTAAGAAAGCTGCCCATGTGGAGATGAGAGACGTTTGGTTTGGTGCCTCAGAAAAGCCCCATGTGCTGGTCTACGAAAACAGTCCTCTGAGAACGGAAACATGGAAACCAAAGCTAAGGTTCAGATTAGGGCCTGGGGGCCTGTCAATTTCAACATTCTGTCTCTGGGGACACTGTCTTAGAGTCTAAGTGGAGATAGTTGCTCCGATGGTGTCAGAGAGCCCCTCTTAGTCCAGGGTGGCCTATACTATTGATGGCCTCAGGGACCTTGGAGCTTTTCCCTAACCTGTAGTGTTGTGGTCAAAGGATTGGGCACACTTTCCTTGGAGAGGGCTGGCACAATCTTTCACTGTTTGGTCCAGAGGCACTAGCCTGGATGTTGTATGGTCCAGGCTGTGGGCACAGAATTCGGAATACACAAACTCAGCTTATGAGTGGCGCCTAGGGTATGGCAGGCCGGATGTACAGCCCGAGAGGGAGCTCCTGGGCCTCGAAACAAGGGCGAGTGGGAGGCATTCCTTCAGGCTTTTGTCTCTGGATGTTGTGTCCGGGATAGCCGTGGATTGGAGCGGTGGCCTCAGGTACTGTGGACGAGTATCCCTCTCTGGGGATTTGTCCAAACTCCCAAGAGTTTGGGGTCATTTTGTGGGAAGGGTGGAGTCGTGTTGTCTGGCTCATGGGTCTCTCCAAGAAAGGGATTCCAGAGCAGAGCTCCAGGTACGGGCGGGGCGACTGGAAAATTCAAACCGTGGTGAGGATTGGGTGCATAGGGGCTTGGCAAGCCCCATATGTGGGCTCTTGGTCCAGGCCCTGACAGGCCTTTCTTTGACATGGGGCTCATGCTGAGGGTCACAGTGTGAATTTGTGCCCAAGCAGCACTCAAGTTTGGGCGTGGCATCAGGGGCCATGAAGGTTTCTCCCACCCTGAAGGTGTGACTCCATGCCAAGAGCAAGCTTGACAGCCATGGGGAAGGAGGAGTTCTGCTTTGTGCTTGCTATACCCAGCTGTGTGGAGAATTGATATAATGTCTAGGTTCAGATATCTGAAAACCAAGGTTAGGATGAGGTGACGGCATAAGACCATGGCGTGTCTGAAGTGCTTGGTGTGCGGCCAGCTGTCTCCTTGTCTGTCTGGACGTCTGGCTTCAGGCTGTGTCAGGCAGAGCATGAGTGCCCAGAGCAGCCTATCCAGTTCGGGTACCGTCGAGGCCCGAGCAGGTTGATCCTCATCTGGGTTTTCTGGAGAGCCCCACAGGGAAACGTTTTTCTTCCGTTGGGCAGACACTGGGCTGGGTTTTGGTTCCGGAGTTCCTAGTCCGGAGGGCTTGTTTGCCAGGAGTGTGAGGAAGGAAGTCTGAAAACACAAGCTAGCGTGAGGTTTGGGACCGAGGGCACGGCAGGCCCACTCTGCAGAGGCTGAATCGAGATCTCCTGCACTGAGGTCATGTCAACTATGAGACGTGCCTCAGGCTAGAGTTCTTGTCCAGCATGGCCTCTTCCTGAAGGAGGTGGGGGCTCCATGAGGCCAGAAAGTTTTGCCTACGATGGGATTTGTGACCTGCTCCAAAACTGAAGGTTACCTTCTGCACGACAGTCGAGTCCTATTGGATGGTTCCAAGAGGCCCCATATGGAAAGACTCGAGAGCAGGTGTCTAAGCATGGATGCCTGGGAACGCCACCTCATATTCCCACTCTTTAGTCAGGACAAGGCAGGCTCAATCTGCGGGCTCCTGGGTGAGCTACCCAGAGGGGAGAGTTGAAATGGACTCTCCTGAAGATGAGTCCTACTGTGGCTTGGTGGCCTGGGAGACCTTGGAATGTGGAGGTGGCTCAGGGACTCTGCAGGATTCTCCAACATGAGGTGTTTGACACGGCTCCAACAAGGAAACTTCCCATGTGGAGACAAGAGGAGTTCTGTTCCGTGCCTCAGGAAAGCCCCATACCCTGTTCTTCGAACCACAGCCTCTGAGGAGTGACACCTGGAAACCAAAGCAAGAGTTGAGACTACGGCCTAAGGCCTGTCCGGCTCAACCTTCTATCTCTGTTGACATCTGTGTGCATGCATCCATGGATGAAGCTGCTCAGCTTGTGTCCGAATGCCCCTGTGAGTCCAGTGAGGCTCCCAGTAGTGGGATGTCCTCGGAGGCCTTGAGGTTTCTCATATTCTGGAGGTGTGTGGCCAAAGGAATGGACACAGTTTCCCAGGAGAGAGCAGGCACGGTCCTGTGGTATGGCTCCAGAGGACCCAGCCTAGAGGCTGTGTTTGCCAGGGCTGTGGGGACAGATGTCTGAAAAAGCAAACTTGGCTCAGCTAGGGGCCAATGTAATGGCAGGCCTGATCTCCAGTCCGTGAGGGGAGATCCTCTGGAAATCAAAGTAGGGCAAGTGGGAGGCAGTCACTCAGGATTTTGTCTCTGGGTGTTGCGTTTACAGTGTCCGGTCAGGGTCGGGGTTGTCTCAGAGGCCGAGGATGAGCCTTCCTCTCGGGGGATTGTCCAAGCTCCCAAGTGTTTGTGTTCATTCTGTGGGAATGAAGAGTACTGTTTTCTGCCACAGGGGACCCCCCAGGAGAGGGACTCTAGAGCACAGCAGTGTGTTCCCTCAACTGGAATACACACCATCTAGTTAGTCCTGGGTGCCTATGGGCATGGCAAGCCACATATGCGGGCTCTTGGTCCAGTCACTGAGAGGCGTTACTTGAATAAGGTACTCACGCTGAGGGTCACAATGTGTGTTTGTGCCCAAGGCGGCCCTCACGCTTGGGCGTGGCCTCATGGGCCATGCCGTTTTCTCCTACACTGAAGGTTTGACTCACTGCCAGCAGCAAGGTTTCTTGCCATGGGGTAGGAGGGGTTCTGACTTGTGCATCAGTTTCCCCCTGTGCAGGGATTGGAGATAAGGTCTAGGTTCCGATGACTGAAAACCCAGGTTGGGAATGGATGGTGGCCTAAGGCAGTGGCGGGTCCAATGTGCTGGGTGTGCAGCCAGCTGTGTCGGTGTCTGTTGGAAGGTCTGGGCTCAGGCTATTTGCGACAGAGCATCACTGTTTAAGGTAGCCTATGCAATTGGGGTGTTGCCGAGGGCCAAGCAGTTTGATCCTCATTTGGGGTTTCTGGGCAGCGCCATAGACAAGGTTTTTATCCTGGGAGGCAGGCACAGTGCTTCATTGTGGCCCCAGAATTCCCAGTAGGGAGGGTTTGTGGGCCAGGAGTGTGAGGACGTAAGTCTGAAAACACAAGCTAGTGTGAGGATTGGAGCCAAGGGCAGAGCAGGCCCACTCTGCAGAGGCTGAATCAAAATCTCCTGCATCTGAAGTCAGGCTGAGGATCAGACGTTGGCTGAGGCTGGCGTATGTGTCCATGATGGCACCTTCATGAAGTGGGGGCCTCATGAGGCCAAGGAAGTTTTCCCACGCTGAGTTTGGAGGTTGCCCCAAACCACAATGTATCCTTCTGCGGGACATTCGAGTCCTGTTGCATGGCTCCTGGACATACCATATGGAAGGACTGGGGAGCAGGTTTCGAAGGATGGATCCCTGTACAGCATGCCTCGCATTCCCATTGGCTATTAGCGACAAGATATGTTTGATCTGCTGCCTCTGGAACACGTGACCCAGGGGGCTGAGTTGAAATGGCCTCTCCTCAGGATGCGTCATAATGTGCGTTTGGGTCCATAGAGACCTTGGAATGTGCGGGTTGTTCAGTGGCCCTGCGGAACTCTCCTACCTGAAGTGTTTGATACATCCCAGTAAGAAAGCTGCCCATGTGGAGATGAGAGATGTTTGGTTTGGTGCCACAGAAAAGCCCCATGTGCTGTTCTACGAAAACAGTCCTCTGAGAACGGAAACATGGAAACCAAAGCTAAGGTTCAGATTAGGGCCTGGGGGCCTGTCCATTTCAACCTTCTGTCTCTGGGGACACAGTCTGAGAGTCTAAGTGGAGATAGTTGCTCTGCTGGTGTCAGAGAGCCCCTCTTAGTCCAGGGTGGCCTATACTATTGATGGCCTCAGGGACCTTGGAGCTTTTCCCTAACCTGTAGGGTTGTGGTCAATGGATTGGGCACACTTTCCTTGGAGAGGGCTGGCACAATCTTTCACTGTTTGGTCAGAGGCCCTAGCCTGGATGTTGTGTGGGTCCAGGCTGTGGGCACAGAAGTCTGAATACACAAACTCAGCTTATGAGTGGCGCCTAGGGTATGGCAGGCCGGATGTACAGCCCGAGAGGGAGCTCCTGGGCCTCTGAAACAAGGGCGAGTGGGAGGCATTCCTTCAGGCTTTTGTCTCTGGATGTTGAGTCCGGGATAGCCGTGGATTGGAGCGGTGGCCTCAGGTACTGTGGACGACTATCCCTCTCTGGGGATTTGTCCCAGCTCCCAAGAGTTTGGGGTCATTTTGTGGGAAGGGTGGAGTCGTGTTGTCTGGCTCATGGGTCTCTCCAAAAAAGGGATTCCAGAGCAGAGCTCCAGGTACGGGTGGGGCGACTGGAAAATTCAAACCGTGGTGAGGATTGGGTGCATAGGGGCCTGGCAAGCCCCATATGTGGGCTCCTGGTCCAGGCCCTGACAGGCCTTTCTTTGACATGGGGCTCATGCTGAGGGTCACAGTGTGAATTTGTGCCCAAGCAGCACTCAAGTTTGGGCGTGGCATCAGGGGCCATGAAGGTTTCTCCCACCCTGAAGGTGTGACTCCATGCCAAGAGCAAGCTTGACAGCCATGGGGAAGGAGGAGTTCTGCTTTGTGCTTGCTATACCCAGCTGTGTGGAGAATTGATATAATGTCTAGGTTCAGATATCTGAAAACCAAGGTTAGGATGAGGTGACGGCATAAGACCATGGCGTGTCTGAAGTGCTGGGTGTGCGGCCAGCTGTCTCTTGTCTGTCTGGACGTCTGGCTTCAGGCTGTGTCAGGCAGAGCATGAGTGCCCAGAGCAGCCTATCCAGTTCGGGTACCGTCGAGGCCCGAGCAGGTTGATCCTCATCTGGGTTTTCTGGAGAGCCCCACAGGGAAACGTTTTTCTTCCGTTGGGCAGACACTGGGCTGGGTTTTGGTTCCGGAGTTCCTAGTCCGGAGGGCTTGTTTGCCAGGAGTGTGAGGAAGGAAGTCTGAAAACACAAGCTAGCGTGAGGTTTGGGACCGAGGGCACGGCAGGCCCACTCTGCAGAGGCTGAATCGAGATCTCCGGCACTGAGGTCATGTCAACTATGAGACGTGCCTCAGGCTAGAGTTCTTGTCCAGCATGGCCTCTTCCTGAAGGGGGTGGGGGCTCCATGAGGCCAGAAAGTTTTGCCTACGATGGGATTTGTGACCTGCTCCAAAACTGAAGGTTACCTTCTGCACGACAGTCGAGTCCTATTGGATGGTTCCAAGAGGCCCCATATGGAAAGACTCGAGAGCAGGTGTCTAAGCATGGATGCCTGGGAACGCCACCTCATATTCCCACTCTTTAGTCAGGACAAGGCAGGCTCAATCTGCGGGCTCCTGGGTGAGCTACCCAGAGGGGAGAGTTGAAATGGACTCTCCTGAAGATGAGTCCTACTGTGGCTTGGTGGCCTGGGAGACCTTGGAATGTGGAGGTGGCTCAGGGACTCTGCAGGATTCTCCAACATGAGGTGTTTGACACGGCTCCAACAAGGAAACTTCCCATGTGGAGACGAGAGGAGTTCTGTTCCGTGCCTCAGGAAAGCCCCATACCCTGTTCTTCGAACCACAGCCTCTGAGGAGTGACACCTGGAAACCAAAGCAAGAGTTGAGACTACGGCCTAAAGGCCTGTCCGGCTCAACCTTCTATCTCTGTTGACATCTGTGTGCATGCATCCATGGATGAAGCTGCTCAGCTTGTGTCCGAATGCCCCTGTGAGTCCAGTGAGGCTCCCAGTAGTGGGATGTCCTCGGAGGCCTTGAGGTTTCTCATATTCTGGAGGTGTGTGGCCAAAGGAATGGACACAGTTTCCCAGGAGAGAGCAGGCACGGTCCTGTGGTATGGCTCCAGAGGACCCAGCCTAGAGGCTGTGTTTGCCAGGGCTGTGGGGACAGATGTCTGAAAAAGCAAACTTGGCTCAGCTACGGGCCAATGTAATGGCAGGCCTGATCTCCAGTCCGTGAGGGGAGATCCTCTGGAAATCAAAGTAGGGCAAGTGGGAGGCAGTCACTCAGGATTTTGTCTCTGGGTGTTGCGTTTACAGTGTCCGGTCAGGGTCGGGGTTGTCTCAGAGGCCGAGGATGAGCCTTCCTCTAGGGGGATTGTCCAAGCTCCCAAGTGTTTGTGTTCATTCTGTGGGAATGAAGAGTACTGTTTTCTGCCACAGGGGACCCCCCCAAAAGAGGGACTCTAGAGCACAGCAGTGTGTTCCCTCAACTGGAATACACACCATCTAGTTAGTCCTGGGTGCCTATGGGCATGGCAAGCCACATATGCGGGCTCTTGGTCCAGTCACTGAGAGGCGTTACTTGAATAAGGTACTCACGCTGAGGGTCACAATGTGTGTTTGTGCCCAAGGCGGCCCTCACGCTTGGGCGTGGCCTCATGGGCCATGCCGTTTTCTCCTACACTGAAGGTTTGACTCACTGCCAGCAGCAAGGTTTCTTGCCATGGGGTAGGAGGGGTTCTGACTTGTGCATCAGGTTCCCCCCTGTGCAGGGATTGGAGATAAGGTCTAGGTTCCGATGACTGAAAACCCAGGTTGGGAATGGATGGTGGCCTAAGGCAGTGGCGGGTCCAATGTGCTGGGTGTGCAGCCAGCTGTGTCGGTGTCTGTTGGAAGGTCTGGGCTCAGGCTATTTGCGACAGAGCATCACTGTTTAAGGTAGCCTATGCAATTGGGGTGTTGCAGAGGGCCAAGCAGTTTGATCCTCAATTGGGGTTTCTGGGCAGCGCCATAGACAAGGTTTTTCTCCTGGGAGGCAGGCACAGTGCTTCATTGTGGCCCCAGAATTCCCAGTAGGGAGGGTTTGTGGGCCAGGAGTGTGAGGACGGAAGTCTGAAAACACAAGCTATTGTGAGGATTGGATCCAAGGGCAGAGCAGGCCCACTCTGCAGAGGCTGAATCAAAATCTCCTGCATCTGAAGTCAGGCTGAGGAACAGACGTTGGCTGAGGCTGGCGTATGTGTCCATGATGGCACCTTCATGAAGTGGGGGCCTCATGAGGCCAAGGAAGTTTTCCCACGCTGAGTTTGGAGGTTGCCCCAAACCACAAGGTTTCCTTCTGCGGGACATTCGAGTCCTGTTGCATGGCTCCAGGACATACCATATGGAAGGACTGGAGAGCAGGGTTCGAAGGATGGATCCCTGTACAGCATGCCTCGCATTCCCATTGGCTATTAGCGACAAGATATGTTTGATCTGCTGCCTCTGGAACACGCGACCCAGGGGGCTGAGTTGAAATGGCCTCTCCTCAGGATGCGTCATAATGTGCGTTTGGGTCCATGGAGACCTTGGAATGTGCTGGTTGTTCAGTGGCCCTGCGGAACTCTCCTACCTGAAGTGTTTGATACATCCCAGTAAGAAAGCTGCCCATGTGGAGATGAGAGACGTTTGGTTTGGTGCCTCAGAAAAGCCCCATGTGCTGGTCTACGAAAACAGTCCTCTGAGAACGGAAACATGGAAACCAAAGCTAAGGTTCAGATTAGGGCCTGGGGGCCTGTCAATTTCAACATTCTGTCTATGGGGACACTGTCTTAGAGTCTAAGTGGAGATAGTTGCTCCGATGGTGTCAGAGAGCCCCTCTTAGTCCAGGGTGGCCTATACTATTGATGGCCTCAGGGACCTTGGAGCTTTTCCCTAACCTGTAGTGTTGTGGTCAAAGGATTGGGCACACTTTCCTTGGAGAGGGCTGGCACAATCTTTCACTGTTTGGTCCAGAGGCACTAGCCTGGATGTTGTATGGTCCAGGCTGTGGGCACAGAATTCGGAATACACAAACTCAGCTTATGAGTGGCGCCTAGAGTATGGCAGGCCGGATGTACAGCCCGAGAGGGAGCTCCTGGGCCTCGAAACAAGGGCGAGTGGGAGGCATTCCTTCAGGCTTTTGTCTCTGGATGTTGTGTCCGGGATAGCCGTGGATTGGAGCGGTGGCCTCAGGTACTGTGGACGAGTATCCCTCTCTGGGGATTTGTCCAAACTCCCAAGAGTTTGGGGTCATTTTGTGGGAAGGGTGGAGTCGTGTTGTCTGGCTAATGGGTCTCTCCAAGAAAGGGATCCAGAGCAGAGCTCCAGGTACGGGCGGGGCGACTGGAAAATTCAAACCGTGGTGAGGATTGGGTGCATAGGGGCTTGGCAAGCCCCATATGTGGGCTCTTGGTCCAGGCCCTGACAGGCCTTTCTTTGACATGGGGCTCATGCTGAGGGTCACAGTGTGAATTTGTGCCCAAGCAGCACTCAAGTTTGGGCGTGGCATCAGGGGCCATGAAGGTTTCTCCCACCCTGAAGGTGTGACTCCATGCCAAGAGCAAGCTTGACAGCCATGGGGAAGGAGGAGTTCTGCTTTGTGCTTGCTATACCCAGCTGTGTGGAGAATTGATATAATGTCTAGGTTCAGATATCTGAAAACCAAGGTTAGGATGAGGTGACGGCATAAGACCATGGCGTGTCTGAAGTGCTTGGTGTGCGGCCAGCTGTCTCCTTGTCTGTCTGGACGTCTGGCTTCAGGCTGTTTCAGGCAGAGCATGAGTGCCCAGAGCAGCCTATCCAGTTCGGGTACCGTCGAGGCCCGAGCAGGTTGATCCTCATCTGGGTTTTCTGGAGAGCCCCACAGGGAAACGTTTTTCTTCCGTTGGGCAGACACTGGGCTGGGTTTTGGTTCCGGAGTTCCTAGTCCGGAGGGCTTGTTTGCCAGGAGTGTGAGGAAGGAAGTCTGAAAACACAAGCTAGCGTGAGGTTTGGGACCGAGGGCACGGCAGGCCCACTCTGCAGAGGCTGAATCGAGATCTCCTGCACTGAGGTCATGTCAACTATGAGACGTGCCTCAGGCTAGAGTTCTTGTCCAGCATGGCCTCTTCCTGAAGGAGGTGGGGGCTCCATGAGGCCAGAAAGTTTTGCCTACGATGGGATTTGTGACCTGCTCCAAAACTGAAGGTTACCTTCTGCACGACAGTCGAGTCCTATTGGATGGTTCCAAGAGGCCCCATATGGAAAGACTCGAGAGCAGGTGTCTAAGCATGGATGCCTGGGAACGCCACCTCATATTCCCACTCTTTAGTCAGGACAAGGCAGGCTCAATCTGCGGGCTCCTGGGTGAGCTACCCAGAGGGGAGAGTTGAAATGGACTCTCCTGAAGATGAGTCCTACTGTGGCTTGGTGGCCTGGGAGACCTTGGAATGTGGAGGTGGCTCAGGGACTCTGCAGGATTCTCCAACATGAGGTGTTTGACACGGCTCCAACAAGGAAACTTCCCATGTGGAGACGAGAGGAGTTCTGTTCCGTGCCTCAGGAAAGCCCCATACCCTGTTCTTCGAACCACAGCCTCTGAGGAGTGACACCTGGAAACCAAAGCAAGAGTTGAGACTACGGCCTAAAGGCCTGTCCGGCTCAACCTTCTATCTCTGTTGACATCTGTGTGCATGCATCCATGGATGAAGCTGCTCAGCTTGTGTCCGAATGCCCCTGTGAGTCCAGTGAGGCTCCCAGTAGTGGGATGTCCTCGGAGGCCTTGAGGTTTCTCATATTCTGGAGGTGTGTGGCCAAAGGAATGGACACAGTTTCCCAGGAGAGAGCAGGCACGGTCCTGTGGTATGGCTCCAGAGGACCCAGCCTAGAGGCTGTGTTTGCCAGGGCTGTGGGGACAGATGTCTGAAAAAGCAAACTTGGCTCAGCTACGGGCCAATGTAATGGCAGGCCTGATCTCCAGTCCGTGAGGGGAGATCCTCTGGAAATCAAAGTAGGGCAAGTGGGAGGCAGTCACTCAGGATTTTGTCTCTGGGTGTTGCGTTTACAGTGTCCGGTCAGGGTCGGGGTTGTCTCAGAGGCCGAGGATGAGCCTTCCTCTCGGGGGATTGTCCAAGCTCCCAAGTGTTTGTGTTCATTCTGTGGGAATGAAGAGTACTGTTTTCTGCCACAGGGGACCCCCCCAAAAGAGGGACTCTAGAGCACAGCAGTGTTTTCCCTCAACTGGAATACACACCATCTAGTTAGTCCTGGGTGCCTATGGGCATGGCAAGCCACATATGCGGGCTCTTGGTCCAGTCACTGAGAGGCGTTACTTGAATAAGGTACTCACGCTGAGGGTCACAATGTGTGTTTGTGCCCAAGGCGGCCCTCACGCTTGGGCGTGGCCTCATGGGCCATGCCGTTTTCTCCTACACTGAAGGTTTGACTCACTGCCAGCAGCAAGGTTTCTTGCCATGGGGTAGGAGGGGTTCTGACGTGTGCATCAGGTTCCCCCCTGTGCAGGGATTGGAGATAAGGTCTAGGTTCCGATGACTGAAAACCCAGGTTGGGAATGGATGGTGGCCTAAGGCAGTGGCGGGTCCAATGTGCTGGGTGTGCAGCCAGCTGTGTCGGTGTCTGTTGGAAGGTCTGGGCTCAGGCTATTTGCGACAGAGCATCACTGTTTAAGGTAGCCTATGCAATTGGGGTGTTGCAGAGGGCCAAGCAGTTTGATCCTCAATTGGGGTTTCTGGGCAGCGCCATAGACAAGGTTTTTCTCCTGGGAGGCAGGCACAGTGCTTCATTGTGGCCCCAGAATTCCCAGTAGGGAGGGTTTGTGGGCCAGGAGTGTGAGGACGGAAGTCTGAAAACACAAGCTATTGTGAGGATTGGATCCAAGGGCAGAGCAGGCCCACTCTGCAGAGGCTGAATCAAAATCTCCTGCATCTGAAGTCAGGCTGAGGAACAGACGTTGGCTGAGGCTGGCGTATGTGTCCATGATGGCACCTTCATGAAGTGGGGGCCTCATGAGGCCAAGGAAGTTTTCCCACGCTGAGTTTGGAGGTTGCCCCAAACCACAAGGTTTCCTTCTGCGGGACATTCGAGTCCTGTTGCATGGCTCCAGGACATACCATATGGAAGGACTGGAGAGCAGGGTTCGAAGGATGGATCCCTGTACAGCATGCCTCGCATTCCCTTTGGCTATTAGCGACAAGATATGTTTGATCTGCTGCCTCTGGAACACGCGACCCAGGGGGCTGAGTTGAAATGGCCTCTCCTCAGGATGCGTCATAATGTGCGTTTGGGTCCATGGAGACCTTGGAATGTGCTGGTTGTTCAGTGGCCCTGCGGAACTCTCCTACCTGAAGTGTTTGATACATCCCAGTAAGAAAGCTGCCCATGTGGAGATGAGAGACGTTTGGTTTGGTGCCTCAGAAAAGCCCCATGTGCTGGTCTACGAAAACAGTCCTCTGAGAACGGAAACATGGAAACCAAAGCTAAGGTTCAGATTAGGGCCTGGGGGCCTGTCAATTTCAACATTCTGTCTCTGGGGACACTGTCTTAGAGTCTAAGTGGAGATAGTTGCTCCGATGGTGTCAGAGAGCCCCTCTTAGTCCAGGGTGGCCTATACTATTGATGGCCTCAGGGACCTTGGAGCTTTTCCCTAACCTGTAGTGTTGTGGTCAAAGGATTGGGCACACTTTCCTTGGAGAGGGCTGGCACAATCTTTCACTGTTTGGTCCAGAGGCACTAGCCTGGATGTTGTATGGTCCAGGCTGTGGGCACAGAATTCGGAATACACAAACTCAGCTTATGAGTGGCGCCTAGGGTATGGCAGGCCGGATGTACAGCCCGAGAGGGAGCTCCTGGGCCTCGAAACAAGGGCGAGTGGGAGGCATTCCTTCAGGCTTTTGTCTCTGGATGTTGTGTCCGGGATAGCCGTGGATTGGAGCGGTGGCCTCAGGTACTGTGGACGAGTATCCCTCTCTGGGGATTTGTCCAAACTCCCAAGAGTTTGGGGTCATTTTGTGGGAAGGGTGGAGTCGTGTTGTCTGGCTCATGGGTCTCTCCAAGAAAGGGATCCAGAGCAGAGCTCCAGGTACGGGCGGGGCGACTGGAAAATTCAAACCGTGGTGAGGATTGGGTGCATAGGGGCTTGGCAAGCCCCATATGTGGGCTCTTGGTCCAGGCCCTGACAGGCCTTTCTTTGACATGGGGCTCATGCTGAGGGTCACAGTGTGAATTTGTGCCCAAGCAGCACTCAAGTTTGGGCGTGGCATCAGGGGCCATGAAGGTTTCTCCCACCCTGAAGGTGTGACTCCATGCCAAGAGCAAGCTTGACAGCCATGGGGAAGGAGGAGTTCTGCTTTGTGCTTGCTATACCCAGCTGTGTGGAGAATTGATATAATGTCTAGGTTCAGATATCTGAAAACCAAGGTTAGGATGAGGTGACGGCATAAGACCATGGCGTGTCTGAAGTGCTTGGTGTGCGGCCAGCTGTCTCCTTGTCTGTCTGGACGTCTGGCTTCAGGCTGTTTCAGGCAGAGCATGAGTGCCCAGAGCAGCCTATCCAGTTCGGGTACCGTCGAGGCCCGAGCAGGTTGATCCTCATCTGGGTTTTCTGGAGAGCCCCACAGGGAAACGTTTTTCTTCCGTTGGGCAGACACTGGGCTGGGTTTTGGTTCCGGAGTTCCTAGTCCGGAGGGCTTGTTTGCCAGGAGTGTGAGGAAGGAAGTCTGAAAACACAAGCTAGCGTGAGGTTTGGGACCGAGGGCACGGCAGGCCCACTCTGCAGAGGCTGAATCGAGATCTCCTGCACTGAGGTCATGTCAACTATGAGACGTGCCTCAGGCTAGAGTTCTTGTCCAGCATGGCCTCTTCCTGAAGGAGGTGGGGGCTCCATGAGGCCAGAAAGTTTTGCCTACGATGGGATTTGTGACCTGCTCCAAAACTGAAGGTTACCTTCTGCACGACAGTCGAGTCCTATTGGATGGTTCCAAGAGGCCCCATATGGAAAGACTCGAGAGCAGGTGTCTAAGCATGGATGCCTGGGAACGCCACCTCATATTCCCACTCTTTAGTCAGGACAAGGCAGGCTCAATCTGCGGGCTCCTGGGTGAGCTACCCAGAGGGGAGAGTTGAAATGGACTCTCCTGAAGATGAGTCCTACTGTGGCTTGGTGGCCTGGGAGACCTTGGAATGTGGAGGTGGCTCAGGGACTCTGCAGGATTCTCCAACATGAGGTGTTTGACACGGCTCCAACAAGGAAACTTCCCATGTGGAGACGAGAGGAGTTCTGTTCCGTGCCTCAGGAAAGCCCCATACCCTGTTCTTCGAACCACAGCCTCTGAGGAGTGACACCTGGAAACCAAAGCAAGAGTTGAGACTACGGCCTAAAGGCCTGTCCGGCTCAACCTTCTATCTCTGTTGACATCTGTGTGCATGCATCCATGGATGAAGCTGCTCAGCTTGTGTCCGAATGCCCCTGTGAGTCCAGTGAGGCTCCCAGTAGTGGGATGTCCTCGGAGGCCTTGAGGTTTCTCATATTCTGGAGGTGTGTGGCCAAAGGAATGGACACAGTTTCCCAGGAGAGAGCAGGCACGGTCCTGTGGTATGGCTCCAGAGGACCCAGCCTAGAGGCTGTGTTTGCCAGGGCTGTGGGGACAGATGTCTGAAAAAGCAAACTTGGCTCAGCTACGGGCCAATGTAATGGCAGGCCTGATCTCCAGTCCGTGAGGGGAGATCCTCTGGAAATCAAAGTAGGGCAAGTGGGAGGCAGTCACTCAGGATTTTGTCTCTGGGTGTTGCGTTTACAGTGTCCGGTCAGGGTCGGGGTTGTCTCAGAGGCCGAGGATGAGCCTTCCTCTCGGGGGATTGTCCAAGCTCCCAAGTGTTTGTGTTCATTCTGTGGGAATGAAGAGTACTGTTTTCTGCCACAGGGGACCCCCCCAAAAGAGGGACTCTAGAGCACAGCAGTGTGTTCCCTCAACTGGAATACACACCATCTAGTTAGTCCTGGGTGCCTATGGGCATGGCAAGCCACATATGCGGGCTCTTGGTCCAGTCACTGAGAGGCGTTACTTGAATAAGGTACTCACGCTGAGGGTCACAATGTGTGTTTGTGCCCAAGGCGGCCCTCACGCTTGGGCGTGGCCTCATGGGCCATGCCGTTTTCTCCTACACTGAAGGTTTGACTCACTGCCAGCAGCAAGGTTTCTTGCCATGGGGTAGGAGGGGTTCTGACTTGTGCATCAGGTTCCCCCCTGTGCAGGGATTGGAGATAAGGTCTAGGTTCCGATGACTGAAAACCCAGGTTGGGAATGGATGGTGGCCTAAGGCAGTGGCGGGTCCAATGTGCTGGGTGTGCAGCCAGCTGTGTCGGTGTCTGTTGGAAGGTCTGGGCTCAGGCTATTTGCGACAGAGCATCACTGTTTAAGGTAGCCTATGCAATTGGGGTGTTGCAGAGGGCCAAGCAGTTTGATCCTCAATTGGGGTTTCTGGGCAGCGCCATAGACAAGGTTTTTATCCTGGGAGGCAGGCACAGTGCTTCATTGTGGCCCCAGAATTCCCAGTAGGGAGGGTTTGTGGGCCAGGAGTGTGAGGACGGAAGTCTGAAAACACAAGCTATTGTGAGGATTGGATCCAAGGGCAGAGCAGGCCCACTCTGCAGAGGCTGAATCAAAATCTCCTGCATCTGAAGTCAGGCTGAGGAACAGACGTTGGCTGAGGCTGGCGTATGTGTCCATGATGGCACCTTCATGAAGTGGGGGCCTCATGAGGCCAAGGAAGTTTCCCACGCTGAGTTTGGAGGTTGCCCCAAACCACAAGGTTTCCTTCTGCGGGACATTCGAGTCCTGTTGCATGGCTCCAGGACATACCATATGGAAGGACTGGAGAGCAGGGTTCGAAGGATGGATCCCTGAACAGCATGCCTCGCATTCCCATTGGCTATTAGCGACAAGATATGTTTGATCTGCTGCCTCTGGAACACGCGACCCAGCGGGCTGAGTTGAAATGGCCTCTCCTCAGGATGCGTCATAATGTGCGTTTGGGTCCATGGAGACCTTGGAATGTGCTGGTTGTTCAGTGGCCCTGCGGAACTCTCCTACCTGAAGTGTTTGATACATCCCAGTAAGAAAGCTGCCCATGTGGAGATGAGAGACGTTTGGTTTGGTGCCTCAGAAAAGCCCCATGTGCTGGTCTACGAAAACAGTCCTCTGAGAACGGAAACATGGAAACCAAAGCTAAGGTTCAGATTAGGGCCTGGGGGCCTGTCAATTTCAACATTCTGTCTCTGGGGACACTGTCTTAGAGTCTAAGTGGAGATAGTTGCTCCGATGGTGTCAGAGAGCCCCTCTTAGTCCAGGGTGGCCTATACTATTGATGGCCTCAGGGACCTTGGAGCTTTTCCCTAACCTGTAGTGTTGTGGTCAAAGGATTGGGCACACTTTCCTTGGAGAGGGCTGGCACAATCTTTCACTGTTTGGTCCAGAGGCACTAGCCTGGATGTTGTATGGTCCAGGCTGTGGGCACAGAATTCGGAATACACAAACTCAGCTTATGAGTGGCGCCTAGGGTATGGCAGGCCGGATGTACAGCCCGAGAGGGAGCTCCTGGGCCTCGAAACAAGGGCGAGTGGGAGGCATTCCTTCAGGCTTTTGTCTCTGGATGTTGTGTCCGGGATAGCCGTGGATTGGAGCGGTGGCCTCAGGTACTGTGGACGAGTATCCCTCTCTGGGGATTTGTCCAAACTCCCAAGAGTTTGGGGTCATTTTGTGGGAAGGGTGGAGTCGTGTTGTCTGGCTCATGGGTCTCTCCAAGAAAGGGATTCCAGAGCAGAGCTCCAGGTACGGGCGGGGCGACTGGAAAATTCAAACCGTGGTGAGGATTGGGTGCATAGGGGCTTGGCAAGCCCCATATGTGGGCTCTTGGTCCAGGCCCTGACAGGCCTTTCTTTGACATGGGGCTCATGCTGAGGGTCACAGTGTGAATTTGTGCCCAAGCAGCACTCAAGTTTGGGCGTGGCATCAGGGGCCATGAAGGTTTCTCCCACCCTGAAGGTGTGACTCCATGCCAAGAGCAAGCTTGACAGCCATGGGGAAGGAGGAGTTCTGCTTTGTGCTTGCTATACCCAGCTGTGTGGAGAATTGATATAATGTCTAGGTTCAGATATCTGAAAACCAAGGTTAGGATGAGGTGACGGCATAAGACCATGGCGTGTCTGAAGTGCTTGGTGTGCGGCCAGCTGTCTCCTTGTCTGTCTGGACGTCTGGCTTCAGGCTGTGTCAGGCAGAGCATGAGTGCCCAGAGCAGCCTATCCAGTTCGGGTACCGTCGAGGCCCGAGCAGGTTGATCCTCATCTGGGTTTTCTGGAGAGCCCCACAGGGAAACGTTTTTCTTCCGTTGGGCAGACACTGGGCTGGGTTTTGGTTCCGGAGTTCCTAGTCCGGAGGGCTTGTTTGCCAGGAGTGTGAGGAAGGAAGTCTGAAAACACAAGCTAGCGTGAGGTTTGGGACCGAGGGCACGGCAGGCCCACTCTGCAGAGGCTGAATCGAGATCTCCTGCACTGAGGTCATGTCAACTATGAGACGTGCCTCAGGCTAGAGTTCTTGTCCAGCATGGCCTCTTCCTGAAGGAGGTGGGGGCTCCATGAGGCCAGAAAGTTTTGCCTACGATGGGATTTGTGACCTGCTCCAAAACTGAAGGTTACCTTCTGCACGACAGTCGAGTCCTATTGGATGGTTCCAAGAGGCCCCATATGGAAAGACTCGAGAGCAGGTGTCTAAGCATGGATGCCTGGGAACGCCACCTCATATTCCCACTCTTTAGTCAGGACAAGGCAGGCTCAATCTGCGGGCTCCTGGGTGAGCTACCCAGAGGGGAGAGTTGAAATGGACTCTCCTGAAGATGAGTCCTACTGTGGCTTGGTGGCCTGGGAGACCTTGGAATGTGGAGGTGGCTCAGGGACTCTGCAGGATTCTCCAACATGAGGTGTTTGACACGGCTCCAACAAGGAAACTTCCCATGTGGAGACGAGAGGAGTTCTGTTCCGTGCCTCAGGAAAGCCCCATACCCTGTTCTTCGAACCAAAGCCTCTGAGGAGTGACACCTGGAAACCAAAGCAAGAGTTGAGACTACGGCCTAAAGGCCTGTCCGGCTCAACCTTCTATCTCTGTTGACATCTGTGTGCATGCATCCATGGATGAAGCTGCTCAGCTTGTGTCCGAATGCCCCTGTGAGTCCAGTGAGGCTCCCAGTAGTGGGATGTCCTCGGAGGCCTTGAGGTTTCTCATATTCTGGAGGTGTGTGGCCAAAGGAATGGACACAGTTTCCCAGGAGAGAGCAGGCACGGTCCTGTGGTATGGCTCCAGAGGACCCAGCCTAGAGGCTGTGTTTGCCAGGGCTGTGGGGACAGATGTCTGAAAAAGCAAACTTGGCTCAGCTACGGGCCAATGTAATGGCAGGCCTGATCTCCAGTCCGTGAGGGGAGATCCTCTGGAAATCAAAGTAGGGCAAGTGGGAGGCAGTCACTCAGGATTTTGTCTCTGGGTGTTGCGTTTACAGTGTCCGGTCAGGGTCGGGGTTGTCTCAGAGGCCGAGGATGAGCCTTCCTCTCGGGGGATTGTCCAAGCTCCCAAGTGTTTGTGTTCATTCTGTGGGAATGAAGAGTACTGTTTTCTGCCACAGGGGACCCCCCAGGAGAGGGACTCTAGAGCACAGCAGTGTGTTCCCTCAACTGGAATACACACCATCTAGTTAGTCCTGGGTGCCTATGGGCATGGCAAGCCACATATGCGGGGTCTTGGTCCAGTCACTGAGAGGCGTTACTTGAATAAGGTACTCACGCTGAGGGTCACAATGTGTGTTTGTGCCCAAGGCGGCCCTCACGCTTGGGCGTGGCCTCATGGGCCATGCCGTTTTCTCCTACACTGAAGGTTTGACTCACTGCCAGCAGCAAGGTTTCTTGCCATGGGGTAGGAGGGGTTCTGACTTGTGCATCAGTTTCCCCCTGTGCAGGGATTGGAGATAAGGTCTAGGTTCCGATGACTGAAAACCCAGTTTGGGAATGGATGGTGGCCTAAGGCAGTGGCGGGTCCAATGTGCTGGGTGTGCAGCCAGCTGTGTCGGTGTCTGTTGGAAGGTCTGGGCTCAGGCTATTTGCGACAGAGCATCACTGTTTAAGGTAGCCTATGCAATTGGGGTGTTGCCGAGGGCCAAGCAGTTTGATCCTCATTTGGGGTTTCTGGGCAGCGCCATAGACAAGGTTTTTATCCTGGGAGGCAGGCACAGTGCTTCATTGTGGCCCCAGAATTCCCAGTAGGGAGGGTTTGTGGGCCAGGAGTGTGAGGACGTAAGTCTGAAAACACAAGCTAGTGTGAGGATTGGAGCCAAGGGCAGAGCAGGCCCACTCTGCAGAGGCTGAATCAAAATCTCCTGCATCTGAAGTCAGGCTGAGGATCAGACGTTGGCTGAGGCTGGCGTATGTGTCCATGATGGCACCTTCATGAAGTGGGGGCCTCATGAGGCCAAGGAAGTTTTCCCACGCTGAGTTTGGAGGTTGCCCCAAACCACAATGTATCCTTCTGCGGGACATTCGAGTCCTGTTGCATGGCTCCAGGACATACCATATGGAAGGACTGGGGAGCAGGTTTCGAAGGATGGATCCCTGTACAGCATGCCTCGCATTCCCATTGGCTATTAGCGACAAGATATGTTTGATCTGCTGCCTCTGGAACACGTGACCCAGGGGGCTGAGTTGAAATGGCCTCTCCTCAGGATGCGTCATAATGTGCGTTTGGGTCCATGGAGACCTTGGAATGTGCGGGTTGTTCAGTGGCCCTGCGGAACTCTCCTACCTGAAGTGTTTGATACATCCCAGTAAGAAAGCTGCCCATGTGGAGATGAGAGATGTTTGGTTTGGTGCCACAGAAAAGCCCCATGTGCTGTTCTACGAAAACAGTCCTCTGAGAACGGAAACATGGAAACCAAAGCTAAGGTTCAGATTAGGGCCTGGGGGCCTGTCCATTTCAACCTTCTGTCTCTGGGGACACAGTCTGAGAGTCTAAGTGGAGATAGTTGCTCTGCTGGTGTCAGAGAGCCCCTCTTAGTCCAGGGTGGCCTATACTATTGATGGCCTCAGGGACCTTGGAGCTTTTCCCTAACCTGTAGGGTTGTGGTCAATGGATTGGGCACAATTTCCTTGGAGAGGGCTGGCACAATCTTTCACTGTTTGGTCAGAGGCCCTAGCCTGGATGTTGTGTGGGTCCAGGCTGTGGGCACAGAAGTCTGAATACACAAACTCAGCTTATGAGTGGCGCCTAGGGTATGGCAGGCCGGATGTACAGCCCGAGAGGGAGCTCCTGGGCCTCTGAAACAAGGGCGAGTGGGAGGCATTCCTTCAGGCTTTTGTCTCTGGATGTTGAGTCCGGGATAGCCGTGGATTGGAGCGGTGGCCTCAGGTACTGTGGACGACTATCCCTCTCTGGGGATTTGTCCCAGCTCCCAAGAGTTTGGGGTCATTTTGTGGGAAGGGTGGAGTCGTGTTGTCTGGCTCATGGGTCTCTCCAAAAAAGGGATTCCAGAGCAGAGCTCCAGGTACGGGTGGGGCGACTGGAAAATTCAAACCGTGGTGAGGATTGGGTGCATAGGGGCCTGGCAAGCCCCATATGTGGGCTCCTGGTCCAGGCCCTGACAGGCCTTTCTTTGACATGGGGCTCATGCTGAGGGTCACAGTGTGAATTTGTGCCCAAGCAGCACTCAAGTTTGGGCGTGGCATCAGGGGCCATGAAGGTTTCTCCCACCCTGAAGGTGTGACTCCATGCCAAGAGCAAGCTTGACAGCCATGGGGAAGGAGGAGTTCTGCTTTGTGCTTGCTATACCCAGCTGTGTGGAGAATTGATATAATGTCTAGGTTCAGATATCTGAAAACCAAGGTTAGGATGAGGTGACGGCATAAGACCATGGCGTGTCTGAAGTGCTGGGTGTGCGGCCAGCTGTCTCCTTGTCTGTCTGGACGTCTGGCTTCAGGCTGTGTCAGGCAGAGCATGAGTGCCCAGAGCAGCCTATCCAGTTCGGGTACCGTCGAGGCCCGAGCAGGTTGATCCTCATCTGGGTTTTCTGGAGAGCCCCACAGGGTAACGTTTTTCTTCCGTTGGGCAGACACTGGGCTGGGTTTTGGTTCCGGAGTTCCTAGTCCGGAGGGCTTGTTTGCCAGGAGTGTGAGGAAGGAAGTCTGAAAACACAAGCTAGCGTGAGGTTTGGGACCGAGGGCACGGCAGGCCCACTCTGCAGAGGCTGAATCGAGATCTCCTGCACTGAGGTCATGTCAACTATGCGACGTGCCTCAGGCTAGAGTTCTTGTCCAGCATGGCCTCTTCCTGAAGGGGGTGGGGGTTTCATGAGGCCAGAAAGTTTTGGCTACGATGGGATTTGTGAACTGCTCCAAAACTGAAGGTTACCTTCTGCACGACAGTCGAGTCCTATTGGATGGTTCCAAGAGGCCCCATATGGAAAGACTCGAGAGCAGGTGTCTAAGCATGGATGCCTGGGAACGCCACCTCATATTCCCACTCTTTAGTCAGGACAAGGCAGGCTCAATCTGCGGGCTCCTGGGTGAGCTACCCAGAGGGGAGAGTTGAAATGGACTCTCCTGAAGATGAGTCCTACTGTGGCTTGGTGGCCTGGGAGACCTTGGAATGTGGAGGTGGCTCAGGGACTCTGCAGGATTCTCCAACATGAGGTGTTTGACACGGCTCCAACAAGGAAACTTCCCATGTGGAGACAAGAGAAGTTCTGTTCCGTGCCTCAGGAAAGCCCCATACCCTGTTCTTCGAACCACAGCCTCTGAGGAGTGACACCTGGAAACCAAAGCAAGAGTTGAGACTACGGCCTAAAGGCCTGTCCGGCTCAACCTTCTATCTCTGTTGACATCTGTGTGCATGCATTCATGGATGTAGCTGCTCATCTTGTGTCCGAATGCCCCTGTGAGCCCAGTGAGGCTCCCAGTAGTGGGATGTCCTCGGAGGCCTTGAGGTTTCTCATATTCTGGAGGTGAGTGGCAAAGGAATGGACACAGTTTCCCAGGAGAGAGCAGGCACGGACCTGTGGTATGGCTCCAGAGGACCCAGCCTAGAGGCTGTGTTTGCCAGGGCTGTGGGGACAGATGTCTGAAAAAGCAAACTTGGCTCAGCTAGGGGCCAATGTAATGGCAGGCCTGATCTCTAGTCCGTGAGGGGAGATCCTCTGGAAATCAAAGTAGGACAAGTGGGAGGCAGTCACTCAGGATTTTGTCTCTGGGTGTTGCGTTTACAGTGTCCGGTCAGGGTAGGGGTTGTCTCAGAGGCCGAGGAAGAGCCTTCCTCTCGGGGGATTGTCCAAGCTCCCAAGTGTTTGTGTTCATTCTGTGGGAATGAAGAGTACTGTTTTCTGCCACAGGGGACCCCCCAGGAGAGGGACTCTAGAGCACAGCAGTGGGTTCCCTCAACTGGAATACACACCATCTCGTTAGTCCTGGGTACCTATGGGCATGGCAAGCCACATATGCGGGCTCTTGGTCCAGTCACTGAGAGGCGTTACTTGAATAAGGTACTCACGCTGAGGGTCACAATGTGTGTTTGTGCCCAAGGCGGCCCTCAAGCTTGGGCGTGGCCTCATGGGCCATGCCGTTTTCTCCTACACTGAAGGTTTGACTCACTGCCAGAAGCAAGGTTTCTTGCCATGGGGTAGGAGAAGTTCTGACTTGTGCATCAGGTTCCCCGCTGTGCAGGGATTGGAGATAAGGTCTAGGTTCCGATGACTGAAAACCTAGGTTGGGAATGGATGGTGGCCTAAGGCAGTGGCGGGTCCAATGTGCTGGGTGTGCAGCCAGCTGTGTCGGTGTCTGTTGGAAGGTCTGGGCTAAGGCTATTTGCGACAGAGCATCACTGTTTAAGGTAGCCTATGCAATTGGGGTGTTGCCGAGGGCCAAGCAGTTTGATCCTCATTTGGGGTTTCTGGGCAGCGCCATAGACAAGGTTTTTCTCCTGGGCGGCAGGCACAGTGCTTCATTGTGGCCCCAGAATTCCCAGTAGGGAGGGTTTGTGGGCCAGGAGTGTGAGGACGGAAGTCTGAAAACACAAGCTAGTGTGAGCATTGGAGCCAAGGGCAGAGCAGGCCCACTCTGCAGAGGCTGAATCAAAATCTCCTACATCTGAAGTCAGGCTGAGGATCAGACGTTGGCTGAGGCTGGCGTATGAGTCCATGATGGCACCTTCATGAAGTGGGGGCCTCATGAGGCCAAGGAAATTTTCCCACGCTGAGTTTGGAGGTTGCCCCAAACCACAAGGTTTCCTTCTGCGGGACATTCGAGTCCTGTTGCATGGCTCCAGGACATACCATATGGAAGGACTGGAGAGCAGGGTTCGAAGGATGGATCCCTGTACAGCATGCCTCGCATTCTCATTGGCTATTAGCGACAAGATATGTTTAATCTGCTGCCTCTGGAACACGCGACCCAGGGGGCTGAATTGAAATGGCCTCTCCTGACGATGCTTCATAATGTGCGTTTGGGTCCATGGAGACCTTGGAATGTGCTGGTTGTTCAGTGGCCCTGCGGAACTCTCCTACCTGAAGTGTTTGATACATCCCAGTAAGAAAGCTGCCCATGTGGAGATGAGAGATGTTTGGTTTGGTGCCTCAGAAAAGCCCCATGTGCTGGTCTACGAAAACAGTCCTCTGAGAACGGAAACATGGAAACCAAAGCTAAGGTTCAGATTAGGGCCTGGGGGCCTGTCCATTTCAACCTTCTGTCTCTGGGGACACAGTCTGAGAGTCTAAGTGGAGATAGTTGCTCTGCTGGTGTCAGAGAGCCCCTCTTAGTCCAGGGTGGCCTATACTATTGATGGCCTCAGGGACCTTGGAGCTTTTCCCTAACCTGTAGGGTTGTGGTCAATGGATTGGGCACACTTTCCTTGGAGAGGGCAGGCACAATCTTTCGCTCTTTGGTCCAGAGGCCCAAGCCTGGATGTTGTGTGGGTCCAGGCTGTGGGCACAGAAGTCTGAATACACAAACTCAGCTTATGAGTGGCGCCTAGGGTATGGCAGGCCGGATGTACAGCCCGAGAGGGAGCTCCTGGGACTCTGAAACAAGGGCGAGTGGGAGGCGTTCCTTCAGGCTTTTGTCTCTGGATGTTGTGTCCGGGATAGCCGTGGATTGGAGCGGTGGCCTCAGGTACTGTGGACAAGAATACCTCTCTGGGGATTTGTCCCAGCTCCCAAGAGTTTGGGGTCATTTTGTGGGAAGGGTGGAGTCGTGTTGTCTGGCTCATGGGTCTCTTTAAGAAAGGGATTCTAGAGCAGAGCTATAGGTACGGGCAGGGCGACTGGAAAATTCAAACCGTGGTGAGGATTGGGTGCATAGGGGCTTGGCAAGCCCCATATGTGGGCTCTTGGTCCAGGCCCTGACAGGCCTTTCTTTGACATGGGGCTCATGCTGAGGGTCACAGTGTGAATTTGTGCCCAAGCAGCACTCAAGTTTGGGCGTGGCATCAGGGGCCATGAAGGTTTCTCCCACCCTGAAGGTGTGACTGCATGCCAAGAGCAAGCTTGACAGCCATGGGGAAGGAGGAGTTCTGCTTTGTGCTTGCTATACCCAGTTGTGTGGAGAATTGATATAATGTCTAGGTTCAGATATCTGAAAAACATGGTTAGGATGAGGTGACGGCATAAGACCATGGCGTGTCTGAAGTGCTGGGTGTGCCGCCAGCTGTCTACTTGTCTGTCTGGACGTCTGGCTTCAGGCTGTGTCAGGCAGAGCATGAGTGCCCAGAGCAGCCTATCCAGTTCGGGTACCGTCGAGGCCCGAGCAGGTTGATCCTCATCTGGGTTTTCTGGAGAGCCCCACAGGGAAACGTTTTTCTTCCGTTGGGCAGACACTGGGCTGGGTTTTGGTTCCGGAGTTCCTAGTCCGGAGGGCTTGTTTGCCAGGAGTGTGAGGAAGGAAGTCTGAAAAAACAAGCTAGCATGAGGTTTGGGACCGAGGGCACGGCAGGCCCACTCTGCAGAGGCTGAATCGAGATCTCCTGCACTGAGGTCATGTCAACTATGAGACGTGCCTCAGGCTAGAGTTCTTGTCCAGCATGGCCTCTTCCTGAAGGGTGTGGGGGCTCCATGAGGCCAGAAAGTTTTGCCTACGATGGGATTTTTGAACTGCTCCAAAACTGAAGGTTACCTTCTGCACGACAGTCGAGTTCTATTGGATGGTTCCAAGAGGCCCCATATGGAAAGACTCGAGAGCAGTTGTCTAAGCATGGATGCCTGGGAACGCCACCTCATATTCCCACTCTTTAGTCAGGACAAGGCAGGCTCAATCTGCGGGCTCCTGGGTGAGCTACCCAGAGGGGAGAGATGAAATGGACTCTCCTGAAGATGAGTCGTACTGTGGCTTGGTGGCCTGGGAGACCTTGGAATGTGGAGGTGGCTCAGGGACTCTGCAGGATTCTCCAACATGAGGTGTTTGACACGGCTCCAACAAGGAAACTTCCCATGTGGAGACGAGAGGAGTTCTGTTCCGTGCCTCAGGAAAGCCCCATACCCTGTTCTTCGAACCACAGCCTCTGAGGAGTGACACCTGGAAACCAAAGCAAGAGTTGAGACTACGGCCTAAAGGCCTGTCCGGCTCAACCTTCTATCTCTGTTGACATCTGTGTGCATGCATTCATGGATGTAGCTGATCAGCTTGTGTCCGAATGCCCCTGTGAGTCCAGTGAGGCTCCCAGTAGTGAGATGTCCTCGGAGGCCTTCAGGTTTCTCATATTCTGGAGTTGTGTGGCCAAAGGAATGGACACAGTTTCCCAGGAGATAGCAGGCACGGTCCTGTGGTATGGCTCCAGAGGACCCAGCCTAGAGGCTGTGTTTGCCAGGGCTGTGGGGACAGATGTCTGAAAAAGCAAACTTGGCTCAGCTAGGGGCCAGTGTAATGGCAGGCCTGATCTCCAGTCCGTGAGGGGAGATCCTCTGAAAATCAAAGTAGGGCAAGTGGGAGGCAGTCTCTCAGGATTTTGTCTCTGGGTGTTGCGTTTACAGTGTCCGGTCAGGGTAGGGGTTGTCTCAGAGGCCGAGGAAGAGCCTTCCTCTCGGGGGATTGTCCAAGCTCCCAAGTGTTTTTGTGTTCATTCTGTGGGAATGAAGAGTACTGTTTTCTGCCACAGGGGACCCCCCAGGAGAGGGACTCTAGAGCACAGCAGTGGGTTCCCTCAACTGGAATACACACCATCTAGTTAGTCCTGGGTGCCTATGGGCATGGCAAGCCACATATGCGGGCTCTTGGTCCAGTCACTGAGAGGCGTTACTTGAATAAGGTACTCACGCTGAGGATCACAATGTGTGTTTGTGCCCAAGGCGGCCCTCACGCTTGGGCGTGGCCTCATGGGCCATGCCGTTTTCTCCTACACTGAAGGTTTGACTCACTGCCAGCAGCAAGGTTTCTTGCCATGGGGTAGGAGGGGTTCTGACTTGTGCATCAGGTTCCCCCCTGTGCAGGGATTGGAGATAAGGTCTAGGTTCCTATGACTGAAAACCCAGGTTGGGAATGGATGGTGGCCTAAGGCAGTGGCGGGTCCAATGTGCTGGGTGTGCAGCCAGCTGTGTCGGTGTCTGTTGGAAGGTCTGGGCTCAGGCTATTTGCGACAGAGCATCACTGTTTAAGGTAGCCTATGCAATTGGGGTGTTGCCGAGGGCCAAGCAGTTTGATCCTCATTTGGGGTTTCTGGGCAGCGCCATAGACAATGTTTTTCTCCTGGGAGGCAGGCACAGTGCTTCATTGTGGCCCCAGAATTCCCAGTAGGGAGGGTTTGTGGGCCAGGAGGGTGAGGACGGAAGTCTGAAAACACAAGCTAGTGTGAGGATTGGAGCCAAGGGCAGAGCAGGCCCACTCTGCAGAGGCTGAATCAAAATCTCCTGCATCTGAAGTCAGGCTGAGGATCAGACGTTGGCTGAGGCTGGCGTATGTGTCCATGATGGCACCTTCATGAAGCGGGGGCCTCATGAGGCCAAGGAAGTTTTCCCACGCTGAGTTTGGAGGTTGCCCCAAACCACAAGGTTTCCTTCTGCGGGACATTCGAGTCCTGTTGCATGGCTCCAGGACATACCATATGGAAGGACTGGAGAGCAGGTTTCGAAGGATGGATCCCTGTACTGCATCCCTCGCATTCCCATTGGCTATTAGCGACAAGATATGTTTGATCTGCTGCCTCTGGAACACGCGACCCAGGGGGCTGAGTTGAAATGGCCTCTCCTGTGGATGCGTCATAATGTGCGTTTGGGTCCATGGAGACCATGGAATGTGCTGGTTGTTCAGTGGCCCTGCGGAACTCTCCTACCTGAAGTGTTTGATAAATCCCAGTAAGAAAGCTGCCCATGTGGAGATGAGAGAGGTTTGGTTTGGTGCCTCAGAAAAGCCCCATGTGCTGGTCTACGAAAACAGTCCTCTGAGAACGGAAACATGGAAACCAAAGCTAAGGTTCAGATTAGGGCCTGGGGGCCTGTCCATTTCAACCTTTTGTCTCTGGGGACACTGTCTGAGAGCCTAAGTGGAGATAGTTGCTCCGCTGGTGTCAGAGAGCCCCTCTTAGTCCAGGGTGGCCTATACTATTGATGGCCTCAGGGACCTTGGAGCTTTTCCCTAACCTGTAGGGTTGTGGTCAATGGATTGGGCACACTTTCCTTGGAGAGGGCAGGCACAATCTTTCGCTGTTTGGTCCAGAGGCCCTAGCCTGGATGTTGTGTGGGTCCAGGCTGTGGGCACAGAATTCTGAATACACAAACTCAGCTTAGGAGTGGCGCCTAGGGTATGGCAGGCCAGATGTACAGCCCGAGAGGGAGCTCCTGGGCCTCTGAAACAAGGGCGAGAGGGAGGCGTTCCTTCAGGCTTTTGTCTCTGGATGTTTTGTCCGAGATAGCCGTGGATTGGAGCGGTGGCCTCAGGTACTGTGGACGAGTATCCCTTTCTGGGGATTTGTCCCAGCTCCCAAGAGTTTGGGGTCATTTTGTGGGAAGGGTGGAGTCGTGTTTTCTGGCTCATGGGTCTCTCCAAGAAAGGGATTCCAGAGCAGAGCTCCAGGTACGGGCGGAGCGACTGGAAAATTCAAACCGTGGTGAGGATTGGGTGCATAGGGGCTTGGCAAGCCCCATATGTGGGCTCTTGGTCCAGGCCCTGACATGCCTTTCTTTGACATGGGGCTCATGCTGAGGATCACAGTGTGAATTTGTGCCCAAGCAGCACTCAAGTTTGGGCGTGGCATCAGGGGCCATGAAGGTTTCTCCCACCCTGAAGGTGTGACTCCATGCCAAGAGCAATCTTGACAGCCATCGGGAAGGAGGAGTTCTGTTTTGTGCTTGCTATACCCTGCTGTGTGGAGAATTGATATAATGTCTAGGTTCAGATATCTGAAAACCAAGGTTAGGATGAGGTGACGGCATAAGACCATGGCGTGTCCGAAGTGCTGGGTGTGCGGCCAGCTGTCTCCTTGTCTGTCTGGACGTCTGGCTTCAGGCTGTGTCAGACAGAGCATGAGTGCCCAGAGCAGCCTATCCAGTTCGGGTACCGTCGAGGCCCGAGCAGGTTGATCCTCATCTGGGTTTTCTGGAGAGCCCCACAGGGAAACGTTTTTCTTCCGTTGGGCAGACACTGGGCTGGGTTTTGGTTCCGGAGTTCCTAGTCCGGAGGGCTTGTTTGCCAGGAGTGTGAGGAAGGAAGTCTGAAAACACAAGCTAGCGTGAGTTTTGGGACCGAGGGCAAGGCAGGCCCACTCTGCAGAGGCTGAATCGAGATCTCCTGCACTGAGGTCATGTCAACTATGAGACGTGCCTCAGGCTAGAGTTCTTGTCCAGCATGGCCTCTTCCTGAAGGGTGTGGGGGCTTCATGAGGCCAGAAAGTTTTGCCTACGATGGGATTTGTGAACTGCTCCAAAACTGAAGGTTACCTTCTGCACGACAGTCGAGTCCTATTGGATGGTTCCAAGAGGCCCCATATGGAAAGACTCGAGAGCAGGTGTCTAAGCATGGATGCCTGGGAACGCCACCTCATATTCCCACTCTTTAGTCAGGACAAGGCAGGCTTAATCTGCTGGCTCCTGGGTGAGCTACCCAGAGGGGAAATTTGAAATGGTCTCTTCTGAAGATAAGTCCTACTGTGGCTTGGTGGCCTGAGAGAGCTTGGAATGTGGAGGTGGATCTGGGACTCTTCAGGATTCTCCAACATGAGGTGTTTGACACGGCTCCAACAAGGAAACTTCCCATGTGGAGACGAGAGGAGTTCTGTTCCGTGCCTCAGGAAAGCCCCATACCCTGTTCTTCGAACCAAAGCCTTTGAGGAGTAACACCTGGAAACCAAAGCAAGAGTTGAGACTACGGCCTAAAGGCCTGTCCGGCTCAACCTTCTATCTCTGTTGACATCTGTGTGCATGCATTCATGGATGTAGCTGCTCAGCTTGTGTCCGAATGCCCCTGTGAGTCCAGTGAGGCTCCCAATAGTGGGATATCCTCGGAGGCCTTGAGGTTTCTCATATTCTGAGGTGTGTGGCCAAAGGAATGGACACAGTTTCCCAGGAGAGAGCAGGCATGGTCCTGTGGTATGGCTCCAGAGGACCCAGCCTAGAGGCTGTGTTTGCCAGGGCTGTGGGGACAGATGTCTGAAAAAGCAAACTTGGCTCAGCTAGGGGCCAGTGTAATGGCAGGCCTGATCTCCAGTCCGTGAGGGGAGATCCTCTGGAAATCAATGTAGGGCAAGTGGGAGGCAGTCACTCAGGATTTTGTCTCTGGGTGTTGCGTTTACAGTGTCCGGTCAGGGTAGGGGTTGTCTCAGAGGCCGAGGAAGAGCCTTCCTCTCGGGGGATTGTCCAAGCTCCCAAGTGTTGGTGTTCATTCTGTGGGAATGAAGAGTACTGTTTTCTGCCACAGGGGACCCCCCAGGAGAGGGACTCTAGAGCACAGCAGTGGGTTCCCTCAACTGGAATACACACCATCTAGTTAGTCCTGGGTGCCTATGGGCATGGCAAGCCACATATGCGGGCTCTTGGTCCAGTCACTGAGAGGCGTTACTTGAATAAGGTACTCACGCTGAGGGTCACAATGTGTGTTTGTGCCCAAGGCGGCCCTCACGCATGGGCGTGGCCTCATGGGCCATGCCGTTTTCTCCTACACTGAAGGTTTGACTCACTGCCAGCAGCAAGGTTTCTTGCCATGGGATAGGAGCTGTTCTGACTTGTGCATCAGGTTCCCCCCTGTGCAGGGATTGGAGATAAGGTCTAGGTTCCGATGACTGAAAACCCAGGTTGGGAATGGATGGTGGCCTAAGGCAGTGGGGGGTCCAATGTGCTGGGTGTGCAGCCAGCTGTGTCGGTGTCTGTTGGAAGGTCTGGGCTAAGGCTATTTGCGACAGAGCATCACTGTTTAAGGTAGCCTATGCAATTGGGGTGTTGCCGAGGGCCAAGCAGTTTGATCCTCATTTGGGGTTTCTGGGCAGCGCCATAGACAATGTTTTTCTTCTGGGAGGCAGGCACAGTGCTTCATTGTGGCCCCAGAATTCCCAGTAGGAAGGGTTTGTGGGCCAGGAGTGTGAGGACGAAAGTCTGAAAACACAAGCTAGTGTGAGGATTGGAGCCAAGGGCAGAGCAGGCCCACTCTGCAGAGGCTAAATCAAAATCTCCTGCATCTGAAGTCAGGCTGAGGATCAGACGTTGGCTGAGGCTGGCATATGCGTCCATGATGGCACCTTCATGAAGTGGGGGCCTCATGAGGCCAAGGAAGTTTTCCCACGCTGAGTTTGGAGGTTGCCCCAAACCACAAGGTTTCCTTCTGCGGGACATTCGAGTCCTGTTGCATGGCTCCAGGACATATCATATGGAAGGACTGGAGAGCAGGTTTCGAAGGATGGATCCCTGTACAGTATGCCTCGCATTCCCATTGGCTATTAGCGACAAGATATGTTTGATCTGCTGCCTCTGGAACACGCGACCCAGGGGGCTGAGTTGAAATGGCCTCTCCTGAGGATGCGTCATAATGTGCGTTTGGATCCATGGAGACCATGGATTGTGCTGGTTGTTCAGTGGACCTGCGCAACTCTCCTACCTGAAGTGTTTGATACATCCCAGTAAGAAAGCTGCCCATGTGGAGATGAGAGATGTTTGGTTTGGTGCCTCAGAAAAGCACCATGTGCTGGTCTACGAAAACAGTCCTCTGAGAACGGAAACATGGAAACCAAAGCTAAGGTTCAGATTAGGGCCGGGGGCCTGTCCATTTCAACCTTCTGTCTCTGGGGACACTGTCTGAGAGCCTAAGTGGAGATAGTTGCTCCGCTGGTGTCAGAGAGCCACTCTTAGTCCAGGGTGGCCTATACTATTGATGGCCTCAGGGACCTTGGAGCTTTTCCCTAACCTGTAGGGTTGTGGTCAATGGATTGGGCACACTTTCCTTGGAGAGGGCAGGCACAATCTTTCGCTGTTTGGTCCAGAGGCCCTAGCCTGGATGTTGTGTGGGTCCAGGCTGTGGGCACAGAAGTCTGAATACACAAACTCAGCTTAGGAGTGGCGCCGAGGGTATGGCAGGCCGGATGTACAGCCCGAGAGGGAGCTCCTGGGCCTCTGAAACAAGGGCGAGTGGGAGGCGTTCCTTCAGGCTTTTGTCTGGATGTTGTGTCCGGGATAGCCGTGGATTGGAGCGGTGGCCTCAGGTACTGTGGACGAGTATCCCTCTCTGGGGATTTGTCCCAGCTCCCAAGAGTTTGGGGTCATTTTGTGGGAAGGGTGGAGTCGTGTTGTCTGGCTCATGGGTCTCTCCAAGAAAGGGATTCCAGAGCAGAGCTCCAGGTATGGGCGGGGCGACTGGAAAATTCAAACCGTGGGGAGGATTGGGTGCATAGGGGCTTGGCAAGCCCCATATGTGGGCTCTTGTTCCAGGCCCTGACAGGCCTTTCTTTGACATGGGGCTCATGCTGATGGTCACAGTGTGAATTTGTGCCCAAGCAGCACTCAAGTTTGGGCGTGGCATCAGGGGCCATGAAGGTTTCTCCCACCCTGAAGGTGTGACTGCATGCCAAGAGAAAGCTTGACAGCCAAGGGGAAGGAGGAGTTCTGTTTTGTGCTTGCTATACCCAGCTGTGTGGAGAATTGATATAATGTCTAGGTTCAGATATCTGAAAACCAAGGTTAGGATGAGGTGACGGCATAAGACCATGGCGTGTCCGAAGTGCTGGGTGTGCGGCCAGCTGTCTCCTTGTCTGTCTGGACGTCTGGCTTCAGGCTGTGTCAGGCAGAGCATGAGTGCCCAGAGCAGCCTATCCAGTTCGGGTACCGTCGAGGCCCGAGCAGGTTGATCCTCATCTGGGTTTTCTGGAGAGCCCCACAGGGAAACGTTTTTCTTCCGTTGGGCAGACACTGGGCTGGGTTTTGGTTCTGGAGTTCCTAGTCCGGAGGGCTTGTTTGCCAGGAGTGTGAGGAAGGAAGTCTGAAAACACACGCTAGCGTGAGGTTTGGGACCGAGGGCACGGCAGTCCCACTCTGCAGAGGCTGAATCGAGATCTCCTGCACTGAGGTCATGTCAACTATGAGACGTGCCTCAGGCTAGAGTTCTTGTCCAGCATGGCCTCTTCCTGAAGGGTGTGGGGGCTTCATGAGGCCAGAAAGTTTTGCCTACGATGGGATTTGTGAACTGCTCCAAAACTGAAGGTTACCTTCTGCACGACAGTCGAGTCCTATTGGATGGTTCCAAGAGGCCCCATATGGAAAGACTCGAGAGCAGGTGTCTAAGCATGGATGCCTGCGAACGCCACCTCATATTCCCACTCTTTAGTCAGGACAAGGCAGGCTCAATCTGCGGGCTCCTGGGTGAGCTACCCAGAGGGGAAAGTTGAAATGGTCTCTCCTGAAAATCAGTCCTACTGTGGCTTGGTGGCCTGGGAGAGCTTGGAATGTGGAGGTGGCTCAGGGACTCTGCAGGATTCTCCAACATGAGGTGTTTGACACGGCTCCAACAAGGAAACTTCCCATGTGGAGACGAGAGGAGTTCTGTTCCGTGCCTCAGGAAAGCCCCATACCCTGTTCTTCGAACCAAAGCCTCTGAGGAGTGACACCTGGAAACCAAAGCAAGAGTGGAGACTACGGCCTAAAGGCCTGTCCGGCTCAACCTTCTATCTCTGTTGACATCTGTGTGCATGCATTCATGGATGTAGCTGCTCAGCTTGTGTCCGAATGCCCCTGTGAGTCCAGTGAGGCTCCCAGTATTGGGATGTCCTCGGAGGCCTTGAGGTTTCTCATATTCTGGAGGTGTGTGGCCAAAGGAATGGACACAGTTTCCCAGGAGAGAGCCGGCACGGTCCTGTGGAATGGCTCCAGAGGACCCAGCCTAGAGGCTGTGTTTGCCAGGGCTGTGGGGACAGATGTCTGAAAAAGCAAACTTGGCTCAGCTAGGGGCCAATTTAATGGCAGGCCTGATCTCTAGTCCGTGAGGGGAGATCCTCTGGAAATCAAAGTAGGGCAAGTGGGAGGCAGTCACTCAGGATTTTGTCTCTGAGTGTTGCGTTTACAGTGTCCGGTCAGGGTAGGGGTTGTCTCAGAGGCCGAGGAAGAGCCTTCCTCTCGGGGGATTGTCCAAGCTCCCAAGTGTTTGTGTTCATTCTGTGGGAATGAAGAGTACTGTTTTCTGCCACAGGGGACCCCCCAGGAGAGGGACTCTAGAGCACAGCAGTGGGTTCCCTCAACTGGAATACACACCATCTAGTTAGTCCTGGGTGCCTATGGGCATTGCAAGCCACATATGCGGGCTCTTGGTCCAGTCACTGAGAGGCGTTACTTGAATAAGGTACTCACGCTGAGGGTCACAATGTGTGTTTGTGCCCAAGGCGGCCCTCACGCTTGGGCGTGGCCTCATGGGCCAGGCCGTTTTCTCCTACACTGAAGGTTTGACTCACTGTCAGCAGCAAGGTTTCTTGCCATGGGGTAGGAGGGGTTCTGACTTGTGCATCAGGTTCCCCCCCTGTGCAGGGATTGGAGATAAGGTCTAGGTTCCGATGACTGAAAACCCAGGTTGGGAATGGATGGTGGCCTAAGGCAGTGGCGGGTCCAATGTGCTGGGTGTGCAGCCAGCTGTGTCGGTGTCTGTTGGAAGGTCTGGGCTCAGGCTCTTTTCGACAGAGCATCACTGTTTAAGGTAGCCTATGCAATTGGGGTGTTGCCGAGGGCCAAGCAGTTTGATCCTCATTTGGGGTTTCTGGGCAGCGCCATAGACAATGTTTTTCTCCTGGGAGGCAGGCACAGTGCTTCATTGTGGCCCCAGAATTCCCAGTAGGGAGGGTTTGTGGGCCAGGAGTGTGAGGACGGAAGTCTGAAAACACAAGCTAGTGTGAGGATTGGAGCCAAGGGCAGAGCAGGCCCACTCTGCAGAGGCTAAATCAAAATCTCCTGCATCTGAAGTCAGGCTGAGGATCAGACGTTGGCTGAGGCTGGCATATGCGTCCATGATGGCACCTTCATGAAGTGGGGGCCTCATGAGGCCAAGGAAGTTTTCCCACGCTGAGTTTGGAGGTTGCCCCAAACCACAATGTATCCTTCTGCGGGACATTCGAGTCCTGTTGCATGGCTCCAGGACATATCATATGGAAGGACTGGAGAGCAGGTTTCGAAGGATGGATCCCTGTACAGTATGCCTCGCATTCCCATTGGCTATTAGCGACAAGATATGTTTGATCTGCTGCCTCTGGATCACGCGACCCAGGGGGCTGAGTTGAAATGGCCTCTCCTGAGGATGCGTCATAATGTGCGTTTGGGTCCATGGAGACCATGGAATGTGCTGGTTGTTCAGTGGACCTGCGCAACTCTCCTACCTGAAGTGTTTGATACATCCCAGTAAGAAAGCTGCCCATGTGGAGATGAGAGATGTTTGGTTTGGTGCCTCAGAAAAGCACCATGTGCTGGTCTACGAAAACAGTCCTCTGAGAACGGAAACATGGAAACCAAAGCTAAGGTTCAGATTAGGGCCGGGGGCCTGTCCATTTCAACCTTCTGTCTCTGGGGACACTGTCTGAGAGCCTAAGTGGAGATAGTTGCTCCGCTGGTGTCAGAGAGCCCCTCTTAGTCCAGGGTGGCCTATACTATTGATGGCCTCAGGGACCTTGGAGCTTTTCCCTAACCTGTAGGGTTGTGGTCAATGGATTGGGCACACTTTCCTTGGAGAGGGCAGGCACAATCTTTCGCTGTTTGGTCCAGAGGCCCTAGCCTGGATGTTGTGTGGGTCAAGGCTGTGGGCACAGAAGTCTGAATACACAAACTCAGCTTAGGAGTGGCGCCGAGGGTATGGCAGGCCGGATGTACAGCCCGAGAGGGAGCTCCTGGGCCTCTGAAACAAGGGCGAGTGGGAGGCGTTCCTTCAGGCTTTTGTCTGGATGTTGTGTCCGGGATAGCCGTGGATTGGAGCGGTGGCCTCAGGTACTGTGGACGATTATCCCTCTCTGGGGATTTGTCCCAGCTCCCAAGATTTTGGGGTCATTTTGTGGGAAGGGTGGAGTCGTGTTGTCTGGCTCATGGGTCTCTCCAAGAAAGGGATTCCAGAGCAGAGCTCCAGGTACGGGCGGGGCGACTGGAAAATTCAAACCGTGGTGAGGATTGGGTGCATAGGGGCTTGGCAAGCCCCATATGAGGGCTCTTGGTCCAGGCCCTGACAGGCCTTTCTTTGACATGGGGCTCATGCTGATGGTCACAGTGTGAATTTGTGCCCAAGCAGCACTCAAGTTTGGGCGTGGCATCAGGGCCATGAAGGTTTCTCCCACCCTGAAGGTGTGACTCCATGCCAAGAGCAAGCTTGACAGCCATGGGGAAGGAGGAGTTCTGTTTTGTGCTTGCTATACCCAGCTGTGTGGAGAATTGATATAATGTCTAGGTTCAGATATCTGAAAACCAAGGTTAGGATGAGGTGACGGCATAAGACCATGGCGTGTCCGAAGTGCTGGGTGTGCGGCCAGCTGTCTCCTTTTCTGTCTGGACGTCTGGCTTCAGGCTGTGTCAGGCAGAGCATGAGTGCCCAGAGCAGCCTATCCAGTTCGGGTACCGTCGAGGCCCGAGCAGGTTGATCCTCATCTGGGTTTTCTGGAGAGCCCCACAGGGAAACGTTTTTCTTCCGTTGGGCAGACACTGGGCTGGGTTTTGGTTCTGGAGTTCCTAGTCCGGAGGGCTTGTTTGCCAGGAGTGTGAGGAAGGAAGTCTGAAAACACACGCTAGCGTGAGGTTTGGGACCGAGGGCACGGCAGTCCCACTCTGCAGAGGCTGAATCGAGATCTCCTGCACTGAGGTCATGTCAACTATGAGACGTGCCTCAGGCTAGAGTTCTTGTCCAGCATGGCCTCTTCCTGAAGGGTGTGGGGGCTTCATGAGGCCAGAAAGTTTTGCCTACGATGGGATTTGTGAACTGCTCCAAAACTGAAGGTTACCTTCTGCACGACAGTCGAGTCCTATTGGATGGTTCCAAGAGGCCCCATATGGAAAGACTCGAGAGCAGGTGTCTAAGCATGGATGCCTGCGAACGCCACCTCATATTCCCACTCTATAGTCAGGACAAGGCAGGCTCAATCTGCGGGCTCCTGGGTGAGCTACCCAGAGGGGAAAGTTGAAATGGTCTCTCCTGAAAATCAGTCCTACTGTGGCTTGGTGGCCTGGGAGAGCTTGGAATGTGGAGGTGGCTCAGGGACTCTGCAGGATTCTCCAACATGAGGTGTTTGACACGGCTCCAACAAGGAAACTTCCCATGTGGAGACGAGAGGAGTTCTGTTCCGTGCCTCAGGAAAGCCCCATACCCTGTTCTTCGAATCAAAGCCTCTGAGGAGTGACACCTGGAAACCAAAGCAAGAGTGGAGACTACGGCCTAAAGGCCTGTCCGGCTCAACCTTCTATCTCTGTTGACATCTGTGTGCATGCATTCATGGATGTAGCTGCTCAGCTTGTGTCCGAATGCCCCTGTGAGTCCAGTGAGGCTCCCAGTATTGGGATGTCCTCGGAGGCCTTGAGGTTTCTCATATTCTGGAGGTGTGTGGCCAAAGGAATGGACACAGTTTCCCAGGAGAGAGCCGGCACGGTCCTGTGGAATGGCTCCAGAGGACCCAGCCTAGAGGCTGTGTTTGCCAGGGCTGTGGGGACAGATGTCTGAAAAAGCAAACTTGGCTCAGCTAGGGGCCAATTTAATGGCAGGCCTGATCTCTAGTCCGTGAGGGGAGATCCTCTGGAAATCAAAGTAGGGCAAGTGGGAGGCAGTCACTCAGGATTTTGTCTCTGAGTGTTGCGTTTACAGTGTCCGGTCAGGGTAGGGGTTGTCTCAGAGGCCGAGGAAGAGCCTTCCTCTCGGGGGATTGTCCAAGCTCCCAAGTGTTTGTGTTCATTCTGTGGGAATGAAGAGTACTGTTTTCTGCCACAGGGGACCCCCCAGGAGAGGGACTCTAGAGCACAGCAGTGGGTTCCCTCAACTGGAATACACACCATCTAGTTAGTCCTGGGTGCCTATGGGCATTGCAAGCCACATATGCGGGCTCTTGGTCCAGTCACTGAGAGGCGTTACTTGAATAAGGTACTCACGCTGAGGGTCACAATGTGTGTTTGTGCCCAAGGCGGCCCTCACGCTTGGGCGTGGCCTCATGGGCCAGGCCGTTTTCTCCTACACTGAAGGTTTGACTCACTGTCAGCAGCAAGGTTTCTTGCCATGGGGTAGGAGGGGTTCTGACTTGTGCATCAGGTTCCCCCCCTGTGCAGGGATTGGAGATAAGGTCTAGGTTCCGATGACTGAAAACCCAGGTTGGGAATGGATGGTGGCCTAAGGCAGTGGCGGGTCCAATGTGCTGGGTGTGCAGCCAGCTGTGTCGGTGTCTGTTGGAAGGTCTGGGCTCAGGCTCTTTTCGACAGAGCATCACTGTTTAAGGTAGCCTATGCAATTGGGGTGTTGCCGAGGGCCAAGCAGTTTGATCCTCATTTGGGGTTTCTGGGCAGCGCCATAGACAATGTTTTTCTCCTGGGAGGCAGGCACAGTGCTTCATTGTGGCCCCAGAATTCCCAGTAGGGAGGGTTTGTGGGCCAGGAGTGTGAGGACGGAAGTCTGAAAACACAAGCTAGTGTGAGGATTGGAGCCAAGGGCAGAGCAGGCCCACTCTGCAGAGGCTAAATCAAAATCTCCTGCATCTGAAGTCAGGCTGAGGATCAGACGTTGGCTGAGGCTGGCATATGCGTCCATGATGGCACCTTCATGAAGTGGGGGCCTCATGAGGCCAAGGAAGTTTTCCCACGCTGAGTTTGGAGGTTGCCCCAAACCACAATGTATCCTTCTGCGGGACATTCGAGTCCTGTTGCATGGCTCCAGGACATATCATATGGAAGGACTGGAGAGCAGGTTTCGAAGGATGGATCCCTGTACAGTATGCCTCGCATTCCCATTGGCTATTAGCGACAAGATATGTTTGATCTGCTGCCTCTGGATCACGCGACCCAGGGGGCTGAGTTGAAATGGCCTCTCCTGAGGATGCGTCATAATGTGCGTTTGGGTCCATGGAGACCTTGGAATGTGCTGGTTGTTCAGTGGACCTGCGCAACTCTCCTACCTGAAGTGTTTGATACATCCCAGTAAGAAAGCTGCCCATGTGGAGATGAGAGATGTTTGGTTTGGTGCCTCAGAAAAGCACCATGTGCTGGTCTACGAAAACAGTCCTCTGAGAACGGAAACATGGAAACCAAAGCTAAGGTTCAGATTAGGGCCGGGGGCCTGTCCATTTCAACCTTCTGTCTCTGGGGACACTGTCTGAGAGCCTAAGTGGAGATAGTTGCTCCGCTGGTGTCAGAGAGCCCCTCTTAGTCCAGGGTGGCCTATACTATTGATGGCCTCAGGGACCTTGGAGCTTTTCCCTAACCTGTAGGGTTGTGGTCAATGGATTGGGCACACTTTCCTTGGAGAGGGCAGGCACAATCTTTCGCTGTTTGGTCCAGAGGCCCTAGCCTGGATGTTGTGTGGGTCAAGGCTGTGGGCACAGAAGTCTGAATACACAAACTCAGCTTAGGAGTGGCGCCGAGGGTATGGCAGGCCGGATGTACAGCCCGAGAGGGAGCTCCTGGGCCTCTGAAACAAGGGCGAGTGGGAGGCGTTCCTTCAGGCTTTTGTCTGGATGTTGTGTCCGGGATAGCCGTGGATTGGAGCGGTGGCCTCAGGTACTGTGGACGATTATCCCTCTCTGGGGATTTGTCCCAGCTCCCAAGAGTTTGGGGTCATTTTGTGGGAAGGGTGGAGTCGTGTTGTCTGGCTCATGGGTCTCTCCAAGAAAGGGATTCCAGAGCAGAGCTCCAGGTACGGGCGGGGCGACTGGAAAATTCAAACCGTGGTGAGGATTGGGTGCATAGGGGCTTGGCAAGCCCCATATGAGGGCTCTTGGTCCAGGCCCTGACAGGCCTTTCTTTGACATGGGGCTCATGCTGATGGTCACAGTGTGAATTTGTGCCCAAGCAGCACTCAAGTTTGGGCGTGGCATCAGGGGCCATGAAGGTTTCTCCCACCCTGAAGGTGTGACTCCATGCCAAGAGCAAGCTTGACAGCCATGGGGAAGGAGGAGTTCTGTTTTGTGCTTGCTATACCCAGCTGTGTGGAGAATTGATATAATGTCTAGGTTCAGATATCTGAAAACCAAGGTTAGGATGAGGTGACGGCATAAGACCATGGCGTGTCCGAAGTGCTGGGTGTGCGGCCAGCTGTCTCCTTTTCTGTCTGGACGTCTGGCTTCAGGCTGTGTCAGGCAGAGCATGAGTGCCCAGAGCAGCCTATCCAGTTCGGGTACCGTCGAGGCCCGAGCAGGTTGATCCTCATCTGGGTTTTCTGGAGAGCCCCACAGGGAAACGTTTTTCTTCCGTTGGGCAGACACTGGGCTGGGTTTTGGTTCCGGAGTTCCTAGTCCGGAGGGCTTGTTTGCCAGGAGTGTGAGGAAGGAAGTCTGAAAACACACGCTAGCGTGAGGTTTGGGACCGAGGGCACGGCAGTCCCACTCTGCAGAGGCTGAATCGAGATCTCCTGCACTGAGGTCATGTCAACTATGAGACGTGCCTCAGGCTAGAGTTCTTGTCCAGCATGGCCTCTTCCTGAAGGGTGTGGGGGCTTCATGAGGCCAGAAAGTTTTGCCTACGATGGGATTTGTGAACTGCTCCAAAACTGAAGGTTACCTTCTGCACGACAGTCGAGTCCTATTGGATGGTTCCAAGAGGCCCCATATGGAAAGACTCGAGAGCAGGTGTCTAAGCATGGATGCCTGCGAACGCCACCTCATATTCCCACTCTATAGTCAGGACAAGGCAGGCTCAATCTGCGGGCTCCTGGGTGAGCTACCCAGAGGGGAAAGTTGAAATGGTCTCTCCTGAAAATCAGTCCTACTGTGGCTTGGTGGCCTGGGAGAGCTTGGAATGTGGAGGTGGCTCAGGGACTCTGCAGGATTCTCCAACATGAGGTGTTTGACACGGCTCCAACAAGGAAACTTCCCATGTGGAGACGAGAGGAGTTCTGTTCCGTGCCTCAGGAAAGCCCCATACCCTGTTCTTCGAACCAAAGCCTCTGAGGAGTGACACATGGAAACCAAAGCAAGAGTGGAGACTACGGCCTAAAGGCCTGTCCGGCTCAACCTTCTATCTCTGTTGACATCTGTGTGCATGCATTCATGGATGTAGCTGCTCAGCTTGTGTCCGAATGCCCCTGTGAGTCCAGTGAGGCTCCCAGTATTGGGATGTCCTCGGAGGACTTGAGGTTTCTCATATTCTGGAGGTGTGTGGCCAAAGGAATGGACACAGTTTCCCAGGAGAGAGCCGGCACGGTCCTGTGGAATGGCTCCAGAGGACCCAGCCTAGAGGCTGTGTTTGCCAGGGCTGTGGGGACAGATGTCTGAAAAAGCAAACTTGGCTCAGCTAGGGGCCAATTTAATGGCAGGCCTGATCTCTAGTCCGTGAGGGGAGATCCTCTGGAAATCAAAGTAGGGCAAGTGGGAGGCAGTCACTCAGGATTTTGTCTCTGAGTGTTGCGTTTACAGTGTCCGGTCAGGGTAGGGGTTGTCTCAGAGGCCGAGGAAGAGCCTTCCTCTCGGGGGATTGTCCAAGCTCCCAAGTGTTTGTGTTCATTCTGTGGGAATGAAGAGTACTGTTTTCTGCCACAGGGGACCCCCCAGGATTGGGACTCTAGAGCACAGCAGTGGGTTCCCTCAACTGGAATACACACCATCTAGTTAGTCCTGGGTGCCTATGGGCATTGCAAGCCACATATGCGGGCTCTTGGTCCAGTCACTGAGAGGCGTTACTTGAATAAGGTACTCACGCTGAGGGTCACAATGTGTGTTTGTGCCCAAGGCGGCCCTCACGCTTGGGCGTGGCCTCATGGGCCAGGCCGTTTTCTCCTACACTGAAGGTTTGACTCACTGTCAGCAGCAAGGTTTCTTGCCATGGGGTAGGAGGGGTTCTGACTTGTGCATCAGGTTCCCCCCCTGTGCAGGGATTGGAGATAAGGTCTAGGTTCCGATGACTGAAAACCCAGGTTGGGAATGGATGGTGGCCTAAGGCAGTGGCGGGTCCAATGTGCTGGGTGTGCAGCCAGCTGTGTCGGTGTCTGTTGGAAGGTCTGGGCTCAGGCTCTTTTCGACAGAGCATCACTGTTTAAGGTAGCCTATGCAATTGGGGTGTTGCCGAGGGCCAAGCAGTTTGATCCTCATTTGGGGTTTCTGGGCAGCGCCATAGACAATGTTTTTCTCCTGGGAGGCAGGCACAGTGCTTCATTGTGGCCCCAGAATTCCCAGTAGGGAGGGTTTGTGGGCCAGGAGTGTGAGGACGGAAGTCTGAAAACACAAGCTAGTGTGAGGATTGGAGCCAAGGGCAGAGCAGGCCCACTCTGCAGAGGCTGAATCAAAATCTCCTGCATCTGAAGTCAGGCTGAGGATCAGACGTTGGCTGAGGCTGGCGTATGTGTCCATGATGGCACCTTCATGAAGTGGGGGCCTCATGAGGCCAAGGAAGTTTTCCCACGCTGAGTTTGGAGGTTGCCCCAAACCACAAGGTTTCCTTCTGCGGGACATTCGAGTCCTGTTGCATGGCTCCAGGACATACCATATGGAAGGACTGGAGAGCAGGTTTCGAAGGATGGATCCCTGTACTGCATGCCTCGCATTCTCATTGGCTATTAGCGACAAGATATGTTTGATCTGCCTCCTCTGGAACACGCGACCCAGGGGGCTGAGTTGAAATGGCCTCTCCTGAGGATGCGTCATAATGTGCATTTGGGTCCATGGAGACCATGGAATGTGCTGGTTGTTCAGTGGCCCTGCGGAACTCTCCTACCTGAAGTGTTTGATACATCCCAGTAAGAAAGCTGCCCATGTGGAGATGAGAGATGTTTGGTTTGGTGCCTCAGAAAAACACCATGTGCTGGTCTACGAAAACAGTCCTCTGAGAACGGAAACATGGAAACCAAAGCTAAGGTTCAGATTAGGGCCTGGGGGCCTGTCCATTTCAACCTTCTGTCTCTGGGGACACTGTGTGAGAGCCTAAGTGGAGATAGTTGCTCCGCTGGTGTCAGAGAGCCCCTCTTAGTCCAGGGTGGCCTATACTATTCATGGCCTCAGGGACCTTGGAGCTTTTCCCTAACCTGTAGGGTTGTGGTCAATGGATTGGGCACACTTTCCTTGGAGAAGGCAGGCACAATCTTTCGCTGTTTGGTCCAGAGGCCCTGGCCTGGATGTTGTGAGGGTCCAGGCTGTGGGCACAGAAGTCTGAATACACAAACTCAGCTTATGAGTGGCGCCTAGGGTATGGCAGGCCGGATGTACAGCCCGAGAGGGAGCTCCTGGGCCTCTGAAACAAGGGCGAGTGGGAGGCGTTCCTTCAGGCTTTTGTCTCTGGATGTTGTGTCCGGGATAGCCGTGGATTGGAGCGGTGGCCTCAGGTACTGTGGACGAGTATCCCTCTCTTGGGATTTGTCCCAGCTCCCAAGAGTTTGGGGTCATTTTGTGGGAAGGTTGGAGTCCTGTTGTCTGGCTCATGGGTCTCTCCAAGAAAGGGATTCCAGAGCAGAGCTACAGGTACAGGCGGGGCGACTGGAAAATTCAAACCGTGGTGAGGATTGGGTGCATAGGGGCTTGGCAAGCCCCATATGTGGGCTCTTGGTCCAGGCACTGACAGGCCTTTCTTTGACATGGGGCTCATGCTGAGGGTCACAGTGTGAATTTGTGCCCAAGCAGCACTCAAGTTTGGGCGTGGCATCAGGGGCCATGAAGGTTTCTCCCACCCTGAAGGTGTGACTCCATGCCAAGAGCAAGCTTGACAGCCATGGGGAAGGAGGAGTTCTGTTTTGTGCTTGCTATACCCAGCTGTGTGGAGAATTGATATAATGTCTAGGTTCAGATATCTGAAAACCAAGGTTAGGATGAGGTGACGGCATAAGACCATGGCGTTTCCGAAGTGCTGGGTGTGCGGCCAGCTGTCTCCTTGTCTGTCTGGACGTCTGGCTTCAGGCTGTGTCAGGCAGAGCATGAGTGCCCAGAGCAGCCTATCCAGTTCGGGTACCGTCGAGGCCCGAGCAGGTTGATCCTCATCTGGGTTTTCTGGAGAGCCCCACAGGGAAACGTTTTTCTTCCATTGGGCAGACACTGGTTGGGTTTTGGTTCTGGAGTTTTTAGTCCGGAGGGCTTGTTTGCCAGGAGTGTGAGGAAAGAAGTCTGAAAACACAAGCTAGCGTGAGGTTTGGGACCGAGGGCACGCAGGCCCACTCTGCAGAGGCTGAACCGAGATCTCCTGCACTGAGGTCATGTCAACTATGAGACGTGCCTCAGGCTAGAGTTTTTGTCCAGCATGGCCTCTTCCTGAAGGGTGTGGGGGCTCCATGAGGCCAGAAAGTTTTGCCTACGATGGGATTTGTGAACTGCTCCAAAACTGAAGGTTACCTTCTGCACGACAGTCGAGTCCTATTGGATGGTTCCAAGAGGCCCCATATGGAAAGACTCGAGAGCAGGTGTCTAAGCATGGATGCCTGGGAACGCCACCTCATATTCCCACTCTTTAGTCAGGACAAGGCAGGCTCAATCTGCGGGCTCCTGGGTGAGCTACCCAGAGGGGAAAGTTGAAATGGTCTCTCCTGAAGATCAGTCCTACTGTGGCTTGGTGGCCTGGGAGAGCTTGGTATGTGGAGATGGCTCAGGGACTCTGCAGGATTCTCCAACAGGAGGTGTTTGACACGGCTCCAACAAGGAAACTTCCAATGTGGAGACGAGAGGAGTTCTGTTCCGTGCCTCAGGAAAGCCCCATACCCGGTTCTTCGAACCAAAGCCTCTGAGGAGTGACACCTGGAAACCAAAGCAAGAGTTGAGACTACGGTTAAAGGCCTGTCCGGCTCAACCTTCTATCTCTGTTGACATCTGTGTGCATGCATTCATGGATGTAGCTGCTCAGCTTGTGTCCGAATGCCCCTGTGAGTCCAGTGAGGCTCCCAGTAGTGGGATGTCCTCGGAGGCCTTGAGGTTTCTCATATTCTGGAGGTGTGTGGCCAAAGAATGGACACAGTTTCCCAGGAGAGAGCAGGCACGGTCCTGTGGTATGGCTCCAGAGGACCCAGCCTAGAGGCTGTGTTTGCCAGGGCTGTGGGGACAGATGTCTGAAAAAGCAAACTTGGCTCAGCTAGGGGCCCATGTAATGGCAGGCCTGATCTCTAGTCCGTGAGGGGAGATCCTCTGGAAATCAAAGTAGGGCAAGTGGGAGGCAGTCACTCAGGATTTTGTCTCTGGGTGTTGTGTTTACAGTGTCCGGTCAGGGTAGGGGTTGTCTCAGAGGCCGAGGAAGAGCCTTCCTCTCAGGGGATTGTCCAAGCTCCCAAGTGTTTGTGTTCATTCTGTGGGAATGAAGAGTACTGTTTTCTGCCACAGGGGACCCCCCAGGAGAGGGACTCTAGAGCACAGCAGTGGGTTCCCTCAACTGGAATACACACCATCTAGATAGTCCTGGGTGCCTATGGGCATGGCAAGCCACATATGCGGGCTCTTGGTCCAGTCACTGAGAGGCGTTACTTGAATAAGGTACTCAAGCTGAGGGTCACAATGTGTGTTTGTGCCCAAGGCGGCCCTCACGCTTGGGCGTGGCCTCATGGGCCATGCCGTTTTCTCCTACACTGGAGGTTTGACTCACTGCCAGCAGCAAGGTTTCTTGCCATGGGGAAGGAGGGGTTCTGACTTGTGCATCAGGTTCCCTCCTGTGAGGGATTGGAGATAAGTTCTAGGTTCCGATGACTGAAAAGCCAGGTTGGGAATGGATGGTGGCCTAAGGCAGTGGCGGTTCCAATGTGCTGGGTGTGCAGCCAGCTGTGTCGGTGTCTGTTGGAAGGTCTGGGCTCAGGCTATTTGCGACAGAGCATCACTGTTTAAGGTAGCCTATGCAATTGGGGTTTTGCCGAGGGCCACGCAGTTTGATCCTCATTTGGGGTTTCTGGGCAGCGCCATAGACAATGTTTTTCTCCTGGGAGGCAGGCACAGTGCTTCATTGTGGCCCCAGAATTCCCAGTAGGGAGGGTTTGTGGGCCAGGAGTGTGAGGACGGAAGTCTGAAAACACAAGCTAGTGTGAGGATTGGAGCCAAGGGCAGAGCAGGCCCACTCTGCAGAGGCTGAATCAAAATCTCCTGCATCTGAAGTCAGGCTGAGGATCAGACGTCGGCTGAGGCTGGAGTATGTGTCCATGATGGCACCTTCATGAAGTGGGGGCCTCATGAGGCCAAGGAAGTTTTCCCACGCTGAGTTTGGAGGTTGCCCCAAACCACAAGGTTTCCTTCTGTGGGACATTCGAGTCCTGTTGCATGGCTCCAGGACATACCATATGGAAGGACTGGAGAGCAGGGTTCGAAGGATGGATCCCTGTACAGCATGCCTCACATTCCCATTGGCTATTAGCGACAAGATATGTTTGATTTGCTGCCTCTGGAACACGCGACCCAGGGGGCTGAGTTGAAATGGCCTCTCCTGAGGATGCGTCATAATGTGCGTTTGGGTCCATGGAGACCTTGGAATGTGCTGGTTGTTCAGTGGCCCTGCGGAACTCTCCTACCTGAAGTGTTTGATACATCCCAGTAAGAAAGCTGCCCATGTGGAGATGAGAGAGGTTTGGTTTGGTGCCTCAGAAAAGCCCCATGTGCTGGTCTACGAAAACAGTCCTCTGAGAACGGAAACATGGAAACCAAAGCTAAGGTTCAGATTAGGGCCTGGGGGCCTGACCATTTCAACCTTCTGTCTCTGGGGACACTGTCTGAGAGTCTAAGTGGAGATAGTTGCTCCGCTGGTGTCAGAGAGCCCCTCTTAGTCCAGGGTGGCCTATACTATTGATGGCCTCAGGGACCATGGAGCTTTTCCCTAACCTGTAGGGTTGTGGTCAATGGATTGGGCACACTTTCCTTGGAGAGGGCAGGCACAATCTTTCTCGGTTTGGTCCAGAGGCCCTAGCCTGGATGTTGTGTGGGTCCAGGCTGTGGGCACAGAAGCCTGAATACACAAACTCAGCTTGGGAGTGGCGCCTAGGGTATGGCAGGCCGGATGTATAGCCCGAGAGGGAGCTTCTGGGCCTCTGAAACAACGGCGAGTGGGAGGCGTACCTTCAGGCTTTTGTCTCTGGATGTTGTGTCCGGGATAGCCGTGGATTGGAGCGGTGGCCTCAGGTACTGTGGAGGAGTATCCCTCTCTGGGGATTTGTCCCAGCTCCCAAGAGTTTGGGGTCATTTTGTGGGAAGGGTGGAGTCGTGTTGTCTGGCTCATGGGTCTCTCCAAGAAAGGGATTCTAGAGCAGAGCTCCAGGTACGGGCGGGGCGACTGGAAAATTCAAACCGTGGGGAGGATTGGGTGCATAGGGGCTTGGCAAGCCCCATATGTGGGCTCTTGGTCCAGGCCCTGACAGGCCTTTCTTTGACATGGGGCTCATGCTGAGGGTCACAGTGTGAATTTGTGCCCAAGCAGCACTCGAGTTTGGGCGTGGCATCAGGGGCCATGAAGGTTTCTCCCACCCTGAAGGTGTGACTGCATGCCAAGAGCAAGCTTGACTGCAATGGGGAAGGAGGGGGTCTGTTTTGTGCTTGCTATACCCAGCTGTGTGGAGAATTGATATAATGTCTAGGTTCAGATATCTGAAAACCAAGGTTAGGATGAGGTGACGGCATAAGACCATGGCGTGTCCGAAGTGCTGGGTGTGCGGCCAGCTGTCTCCTTGTCTGTCTGGACGTCTGGCTTCAGGCTGTGTCAGGCAGAGCATGAGTGCCCAGAGCAGCCTATCCAGTTCGGGTACCGTCGAGGCCCGAGCAGGTTGATCCTCATCTGGGTTTTCTGGAGAGCCCCACAGGGAAACGTTTTTCTTCCATTGGGCAGACACTGGGCTGGGTTTTGGTTCCGGAGTTCCTAGTCCGGAGGGCTTGTTTGCCAGGAGTGTGAGGAAGGAAGTCTGAAAACACAAGCTAGCGTGAGGTTTGGGACCGAGGGCACGGCAGGCCCACTCTGCAGAGGCTGAATCGAGATCTCCTGCACTGAGGTCATGTCAACTATGAGACGTGCCTCAGGCTAGAGTTCTTGTCCAGCATGGCCTCTTCCTGAAGGGTGTGGGGGCTCCATGAGGCCAGAAAGTTTTGCCTACGATGGGATTTGTGAACTGCTCCAAAACTGAAGGTTACCTTCTGCACGATAGTCGAGTCCTATTGGATGGTACCAAGAGGCCCCATATGGAAAGACTCGAGAGCAGGTGTCTAAGCATGGATGCCTGGGAACGCCACCTCATATTCCCACTCTTTAGTCAGGACAAGGCAGGCTCAATCTGCGGGCTCCTGGGTGAGCTACCCAGAGGGGAGAGTTGAAATGGACTCTCCTGAAGATCAGTCCTACTGTGGCTTGGTGGCCTGGGAGACCTTGGAATGTGGAGGTGGCTCAGGGACTCTGCAGGATTCTCCAACACGAGGTGTTTGACACGGCTCCAACAAGGAAACTTCCCATGTGGAGACGAGAGGAGTTCTGTTCCGTGCCTCAGGAAAGCCCCATACCCTGTTCTTCGAACCAAAGCCTCTGAGGAGTGACACCTGGAAACCAAAGCAAGAGTTGAGACTACGGCCTAAAGGCCTGTCCGGCTCAACCTTCTATCTCTGTTGACATCTGTGTGCATGCATTCATGGATGTAGCTGCTCAGCTTGTGTCCGAATGCCCCTGTGAGTCCAGTGAGGCTCCCAGTAGTGGGATGTCCTCGGAGGCCTTGAGGTTTCTCATATTCTGGAGGTGTGTGGCCAAAGGAATGGACACAGTTTCCCAGGAGAGAGCAGGCACGGTCCTGTGGTATGGCTCCAGAGGACCCAGCCTAGAGGCTGTGTTTGCCAGGGCTGTGGGGACAGATGTCTGAAAAAGCAAACTTGGCTCAGCTAGGGGCCAATGTAATGGCAGGCCTGATCTCTAGTCCGTGAGGGGAGATCTCTGGAAATCAAAGTAGGGCAAGTGGGAGGCAGTCACTCAGGATTTTGTCTCTGGGTGTTGCGTTTACAGTGTCCGGTCAGGTAGGGGTTGTCTCAGAGGCCGAGGAAGAGCCTTCCTCTCGGGGGATTGTCCAAGCTCCCAAGTGTTTGTGTTCATTCTGTGGGAATGAAGAGTACTGTTTTCTGCCACAGGGGACCCCCCAGGAGAGGGACTCTAGAGCACAGCAGTGGGTTCCCTCAACTGGAATACACACCATCTAGTTAGTCCTGGGTGCCTATGAGCATGGCAAGCCACATATGCGGGCTCTTGGTCCAGTCACTGAGAGGCGTTACTTGAATAAGGTACTCACGCTGAGGGTCACAATGTGTGTTTGTGCCCAAGGCGGCCCTCACGCTTGGGCGTGGCCTCATGGGCCAGGCCGTTTTCTCCTACACTGAAGGTTTGACTCACTGCCAGCAGCAAGGTTTCTTGCCATGGGCTAGGAGGGGTTCTGACTTGTGCATCAGGTTCCCCCCTGTGCAGGGATTGGAGATAAGGTCTAGGTTCCGATGACTGAAAACCCAGGTTGGGAACGGATGGTGGCCTAAGGCAGTGGCGGGTCCAATGTGCTGGGTGTGCAGCCAGCTGTGTCGGTGTCTGTTGGAAGGTATGGGCTCAGGCTATTTTCGACAGAGCATCACTGTTTAAGGTAGCCTATGCAATTGGGGTGTTGCCGAGGGCCAAGCAGTTTGATCCTCATTTGGGGTTTCTGGGCAGCGCCATAGACAATGTTTTTCTCCTGGGAGGCAGGCACAGTGCTTCATTGTGGCCCCAGAATTCCCAGTAGGGAGGGTTTGTGGGCCAGGAGGGTGAGGACGGAAGTCTGAAAACACAAGCTACTGTGAGGATTGGAGCCAAGGGCAGAGCAGGCCCACTCTGCAGAGGCTGAATCAAAATCTCCTGCATCTGAAGTCAGGCTGAGGATCAGACGTCGGCTGAGGGTGGAGTATGTGTCCATGATGGCACCTTCATGAAGTGGGGGCCTCATGAGGCCAAGGAAGTTTTCCCACGCTGAGTTTGGAGGTTGCCCCAAACCACAAGGTTTCCTTCTGCGGGACATTCGAGTCCTGTTGCATGGCTCCAGGACATACCATATGGAAGGACTGGAGAGCAGGGTTCGAAGGATGGATCCCTGTACAGCATGCCTCGCATTCCCATTGGCTATTAGCGACAAGATATGTTTGATCTGCTGCCTCTGGAACACGCGACCCAGGGGGCTGAGTTGAAATGGCCTCTCCTGACGATGCGTCATAATGTGCGTTTGGGTCCATGGAGACCTTGGAATGTGCTGGATGTTCAGTGGCCCTGCGGAACTCTCCTACCTGAAGTGTTTGATACATCCCAGTAAGAAAGCTGCCCATGTGGAGATGAGAGAGGTTTGGTTTGGTGCCTCAGAAAAGCCCCATGTGCTGGTCTACGAAAACAGTCCTCTGAGAACGGAAACATGGAAACCAAAGCTAAGGTTCAGATTAGGGCCTGGGGGCCTGTCCATTTCAACCTTCTGTCTCTGGGGACACTGTCTGAGAGTCTAAGTGGAGATAGTTGCTCTGCTGGTGTCAGAGAGCCCCTCTTAGTCCAGGGTGGCCTATACTATTGATGGCCTTAGGGGCCTTGGAGCTTTAACCTAACCTGTAGGGTTGTGGTCAATGGATTGGGCACACTTTCCTTGGAGAGGGCAGGCACAATCTTTCGCTGTTTGGTCCAGAGGCCCTAGCCTGGATGTTGTGTGGGTCCAGGCTGTGGGCACAGAAGTCTGAATACACAAACTCAGCTTAGGAGTGGCGCCTAGGGTATGGCAGGCCAGATGTACAGCCCGAGAGGGAGCTCCTGGGCCTCTGAAACAAGGGCGAGTGGGAGGCGTTCCTTCAGGCTTTTGTCTGGATGTTGTGTCCGGGATAGTCGTGGATTGGAGCGGTGGCCTCAGGTACTGTGGACGAGTATCCCTCTCTGGAAATTTGTCCCAGCTCCCAAGAGTTTGGGGTCATTTTGTGGGAAGGGTGGAGTCGTGTTGTCTGGCTCATGGGTCTCTCCAAGAAAGGGATTCCAGAGCAGAGCTCCAGGTACGGGCGGGGCGACTGGAAAATTCAAACCGTGGTGAGGATTGGGTGCATAGGGGCTTGGCAAGCCCCATATATGGGCTCTTGGTCCAGGCCCTGACAGGCCTTTCTTTGACATGGGGCTCATGCTGAGGGTCACAGTGTGAATTTGTGCCCAATCAGCACTCAAGTTTGGGCGTGGCATCAGGGGCCATGAAGGTTTCTCCCACCCTGAAGGTGTGACTGCATGCCAAGAGCAAGCGTGACTGCCATGGGGAAGGAGGGGTTCTGTTTTGTGCTTGCTATACCCAGCTGTGTGGAGAATTGATATAATGTCTAGGTTCAGATATCTGAAAACCAAGGTTAGGATGAGGTGACGGCATAAGACCATGGCGTGTCCGAAGTGCTAGGTGTGCGGCCAGCTGTCTCCTTGTCTGTCTGGACGTCTGGCTTCAGGCTGTGTCAGTCAGAGCATGAGTGCCCAGAGCAGCCTATCCAGTTCGGGTACCGTCGAGGCCCGAGCAGGTTGATCCTCATCTGGGTTTTCTGGAGAGCCCCACAGGGAAACGTTTTTCTTCCGTTGGGCAGACACTGGGCTGGGTTTTGGTTCTGGAGTTCCTAGTCCGGAGGGCTTGTTTGCCAGGAGTGTGAGGAAGGAAGTCTGAAAACACAAGCTAGCGTGAGGTTTGGGACCGAGGGCACGGCAGGCCCACTCTGCAGAGGCTAAATCGAGATCTCCTGCACTGAGGTCATGTCAACTATGAGACGTGCCTCAGGCTAGAGTTCTTGTCCAGCATGGCCTCTTCCTGAAGGGTGTGGGGGCTTCATGAGGCCAGAAAGTTTTGCCTACGATGGGATTTGTGAACTGCTCCAAAACTGAAGGTTACCTTCTGCACGACAGTCGAGTCCTAGTGGATGGTACCAAGAGGCCCCATATGGAAAGACTCGAGAGCAGGTTTCTAAGCATGGATGCCTGGGAACGCCACCTCATATTCACACTCTTTAGTCAGGACAAGGCAGGCTCAATCTGCGGGCTCCTGGGTGAGCTACCCAGAGGGGAGAGTTGAAATGGACTCTCCTGAAGATCAGTCCTACTGTGGCTTGGTGGCCTGGGAGAGCTTGGAATTTGGAGGTGGCTCAGGGACTCTGCAGGATTCTCCAACAGGAGGTGTTTGACACGGCTCCAACAAGGAAACTTCCCATGTGGAGACGAGAGGAGTTCTGTTCCGTGCCTCAGGAAAGCCCCATACCCTGTTCTTCGAACCAAAGCCTCTGAGGAGTGACACCTGGAAACCAAAGCAAGAGTTGAGACTACGGCCTAAAGGCCTGTCCGGCTCAACCTTCTATCTCTGTTGACATCTGTGTGCATGCATTCATGGATGTAGCTGCTCAGCTTGTGTCCGAATGCCCCTGTGAGTCCAGTGAGGCTCCCAGTAGTGGGATGTCCTCGGAGGCCTTGAGGTTTCTCATATTCTGGAGGTGTGTGGCCAAAGGAATGGACACAGTTTCCCAGGAGAGAGCAGGCACGGTCCTGTGGTATGGCTCCAGAGGACCCAGCCTAGAGGCTGTGTTTGCCAGGGCTGTGGGGACAGATGTCTGAAAAAGCAAACTTGGCTCAGCTAGGGTCCAATGTAATGGCAGGCCTGATCTCTAGTCCGTGAGGGGAGATCCTCTGGAAATCAAAGTAGGGCAAGTGGGAGGCAGTCACTCAGGATTTTGTCTCTGGGTGTTGCGTTTACAGTGTCCGGTCAGGGTATGGGTTGTCTCAGAGGCCGAGGAAGAGCCTTCCTCTCGGGGGATTGTCCAAGCTCCCAAGTGTTTGTGTTCATTCTGTGGGAATGAAGAGTACTGTTTTCTGCCACAGGGGACCCCCCAGGAGAGGGACTCTAGAGCACAGCAGTTGGTTCCCTCAACTGGAATACACACCATCTAGTTAGTCCTGGGTGCCTATGGGCATGGCAAGCCACATATGCGGGCTCTTGGTCCAGTCACTGAGAGGCGTTACTTGAATAAGGTACTCACGCTGAGGGTCACAATGTGTGTTTGTGCCCAAGGCGGCCCTCACGCTTGGGCGTGGCCTCATGGGCCATGCCGTTTTCTCCTACACTGAAGGTTTGACTCACTGCCAGCAGCAAGGTTTCTTGCCATGGGGAAAGAGGGGTTCTGATTGTGCATCAGGTTCCCCCCTGTGCAGGGATTGGAGATAAGGTCTAGGTTCCGATGACTGAAAACCCAGGTTGGGAATGGATGGTGGCCTAAGGCAGTGGCGGGTCCAATGTGCTGGGTGTGCAGCCAGCTGTGTAGGTGTCTGTTGGAAGGTCTGGGCTCAGGCTATTTGCGACAGAGCATCACTGTTTAAGGTAGCCTATGCAATTGGGGTGTTGCCGAGGGCCAAGCAGTTTGATCCTCATTTGGGGTTTCTGGGCAGCGCCATAGACAATGTTTTTCTCCTGGGAGGCAGGCACAGTGCTTCATTGTGGCCCCAGAATTCCCAGTAGGGAGGGTTTGTGGGCCAGGAGGGTGAGGACGGAAGTCTGAAAACACAAGCTACTGTGAGGATTGGAGCCAAGGGCAGAGCAGGCCCACTCTGCAGAGGCTGAATCAAAATCTCCTGCATCTGAAGTCAGGCTGAGGATCAGACGTTGGCTGAGGCTGGAGTATGTGTCCATGATGGCACCTTCATGAAGTGGGGGCCTCATGAGGCCAAGGAAGTTTTCCCACACTGAGTTTGGAGGTTGCCCCAAACCACAAGGTTTCCTTCTGCGGGACATTCGAGTCCTGTTGCATGGCTCCAGGACATACCATATGGAAGGACTGGAGAGCAGGGTTCGAAGGATGGATCCCTGTACAGCATGCCTCGCATTCCCATTGGCTATTAGCGACAAGATATGTTTGATCTGCTGCCTCTGGAACACGCGACCCAGGGGGCTGAGTTGAAATGGCCTATCCTGAGGATGCATCATAATGTGCGTTTGGGTCCATGGAGACCTTGGAATGTGCTGGTTGTTCAGTGGCCCTGCGGAACTCTCCTACCTGAAGTGTTTGATACATCCCAGTAAGAAAGCTGCCCATGTGGAGATGAGAGAGGTTTGGTTTGGTGCCTCAGAAAAGCCCCATGTGCTGGTCTACGAAAACAGTCCTCTGAGAACGGAAACATGGAAACCAAAGCTAAGGTTCAGATTAGGGCCTGGGGGCCTGTCAATTTCAACCTTCTGTCTCTGGGGACACTGTGTGAGAGTCTAAGTGGAGATAGTTGCTCCGCTGGTGTCAGAGAGCCCCACTTAGTCCAGGGTGGCCTATACTATTGATGGCCTCAGGGACCTTGGAGCTTTTCCCTAACCTGTAGGGTTGTGGTCAATGGATTGGGCACACTTTCCTTGGAGAGGGCAGGCACAATCTTTCGCTGTTTGGTCCAGAGGCCCTAGCCTGGATGTTGTGTGGGTCCAGGCTGTGGGCACAGAAGTCTGAATACACAAACTCAGCTTATGAGTGGCGCCTAGGGTATGGCAAGCCGGATGTACAGCCCGAGAGGGAGCTCCTGGGCCTCTGAAACAAGGGCGAGTGGGAGGCGTTCCTTCAGGCTTTTGTCTCTGGATGTTGTGTCCGGGATAGCCGTGGATTGGAGCGGTGGCCTCAGGTACTGTGGACGAGTATCCCTCTCTGGAAATTTGTCCCAGCTCCCAAGAGTTTGGGGTCATTTTGTGGGAAGGGTGGAGTCGTGTTGTCTGGCTCATGGGTCTCTCCAAGAAAGGGATTCCAGAGCAGAGCTCCAGGTACGGGCGGGGCGACTGGAAAATTCAAACCGTGGTGAGGATTGGGTGCATAGGGGCTTGGCAAGCCCCATATGTGGGCTCTTGGTCCAGGCCCTGACAGGCCTTTCTTTGACATGGGGCTCATGCTGAGGGTCACAGTGTGAATTTGTGCCCAAGCAGCACTCAAGTTTGGGCGTGGCATCAGGGGCCATGAAGGTTTCTCCCACCCTGAAGGTGTGACTGCATGCCAAGAGCAAGCGTGACTGCCATGGGGAAGGAGGGGTTCTGTTTTGTGCTTGCTATACCCAGCTGTGTGGAGAATTGATATAATGTCTAGGTTCAGATATCTGAAAACCAAGGTTAGGATGAGGTGACGGCATAAGACCATGGCGTGTCCGAAGTGCTGGGTGTGCGGCCAGCTGTCTCCTTGTCTGTCTGGACGTCTGGCTTCAGGCTGTGTCAGGCAGAGCATGAGTGCCCAGAGCAGCCTATCCAGTTCGGGTACCGTCGAGGCCCGAGCAGGTTGATCCTCATCTGGGTTTTCTGGAGAGCCCCACAGGGAAACGTTTTTCTTCCGTTGGGCAGACCCTGGGCTGGGTTTTGGTTCCGGAGTTCCAAGTCCGGAGGGCTTGTTTGCCAGGAGTGTGAGGAAGGAAGTCTGAAAACACAAGCTAGCGTGAGGTTTGGGACCGAGGGCACGGCAGGCCCACTCTGCAGAGGCTAAATCGAGATCTCCTGCACTGAGGTCATGTCAACTATGAGACGTGCCTCAGGCTAGAGTTCTTGTCCAGCATGGCCTCTTCCTGAAGGGTGTGGGGGCTTCATGAGGCCAGAAAGTTTTGCCTACGATGGGATTTGTGAACTGCTCCAAAACTGAAGGTTACCTTCTGCACGACAGTCGAGTCCTATTGGATGGTACCAAGAGGCCCCATATGGAAAGACTCGAGAGCAGGTGTCTAAGCATGGATGCCTGGGAACGCCACCTCATATTCACACTCTTTAGTCAGGACAAGGCAGGCTCAATCTGCGGGCTCCTGGGTGAGCTACCCAGAGGGGAGAGTTGAAATGGACTCTCCTGAAGATCAGTCCTACTGTGGCTTGGTGGCCTGGGAGATCTTGGAATGTGGAGGTGGCTCAGGGACTCTGCAGGATTCTCCAACAGGAGGTGTTTGACACGGCTCCAACAAGGAAACTTCCCATGTGGAGACGAGAGGAGTTCTGTTCCGTGCCTCAGGAAAGCCCCATACCCTGTTCTTCGAACCAAAGCCTCTGAGGAGTGACACCTGGAAACCAAAGCAAGAGTTGAGACTACGGCCTAAAGGCCTGTCCGGCTCAACCTTCTATCTCTGTTGACATCTGTGTGCATGCATTCATGGATGTAGCTGCTCAGCTTGTGTCCGAATGCCCCTGTGAGTCCAGTGAGGCTCCCAGTAGTGGGATGTCCTCGGAGGCCTTGAGGTTTCTCATATTCTGGAGGTGTGTGGCCAAAGGAATGGACACAGTTTCCCAGGAGAGAGCAGGCACGGTCCTGTGGTATGGCTCCAGAGGACCCAGCCTAGAGGCTGTGTTTGCCAGGGCTGTGGGGACAGATGTCTGAAAAAGCAAACTTGGCTCAGCTAGGGGCCAATGTAATGGCAGGCCTGATCTCTAGTCCGTGAGGGGAGATCCTCTGGAAATCAAAGTAGGGCAAGTGGGAGGCAGTCACTCAGGATTTTGTCTCTGGGTGTTGCGTTTACAGTGTCCGGTCAGGGTAGGGGTTGTCTCAGAGGCCGAGGAAGAGCCTTCCTCTCGGGGGATTGTCCAAGCTCCCAAGTGTTTGTGTTCATTCTGTGGGAATGAAGAGTACTGTTTTCTGCCACAGGGGACCCCCCAGGAGAGGGACTCTAGAGGACAGCAGTGGGTTCCCTCAACTGGAATACACACCATCTAGTTAGTCCTGGGTGCCTATGGGCATGGAGAGCCACATATGCGGGCTCTTGGTCCAGTCACTGAGAGGCGTTACTTGAATAAGGTACTCACGCTGAGGGTCACAATGTGTGTTTGTGCCCAAGGCGGCCCTCACGCTTGGGCGTGGCCTCATGGGCCATCCTGTTTTCTCCTACACTGAAGGTTTGACTCACTGCCAGCAGCAAGGTTTCTTGCCATGGGGTAGGAGCTTTTCTGACTTGTGCATCAGGTTCCAACCTGTGCAGGGATTGGAGATAAGGTCTAGGTTCCGATGACTGAAAACCCAGGTTGGGAACGGATGGTGGCCTAAGGCAGTGGCGGGTCCAATGTGCTGGGTGTGCAGCCAGCTGTGTAGGTGTCTGTTGGAAGGTCTGGGCTCAGGCTATTTGCGACAGAGCATCACTGTTTAAGGTAGCCTATGCAATTGGGGTGTTGCCGAGGGCCAAGCAGTTTGATCCTCATTTGGGGTTTCTGGGCAGCGCCATAGACAATGTTTTTCTCCTGGGAGGCAGGCACAGTGCTTCATTGTGGCCCCAGAATTCCCAGTAGGGAGGGTTTGTGGGCCAGGAGTGTGAGGACGGAAGTCTGAAAACACAAGCTACTGTGAGGATTGGAGCCAAGGGCAGAGCAGGCCCACTCTGCAGAGGCTGAATCAAAATCTCCTGCATCTGAAGTCAGGCTGAGGATCAGACGTTGGCTGAGGCTGGAGTATGTGTCCATGATGGCACCTTCATGAAGTGGGGGCCTCATGAGGCCAAGGAAGTTTTCCCACACTGAGTTTGGAGGTTGCCCCAAACCACAAGGTTTCCTTCTGCGGGACATTCGAGTCCTGTTGCATGGCTCCAGGACATACCATATGGAAGGACTGGAGAGCAGGGTTCGAAGGATGGATCCCTGTACAGCATGCCTCGCATTCCCATTGGCTATTAGCGACAAGATATGTTTGATCTGCTGCCTCTGGAACACGCGACCCAGGGGGCTGAGTTGAAATGGCCTCTCCTGAGGATGCGTCATAATGTGCGTTTGGGTCCATGGAGACCTTGGAATGTGCTGGTTGTTCAGTGGCCCTGCGGAACTCTCCTACCTGAAGTGTTTGATACATCCCAGTAAGAAAGCTGCCCATGTGGAGATGAGAGAGGTTTGGTTTGGTGCCTCAGAAAAGCCCCATGTGCTGGTCTACGAAAACAGTCCTCTGAGAACGGAAACATGGAAACCAAAGCTAAGTTTCAGATTAGGGCCTGGGGGCCTGTCCATTTCAACCTTCTGTCTCTGGGGACACTGTCTGAGAGTCTAAGTGGAGATAGTTGCTCCGCTGGTGTCAGAGAGCCCCTCTTAGTCCAGGGTGGCCTATACTATTGATGGCCTCAGGGACCTTGGAGCTTTAACCTAACCTGTAGTGTTGTGGTCAATGGATTGGGCACACTTTCCTTGGAGAGGGCAGGCACAATCTTTCGCTGTTTGGTCCAGAGGCCCTAGCCTGGATGTTGTGTGGGTCCAGGCTGTGGGCACAGAAGTCTGAATACACAAACTCAGCTTATGAGTGGCGCCTAGGGTATGGCAAGCCGGATGTACAGCCCGAGAGGGAGCTCCTGGGCCTCTGAAACAAGGGCGAGTGGGAGGCGTTCCTTCAGGCTTTTGTCTCTGGATGTTGTGTCCGGGATAGCCGTGGATTGGAGCGGTGGCCTCAGGTACTGTGGACGAGTATCCCTCTCTGGAAATTTGTCCCAGCTCCCAAGAGTTTGGGGTCATTTTGTGGGAAGGGTGGAGTCGTGTTGTCTGGCTCATGGGTCTCTCCAAGAAAGGGATTCCAGAGCAGAGCTCCAGGTACGGGCGGGGCGACTGGAAAATTCAAACCATGGTCAGGATTGGGTGCATAGGGGCTTGGCAAGCCCCATATGTGGGCTCTTGGTCCAGGCCCTGACAGGCCTTTCTTTGACATGGGGCTCATGCTGAGGGTCACAGTGTGAATTTGTGCCCAAGCAGCACTCAAGTTTGGGCGTGGCATCAGGGGCCATGAAGGTTTCTCCCACCCTGAAGGTGTGACTGCATGCCAAGAGCAAGCGTGACTGCCATGGGGAAGGAGGGGTTCTGTTTTGTGCTTGCTATACCCAGCGGTGTGGAGAATTGATATAATGTCTAGGTTCAGATATCTGAAAACCAAGGTTAGGATGAGGTGACGGCATAAGACCATGGCGTGTCCGAAGTGCTGGGTGTGCGGCCAGCTGTCTCCTTGTCTGTCTGGACGTCTGGCTTCAGGCTGTGTCAGGCAGAGCATGAGTGCCCAGAGCAGCCTATCCAGTTCGGGTACCGTCGAGGCCCGAGCAGGTTGATCCTCATCTGGGTTTTCTGGAGAGCCCCACAGGGAAACGTTTTTCTTCCATTGGGCAGACACTGGGCTGGGTTTTGGTTCCGGAGTTCCTAGTCCGGAGGGCTTGTTTGCCAGGAGTGTGAGGAAGGAAGTCTGAAAACAGAAGCTAGCGTGAGGTTTGGGACCGAGGGCACGGCAGGCCCACTCTGCAGAGGCTGAATCGAGATCTCCTGCACTGAGGTCATGTCAACTATGAGACGTGCCTCAGGCTAGAGTTCTTGTCCAGCATGGCCTCTTCCTGAAGGGTGTGGGGGCTTCATGAGGCCAGAAAGTTTTGCCTACGATGGGATTTGTGAACTGCTCCAAAACTGAAGGTTACCTTCTGCACGACAGTCGAGTCCTATTGGATGGTACCAAGAGGCCCCATATGGAAAGACTCGAGAGCAGGTGTCTAAGCATGGATGCCTGGGAACGCCACCTCATATTCACACTCTTTAGTCAGGACAAGGCAGGCTCAATCTGCGGGCTCCTGGGTGAGCTACCCAGAGGGGAGAGTTGAAATGGACTCTCCTGAAGATCAGTCCTACTGTGGCTTGGTGGCCTGGGAGACCTTGGAATGTGGAGGTGGCTCAGGGACTCTGCAGGATTCTCCAACAGGAGGTGTTTGACACGGCTCCAACAAGGAAACTTCCCATGTGGAGACGAGAGGAGTTCTGTTCCGTGCCTCAGGAAAGCCCCATACCCTGTTCTTCGAACCAAAGCCTCTGAGGAGTGACACCTGGAAACCAAAGCAAGAGTTGAGACTACGGCCTAAAGGCCTGTCCGGCTCAACCTTCTATCTCTGTTGACATCTGTGTGCATGCATTCATGGATGTAGCTGCTCAGCTTGTGTCCGAATGCCCCTGTGAGTCCAGTGAGGCTCCCAGTAGTGGGATGTCCTCGGAGGTCTTGAGGTTTCTCATATTCTGGAGGTGTGTGGCCAAAGGAATGGACACAGTTTCCCAGGAGAGAGCAGGCACGGTCCTGTGGTATGGCTCCAGAGGACCCAGCCTAGAGGCTGTGTTTGCCAGGGCTGTGGGGACAGATGTCTGAAAAAGCAAACTTGGCTCAGCTAGGGGCCAATGTAATGGCAGGCCTGATCTCTAGTCCGTGAGGGGAGATCCTCTGGAAATCAAAGTAGGGCAAGTGGGAGGCAGTCACTCAGGATTTTGTCTCTGGGTGTTGCGTTTACAGTGTCCGGTCAGGGTAGGGGTTGTCTCAGAGGCCGAGGAAGAGCCTTCCTCTCGGGGGATTGTCCAAGCTCCCAAGTGTTTGTGTTCATTCTGTGGGAATGAAGAGTACTGTTTTCTGCCACAGGGGACCCCCCAGGAGAGGGACTCTAGAGCACAGCAGTGGGTTCCCTCAACTGGAATACACACCATCTAGTTAGTCCTGGGTGCCTATGGGCATGGCAAGCCACATATGCGGGCTCTTGGTCCAGTACTGAGAGGCGTTACTTGAATAAGGTTCTCACGCTGAGGGTCACAATGTGTGTTTGTGCCCAAGGCGGCCCTCACGCTTGGGCGTGGCCTCATGGGCCATCCTGTTTTCTCCTACACTGAAGGTTTGACTCACTGCCAGCAGCAAGGTTTCTTGCCATGGGGTAGGAGCTTTTCTGACTTGTGCATCAGGTTCTCCCCTGTGCAGGGATTGGAGATAAGGTCTAGGTTCCGATGACTGAAAACCCAGGTTGGGAACGGATGGTGGCCTAAGGCAGTGGCGGGTCCAATGTGCTGGGTGTGCAGCCAGCTGTGTAGGTGTCTGTTGGAAGGTCTGGGCTCAGGCTATTTGCGACAGAGCATCACTGTTTAAGGTAGCCTATGCAATTGGGGTGTTGCCGAGGGCCAAGCAGTTTGATCCTCATTTGGGGTTTCTGGGCAGCGCCATAGACAATGTTTTTCTACTGGGAGGCAGGCACAGTGCTTCATTGTGGCCCCAGAATTCCCAGTAGGGAGGGTTTGTGGGCCAGGAGGGTGAGGACGGAAGTCTGAAAACACAAGCTACTGTGAGGATTGGAGCCAAGGGCAGAGCAGGCCCACTCTGCAGAGGCTGAATCAAAATCTCCTGCATCTGAAGTCAGGCTGAGGATCAGACGTTGGCTGAGGCTGGAGTATGTGTCCATGATGGCACCTTCATGAAGTGGGGGCCTCATGAGGCCAAGGAAGTTTTCCCACGCTGAGTTTGGAGGTTGCCCCAAACCACAAGGTTTCCTTCTGCGGGACATTCGAGTCCTGTTGCATGGCTCCAGGACATACCATATGGAAGGACTGGAGAGCAGGGTTCGAAGGATGGATCCCTGTACAGCATGCCTCGCATTTCCATTGGCTATTAGCGACAAGATATGTTTGATCTGCTGCCTCTGGAACACGCGACCCATGGGGCTGAGTTGAAATGGCCTCTCCTGAGGATGCGTCATAATGTGCGTTTGGGTCCATGGAGACCTTGGAATGTGCTGGTTGTTCAGTGGCCCTGCGGAACTCTCCTACCTGAAGTGTTTGATACATCCCAGTAAGAAAGCTGCCCATGTGGAGATGAGAGAGGTTTGGTTTGGTGCCTCAGAAAAGCCCCATGTGCTGGTCTACGAAAACAGTCCTCTGAGAACGGAAACATGGAAACCAAAGCTAAGGTTCAGATTAGGGCCTGGGGGCCTGTCCATTTCAACCTTCTGTCTCTGGGGACACTGTCTGAGAGTCTAAGTGGAGATAGTTGCTCCGCTGGTGTCAGAGAGCCCCTCTTAGTCCAGGGTGGCCTATACTATTGATGGCCTCAGGGACCTTGGAGCTTTAACCTAACCTGTAGGGTTGTGGTCAATGGATTGGGCACACTTTCCTTGGAGAGGGCAGGCACAATCTTTCGCTGTTTGGTCCAGAGGCCCTAGCCTGGATGTTGTGTGGGTCCAGGCTGTGGGCACAGAAGTCTGAATACACAAACTCAGCTTATGAGTGGCGCCTAGGGTATGGCAAGCCGGATGTACAGCCCGAGAGGGAGCTCCTGGGCCTCTGAAACAAGGGCGAGTGGGAGGCGTTCCTTCAGGCTTTTGTCTCTGGATGTTGTGTCCGGGATAGCCGTGGATTGGAGCGGTGGCCTCAGGTACTGTGGACGAGTATCCCTCTCTGGAAATTTGTCCCAGCTCCCAAGAGTTTGGGGTCATTTTGTGGGAAGGGTGGAGTCGTGTTGTCTGGCTCATGGGTCTCTCCAAGAAAGGGATTCCAGAGCAGAGCTCCAGGTACGGGCGGGGCGACTGGAAAATTCAAACCGTGGTGAGGATTAGGTGCATAGGGGCTTGGCAAGCCCCATATGTGGGCTCTTGGTCCAGGCCCTGACAGGCCTTTCTTTGACATGGGGCTCATGCTGAGGGTCACAGTGTGAATTTGTGCCCAAGCAGCACTCAAGTTTGGGCGTGGCATCAGGGGCCATGAAGGTTTCTCCCACCCTGAAGGTGTGACTGCATGCCAAGAGCAAGCGTGACTGCCATGGGGAAGGGGGGTTCTGTTTTGTGCTTGCTATACCCAGCTGTGTGGAGAATTGATATAATGTCTAGGTTCAGATATCTGAAAACCAAGGTTAGGATGAGGTGACGGCATAAGACCATGGCGTGTCCGAAGTGCTGGGTGTGCGGCCAGCTGTCTCCTTGTCTGTCTGGACGTCTGGCTTCAGGCTGTGTCAGGCAGAGCATGAGTGCCCAGAGCAGCCTATCCAGTTCAGGTACCGTCGAGGCCCGAGCAGGTTGATCCTCATCTGGGTTTTCTGGAGAGCCCCACAGGGAAACGTTTTTCTTCCGTTGGGCAGACACTGGGCTGGGTTTTGGTTCCGGAGTTCCAAGTCCGGAGGGCTTGTTTGCCAGGAGTGTGAGGAAGGAAGTCTGAAAACACAAGCTAGCGTGAGGTTTGGGACCGAGGGCACGGCAGGCCCACTCTGCAGAGGCTGAATCGAGATCTCCTGCACTGAGGTCATGTCAACTATGAGACGTGCCTCAGGCTAGAGTTCTTGTCCAGCATGGCCTCTTCCTGAAGGGTGTGGGGGCTTCATGAGGCCAGAAAGTTTTGCCTACGATGGGATTTGTGAACTGCTCCAAAACTGAAGGTTACCTTCTGCACGACAGTCGAGTCCTATTGGATGGTACCAAGAGGCCCCATATGGAAAGACTCGAGAGCAGGTGTCTAAGCATGGATGCCTGGGAACGCCACCTCATATTCACACTCTTTAGTCAGGACAAGGCAGGCTCAATCTGCGGGCTCCTGGGTGAGCTACCCAGAGGGGAGAGTTGAAATGGACTCTCCTGAAGATGAGTCCTACTGTGGCTTGGTGGCCTGGGAGACCTTGGAATGTGGAGGTGGCTCAGGGACTCTGCAGGATTCTCCAACATGAGGTGTTTGACACGGCTCCAACAAGGAAACTTCCCATGTGGAGACGAGAGGAGTTCTGTTCCGTGCCTCAGGAAAGCCCCATACCCTGTTCTTCGAACCAAAGCCTCTGAGGAGTGACACCTGGAAACCAAAGCAAGAGTTGAGACTACGGCCTAAAGGCCTGTCCGGCTCAACCTTCTATCTCTGTTGACATCTGTGTGCATGCATTCATGGATGTAGCTGCTCAGCTTGTGTCCGAATGCCCCTGTGAGTCCAGTGAGGCTCCCAGTAGTGGGATGTCCTCGGAGGCCTTGAGGTTTCTAATATTCTGGAGGTGTGTGGCCAAAGGAATGGACACAGTTTCCCAGGAGAGAGCAGGCACGGTCCTGTGGTATGGCTCCAGAGGACCCAGCCTAGAGGCTGTGTTTGCCAGGGCTGTGGGGACAGATGTCTGAAAAAGCAAACTTGGCTCAGCTAGGGGCCAATGTAATGGCAGGCCTGATCTCTAGTCCGTGAGGGGAGATCCTCTGGAAATCAAAGTAGGGCAAGTGGGAGGCAGTCACTCAGGATTTTGTCTCTGGGTGTTGCGTTTACAGTGTCCGGTCAGGGTATGGGTTGTCTCAGAGGCCGAGGATGAGCCTTCCTCTCGGGGGATTGTCCAAGCTCCCAAGTGTTTGTGTTCATTCTGTGGGAATGAAGAGTACTGTTTTCTGCCACAGGGGACCCCCCAGGAGAGGGACTCTAGAGGACAGCAGTGGGTTCCCTCAACTGGAATACACACCATCTAGTTAGTCCTGGGTGCCTATGTGCATGGCAAGCCACATATGCGGGCTCTTGGTCCAGTCACTGAGAGGCGTTACTTGAATAAGGTACTCACGCTGAGGGTCACAATGTGTGTTTGTGCCCAAGGCGCACTCACGCTTGGGTGTGGCCTCATGGGCCATCCTGTTTTCTCCTACACTGAAGGTTTGACTCACTGCCAGCAGCAAGGTTTCTTGCCATGGGGTAGGAGGGGTTCTGACTTGTGCATCAGGTTCCCCCCTGTGCAGGGATTGGAGATAAGGTCTAGGTTCCGATGACTGAAAACCCAGGTTGGGAATGGATGGTGGCCTAAGGCAGTGGCGGGTCCAATGTGCTGGGTGTGCAGCCAGCTGTGTCGGTGTCTGTTGGAAGGTCTGGGCTCAGGCTATTTGCGACAGAGCATCACTGTTTAAGGTAGCCTATGCAATTGGGGTGTTGCCGAGGGCCAAGCAGTTTGATCCTCATTTGTGGTTTCTGGGCAGCGCCATAGACAATGTTTTTCTCCTGGGAGGCAGGCACAGTGCTTCATTGTGGCCCCAGAATTCCCAGTAGGGAGGGTTTGTGGGCCAGGAGGGTGAGGACGGAAGTCTGAAAACACAAGCTACTGTGAGGATTGGAGCCAAGGGCAGAGCAGGCCCACTCTGCAGAGGCTGAATCAAAATCTCCTGCATCTGAAGTCAGGCTGAGGATCAGACGTTGGCTGAGGCTGGAGTATGTGTCCATGATGGCACCTTCATGAAGTGGGGGCCTCATGAGGCCAAGGAAGTTTTCCCACGCTGAGTTTGGAGGTTGCCCCAAACCACAAGGTTTCCTTCTGCGGGACATTCGAGTCCTGTTGCATGGCTCCAGGACATACCATATGGAAGGACTGGAGAGCAGGGTTCGAAGGATGGATCCCTGTACAGCATGCCTCGCATTCCCATTGGCTATTAGCGACAAGATATGTTTGATCTGCTGCCTCTGGAACACACGACCCAGGGGGCTGAGTTGAAATGGCCTCTCCTGAGGATGCGTCATAATGTGCGTTTGGGTCCATGGAGACCTTGGAATGTGCTGGTTGTTCAGTGGCCCTGCGGAACTCTCCTACCTGAAGTGTTTGATACATCCCAGTAAGAAAGCTGCCCATGTGGAGATGAGAGAGTTTTGGTTTGGTGCCTCAGAAAAGCCCCATGTGCTGGTCTACGAAAACAGTCCTCTGAGAACGGAAACATGGAAACCAAAGCTAAGGTTCAGATTAGGGCCTGGGGGCCTGTCCATTTCAACCTTCTGTCTCTGGGGACACTGTCTGAGAGCCTAAGTGGAGATAGTTGCTCCGCTGTTGTCAGAGAGCCCCTCTTAGTCCAGGGTGGCCTATACTATTGATGGCCTCAGGGACCTTGGAGCTTTTCCCTAACCTGTAGGGTTGTGGTCAATGGATTGGGCACACTTTCCTTGGAGAGGGCAGGCACAATCTTTCGCTGTTTGGTCCAGAGGCCCTAGCCTGGATGTTGTGTGGGTCCAGGCTGTGGGCACAGCAGTCTGAATACACAAACTCAGCTTAGGAGTGGCGCCTAGGGTATGGCAGGCCGGATGTACAGCCCGAGAGGGAGCTCCTGGGCCTCTGAAACAAGGGCGAGTGGGATGCTTTCCTTCAGGCTTTTGTCTCTGGATGTTGTGTCCGGGATAGCCGTGGATTGGAGCGGTGGCCTCAGGTACTGTGGACGAGTATCCCTCTCTGGGGATTTGTCCCAGCTCCCAAGAGTTTGGGGTCATTTTGTGGGAAGGGTGGAGTCGTGTTGTCTGGCTCATGGGTCTCTCCAAGAAAGGGATTCCAGAGCAGAGCTCCAGGTACGGGCAGGGCGACTGGAAAATTCAAACCGTGGTGAAGATTGGGTGCATAGGGGCTTGGCAAGCCCCATATGTGGGCTCTTGGTTTAGGCCCTGACAGGCCTTTCTTTGACATGGGGCTCATGCTGAGGGTCACAGTGTGAATTTGTGCCCAAGCAGCACTCAAGTTTGGGCGTGGCATCAGGGGCCATGAAGGTTTCTCCCACCCTGAAGGTGTGACTGCATGCCAAGAGCAAGCGTGACTGCCATGAGGAAGGAGGGGTTCTGTTTTGTGCTTGCTATACCCAGCTGTGTGGAGAATTGATATAATGTCTAGGTTCAGATATCTGAAAACCAAGGTTAGGATGAGGTGACGGCATAAGACCATGGCGTGTCCGAAGTGCTGGGTGTGCGGCCAGCTGTCTCCTTGTCTGTCTGGACGTCTGGCTTCAGGCTGTGTCAGCCAGAGCATGAGTGCCCAGAGCAGCCTATCCAGTTCGGGTACCGTCGAGGCCCGAGCAGGTTGATCCTCATCTGGGTTTTCTGGAGAGCCCAACAGGGAAACGTTTTTCTTCCGTTGGGCAGACCCTGGGCTGGGTTTTGGTTCCGGAGTTCCTAGTCCGGAGGGCTTGTTTGCCAGGAGTGTGAGGAAGGAAGTCTGAAAACACAAGCTAGCGTGAGGTTTGGGACCAAGGGCACGGCAGGCCCACTCTGCAGAGGCTGAATCGAGATCTCCTGCACTGAGGTCATGTCAACTATGAGACGTGCCTCAGGCTAGAGTTCTTGTCCAGCATGGCCTCTTCCTGAAGGGTGTGGGGGCTTCATGAGGCCAGAAAGTTTTGCCTACGATGGGATTTGTGAACTGCTCCAAAACTGAAGGTTACCTTCTGCACGACAGTCGAGTCCTATTGGATGGTACCAAGAGGCCCCATATGGAAAGACTCGAGAGCAGGTGTCTAAGCATGGATGCCTGGGAACGCCACTTCATATTCCCACTCTTTAGTCAGGACAAGGCAGGCTCAATCTGCGGGCTCCTGTGTGAGCTACCCAGAGGGGAGAGTTGAAATGGACTCTCCTGAAGATCTGTCCTACTGTGGCTTGGTGGCCTGGGAGACCTTGGAATGTGGAGGTGGCTCAGGGACTCTGCAGGATTCTCCAACATGAGGTGTTTGACACGGCTCCAACAAGGAAACTTCCCATGTGGAGACGAGAGGAGTTCTGTTCCGTGCCTCAGGATAGCCCCATACCCTGTTCTTCGAACCAAAGCCTCTGAGGAGTGACACCTGGAAACCAAAGCAAGAGTTGAGACTACGGCCTAAAGGCCTGTCCGGCTCAACCTTCTATCTCTGTTGACATCTGTGTGCATGCATTCATGGATGTAGCTGCTCAGCTTGTGTCCGAATGCCCCTGTGAGTCCAGTGAGGCTCCCAGTAGTGGGATGTCCTCGGAGGCCTTGAGGTTTCTCATATTCTGGAGGTGTGTGGCCAAAGGAATGGACACAGTTTCCCAGGAGAGAGCAGGCACGGTCCTGAGGTATGGCTCCAGAGGACCCAGCCTAGAGGCTGTGTTTGCCAGGGCTGTGGGGACAGATGTCTGAAAAAGCAAACTTGGCTCAGCTAGGGGCCAATGTAATGGCAGGCCTGATCTCTAGTCCGTGAGGGGAGATCCTCTGGAAATCAAAGTAGGGCAAGTGGGAGGCAGTCACTCAGGATTTTGTCTCTGGGTGTTGCGTTTACAGTGTCCGGTCAGGGTAGGGGTTGTCTCAGAGGCCGAGGAAGAGCCTTCCTCTCGGGGGATTGTCCAAGCTCCCAAGTGTTTGTGTTCATTCTGTGGGAATGAAGAGTACTGTTTTCTGCCACAGGGGACCCCCCAGGAGAGGGACTCTAGAGCACAGCAGTGGGTTCCCTCAACTGGAATACACACCATCTAGTTAGTCCTGGGTGCCTATGGGCATGGCAAGCCACATATGCGGGCTCTTGGTCCAGTCACTGAGAGGCGTTACTTGAATAAGGTACTCACGCTGAGGGTCACAATGTGTGTTTGTGCCCAAGGCGGCCCTCACGCTTGGGCGTGGCCTCATGGGCCATGCCTTTTTCTCCTACACTGAAGGTTTGACTCACTGCCAGCAGCAAGGTTTCTTGCCAGGGGGAAGGAGGGGTTCTAACTTGTGCATCAGGTTCCCCCCTGTGCAGGGATTGGAGATAAGGTCTAGGTTCCGATGACTGAAAACCCAGGTTGGGAATGGATGGTGGCCTAAGGCAGTGGCGGGTCCAATGTGCTGGGTGTGCAGCCAGCTGTGTCGGTGTCTGTTGGAAGGTCTGGGCTCAGGCTATTTGCGACAGAGCATCACTGTTTAAGGTAGCCTATGCAATTGGGGTGTTGCCGAGGGCCAAGCAGTTTGATCCTCATTTGGGGTTTCTGGGCAGCGCCATAGACAATGTTTTTCTCCTGGGAGGCAGGTACAGTGCTTCATTGTGGCCCCAGAATTCCCAGTAGGGAGGGTTTGTGGGCCAGGAGTGTGAGGACGGAAGTCTGAAAACACAAGCTACTGTGAGGATTGGAGCCAAGGGCAGAGCAGGCCCACTCTGCAGAGGCTGAATCAAAATCTCCTGCATCTGAAGTCAGGCTGAGGATCAGACGTTGGCTGAGGCTGGAGTATGTGTCCATGATGGCACCTTCATGAAGTGGGGGCCTCATGAGGCCAAGGAAGTTTTCCCACGCTGAGTTTGGAGGTTGCCCCAAACCACAAGGTTTCCTTCTGCGGGACATTCGAGTCCTGTTGCATGGCTCCAGGACATACCATATGGAAGGACTGGAGAGCAGGGTTCGAAGGATGGATCCCTGTACAGCATGCCTCGCATTCCCATTGGCTATTAGCGACAAGATATGTTTGATCTGCTGCCTCTGGAACACACGACCCAGGGGGCTGAGTTGAAATGGCCTCTCCTGAGGATGCGACATAATGTGCGTTTGGGTCCATGGAGACCTTGGAATGTGCTGGTTGTTCAGTGGCCCTGCGGAACTCTCCTACCTGAAGTGTTTGATACATCCCAGTAAGAAAGCTGCCCATGTGGAGATGAGAGAGGTTTGGTTTGGTGCCTCAGAAAAGCCCCATGTGCTGGTCTACGAATACAGTCCTCTGAGAACGGAAACATGGAAACCAAAGCTAAGGTTCAGATTAGGGCCTGGGGGCCTGTCCATTTCAACCTTCTGTCTCTGGGGACACTGTCTGAGAGTCTAAGTGGAGATAGTTGCTCCGCTGGTGTCAGAGAGCCCCTCTTAGTCCAGGGTGGCCTATACTATTGATGGCCTCAGGGACCTTGGAGCTTTTCCCTAACCTGTAGGGTTGTGGTCAATGGATTGGGCACACTTTCCTTGGAGAGGGCAGGCATAATCTTTCGCTGTTTGGTCCAGAGGCCCTAGCCTGGATGTTGTGTGGGTCCAGGCTGTGGGCACAGCAGTCTGAATACACAAACTCAGCTTAGGAGTGGCGCCTAGGGTATGGCAGGCCGGATGTACAGCCCGAGAGGGAGCTCCTGGGCCTCTGAAACAAGGGCGAGTGGGATGCTTTCCTTCAGGCTTTTGTCTCTGGATGTTGTGTCCGGGATAGCCGTGGATTGGAGCGGTGGCCTCAGGTACTGTGGACGAGTATCCCTCTCTGGGGATTTGTCCCAGCTCCCAAGAGTTTGGGGTCATTTTGTGGGAAGGGTGGAGTCGTGTTGTCTGGCTCATGGGTCTCTCCAAGAAAGGGATTCCAGAGCAGAGCTCCAGGTACGGGCAGGGCGACTGGAAAATTCAAACCGTGGTGAGGATTGGGTGCATAGGGGCTTGGAAAGCCCCATATGTGGGCTCTTGGTTTAGGCCCTGACAGGCCTTTCTTTGACATGGGGCTCATGCTGAGGGTCACAGTGTGAATTTGTGCCCAAGCAGCACTCAAGTTTGGGCGTGGCATCAGGGGCCATGAAGGTTTCTCCCACCCTGAAGGTGTGACTGCATGCCAAGAGCAAGCGTGACTGCCATGAGGAAGGAGGGGTTCTGTTTTGTGCTTGCTATACCCAGCTGTGTGGAGAATTGATATAATGTCTAGGTTCAGATATCTGAAAACCAAGGTTAGGATGAGGTGACGGCATAAGACCATGGCGTGTCCGAAGTGCTGGGTGTGCGGCCAGCTGTCTCCTTGTCTGTCTGGACGTCTGGCTTCAGGCTGTGTCAGCCAGAGCATGAGTGCCCAGAGCAGCCTATCCAGTTCGGGTACCGTCGAGGCCCGAGCAGGTTGATCCTCATCTGGGTTTTCTGGAGAGCCCTACAGGGAAACGTTTTTCTTCCGTTGGGCAGACCCTGGGCTGAGTTTTGGTTCCGGAGTTCCTAGTCCGGAGGGCTTGTTTGCCAGGAGTGTGAGGAAGGAAGTCTGAAAACACAAGCTAGCGTGAGGTTTGGGACCAAGGGCACGGCAGGCCCACTCTGCAGAGGCTGAATCGAGATCTCCTGCACTGAGGTCATGTCAACTATGAGACGTGCCTCAGGCTAGAGTTCTTGTCCAGCATGGCCTCTTCCTGAAGGGTGTGGGGGCTTCATGAGGCCAGAAAGTTTTGCCTACGATGGGATTTGTGAACTGCTCCAAAACTGAAGGTTACCTTCTGCACGACAGTCGAGTCCTATTGGATGGTACCAAGAGGCCCCATATGGAAAGACTCGAGAGCAGGTGTCTAAGCATGGATGCCTGGGAACGCCACTTCATATTCCCACTCTTTAGTCAGGACAAGGCAGGCTCAATCTGCGGGCTCCTGTGTGAGCTACCCAGAGGGGAGAGTTGAAATGGACTCTCCTGAAGATCTGTCCTACTGTGGCTTGGTGGCCTGGGAGACCTTGGAATGTGGAGGTGGCTCAGGGACTCTGCAGGATTCTCCAACATGAGGTGTTTGACACGGCTCCAACAAGGAAACTTCCCATGTGGAGACGAGAGGAGTTCTGTTCCGTGCCTCAGGATAGCCCCATACCCTGTTCTTCGAACCAAAGCCTCTGAGGAGTGACACCTGGAAACCAAAGCAAGAGTTGAGACTACGGCCTAAAGGCCTGTCCGGCTCAACCTTCTATCTCTGTTGACATCTGTGTGCATGCATTCATGGATGTAGCTGCTCAGCTTGTGTCCGAATGCCCCTGTGAGTCCAGTGAGGCTCCCAGTAGTGGGATGTCCTCGGAGGCCTTGAGGTTTCTCATATTCTGGAGGTGTGTGGCCAAAGGAATGGACACAGTTTCCCAGGAGAGAGCAGGCACGGTCCTGAGGTATGGCTCCAGAGGACCCAGCCTAGAGGCTGTGTTTGCCAGGGCTGTGGGGACAGATGTCTGAAAAAGCAAACTTGGCTCAGCTAGGGGCCAATGTAATGGCAGGCCTGATCTCTAGTCCGTGAGGGGAGATCCTCTGGAAATCAAAGTAGGGCAAGTGGGAGGCAGTCACTCAGGATTTTGTCTCTGGGTGTTGCGTTTACAGTGTCCGGTCAGGGTAGGGGTTGTCTCAGAGGCCGAGGAAGAGCCTTCCTCTCGGGGGATTGTCCAAGCTCCCAAGTGTTTGTGTTCATTCTGTGGGAATGAAGAGTACTGTTTTCTGCCACAGGGGACCCCCCAGGAGAGGGACTCTAGAGCACAGCAGTGGGTTCCCTCAACTGGAATACACACCATCTAGTTAGTCCTGGGTGCCTATGGGCATGGCAAGCCACATATGCGGGCTCTTGGTCCAGTCACTGAGAGGCGTTACTTGAATAAGGTACTCACGCTGAGGGTCACAATGTGTGTTTGTGCCCAAGGCGGCCCTCACGCTTGGGCGTGGCCTCATGGGCCATGCCTTTTTCTCCTACACTGAAGGTTTGACTCACTGCCAGCAGCAAGGTTTCTTGCCAGGGGGAAGGAGGGGTTCTAACTTGTGCATCAGGTTCCCCCCTGTGCAGGGATTGGAGATAAGGTCTAGGTTCCGATGACTGAAAACCCAGGTTGGGAATGGATGGTGGCCTAAGGCAGTGGCGGGTCCAATGTGCTGGGTGTGCAGCCAGCTGTGTCGGTGTCTGTTGGAAGGTCTGGGCTCAGGCTATTTGCGACAGAGCATCACTGTTAAAGGTAGCCTATGCAATTGGGGTGTTGCCGAGGGCCAAGCAGTTTGATCCTCATTTGGGGTTTCTGGGCAGCGCCATAGACAATGTTTTTCTCCTGGGAGGCAGGCACAGTGCTTCATTGTGGCCCCAGAATTCCCAGTAGGGAGGGTTTGTGGGCCAGGAGTGTGAGGACGGAAGTCTGAAAACACAAGCTACTGTGAGGATTGGAGCCAAGGGCAGAGCAGGCCCACTCTGCAGAGGCTGAATCAAAATCTCCTGCATCTGAAGTCAGGCTGAGGATCAGTTGTTGGCTGAGGCTGGAGTATGTGTCCATGATGGCACCTTCATGAAGTGGGGGCCTCATGAGGCCAAGGAACTTTTCCCACGCTGAGTTTGGAGGTTGCCCCAAACCACAAGGTTTCCTTCTGCGGGACATTCGAGTCCTGTTGCATGGCTCCAGGACATACCATATGGAAGGACTGGAGAGCAGGGTTCGAAGGATGGATCCCTGTACAGCATGCCTCGCATTCCCATTGGCTATTAGCGACAAGATATGTTTGATCTGCTGCCTCTGGAACACGCGACCCAGGGGGCTGAGTTGAAATGGCCTCTCCTGAGGATGCGTCATAATGTGCGTTTGGGTCCATGGAGACCTTGGAATGTGCTGGTTGTTCAGTGGCCCTGCGGAACTCTCCTACCTGAAGTGTTTGATACATCCCAGTAAGAAAGCTGCCCATGTGGAGATGAGAGAGGTTTGGTTTGGTGCCTCAGAAAAGCCCCATGTGCTGGTCTACGAAAACAGTCCTCTGAGAACGGAAACATGGAAACCAAAGCTAAGGTTCAGATTAGGGCCTGGGGGCCTGTCCATTTCAACCTTCTGTCTCTGGGGACACTGTCTGAGAGTCTAAGTGGAGATAGTTGCTCCGCTGGTGTCAGAGAGCCCCTCTTAGTCCAGGGTGGCCTATACTATTGATGGCCTCAGGGACCTTGGAGCTTTAACCTAACCTGTAGGGTTGTGGTCAATGGATTGGGCACACTTTCCTTGGAGAGGGCAGGCACAATCTTTCGCTGTTTGGTCCAGAGGCCCTAGCCTGGATGTTGTGTGGGTCCAGGCTGTGGGCACAGCAGTCTGAATACACAAACTCAGCTTAGGAGTGGCGCCTAGGGTATGGCAGGCCGGATGTACAGCCCGAGAGGGAGCTCCTGGGCCTCTGAAACAAGGGCGAGTGGGATGCTTTCCTTCAGGCTTTTGTCTCTGGATGTTGTGTCCGGGATAGCCGTGGATTGGAGCGGTGGCCTCAGGTACTGTGGACGAGTATCCCTCTCTGGGGATTTGTCCCAGCTCCCAAGAGTTTGGGGTCATTTTGTGGGAAGGGTGGAGTCGTGTTGTCTGGCTCATGGGTCTCTCCAAGAAAGGGATTCCAGAGCAGAGCTCCAGGTACGGGCAGGGCGACTGGAAAATTCAAACCGTGGTGAGGATTGGGTGCATAGGGGCTTGGCAAGCCCCATATGTGGGCTCTTGGTTTAGGCCCTGACAGGCCTTTCTTTGACATGGGGCTCATGCTGAGGGTCACAGTGTGAATTTGTGCCCAAGCAGCACTCAAGTTTGGGCGTGGCATCAGGGGCCATGAAGGTTTCTCCCACCCTGAAGGTGTGACTGCATGCCAAGAGCAAGCGTGACTGCCATGAGGAAGGAGGGGTTCTGTTTTGTGCTTGCTATACCCAGCTGTGTGGAGAATTGATATAATGTCTAGGTTCAGATATCTGAAAACCAAGGTTAGGATGAGGTGACGGCATAAGACCATGGCGTGTCCGAAGTGCTGGGTGTGCGGCCAGCTGTCTCCTTGTCTGTCTGGACGTCTGGCTTCAGGCTGTGTCAGCCAGAGCATGAGTGCCCAGAGCAGCCTATCCAGTTCGGGTACCGTCGAGGCCCGAGCAGGTTGATCCTCATCTGGGTTTTCTGGAGAGCCCCACAGGGAAACGTTTTTCTTCCGTTGGGCAGACACTGGGCTGGGTTTTGGTTCCGGAGTTCCTAGTCCGGAGGGCTTGTTTGCCAGGAGTGTGAGGAAGGAAGTCTGAAAACACAAGCTAGCTTGAGGTTTGGGACCAAGGGCACGGCAGGCCCACTCTGCATAGGCTGAATCGAGATCTCCTGCACTGAGGTCATGTCAACTATGAGACGTGCCTCAGGCTAGAGTTCTTGTCCAGCATGGCCTCTTCCTGAAGGGTGTGGGGGCTTCATGAGGCCAGAAAGTTTTGCCTACGATGGGATTTGTGAACTGCTCCAAAACTGAAGGTTACCTTCTGCACGACAGTCGAGTCCTATTGGATGGTTCCAAGAGGCCCCATATGGAAAGCCTCGAGAGCAGGTGTCTAAGCATGGATGCCTGGGAACGCCACCTCATATTCCCACTCTTTAGTCAGGACAAGGCAGGCTCAATCTGCGGGCTCCTGGGTGAGCTACCCAGAGGGGAGAGTTGAAATGGACTCTCCTGAAGATGAGTCCTACTGTGGCTTGGTGGCCTGGGAGACCTTGGAATGTGGAGGTGGCTCAGGGACTCTGCAGGATTCTCCAACATGAGGTGTTTGACACGGCTCCAACAAGGAAACTTCCCATGTGGAGACGAGAGGAGTTCTGTTCCGTGCCTCAGGAAAGCCCCATACCCTGTTCTTCGAACCAAAGCCTCTGAGGAGTGACACCTGGAAACCAAAGCAAGAGTTGAGACTACGGTTAAAGGCCTGTCCGGCTCAACCTTCTATCTCTGTTGACATCTGTGTGCATGCATTCATGGATGTAGCTGCTCAGCATGTGTCTGAATGCCCCTGTGAGTCCAGTGAGGCTCCCAGTAGTGGGATGTCCTCGGAGGCCTTGAGGTTTCTCATATTCTGGAGGTGTGTGGCCAAAGGAATGGACACAGTTTCCCAGGAGAGAGCAGGCACGGTCCTGAGGTATGGCTCCAGAGGACCCAGCCTAGAGGCTGTGTTTGCCAGGGCTGTGGGGACAGATGTCTGAAAAAGCAAACTTGGCTCAGCTAGGGGCCAATGTAATGGCAGGCCTGTTCTCTAGTCCGTGAGGGGAGATCCTCTGGAAATCAAAGTAGGGCAAGTGGGAGGCAGTCACTCAGGATTTTGTCTCTGGGTGTTGCGTTTACAGTGTCCGGTCAGGGTAGGGGTTGTCTCAGAGGCCGAGGAAGAACCTTCCTCTCGGGTGATTGTCCAAGCTCCCAAGTGTTTGTGTTCATTCTGTGGGAATGAAGAGTACTGTTTTCTGCCACAGGGGACCCCCCAGGAGAGGGACTCTAGAGCACAGCAGTGGGTTCCCTCAACTGGAATACACACCATCTAGTTAGTCCCGGGTGCCTATGGGCATGGCAAGCCACATATGCGGGCTCTTGGTCCAGTCACTGAGAGGCGTTACTTGAATAAGGTACTCACGCTGAGGGTCACAATGTGTGTTTGTGCCCAAGGCGGCCCTCACGCTTGGGCGTGGCCTCATTGGCCATGCCTTTTTCTCCTACACTGAAGGTTTGACTCACTGCCAGCAGCAAGGTTTCTTGCCATGGGGAAGGAGGGGTTCTGACTTGTGCATCAGGTTCCCCCCTGTGCAGGGATTGGAGATAAGGTCTAGGTTCCGATGACTGAAAACCCAGGTTGGGAATGGATGGTGGCCTAAGGCAGTGGCGGTTCCAATGTGCTGGGTGTGCAGCCAGCTGTGTCGGTGTCTGTTGGAAGGTCTCGTCTCAGGCTATTTGCGACAGAGCATCACTGTTTAAGGTAGCCTATGCAATTGGGGTGTTGCCGAGGGCCAAGCAGTTTGATCCTCATTTGGGGTTTCTGGGCAGCGCCATAGACAATGTTTTTCTCCTGGGAGGCAGGCACAGTGCTTCATTGTGGCCCCAGAATTCCCAGTAGGGAGGGTTTGTGGGCCAGGAGGGTGAGGACGGAAGTCTGAAAACACAAGCTACTGTGAGGATTGGAGCCAAGGGCAGAGCAGGCCCACTCTGCAGAGGCTGAATCAAAATCTCCTGCATCTGAAGTCAGGCTGAGGATCAGACGTTGGCTGAGGCTGGAGTATGTGTCCATGATGGCACCTTCATGAAGTGGGGGCCTCATGAGGCCAAGGAAGTTTTCCCACGCTGAGTTTGGAGGTTGCCCCAAACCACAAGGTTTCCTTCTGCGGGACATTCGAGTCCTGTTGCATGGCTCCAGGACATACCATATGGAAGGACTGGAGAGCAGGGTTCGAAGGATGGATCCCTGTACAGCATGCCTCGCATTCCCATTGGCTATGAGCGACAAGATATGTTTGATCTGCTGCCTCTGGAACACGCGACCCAGGGGGCAGAGTTGAAATGGCCTCTCCTGAGGATGCGTCATAATGTGCGTTTGGGTCCATGGAGACCTTGGAATGTGCTGGTTGTTCAGTGGCCCTGCGGAACTCTCCTACCTGAAATGTTTGATACATCCCAGTAAGAAAGCTGCCCATGTGGAGATGAGAGAGGTTTGGTTTGGTGCCTCAGAAAAGCCCCATGTGCTGGTCTACGAATACAGTCCTCTGAGAACGGAAACATGGAAACCAAAGCTAAGGTTCAGATTAGGGCCTGGGGGCCTGTCCATTTCAACCTTCTGTCTCTGGGGACACTGTGTGAGAGTCTAAGTGGAGATAGTTGCTCCGCTGGTGTCAGAGAGCCCCTCTTAGTCCAGGGTGGCCTATACTATTGATGGCCTCAGGGACCTTAGAGCTTTTCCCTAACCTGTAGGGTTGTGGTCAATGGATTGGGCACGCTTTCCTTGGAGAGGGCAGGCACAATCTTTCGCTGTTTGGTCCAGAGGCCCTAGCCTGGATGTTTAGTGGGTCCAGGCTGTGGGCACAGAAGTCTGAATACACAAACTCACCTTATGAGTGGCGCCTAGGGTATGGCAGGCCGGATGTACAGCCCGAGAGGGAGCTCCTGGACCTCTGAAACAAGGGCGAGTGGGAGGCGTTCCTTCAGGCTTTTGTCTCTGGATGTTGTGTCCGGGATAGCCGTGGATTGGAGCGGTGGCCTCAGGTACTGTGGACGAGTATCCCTCTCTGGGGATTTGTCCCAGCTCCCAAGAGTTTGGGGTCATTTTGTGGGAAGGGTGGAGTCGTGTTGTCTGGCTCATGGGTCTCTCCAAGAAAGGGATTCCAGAGCAGAGCTCCAGGTACGGGCGGGGCGACTGGAAAATTCAAACCGTGGTGAGGATTGGGTGCATAGGGGCTTGGCAAGCCCCATATGTGGGCTCTTGGTCCAGGCCCTGACAGGCCTTTCTTTGACATGGGGCTCATGCTGAGGGTCACAGTGTGAATTTGTGCCCAAGCAGCACTCAAGTTTGGGCGTGGCATCAGGGGCCATGAAGGTTTCTCCCACCCTGAAGGTGTGACTGCATGCCAAGAGCAAGCTTGACAGCCATGGGGAAGGAGGAGTTCTGTTTTGTGCTTGCTAAACCCAGCTGTGTGGAGAATTGATATAATGTCTAGGTTCAGATATCTGAAAACCAAGGTTAGGATGAGGTGACGGCATAAGACCATGGCGTGTCCGAAGTGCTGGGTGTGCGGCCAGCTGTCTCCTTGTCTGTCTGGACGTCTGGCTTCAGGCTGTGTCAGGCAGAGCATGAGTGCCGAGAGCAGCCTATCCAGTTCGGGTACCGTCGAGGCCCGAGCAGGTTGATCCTCATCTGGGTTTTCTGGAGAGCCCCACAGGGAAACGTTTTTCTTCCGTTGGGCAGACACTGGGCTGGGTTTTGGTTCCGGAGTTCCTAGTCCGGAGGGCTTGTTTGCCAGGAGTGTGAGGAAGGAAGTCTGAAAACACAAGCTAGCGTGAGGTTTGGGACCGAGGGCACGGCAGGCCCACTCTGCAGAGGCTGAATCGAGATCTCCTGCACTGAGGTCATGTCAACTATGAGACGTGCCTCAGGCTAGAGTTCTTGTCCAGCATGGCCTCTTCCTGAAGGGTGTGGGGGCTTCATGAGGCCAGAAAGTTTTGGCTACGATGGGATTTGTGAACTGCTCCAAAACTGAAGGTTACCTTCTGCACGACAGTCGAGTCCTATTGGATGGTTCCAAGAGGCCCCATATGGAAAGACTCGAGAGCAGGTGTCTAAGCATGGATGCCTGGGAACGCCACCTCATATTCCCACTCTTTAGTCAGGACAAGGCAGGCTCAATCTGCGGGCTCCTGGGTGAGCTACCCAGAGGGGAGAGTTGAAATGGACTCTCCTGAAGATGAGTCCTACTGTGGCTTGGTGGCCTGGGAGACCTTGGAATGTGGAGGTGGCTCAGGGACTCTGCAGGATTCTCCAACATGAGGTGTTTGACACGGCTCCAACAAGGAAACTTCCCATGTGGAGACGAGAGGAGTTCTGTTCCGTGCCTCAGGAAAGCCTCATACCCTGTTCTTCGAACCAAAGCCTCTGAGGAGTGACACCTGGAAACCAAAGCAACAGTTGAGACTACGGCCTAAAGGCCTGTCCGGCTCAACCTTCTATCTCTGTTGACATCTGTGTGCATGCATTCATGGATGTAGCTGCTCAGCTTGTGTCCGAATGCCCCTGTGAGTCCAGTGAGGCTCCCAGTAGTGGGATGTCCTCGGAGGCCTTGAGGTTTCTCATATTCTGGAGGTGTGTGGCCAAAGGAATGGACACAGTTTCCCAGGAGAGAGCAGGCACGGTCCTGTGGTATGGCTCCAGAGGACCCAGCCTAGAGGCTGTGTTTGCCAGGGCTGTGGGGACAGATGTCTGAAAAAGCAAACTTGGCTCAGCTAGGGGCCAATGTAATGGCAGGCCTGATCTCTAGTCCGTGAGGGGAGATCCTCTGGAAATCAAAGTAGGGCAAGTGGGAGGCAGTCACTCAGGCTTTTGTCTCTGGGTGTTGCGTTTACAGTGTCCGGTCAGGGTAGGGGTTGTCTCAGAGGCCGAGGAAGAGCCTTCCTCTCGGGGGATTGTCCAAGCTCCCAAGTGTTTGTGTTCATTCTGTGGGAATATAGAGTACTGTTTTCTGCCACAGGGGACCCCACAGGAGAGGGACTCTAGAGCACAGCAGTGGGTTCCCTCAACTGGAATACACACCATCTAGTTAGTCCTGGGTGCCTATGGGCATGGCAAGCCACATATGCGGGCTCTTGGTCCAGTCACTGAGAGGCATTACTTGAATAAGGTACTCATGCTGAGGGTCACAATGTGTGTTTGTGCCCAAGGCGGCCCTCAAGCTTGGGCGTGGCCTCATGGGCCATGCCATTTTCTCCTACACTGAAGGTTTGACTCACTGCCAGCAGCAAGGTTTCTTGCCATGGGGTAGGAGCGGTTCTGACTTGTGCATCAGGTTACCCCCTGTGCAGGGATTGGAGATAAGGTCTAGGTTCCAGTGACTGAAAACCCAGGTTGGGAATGGATGGTGGCCTAAGGCAGTGGCGGTTCCAATGTGCTGGGTGTGCAGCCAGCTGTGTCGGTGTCTGTTGGAAGGTCTGGGCTCAGGCTATTTGCGACAGAGCATCACTGTTTAAGGTAGCCTATGCAATTGGGGTGTTGCCGAGGGCCAAGCAGTTTGATCCTCATTTGGGGTTTCTGGGCAGCGCCATAGACAATGTTTTTCTCCTGGGAGGCAGGCACAGTGCTTCATTGTGGCCCCAGAATTCCCAGTAGGGAGGGTTTGTGGGCCAGGAGGGTGAGGACGGAAGTCTGAAAACACAAGCTACTGTGAGGATTGGAGCCAAGGGCAGAGCAGGCCCACTCTGCAGAGGCTGAATCAAAATCTCCTGCATCTGAAGTCAGGCTGAGGATCAGACGTTGGCTGAGGCTGGAGTATGTGTCCATGATGGCACCTTCATGAAGTGGGGGCCTCATGAGGCCAAGGAAGTTTTCCCACGCTGAGTTTGGAGGTTGCCCCAAACCACAAGGTTTCCTTCTGCGGGACATTCGAGTCCTGTTGCATGGCTCCAGGACATACCATATGGAAGGACTGGAGAGCAGGGTTCGAAGGATGGATCCCTGTACAGCATGCCTCGCATTCCCATTGGCTATGAGCGACAAGATATGTTTGATCTGCTGCCTCTGGAACACGCGACCCAGGGGGCAGAGTTGAAATGGCCTCTCCTGAGGATGCGTCATAATGTGCGTTTGGGTCCATGGAGACCTTGGAATGTGCTGGTTGTTCAGTGGCCCTGCGGAACTCTCCTACCTGAAATGTTTGATACATCCCAGTAAGAAAGCTGCCCATGTGGAGATGAGAGAGGTTTGGTTTGGTGCCTCAGAAAAGCCCCATGTGCTGGTCTACGAATACAGTCCTCTGAGAACGGAAACATGGAAACCAAAGCTAAGGTTCAGATTAGGGCCTGGGGGCCTGTCCATTTCAACCTTCTGTCTCTGGGGACACTGTGTGAGAGTCTAAGTGGAGATAGTTGCTCCGCTGGTGTCAGAGAGCCCCTCTTAGTCCAGGGTGGCCTATACTATTGATGGCCTCAGGGACCTTAGAGCTTTTCCCTAACCTGTAGGGTTGTGGTCAATGGATTGGGCACGCTTTCCTTGGAGAGGGCAGGCACAATCTTTCGCTGTTTGGTCCAGAGGCCCTAGCCTGGATGTTTAGTGGGTCCAGGCTGTGGGCACAGAAGTCTGAATACACAAACTCACCTTATGAGTGGCGCCTAGGGTATGGCAGGCCGGATGTACAGCCCGAGAGGGAGCTCCTGGACCTCTGAAACAAGGGCGAGTGGGAGGCGTTCCTTCAGGCTTTTGTCTCTGGATGTTGTGTCCGGGATAGCCGTGGATTGGAGCGGTGGCCTCAGGTACTGTGGACGAGTATCCCTCTCTGGGGATTTGTCCCAGCTCCCAAGAGTTTGGGGTCATTTTGTGGGAAGGGTGGAGTCGTGTTGTCTGGCTCATGGGTCTCTCCAAGAAAGGGATTCCAGAGCAGAGCTCCAGGTACGGGCGGGGCGACTGGAAAATTCAAACCGTGGTGAGGATTGGGTGCATAGGGGCTTGGCAAGCCCCATATGTGGGCTCTTGGTCCAGGCCCTGACAGGCCTTTCTTTGACATGGGGCTCATGCTGAGGGTCACAGTGTGAATTTGTGCCCAAGCAGCACTCAAGTTTGGGCGTGGCATCAGGGGCCATGAAGGTTTCTCCCACCCTGAAGGTGTGACTGCATGCCAAGAGCAAGCTTGACAGCCATGGGGAAGGAGGAGTTCTGTTTTGTGCTTGCTAAACCCAGCTGTGTGGAGAATTGATATAATGTCTAGGTTCAGATATCTGAAAACCAAGGTTAGGATGAGGTGACGGCATAAGACCATGGCGTGTCCGAAGTGCTGGGTGTGCGGCCAGCTGTCTCCTTGTCTGTCTGGACGTCTGGCTTCAGGCTGTGTCAGGCAGAGCATGAGTGCCGAGAGCAGCCTATCCAGTTCGGGTACCGTCGAGGCCCGAGCAGGTTGATCCTCATCTGGGTTTTCTGGAGAGCCCCACAGGGAAACGTTTTTCTTCCGTTGGGCAGACACTGGGCTGGGTTTTGGTTCCGGAGTTCCTAGTCCGGAGGGCTTGTTTGCCAGGAGTGTGAGGAAGGAAGTCTGAAAACACAAGCTAGCGTGAGGTTTGGGACCGAGGGCACGGCAGGCCCACTCTGCAGAGGCTGAATCGAGATCTCCTGCACTGAGGTCATGTCAACTATGAGACGTGCCTCAGGCTAGAGTTCTTGTCCAGCATGGCCTCTTCCTGAAGGGTGTGGGGGCTTCATGAGGCCAGAAAGTTTTGGCTACGATGGGATTTGTGAACTGCTCCAAAACTGAAGGTTACCTTCTGCACGACAGTCGAGTCCTATTGGATGGTTCCAAGAGGCCCCATATGGAAAGACTCGAGAGCAGGTGTCTAAGCATGGATGCCTGGGAACGCCACCTCATATTCCCACTCTTTAGTCAGGACAAGGCAGGCTCAATCTGCGGGCTCCTGGGTGAGCTACCCAGAGGGGAGAGTTGAAATGGACTCTCCTGAAGATGAGTCCTACTGTGGCTTGGTGGCCTGGGAGACCTTGGAATGTGGAGGTGGCTCAGGGACTCTGCAGGATTCTCCAACATGAGGTGTTTGACACGGCTCCAACAAGGAAACTTCCCATGTGGAGACGAGAGGAGTTCTGTTCCGTGCCTCAGGAAAGCCCCATACCCTGTTCTTCGAACCAAAGCCTCTGAGGAGTGACACCTGGAAACCAAAGCAACAGTTGAGACTACGGCCTAAAGGCCTGTCCGGCTCAACCTTCTATCTCTGTTGACATCTGTGTGCATGCATTCATGGATGTAGCTGCTCAGCTTGTGTCCGAATGCCCCTGTGAGTCCAGTGAGGCTCCCAGTAGTGGGATGTCCTCGGAGGCCTTGAGGTTTCTCATATTCTGGAGGTGTGTGGCCAAAGGAATGGACACAGTTTCCCAGGAGAGAGCAGGCACGGTCCTGTGGTATGGCTCCAGAGGACCCAGCCTAGAGGCTGTGTTTGCCAGGGCTGTGGGGACAGATGTCTGAAAAAGCAAACTTGGCTCAGCTAGGGGCCAATGTAATGGCAGGCCTGATCTCTAGTCCGTGAGGGGAGATCCTCTGGAAATCAAAGTAGGGCAAGTGGGAGGCAGTCACTCAGGCTTTTGTCTCTGGGTGTTGCGTTTACAGTGTCCGGTCAGGGTAGGGGTTGTCTCAGAGGCCGAGGAAGAGCCTTCCTCTCGGGGGATTGTCCAAGCTCCCAAGTGTTTGTGTTCATTCTGTGGGAATATAGAGTACTGTTTTCTGCCACAGGGGACCCCACAGGAGAGGGACTCTAGAGCACAGCAGTGGGTTCCCTCAACTGGAATACACACCATCTAGTTAGTCCTGGGTGCCTATGGGCATGGCAAGCCACATATGCGGGCTCTTGGTCCAGTCACTGAGAGGCATTACTTGAATAAGGTACTCATGCTGAGGGTCACAATGTGTGTTTGTGCCCAAGGCGGCCCTCAAGCTTGGGCGTGGCCTCATGGGCCATGCCATTTTCTCCTACACTGAAGGTTTGACTCACTGCCAGCAGCAAGGTTTCTTGCCATGGGGTAGGAGCGGTTCTGACTTGTGCATCAGGTTACCCCCTGTGCAGGGATTGGAGATAAGGTCTAGGTTCCAGTGACTGAAAACCCAGGTTGGGAATGGATGGTGGCCTAAGGCAGTGGCGGTTCCAATGTGCTGGGTGTGCAGCCAGCTGTGTCGGTGTCTGTTGGAAGGTCTGGGCTCAGGCTATTTGCGACAGAGCATCACTGTTTAAGGTAGCCTATGCAATTGGGGTGTTGCCGAGGGCCAAGCAGTTTGATCCTCATTTGGGGTTTCTGGGCAGCGCCATAGACAATGTTTTTCTCCTGGGAGGCAGGCACAGTGCTTCATTGTGGCCCCAGAATTCCCAGTAGGGAGGGTTTGTGGGCCAGGAGGGTGAGGACGGAAGTCTGAAAACACAAGCTACTGTGAGGATTGGAGCCAAGGGCAGAGCAGGCCCACTCTGCAGAGGCTGAATCAAAATCTCCTGCATCTGAAGTCAGGCTGAGGATCAGACGTTGGCTGAGGCTGGAGTATGTGTCCATGATGGCACCTTCATGAAGTGGGGGCCTCATGAGGCCAAGGAAGTTTTCCCACGCTGAGTTTGGAGGTTGCCCCAAACCACAAGGTTTCCTTCTGCGGGACATTAGAGTCCTGTTGCATGGCTCCAGGACATACCATATGGAAGGACTGGAGAGCAGGGTTCGAAGGATGGATCCCTGTACAGCATGCCTCGCATTCCCATTGGCTATGAGCGACAAGATATGTTTGATCTGCTGCCTCTGGAACACGCGACCCAGGGGGCTCAGTTGAAATGGCCTCTCCTGAGGATGCGTCATAATGTGCGTTTGGGTCCATGGAGACCTTGGAATGTGCTGGTTGTTCAGTGGCCCTGCGGAACTCTCCTACCTGAAATGTTTGATACATCCCAGTAAGAAAGCTGCCCATGTGGAGATGAGAGAGGTTTGGTTTGGTGCCTCAGAAAAGCCCCATGTGCTGGTCTACGAATACAGTCCTCTGAGAACGGAAACATGGAAACCAAAGCTAAGGTTCAGATTAGGGCCTGGGGGCCTGTCCATTTCAACCTTCTGTCTCTGGGGACACTGTGTGAGAGTCTAAGTGGAGATAGTTGCTCCGCTGGTGTCAGAGAGCCCCTCTTAGTCCAGGGTGGCCTATACTATTGATGGCCTCAGGGACCTTAGAGCTTTTCCCTAACCTGTAGGGTTGTGGTCAATGGATTGGGCACGCTTTCCTTGGAGAGGGCAGGCACAATCTTTCGCTGTTTGGTCCAGAGGCCCTAGCCTGGATGTTTAGTGGGTCCAGGCTGTGGGCACAGAAGTCTGAATACACAAACTCACCTTATGAGTGGCGCCTAGGGTATGGCAGGCCGGATGTACAGCCCGAGAGGGAGCTCCTGGGCCTCTGAAACAAGGGCGAGTGGGAGGCGTTCCTTCAGGCTTTTGTCTCTGGATGTTGTGTCCGGGATAGCCGTGGATTGGAGCGGTGGCCTCAGGTACTGTGGTAGAGTATCCCTCTCTGGGGATTTGTCCCAGCTCCCAAGAGTTTGGGGTCATTTGGTGGGAAGGGTGGAGTCGTGTTGTCTGGCTCATGGGTCTCTCCAAGAAAGGGATTCCAGAGCAGAGCTCCAGGTACGGGCGGGGCGACTGGAAAATTCAAACCGTGGTGAGGATTGGGTGCATAGGGGCTTGGCAAGCCCCATATGTGGGCTCTTGGTCCAGGCCCTGACAGGCCTTTCTTTGACATGGGGCTCATGCTGAGGGTCACAGTGTGAATTTGTGCCCAAGCAGCACTCAAGTTTGGGCGTGGCATCAGGGGCCATGAAGGTTTCTCCCACCCTGAAGGTGTGACTGCATGCCAAGAGCAAGCTTGACAGCCATGGGGAAGGAGGAGTTCTGTTTTGTGCTTGCTAAACCCAGCTGTGTGGAGAATTGATATAATGTCTAGGTTCAGATATCTGAAAACCAAGGTTAGGATGAGGTGACGGCATAAGACCATGGCGTGTCCGAAGTGCTGGGTGTGCAGCCAGCTGTCTCCTTGTCTGTCTGGACGTCTGGCTTCAGGCTGTGTCAGGCAGAGCATGAGTGCCCAGAGCAGCCTATCCAGTTCGGGTACCGTCGAGGCCCGAGCAGGTTGATCCTCATCTGGGTTTTCTGGAGAGCCCCACAGGGAAACGTTTTTCTTCCGTTGGGCAGACAGTGGGCTGGGTTTTGGTTCCGGAGTTCCTAGTCCGGAGGGCTTGTTTGCCAGGAGTGTGAGGAAGGAAGTCTGAAAACACAAGCTAGCGTGAGTTTTGGGACCGAGGGCACGGCAGGCCCACTCTGCAGAGGCTGAATCGAGATCTCCTGCACTGAGGTCATGTCAACTATGAGACGTGCCTCAGGCTAGAGTTCTTGTCCAGCATGGCCTCTTCCTGAAGGGTGTGGGGGCTTCATGAGGCCAGAAAGTTTTGCCTACGATGGGATTTGTGAACTGCTCCAAAACTGAAGGTTACCTTCTGCACGACAGTCGAGTCCTATTGGATGGTTCCAAGAGGCCCCATATGGAAAGACTCGAGAGCAGGTGTCTAAGCATGGATGCGTGGGAACGCCACCTCATATTCCCACTCTTTAGTCAGGACAAGGCAGGCTCAATCTGCGGGCTCCTGGGTGAGCTACCCAGAGGGGAGAGTTGAAATGGACTCTCCTGAAGATGAGTCCTACTGTGGCTTGGTGGCCTGGGAGACCTTGGAATGTGGAGGTGGCTCAGGGACTCTGCAGGATTCTCCAACATGAGGTGTTTGACACGGCTCCAACAAGGAAACTTCCCATGTGGAGACGAGAGGAGTTCTGTTCCGTGCCTCAGGAAAGCCCCATACCCTGTTCTTCGAACCAAAGCCTCTGAGGAGTGACACCTGGAAACCAAAGCAAGAGTTGAGACTACGGCCTAAAGGCCTGTCCGGCTCAACCTTCTATCTCTGTTGACATCTGTGTGCATGCATTCATGGATGTAGCTGCTCAGCTTGTGTCCGAATGCCCCTGTGAGTCCAGTGAGGCTCCCAGTAGTGGGATGTCCTCGGAGGCCTTGAGGTTTCTCATATTCTGGAGGTGTGTGGCCAAAGGAATGGACACAGTTTCCCAGGAGAGAGCAGGCACGGTCCTGTGGTATGGCTCCAGAGGACCCAGCCTAGAGGCTGTGTTTGCCAGGGCTGTGGGGACAGATGTCTGAAAAAGCAAACTTGGCTCAGCTAGGGGCCAATGTAATGGCAGGCCTGATCTCTAGTCCGTGAGGGGAGATCCTCTGGAAATCAAAGTAGGGCAAGTGGGAGGCAGTCACTCAGGCTTTTGTCTCTGGGTGTTGCGTTTACAGTGTCCGGTCAGGGTAGGGGTTGTCTCAGAGGCCGAGGAAGAGCCTTCCTCTCGGGGGATTGTCCAAGCTCCCAAGTGTTTGTGTTCATTCTGTGGGAATGAAGAGTACTGTTTTCTGCCACAGGGGACCCCCCAGGAGAGGGACTCTAGAGCACAGCAGTGGGTTCCCTCAACTGGAATACACACCATCTAGTTAGTCCTGGGTGCCTATGGGCATGGCAAGCCACATATGCGGGCTCTTGGTCCAGTCACTGAGAGGCATTACTTGAATAAGGTACTCATGCTGAGGGTCACAATGTGTGTTTGTGCCCAAGGCGGCCCTCAAGCTTGGGCGTGGCCTCATGGGCCATGCCGTTTTCTCCTACACTGAAGGTTTGACTCACTGCCAGCAGCAAGGTTTCTTGCCATGGGGTAGGAGCGGTTCTGACTTGTGCATCAGGTTACCCCCTGTGCAGGGATTGGAGATAAGGTCTAGGTTCCAGTGACTGAAAACCCAGGTTGGGAATGGATGGTGGCCTAAGGCAGTGGCGGGTCCAATGTGCTGGGTGTGCAGCCAGCTGTGTCGGTGTCTGTTGGAAGGTCTGGGCTCAGGCTATTTGCGACAGAGCATCACTGTTTAAGGTAGCCTATGCAATTGGGGTGTTGCCGAGGGCCAAGCAGTTTGATCCTCATTTGGGGTTTCTGGGCAGCGCCATAGACAATGTTTTTCTCATGGGAGGCAGGCACAGTGCTTCATTGTGGCCCCAGAATTCCCAGTAGGGAGGGTTTGTGGGCCAGGAGTGTGAGGACGGAAGTCTGAAAACACAAGCTAGTGTGAGGATTGGAGCCAAGGGCAGAGCAGGCCCACTCTTCAGAGGCTGAATCAAAATCTCCTGCATCTGAAGTCAGGCTGAGGATCAGACGTTGGCTGAGGCTGGAGTATGTGTCCATGATGGCACCTTCATGAAGTGGGGGCCTCATGAGGCCAAGGAAGTTTTCCCACGCTGAGTTTGGAGGTTGCCCCAAACCACAAGGTTTCCTTCTGCGGGACATTCGAGTCCTGTTGCATGGCTCCAGGACATACCATATGGAAGGACTGGAGAGCAGGGTTCGAAGGATGGATCCCTGTACAGAATGCCTCGCATTCCCATTGGCTATTAGCGACAAGATATGTTTGATCTGCTGCCTCTGGAACACGCGACCCAGGGGGCTCAGTTGAAATGGCCTCTCCTGAGGATGCGTCATAATGTGCGTTTGGGTCCATGGAGACCTTGGAATGTGCTGGTTGTTCAGTGGCCCTGCGGAACTCTCCTACCTGAAGTGTTTGATACATCCCAGTAAGAAAGCTGCCCATGTGGAGATGAGAGATGTTTGGTTTGGTGCCTCAGAAAAGCCCCATGTGCTGGTCTACGAAAACAGTCTTCTGAGAACGGAAACATGGAAACCAAAGCTAAGGTTCAGATTAGCGCCTGGGGGCCTGTCCATTTCAACCTTCTGTCTCTGGGGACACTGTGTGAGAGTCTAAGTGGAGATAGTTGCTCCGCTGGTGTCAGAGAGCCCCTCTTAGTCCAGGGTGGCCTATACTATTGATGGCCTCAGGGACCTTGGAGCTTTTCCCTAACCTGTAGGGTTGTGGTCAATGGATTGGGCACGCTTTCCTTGGAGAGGGCAGGCACAATCTTTCGCTGTTTGGACCAGAGGCCCTAGCCTGGATGTTGTGTGGGTCCAGGCTGTGGGCACAGAAGTCTGAATACACAAACTCAGCTTATGAGTGGCGCCTAGGGTATGGCAGGCCGGATGTACAGCCCGAGAGGGAGCTCCTGGGCCTCTGAAACAAGGGCGAGTGGGAGGCGTTCCTTCAGGCTTTTGTCTCTGGATGTTGTGTCCGGGATAGCCGTGGATTGGAGCGGTGGCCTCAGGTACTGTGGACGAGTATCCCTCTCTGGGGATTTGTCCCAGCACCCAAGAGATTGGGGTCATTTTGTGGGAAGGGTGGAGTCGTGTTGTCTGGCTCATGGGTCTCTCCAAGAAAGGGATTCCAGAGCAGAGCTCCAGGTACGGGCGGGGCGACTGGAAAATTCAAACCGTGGTGAGGATTGGGTGCATAGGGGCTTGGCAAGCCCCATATGTGGGCTCTTGGTCCAGGCCCTGACAGGCCTTTCTTTGACATGGGGCTCATGCTGAGGGTCACAGTGTGAATTTGTGCCCAAGCAGCACTCAAGTTTGGGCGTGGCATCAGGGGCCATGAAGGTTTCTCCCACCCTGAAGGTGTGACTGCATGCCAAGAGCAAGCTTGACAGCCATGGTGAAGGAGGAGTTCTGTTTTGTGCTTGCTAAACCCAGCTGTGTGGAGAATTGATATAATGTCTAGGTTCAGATATCTGAAAACCAAGGTTAGGATGAGGTGACGGCATAAGACCATGGCGTGTCCGAAGTGCTGGGTGTGCGGCCAGCTGTCTCCTTGTCTGTCTGGACGTCTGGCTTCAGGCTGTGTCAGGCAGAGCATGAGTGCCCAGAGCAGCCTATCCAGTTCGGGTACCGTCGAGGCCCGAGCAGGTTGATCCTCATCTGGGTTTTCTGGAGAGCCCCACAGGGAAACGTTTTTCTTCCGTTGGGCAGACACTGGGCTGGGTTTTGGTTCCGGAGTTCCTAGTCCGGAGGGCTTGTTTGCCAGGAGTGTGAGGAAGGAAGTCTGAAAACACAAGCTAGCGTGAGGTTTGGGACCGAGGGCACGGCAGGCCCACTCTGCAGAGGCTGAATCGAGATCTCCTGCACTGAGGTCATGTCAACTATGAGACGTGCCTCAGGCTAGAGTTCTTGTCCAGCATGGCCTCTTCATGAAGGGTGTGGGGGCTTCATGAGGCCAGAAAGTTTTGGCTACGATGGGATTTGTGAACTGCTCCAAAACTGAAGGTTACCTTCTGCACGACAGTCGAGTCCTATTGGATGGTTCCAAGAGGCCCCATATGGAAAGACTCGAGAGCAGGTGTCTAAGCAAGGATGCCTGGGAACGCCACCTCATATTCCCACTCTTTAGTCAGGACAAGGCAGGCTCAATCTGCGGGCTCCTGGGTGAGCTACCCAGAGGGGAGAGTTGAAATGGACTCTCCTGAAGATGAGTCCTACTGTGGCTTGGTGGCCTGGGAGACCTTGGAATGTGAAGGTGGCTCAGGGACTCTGCAGGATTCTCCAACATGAGTTGTTTGACACGGCTCCAACAAGGAAACTTCCCATGTGGAGACGAGAGGAGTTCTGTTCCGTGCCTCAGGAAAGCCCCATACCCTGTTCTTCGAACCAAAGCCTCTGAGGAGTGACACCTGGAAACCAAAGCAAGAGTTGAGACTACGGCCTAAAGGCCTGTCCGGCTCAACCTTCTATCTCTGTTGACATCTGTGTGCATGCATTCATGGATGTAGCTGCTCAGCTTGTGTCCGAATGCCCCTGTGAGTCCAGTGAGGCTCCCAGTAGTGGGATGTCCTCGGAGGCCTTGAGGTTTCTCATATTCTGGAGGTGTGTGGCCAAAGGAATGGACACAGTTTCCCAGGAGAGAGCAGGCACGGTCCTGTGGTATGGCTCCAGAGGACCCAGCCTAGAGGCTGTGTTTGCCAGGGCTGTGGGGACAGATGTCTGAAAAAGCAAACTTGGCTCAGCTAGGGGCCAATGTAATGGCAGGCCTGATCTCTAGTCCGTGAGGGGAGATCCTCTGGAAATCAAAGTAGGGCAAGTGGGAGGCAGTCACTCAGGCTTTTGTCTCTGGGTGTTGCGTTTACAGTGTCCGGTCAGGGTAGGGGTTGTCTCAGAGGCCGAGGAAGAGCCTTCCTCTCGGGGGATTGTCCAAGCTCCCAAGTGTTTGTGTTCATTCTGTGGGAATGATGAGTACTGTTTTCTGCCACAGGGGACCCCCCAGGAGAGGGACTCTAGAGCACAGCAGTGGGTTCCCTCAACTGGAATACACACCATCTAGTTAGTCCTGGGTGCCTATGGGCATGGCAAGCCACATATGCGGGCTCTTGGTCCAGTCACTGAGAGGCATTACTTGAATAAGGTACTCATGCTGAGGGTCACAATGTGTGTTTGTGCCCAAGGCGGCCCTCAAGCTTGGGCGTGGCCTCATGGGCCATGCCGTTTTCTCCTACACTGAAGGTTTGACTCACTGCCAGCAGCAAGGTTTCTTGCCATGGGGTAGGAGCGGTTCTGACTTGTGCATCAGGTTACCCCCTGTGCAGGGATTGGAGATAAGGTCTAGGTTCCAGTGACTGAAAACCCAGGTTGGGAATGGATGGTGGCCTAAGGCAGTGGCGGTTCCAATGTGCTGGGTGTGCAGCCAGCTGTGTCGGTGTCTGTTGGAAGGTCTGGGCTCAGGCTATTTGCGACAGAGCATCACTGTTTAAGGTAGCCTATGCAATTGGGGTGTTGCCGAGGGCCAAGCAGTTTGATCCTCATTTGGGGTTTCTGGGCAGCGCCATAGACAATGTTTTTCTCATGGGAGGCAGGCACAGTGCTTCATTGTGGCCCCAGAATTCCCAGTAGGGAGGGTTTGTGGGCCAGGAGTGTGAGGACGGAAGTCTGAAAACACAAGCTAGTGTGAGGATTGGAGCCAAGGGCAGAGCAGGCCCACTCTTCAGAGGCTGAATCAAAATCTCCTGCATCTGAAGTCAGGCTGAGGATCAGACGTTGGCTGAGGCTGGAGTATGTGTCCATGATGGCACCTTCATGAAGTGGGGGCCTCATGAGGCCAAGGAAGTTTTCCCACGCTGAGTTTGGAGGTTGCCCCAAACCACAAGGTTTCCTTCTGCGGGACATTCGAGTCCTGTTGCATGGCTCCAGGACATACCATATGGAAGGACTGGAGAGCAGGGTTCGAAGGATGGATCCCTGTACAGAATGCCTCGCATTCCCATTGGCTATTAGCGACAAGATATGTTTGATCTGCTGCCTCTGGAACACGCGACCCAGGGGGCTCAGTTGAAATGGCCTCTCCTGAGGATGCGTCATAATGTGCGTTTGGGTCCATGGAGACCTTGGAATGTGCTGGTTGTTCAGTGGCCCTGCGGAACTCTCCTACCTGAAGTGTTTGATACATCCCAGTAAGAAAGCTGCCCATGTGGAGATGAGAGAGGTTTGGTTTGGTGCCTCAGAAAAGCCCCATGTGCTGGTCTACGAAAACAGTCTTCTGAGAACGGAAACATGGAAACCAAAGCTAAGGTTCAGATTAGCGCCTGGGGGCCTGTCCATTTCAACCTTCTGTCTCTGGGGACACTGTGTGAGAGTCTAAGTGGAGATAGTTGCTCCGCTGGTGTCAGAGAGCCCCTCTTAGTCCAGGGTGGCCTATACTATTGATGGCCTCAGGGACCTTGGAGCTTTTCCCTAACCTGTAGGGTTGTGGTCAATGGATTGGGCACGCTTTCCTTGGAGAGGGCAGGCACAATCTTTCGCTGTTTGGACCAGAGGCCCTAGCCTGGATGTTGTGTGGGTCCAGGCTGTGGGCACAGAAGTCTGAATACACAAACTCAGCTTATGAGTGGCGCCTAGGGTATGGCAGGCCGGATGTACAGCCCGAGAGGGAGCTCCTGGGCCTCTGAAACAAGGGCGAGTGGGAGGCGTTCCTTCAGGCTTTTGTCTCTGGATGTTGTGTCCGGGATAGCCGTGGATTGGAGCGGTGGCCTCAGGTACTGTGGACGAGTATCCCTCTCTGGGGATTTGTCCCAGCACCCAAGAGATTGGGGTCATTTTGTGGGAAGGGTGGAGTCGTGTTGTCTGGCTCATGGGTCTCTCCAAGAAAGGGATTCCAGAGCAGAGCTCCAGGTACGGGCGGGGCGACTGGAAAATTCAAACCGTGGTGAGGATTGGGTGCATAGGGGCTTGGCAAGCCCCATATGTGGGCTCTTGGTCCAGGCCCTGACAGGCCTTTCTTTGACATGGGGCTCATGCTGAGGGTCACAGTGTGAATTTGTGCCCAAGCAGCACTCAAGTTTGGGCGTGGCATCAGGGGCCATGAAGGTTTCTCCCACCCTGAAGGTGTGACTGCATGCCAAGAGCAAGCTTGACAGCCATGGTGAAGGAGGAGTTCTGTTTTGTGCTTGCTAAACCCAGCTGTGTGGAGAATTGATATAATGTCTAGGTTCAGATATCTGAAAACCAAGGTTAGGATGAGGTGACGGCATAAGACCATGGCGTGTCCGAAGTGCTGGGTGTGCGGCCAGCTGTCTCCTTGTCTGTCTGGACGTCTGGCTTCAGGCTGTGTCAGGCAGAGCATGAGTGCCCAGAGCAGCCTATCCAGTTCGGGTACCGTCGAGGCCCGAGCAGGTTGATCCTCATCTGGGTTTTCTGGAGAGCCCCACAGGGAAACGTTTTTCTTCCGTTGGGCAGACAGTGGGCTGGGTTTTGGTTCCGGAGTTCCTAGTCCGGAGGGCTTGTTTGCCAGGAGTGTGAGGAAGGAAGTCTGAAAACACAAGCTAGCGTGAGTTTTGGGACCGAGGGCACGGCAGGCCCACTCTGCAGAGGCTGAATCGAGATCTCCTGCACTGAGGTCATGTCAACTATGAGACGTGCCTCAGGCTAGAGTTCTTGTCCAGCATGGCCTCTTCCTGAAGGGTGTGGGGGCTTCATGAGGCCAGAAAGTTTTGCCTACGATGGGATTTGTGAACTGCTCCAAAACTGAAGGTTACCTTCTGCACGACAGTCGAGTCCTATTGGATGGTTCCAAGAGGCCCCATATGGAAAGACTCGAGAGCAGGTGTCTAAGCATGGATGCGTGGGAACGCCACCTCATATTCCCACTCTTTAGTCAGGACAAGGCAGGCTCAATCTGCGGGCTCCTGGGTGAGCTACCCAGAGGGGAGAGTTGAAATGGACTCTCCTGAAGATGAGTCCTACTGTGGCTTGGTGGCCTGGGAGACCTTGGAATGTGGAGGTGGCTCAGGGACTCTGCAGGATTCTCCAACATGAGGTGTTTGACACGGCTCCAACAAGGAAACTTCCCATGTGGAGACGAGAGGAGTTCTGTTCCGTGCCTCAGGAAAGCCCCATACCCTGTTCTTCGAACCAAAGCCTCTGAGGAGTGACACCTGGAAACCAAAGCAAGAGTTGAGACTACGGCCTAAAGGCCTGTCCGGCTCAACCTTCTATCTCTGTTGACATCTGTGTGCATGCATTCATGGATGTAGCTGCTCAGCTTGTGTCCGAATGCCCCTGTGAGTCCAGTGAGGCTCCCAGTAGTGGGATGTCCTCGGAGGCCTTGAGGTTTCTCATATTCTGGAGGTGTGTGGCCAAAGGAATGGACACAGTTTCCCAGGAGAGAGCAGGCACGGTCCTGTGGTATGGCTCCAGAGGACCCAGCCTAGAGGCTGTGTTTGCCAGGGCTGTGGGGACAGATGTCTGAAAAAGCAAACTTGGCTCAGCTAGGGGCCAATGTAATGGCAGGCCTGATCTCTAGTCCGTGAGGGGAGATCCTCTGGAAATCAAAGTAGGGCAAGTGGGAGGCAGTCACTCAGGCTTTTGTCTCTGGGTGTTGCGTTTACAGTGTCCGGTCAGGGTAGGGGTTGTCTCAGAGGCCGAGGAAGAGCCTTCCTCTCGGGGGATTGTCCAAGCTCCCAAGTGTTTGTGTTCATTCTGTGGGAATGAAGAGTACTGTTTTCTGCCACAGGGGACCCCCCAGGAGAGGGACTCTAGAGCACAGCAGTGGGTTCCCTCAACTGGAATACACACCATCTAGTTAGTCCTGGGTGCCTATGGGCATGGCAAGCCACATATGCGGGCTCTTGGTCCAGTCACTGAGAGGCATTACTTGAATAAGGTACTCATGCTGAGGGTCACAATGTGTGTTTGTGCCCAAGGCGGCCCTCAAGCTTGGGCGTGGCCTCATGGGCCATGCCGTTTTCTCCTACACTGAAGGTTTGACTCACTGCCAGCAGCAAGGTTTCTTGCCATGGGGTAGGAGCGGTTCTGACTTGTGCATCAGGTTACCCCCTGTGCAGGGATTGGAGATAAGGTCTAGGTTCCAGTGACTGAAAACCCAGGTTGGGAATGGATGGTGGCCTAAGGCAGTGGCGGTTCCAATGTGCTGGGTGTGCAGCCAGCTGTGTCGGTGTCTGTTGGAAGGTCTGGGCTCAGGCTATTTGCGACAGAGCATCACTGTTTAAGGTAGCCTATGCAATTGGGGTGTTGCCGAGGGCCAAGCAGTTTGATCCTCATTTGGGGTTTCTGGGCAGCGCCATAGACAATGTTTTTCTCATGGGAGGCAGGCACAGTGCTTCATTGTGGCCCCAGAATTCCCAGTAGGGAGGGTTTGTGGGCCAGGAGTGTGAGGACGGAAGTCTGAAAACACAAGCTAGTGTGAGGATTGGAGCCAAGGGCAGAGCAGGCCCACTCTTCAGAGGCTGAATCAAAATCTCCTGCATCTGAAGTCAGGCTGAGGATCAGACGTTGGCTGAGGCTGGAGTATGTGTCCATGATGGCACCTTCATGAAGTGGGGGCCTCATGAGGCCAAGGAAGTTTTCCCACGCTGAGTTTGGAGGTTGCCCCAAACCACAAGGTTTCCTTCTGCGGGACATTCGAGTCCTGTTGCATGGCTCCAGGACATACCATATGGAAGGACTGGAGAGCAGGGTTCGAAGGATGGATCCCTGTACAGAATGCCTCGCATTCCCATTGGCTATTAGCGACAAGATATGTTTGATCTGCTGCCTCTGGAACACGCGACCCAGGGGGCTCAGTTGAAATGGCCTCTCCTGAGGATGCGTCATAATGTGCGTTTGGGTCCATGGAGACCTTGGAATGTGCTGGTTGTTCAGTGGCCCTGCGGAACTCTCCTACCTGAAGTGTTTGATACATCCCAGTAAGAAAGCTGCCCATGTGGAGATGAGAGAGGTTTGGTTTGGTGCCTCAGAAAAGCCCCATGTGCTGGTCTACGAAAACAGTCTTCTGAGAACGGAAACATGGAAACCAAAGCTAAGGTTCAGATTAGCGCCTGGGGGCCTGTCCATTTCAACCTTCTGTCTCTGGGGACACTGTGTGAGAGTCTAAGTGGAGATAGTTGCTCCGCTGGTGTCAGAGAGCCCCTCTTAGTCCAGGGTGGCCTATACTATTGATGGCCTCAGGGACCTTGGAGCTTTTCCCTAACCTGTAGGGTTGTGGTCAATGGATTGGGCACGCTTTCCTTGGAGAGGGCAGGCACAATCTTTCGCTGTTTGGACCAGAGGCCCTAGCCTGGATGTTGTGTGGGTCCAGGCTGTGGGCACAGAAGTCTGAATACACAAACTCAGCTTATGAGTGGCGCCTAGGGTATGGCAGGCCGGATGTACAGCCCGAGAGGGAGCTCCTGGGCCTCTGAAACAAGGGCGAGTGGGAGGCGTTCCTTCAGGCTTTTGTCTCTGGATGTTGTGTCCGGGATAGCCGTGGATTGGAGCGGTGGCCTCAGGTACTGTGGACGAGTATCCCTCTCTGGGGATTTGTCCCAGCACCCAAGAGATTGGGGTCATTTTGTGGGAAGGGTGGAGTCGTGTTGTCTGGCTCATGGGTCTCTCCAAGAAAGGGATTCCAGAGCAGAGCTCCAGGTACGGGCGGGGCGACTGGAAAATTCAAACCGTGGTGAGGATTGGGTGCATAGGGGCTTGGCAAGCCCCATATGTGGGCTCTTGGTCCAGGCCCTGACAGGCCTTTCTTTGACATGGGGCTCATGCTGAGGGTCACAGTGTGAATTTGTGCCCAAGCAGCACTCAAGTTTGGGCGTGGCATCAGGGGCCATGAAGGTTTCTCCCACCCTGAAGGTGTGACTGCATGCCAAGAGCAAGCTTGACAGCCATGGTGAAGGAGGAGTTCTGTTTTGTGCTTGCTAAACCCAGCTGTGTGGAGAATTGATATAATGTCTAGGTTCAGATATCTGAAAACCAAGGTTAGGATGAGGTGACGGCATAAGACCATGGCGTGTCCGAAGTGCTGGGTGTGCGGCCAGCTGTCTCCTTGTCTGTCTGGACGTCTGGCTTCAGGCTGTGTCAGGCAGAGCATGAGTGCCCAGAGCAGCCTATCCAGTTCGGGTACCGTCGAGGCCCGAGCAGGTTGATCCTCATCTGGGTTTTCTGGAGAGCCCCACAGGGAAACGTTTTTCTTCCGTTGGGCAGACACTGGGCTGGGTTTTGGTTCCGGAGTTCCTAGTCCGGAGGGCTTGTTTGCCAGGAGTGTGAGGAAGGAAGTCTGAAAACACAAGCTAGCGTGAGGTTTGGGACCGAGGGCACGGCAGGCCCACTCTGCAGAGGCTGAATCGAGATCTCCTGCACTGAGGTCATGTCAACTATGAGACGTGCCTCAGGCTAGAGTTCTTGTCCAGCATGGCCTCTTCATGAAGGGTGTGGGGGCTTCATGAGGCCAGAAAGTTTTGGCTACGATGGGATTTGTGAACTGCTCCAAAACTGAAGGTTACCTTCTGCACGACAGTCGAGTCCTATTGGATGGTTCCAAGAGGCCCCATATGGAAAGACTCGAGAGCAGGTGTCTAAGCAAGGATGCCTGGGAACGCCACCTCATATTCCCACTCTTTAGTCAGGACAAGGCAGGCTCAATCTGCGGGCTCCTGGGTGAGCTACCCAGAGGGGAGAGTTGAAATGGACTCTCCTGAAGATGAGTCCTACTGTGGCTTGGTGGCCTGGGAGACCTTGGAATGTGAAGGTGGCTCAGGGACTCTGCAGGATTCTCCAACATGAGTTGTTTGACACGGCTCCAACAAGGAAACTTCCCATGTGGAGACGAGAGGAGTTCTGTTCCGTGCCTCAGGAAAGCCCCATACCCTGTTCTTCGAACCAAAGCCTCTGAGGAGTGACACCTGGAAACCAAAGCAAGAGTTGAGACTACGGCCTAAAGGCCTGTCCGGCTCAACCTTCTATCTCTGTTGACATCTGTGTGCATGCATTCATGGATGTAGCTGCTCAGCTTGTGTCCGAATGCCCCTGTGAGTCCAGTGAGGCTCCCAGTAGTGGGATGTCCTCGGAGGCCTTGAGGTTTCTCATATTCTGGAGGTGTGTGGCCAAAGGAATGGACACAGTTTCCCAGGAGAGAGCAGGCACGGTCCTGTGGTATGGCTCCAGAGGACCCAGCCTAGAGGCTGTGTTTGCCAGGGCTGTGGGGACAGATGTCTGAAAAAGCAAACTTGGCTCAGCTAGGGGCCAATGTAATGGCAGGCCTGATCTCTAGTCCGTGAGGGGAGATCCTCTGGAAATCAAAGTAGGGCAAGTGGGAGGCAGTCACTCAGGCTTTTGTCTCTGGGTGTTGCGTTTACAGTGTCCGGTCAGGGTAGGGGTTGTCTCAGAGGCCGAGGAAGAGCCTTCCTCTCGGGGGATTGTCCAAGCTCCCAAGTGTTTGTGTTCATTCTGTGGGAATGAAGAGTACTGTTTTCTGCCACAGGGGACCCCCCAGGAGAGGGACTCTAGAGCACAGCAGTGGGTTCCCTCAACTGGAATACACACCATCTAGTTAGTCCTGGGTGCCTATGGGCATGGCAAGCCACATATGCGGGCTCTTGGTCCAGTCACTGAGAGGCATTACTTGAATAAGGTACTCATGCTGAGGGTCACAATGTGTGTTTGTGCCCAAGGCGGCCCTCAAGCTTGGGCGTGGCCTCATGGGCCATGCCGTTTTCTCCTACACTGAAGGTTTGACTCACTGCCAGCAGCAAGGTTTCTTGCCATGGGGTAGGAGCGGTTCTGACTTGTGCATCAGGTTACCCCCTGTGCAGGGATTGGAGATAAGGTCTAGGTTCCAGTGACTGAAAACCCAGGTTGGGAATGGATGGTGGCCTAAGGCAGTGGCGGTTCCAATGTGCTGGGTGTGCAGCCAGCTGTGTCGGTGTCTGTTGGAAGGTCTGGGCTCAGGCTATTTGCGACAGAGCATCACTGTTTAAGGTAGCCTATGCAATTGGGGTGTTGCCGAGGGCCAAGCAGTTTGATCCTCATTTGGGGTTTCTGGGCAGCGCCATAGACAATGTTTTTCTCATGGGAGGCAGGCACAGTGCTTCATTGTGGCCCCAGAATTCCCAGTAGGGAGGGTTTGTGGGCCAGGAGTGTGAGGACGGAAGTCTGAAAACACAAGCTAGTGTGAGGATTGGAGCCAAGGGCAGAGCAGGCCCACTCTTCAGAGGCTGAATCAAAATCTCCTGCATCTGAAGTCAGGCTGAGGATCAGACGTTGGCTGAGGCTGGAGTATGTGTCCATGATGGCACCTTCATGAAGTGGGGGCCTCATGAGGCCAAGGAAGTTTTCCCACGCTGAGTTTGGAGGTTGCCCCAAACCACAAGGTTTCCTTCTGCGGGACATTCGAGTCCTGTTGCATGGCTCCAGGACATACCATATGGAAGGACTGGAGAGCAGGGTTCGAAGGATGGATCCCTGTACAGAATGCCTCGCATTCCCATTGGCTATTAGCGACAAGATATGTTTGATCTGCTGCCTCTGGAACACGCGACCCAGGGGGCTCAGTTGAAATGGCCTCTCCTGAGGATGCGTCATAATGTGCGTTTGGGTCCATGGAGACCTTGGAATGTGCTGGTTGTTCAGTGGCCCTGCGGAACTCTCCTACCTGAAGTGTTTGATACATCCCAGTAAGAAAGCTGCCCATGTGGAGATGAGAGAGGTTTGGTTTGGTGCCTCAGAAAAGCCCCATGTGCTGGTCTACGAAAACAGTCTTCTGAGAACGGAAACATGGAAACCAAAGCTAAGGTTCAGATTAGCGCCTGGGGGCCTGTCCATTTCAACCTTCTGTCTCTGGGGACACTGTCTGAGAGTCTAAGTGGAGATAGTTGCTCCGCTGGTGTCAGAGAGCCCCTCTTAGTCCAGGGTGGCCTATACTATTGATGGCCTCAGGGACCTTGGAGCTTTTCCCTAACCTGTAGGGTTGTGGTCAATGGATTGGGCACGCTTTCCTTGGAGAGGGCAGGCACAATCTTTCGCTGTTTGGACCAGAGGCCCTAGCCTGGATGTTGTGTGGGTCCAGGCTGTGGGCACAGAAGTCTGAATACACAAACTCAGCTTATGAGTGGCGCCTAGGGTATGGCAGGCCGGATGTACAGCCCGAGAGGGAGCTCCTGGGCCTCTGAAACAAGGGCGAGTGGGAGGCGTTCCTTCAGGCTTTTGTCTCTGGATGTTGTGTCCGGGATAGCCGTGGATTGGAGCGGTGGCCTCAGGTACTGTGGACGAGTATCCCTCTCTGGGGATTTGTCCCAGCACCCAAGAGATTGGGGTCATTTTGTGGGAAGGGTGGAGTCGTGTTGTCTGGCTCATGGGTCTCTCCAAGAAAGGGATTCCAGAGCAGAGCTCCAGGTACGGGCGGGGCGACTGGAAAATTCAAACCGTGGTGAGGATTGGGTGCATAGGGGCTTGGCAAGCCCCACATGTGGGCTCTTGGTCCAGGCCCTGACAGGCCTTTCTTTGACATGGGGCTCATGCTGAGGGTCACAGTGTGAATTTGTGCCCAAGCAGCACTCAAGTTTGGGCGTGGCATCAGGGGCCATGAAGGTTTCTCCCACCCTGAAGGTGTGACTGCATGCCAAGAGCAAGCTTGACAGCCATGGTGAAGGAGGAGTTCTGTTTTGTGCTTGCTAAACCCAGCTGTGTGGAGAATTGATATAATGTCTAGGTTCAGATATCTGAAAACCAAGGTTAGGATGAGGTGACGGCATAAGACCATGGCGTGTCCGAAGTGCTGGGTGTGCGGCCAGCTGTCTCCTTGTCTGTCTGGACGTCTGGCTTCAGGCTGTGTCAGGCAGAGCATGAGTGCCCAGAGCAGCCTATCCAGTTCGGGTACCGTCGAGGCCCGAGCAGGTTGATCCTCATCTGGGTTTTCTGGAGAGCCCCACAGGGAAACGTTTTTCTTCCGTTGGGCAGACACTGGGCTGGGTTTTGGTTCCGGAGTTCCTAGTCCGGAGGGCTTGTTTGCCAGGAGTGTGAGGAAGGAAGTCTGAAAACACAAGCTAGCGTGAGGTTTGGGACCGAGGGCACGGCAGGCCCACTCTGCAGAGGCTGAATCGAGATCTCCTGCACTGAGGTCATGTCAACTATGAGACGTGCCTCAGGCTAGAGTTCTTGTCCAGCATGGCCTCTTCATGAAGGGTGTGGGGGCTTCATGAGGCCAGAAAGTTTTGGCTACGATGGGATTTGTGAACTGCTCCAAAACTGAAGGTTACCTTCTGCACGACAGTCGAGTCCTATTGGATGGTTCCAAGAGGCCCCATATGGAAAGACTCGAGAGCAGGTGTCTAAGCAAGGATGCCTGGGAACGCCACCTCATATTCCCACTCTTTAGTCAGGACAAGGCAGGCTCAATCTGCGGGCTCCTGGGTGAGCTACCCAGAGGGGAGAGTTGAAATGGACTCTCCTGAAGATGAGTCCTACTGTGGCTTGGTGGCCTGGGAGACCTTGGAATGTGAAGGTGGCTCAGGGACTCTGCAGGATTCTCCAACATGAGTTGTTTGACACGGCTCCAACAAGGAAACTTCCCATGTGGAGACGAGAGGAGTTCTGTTCCGTGCCTCAGGAAAGCCCCATACCCTGTTCTTCGAACCAAAGCCTCTGAGGAGTGACACCTGGAAACCAAAGCAAGAGTTGAGACTACGGCCTAAAGGCCTGTCCGGCTCAACCTTCTATCTCTGTTGACATCTGTGTGCATGCATTCATGGATGTAGCTGCTCAGCTTGTGTCCGAATGCCCCTGTGAGTCCAGTGAGGCTCCCAGTAGTGGGATGTCCTCGGAGGCCTTGAGGTTTCTCATATTCTGGAGGTGTGTGGCCAAAGGAATGGACACAGTTTCCCAGGAGAGAGCAGGCACGGTCCTGTGGTATGGCTCCAGAGGACCCAGCCTAGAGGCTGTGTTTGCCAGGGCTGTGGGGACAGATGTCTGAAAAAGCAAACTTGGCTCAGCTAGGGGCCAATGTAATGGCAGGCCTGATCTCTAGTCCGTGAGGGGAGATCCTCTGGAAATCAAAGTAGGGCAAGTGGGAGGCAGTCACTCAGGCTTTTGTCTCTGGGTGTTGCGTTTACAGTGTCCGGTCAGGGTAGGGGTTGTCTCAGAGGCCGAGGAAGAGCCTTCCTCTCGGGGGATTGTCCAAGCTCCCAAGTGTTTGTGTTCATTCTGTGGGAATGAAGAGTACTGTTTTCTGCCACAGGGGACCCCCCAGGAGAGGGACTCTAGAGCACAGCAGTGGGTTCCCTCAACTGGAATACACACCATCTAGTTAGTCCTGGGTGCCTATGGGCATGGCAAGCCACATATGCGGGCTCTTGGTCCAGTCACTGAGAGGCATTACTTGAATAAGGTACTCATGCTGAGGGTCACAATGTGTGTTTGTGCCCAAGGCGGCCCTCAAGCTTGGGCGTGGCCTCATGGGCCATGCCGTTTTCTCCTACACTGAAGGTTTGACTCACTGCCAGCAGCAAGGTTTCTTGCCATGGGGTAGGAGCGGTTCTGACTTGTGCATCAGGTTACCCCCTGTGCAGGGATTGGAGATAAGGTCTAGGTTCCAGTGACTGAAAACCCAGGTTGGGAATGGATGGTGGCCTAAGGCAGTGGCGGTTCCAATGTGCTGGGTGTGCAGCCAGCTGTGTCGGTGTCTGTTGGAAGGTCTGGGCTCAGGCTATTTGCGACAGAGCATCACTGTTTAAGGTAGCCTATGCAATTGGGGTGTTGCCGAGGGCCAAGCAGTTTGATCCTCATTTGGGGTTTCTGGGCAGCGCCATAGACAATGTTTTTCTCATGGGAGGCAGGCACAGTGCTTCATTGTGGCCCCAGAATTCCCAGTAGGGAGGGTTTGTGGGCCAGGAGTGTGAGGACGGAAGTCTGAAAACACAAGCTAGTGTGAGGATTGGAGCCAAGGGCAGAGCAGGCCCACTCTTCAGAGGCTGAATCAAAATCTCCTGCATCTGAAGTCAGGCTGAGGATCAGACGTTGGCTGAGGCTGGAGTATGTGTCCATGATGGCACCTTCATGAAGTGGGGGCCTCATGAGGCCAAGGAAGTTTTCCCACGCTGAGTTTGGAGGTTGCCCCAAACCACAAGGTTTCCTTCTGCGGGACATTCGAGTCCTGTTGCATGGCTCCAGGACATACCATATGGAAGGACTGGAGAGCAGGGTTCGAAGGATGGATCCCTGTACAGAATGCCTCGCATTCCCATTGGCTATTAGCGACAAGATATGTTTGATCTGCTGCCTCTGGAACACGCGACCCAGGGGGCTCAGTTGAAATGGCCTCTCCTGAGGATGCGTCATAATGTGCGTTTGGGTCCATGGAGACCTTGGAATGTGCTGGTTGTTCAGTGGCCCTGCGGAACTCTCCTACCTGAAGTGTTTGATACATCCCAGTAAGAAAGCTGCCCATGTGGAGATGAGAGATGTTTGGTTTGGTGCCTCAGAAAAGCCCCATGTGCTGGTCTACGAAAACAGTCTTCTGAGAACGGAAACATGGAAACCAAAGCTAAGGTTCAGATTAGCGCCTGGGGGCCTGTCCATTTCAACCTTCTGTCTCTGGGGACACTGTGTGAGAGTCTAAGTGGAGATAGTTGCTCCGCTGGTGTCAGAGAGCCCCTCTTAGTCCAGGGTGGCCTATACTATTGATGGCCTCAGGGACCTTGGAGCTTTTCCCTAACCTGTAGGGTTGTGGTCAATGGATTGGGCACGCTTTCCTTGGAGAGGGCAGGCACAATCTTTCGCTGTTTGGACCAGAGGCCCTAGCCTGGATGTTGTGTGGGTCCAGGCTGTGGGCACAGAAGTCTGAATACACAAACTCAGCTTATGAGTGGCGCCTAGGGTATGGCAGGCCGGATGTACAGCCCGAGAGGGAGCTCCTGGGCCTCTGAAACAAGGGCGAGTGGGAGGCGTTCCTTCAGGCTTTTGTCTCTGGATGTTGTGTCCGGGATAGCCGTGGATTGGAGCGGTGGCCTCAGGTACTGTGGACGAGTATCCCTCTCTGGGGATTTGTCCCAGCACCCAAGAGATTGGGGTCATTTTGTGGGAAGGGTGGAGTCGTGTTGTCTGGCTCATGGGTCTCTCCAAGAAAGGGATTCCAGAGCAGAGCTCCAGGTACGGGCGGGGCGACTGGAAAATTCAAACCGTGGTGAGGATTGGGTGCATAGGGGCTTGGCAAGCCCCATATGTGGGCTCTTGGTCCAGGCCCTGACAGGCCTTTCTTTGACATGGGGCTCATGCTGAGGGTCACAGTGTGAATTTGTGCCCAAGCAGCACTCAAGTTTGGGCGTGGCATCAGGGGCCATGAAGGTTTCTCCCACCCTGAAGGTGTGACTGCATGCCAAGAGCAAGCTTGACAGCCATGGGGAAGGAGGAGTTCTGTTTTGTGCTTGCTAAACCCAGCTGTGTGGAGAATTGATATAATGTCTAGGTTCAGATATCTGAAAACCAAGGTTAGGATGAGGTGACGGCATAAGACCATGGCGTGTCCGAAGTGCTGGGTGTGCGGCCAGCTGTCTCCTTGTCTGTCTGGACGTCTGGCTTCAGGCTGTGTCAGGCAGAGCATGAGTGCCCAGAGCAGCCTATCCAGTTCGGGTACCGTCGAGGCCCGAGCAGGTTGATCCTCATCTGGGTTTTCTGGAGAGCCCCACAGGGAAACGTTTTTCTTCCGTTGGGCAGACACTGGGCTGGGTTTTGGTTCCGGAGTTCCTAGTCCGGAGGGCTTGTTTGCCAGGAGTGTGAGGAAGGAAGTCTGAAAACACAAGCTAGCGTGAGGTTTGGGACCGAGGGCACGGCAGGCCCACTCTGCAGAGGCTGAATCGAGATCTCCTGCACTGAGGTCATGTCAACTATGAGACGTGCCTCAGGCTAGAGTTCTTGTCCAGCATGGCCTCTTCATGAAGGGTGTGGGGGCTTCATGAGGCCAGAAAGTTTTGGCTACGATGGGATTTGTGAACTGCTCCAAAACTGAAGGTTACCTTCTGCACGACAGTCGAGTCCTATTGGATGGTTCCAAGAGGCCCCATATGGAAAGACTCGAGAGCAGGTGTCTAAGCAAGGATGCCTGGGAACGCCACCTCATATTCCCACTCTTTAGTCAGGACAAGGCAGGCTCAATCTGCGGGCTCCTGGGTGAGCTACCCAGAGGGGAGAGTTGAAATGGAATCTCCTGAAGATGAGTCCTACTGTGGCTTGGTGGCCTGGGAGACCTTGGAATGTGAAGGTGGCTCAGGGACTCTGCAGGATTCTCCAACATGAGTTGTTTGACACGGCTCCAACAAGGAAACTTCCCATGTGGAGACGAGAGGAGTTCTGTTCCGTGCCTCAGGAAAGCCCCATACCCTGTTCTTCGAACCAAAGCCTCTGAGGAGTGACACCTGGAAACCAAAGCAAGAGTTGAGACTACGGCCTAAAGGCCTGTCCGGCTCAACCTTCTATCTCTGTTGACATCTGTGTGCATGCATTCATGGATGTAGCTGCTCAGCTTGTGTCCGAATGCCCCTGTGAGTCCAGTGAGGCTCCCAGTAGTGGGATGTCCTCGGAGGCCTTGAGGTTTCTCATATTCTGGAGGTGTGTGGCCAAAGGAATGGACACAGTTTCCCAGGAGAGAGCAGGCACGGTCCTGTGGTATGGCTCCAGAGGACCCAGCCTAGAGGCTGTGTTTGCCAGGGCTGTGGGGACAGATGTCTGAAAAAGCAAACTTGGCTCAGCTAGGGGCCAATGTAATGGCAGGCCTGATCTCTAGTCCGTGAGGGGAGATCCTCTGGAAATCAAAGTAGGGCAAGTGGGAGGCAGTCACTCAGGCTTTTGTCTCTGGGTGTTGCGTTTACAGTGTCCGGTCAGGGTAGGGGTTGTCTCAGAGGCCGAGGAAGAGCCTTCCTCTCGGGGGATTGTCCAAGCTCCCAAGTGTTTGTGTTCATTCTGTGGGAATGAAGAGTACTGTTTTCTGCCACAGGGGACCCCCCAGGAGAGGGACTCTAGAGCACAGCAGTGGGTTCCCTCAACTGGAATACACACCATCTAGTTAGTCCTGGGTGCCTATGGGCATGGCAAGCCACATATGCGGGCTCTTGTTCCAGTCACTGAGAGGCGTTACTTGATTAAGGTACTCACACTGAGGGTCACAATGTGTGTTTGTGCCCAAGGCGGCCCTCACGCTTGGGCGTGGCCTCATGGGCCATGCCGTTTTCTCCTACACTGGAGGTTTGACTCACTGCCAGCAGCAAGGTTTCTTGCCATGGGGAAGGAGGGGTTCTGATTGTGCATCAGGTTCCCCCCTGTGCAGGGATTGGAGATAAGGTCTAGGTTCCGATGACTGAAAACCCAGGTTGGGAATGGATGGTGGCCTAAGGCAGTGGCGGGTCCAATGTGCTGGGTGTGCAGCCAGCTGTATCAGTGTCTGTTGGAAGGTCTGGGCTCAGGCTATTTGCGACAGAGCATCACTGTTTAAGGTAGCCTATGCAATTGGGGTGTTGCCGAGGGCCAAGCAGTTTGATCCTCATTTGGGGTTTCTGGGCAGCGCCATAGACAATGTTTTTCTCCTAGGAGGCAGGCACAGTGCTTCATTGTGGCCCCAGAATTCCCAGTAGGGAGGGTTTGTGGGCCAGGAGTGTGAGGACGGAAGTCTGAAAACACAAGCTAGTGTGAGGATTGGAGCCAAGGGCAGAGCAGGCCCACTCTGCAGAGGCTGAATCAAAATCTCCTGCATCTGAAGTCAGGCTGAGGATCAGACGATGGCTGAGGCTGGAGTATGTGTCCATGATGGCACCTTCATGAAGTGTTGGCCTCATGAGGCCAAGGAAGTTTTCCCACGCTGAGTTTGGAGGTTGCCCCAAACCACAAGGTTTCCTTCTGCGGGACATTCGAGTCCTGTTGCATGGCTCCAGGACATACCATATGGAAGGACTGGAGAGCAGGGTTCGAAGGATGGATCCCTGTACAGCATGCCTCGCATTCCCATTGGCTATTAGCGACAAGATATGTTTGATCTGCTGCCTCTGGAACACGCGACCCAGGGGGCTCAGTTGAAATGGCCTCTCCTGAGGATGCGTCATAATGTGCGTTTGGGTCCATGGAGACCTTGGAATGTGCTGGTTGTTCAGTGGCCCTGCGGAACTCTCCTACCTGAAGTGTTTGATACATCCCAGTAAGAAAGCTGCCCATGTGGAGATGAGAGATGTTTGGTTTGGTGCCTCAGAAAAGCCCCATGTGCTGGTCTACGAAAACAGTCCTCTGAGAACGGAAACATGGAAACCAAAGCTAAGGTTCAGATTAGGGCCTGGGGGCCTGTCCATTTCAACCTTCTGTCTCTGGGGACACTGTGTGAGAGTCTAAGTGGAGATAGTTGCTCCGCTGGTGTCAGAGAGCCCCTCTTAGTCCAGGGTGGCCTATACTATTGATGGCCTCAGGGACCTTGGAGCTTTTCCCTAACCTGTAGGGTTGTGTTCAATGGATTGGGCACATTTTCCTTGGAGAGGGCAGGCACAATCTTTCGCTGTTTGGTCCAGAGGCCCTAGCCTGGATGTTGGGTGGGTCCAGGCTGTGGGCACAGAAGTCTGAATACACAAACTCAGCTTATGAGTGGCGCCTAGGGTATGGCAGGCCGGATGTACAGCCCGAGAGGGAGCTCCTGGGCCTCTGAAACAAGGGCGAGTGGGAGGCGTTCCTTTAGGCTTTTGTCTCTGGATGTTGTGTCCGGGATAGCCGTGGATTGGAGCGGTGGCCTCAGGTACTGTGGACGAGTATCCCTCTCTGGGGATTTGTCCCAGCTGACAAGAGTTTGGGGTCATTTTGTGGGAAGGGTGGAGTCGTGTTGTCTGGCTCATGGGTCTCTCCAAGAAAGGGATTCCAGAGCAGAGCTCCAGGTACGGGCGGGGCGACTGGAAAATTCAAACACTGGTGAGGACTGTGTGCATAGGGGCTTGGCAAGCCCCATATGTGGGCTCTTGGTCCAGGCCCTGACAGGCCTTTCTTTGACATGGGGCTCATGCTGAGGGTCACAGTGTGAATTTGTGCCCAAGCAGCACTCAAGTTTGGGCGTGGCATCAGGGGCCATGAAGGTTTCTCCCACCCTGAAGGTGTGACTCCATGCCAAGAGCAAGCTTGACAGCCATGGGGAAGGAGGAGTTCTGTTTTGTGCTTGCTATACCCAGCTGTGTGGAGAATTGATATAATGTCTAGGTTCAGATATCTGAAAACCAAGGTTAGGATGAGGTGACGGCATAAGACCATGGCGTGTCCGAAGTGCTGGGTGTGCGGCCAGCTGTCTCCTTGTCTGTCTGGACGTCTGGCTTCAGGCTGTGTCAGGCAGAGCATGAGTGCCCAGAGCAGCCTATCCAGTTCGGGTACCGTCGAGGCCCGAGCAGGTTGATCCTCATCTGGGTTTTCTGGAGAGCCCCACAGGGAAACGTTTTTCTTCCATTGGGCAGACACTGGGCTGGGTTTTGGTTCTGGAGTTCCTAGTCCGGAGGGCTTGTTTGCCAGGAGTGTGAGGAAGGAAGTCTGAAAACACAAGCTAGCGTGAGGTTTGGGACCGAGGGCACGGCAGGCCCACTCTGCAGAGGCTGAATCGAGATCTCCTGCACTGAGGTCATGTCAACTATGAGACGTGCCTCAGGCTAGAGTTCTTGTCCAGCATGGCCTCTTCCTGAAGGGTGTGGGGGCTTCATGAGGCCAGAAAGTTTTGCCTACGATGGGATTTGTGAACTGCTCCAAAACTGAAGGTTACCTTCTGCACGACAGTCGAGTCCTATTGGATGGTTCCAAGAGGCCCCATATGGAAAGACTCGAGAGCAGGTGTCTAAGCATGGATGCCTGGGAACGCCACCTCATATTCCCACTCTTTAGTCAGGACAAGGCAGGCTCAATCTGCGGGCTCCTGGGTGAGCTACCCAGAGGGGAGAGTTGAAATGGACTCTCCTGAAGATGAGTCCTACTGTGGCTTGGTGGCCTGGGAGACCTTGCAATGTGGAGGTGGCTCAGGGACTCTGCAGGATTCTCCAACATGAGGTGTTTGACACGGCTCCAACAAGGAAACTTCCCATGTGGAGACGAGAGGAGTTCTGTTCCGTGCCTCAGGAAAGCCCCATACCCTGTTCTTCGAACCAAAGCCTCTGAGGAGTGACACCTGGAAACCAAAGCAAGAGTTGAGACTACGGCCTAAAGGCCTGTCCGGCTCAACCTTCTATCTCTGTTGACATCTGTGTGCATGCATTCATGGATGTAGCTGCTCAGCTTGTGTCCGAATGCCCCTGTGAGTCCAGTGAGGCTCCCAGTAGTGGGATGTCCTCGGAGGCCTTGAGGTTTCTCATATTCTGGAGGTGTGTGGCCAAAGGAATGGACACAGTTTCCCAGGAGAGAGCAGGCACGGTCCTGTGGTATGGCTCCAGAGGACCCAGCCTAGAGGCTGTGTTTGCCAGGGCTGTGGGGACAGATGTCTGAAAAAGCAAACTTGGCTCAGCTAGGGGCCAATGTAATGGCAGGCCTGATCTCTAGTCCGTGAGGGGAGATCCTCTGGAAATCAAAGTAGGGCAAGTGGGAGGCAGTCACTCAGGCTTTTGTCTCTGGGTGTTGCGTTTACAGTGTCCGGTCAGGGTAGGGGTTGTCTCAGAGGCCGAGGAAGAGCCTTCCTCTCGGGGGATTGTCCAAGCTCCCAAGTGTTTGTGTTCATTCTGTGGGAATGAAGAGTACTGTTTTCTGCCACAGGGGAACCCCCAGGAGAGGGACTCTAGAGCACAGCAGTGGGTTCCCTCAACTGGAATACACACCATCTAGTTAGTCCTGGGTGCCTATGGGCATGGCAAGCCACATATGCGGGCTCTTGTTCCAGTCACTGAGAGGCGTTACTTGATTAAGGTACTCACGCTGAGGGTCACAATGTGTGTTTGTGCCCAAGGCGGCCCTCACGCTTGGGCGTGGCCTCATGGGCCATGCCGTTTTCTCCTACACTGAAGGTTAGACTCACTGCCAGCAGCAAGGTTTCTTGCCATGGGGTAGGAGGGGTTCTGACTTGTGCATCAGGTTCCCCCCTGTGCAGGGATTGGAGATAAGGTCTAGGTTCCAATGACTGAAAACCCAGGTTGGGAATGGATGGTGGCCTAAGGCAGTGGCGGTTCCAATGTGCTGGGTGTGCAGCCAGCTGTGTCGGTGTCTGTTGGAAGGTCTGGGCTCAGGCTATTTGCGACAGAGCATCACTGTTTAAGGTAGCCTATGCAATTGGGGTGTTGCCGAGGGCCAAGCAGTTTGATCCTCATTTGGGGTTTCTGGGCAGCGCCATAGACAATGTTTTTCTCCTGGGAGGCAGGCACAGTGCTTCATTGTGGCCCCAGAATTCCCAGTAGGGAGGGTTTGTGGGCCAGGAGTGTGAGGACGGAAGTCTGAAAACACAAGCTACTGTGAGGATTGGAGCCAAGGGCAGAGCAGGCCCACTCTGCAGAGGCTGAATCAAAATCTCCTGCATCTGAAGTCAGGCTGAGGATCAGTTGTTGGCTGAGGCTGGAGGATGTGTCCATGATGGCACCTTCATGAAGTGGGGGCCTCATGAGGCCAAGGAAGTTTTCCCACGCTGAGTTTGGAGGTTGCCCCAAACCACAAGGTTTCCTTCTGCGGGACATTCGAGTCCTGTTGCATGGCTCCAGGACATACCATATGGAAGGACTGGAGAGCAGGGTTCGAAGGATGGATCCCTGTACAGAATGCCTCGCATTCCCATTGGCTATTAGCGACAAGATAAGTTTGATCTGCTGCCTCTGGAACACGCGACCCAGGGGGCTGAGTTGAAATGGCCTCTCCTGAGGATGCGTCATAATGTGCGTTTGGGTCCATGGAGACCTTGGAATGTGCTGGTTGTTCAGTGGCCCTGCGGAACTCTCCTACCTGAAGTGTTTGATACATCCCAGTAAGAAAGCTGCCCATGTGGAGATGAGAGAGGTTTGGTTTGGTGCCTCAGAAAAGCCCCATGTGCTGGTCTACGAAAACAGTCCTCTGAGAACGGAAACATGGAAACCAAAGCTAAGGTTCAGATTAGGGCCTGGGGGCCTGTCCATTTCAACCTTCTGTCTCTGGGGACACTGTGTGAGAGTCTAAGTGGAGATAGTTGCTCCGCTGGTGTCAGAGAACACCTCTTAGTCCAGGGTGGCCTATACTATTGATGGCCTCAGGGACCTTGGAGCTTTTCCCTAACCTGTAGGGTTGTGGTCAATGGATTGGGCACACTTTCCTTGGAGAGGGCAGGCACAATCTTTCGCTGTTTGGTCCAGAGGCCCTAGCCTGGATGTTGTGTGGGTCCAGGCTGTGGGCACAGAAGTCTGAATACACAAACTCAGCTTATGAGTGGCGCCTAGGGTATGGCAGGCCGGATGTACAGCCCGAGAGGGAGCTCCTGGGCCTCTGAAACAAGGGCGAGTGGGAGGCGTTCCTTCAGGCTTTTGTCTCTGGATGTTGTGTCCGGGATAGCCGTGGATTGGAGCGGTGGCCTCAGGTACTGTGGTAGAGTATCCCTCTCTGGGGATTTGTCCCAGCTCCCAAGAGTTTGGGGTCATTTTGTGGGAAGGGTGGAGTCGTGTTGTCTGGCTCATGGGTCTCTACAAGAAAGGGATTCCAGAGCAGAGCTCCAGGTACGGGCGGGGCGACTGGAAAATTCAAACCGTGGTGAGGATTGGGTGCATAGGGGCTTGGCAAGCCCCATATGTGGGCTCTTGGTCCAGGCCCTGACAGGCCTTTCTTTGACATGGGGCTCATGCTGAGGGTCACAGTGTGAATTTGTGCCCAAGCAGCACTCAAGTTTGGGCGTGGCATCAGGGGCCATGAAGGTTTCTCCCACCCTGAAGGTGTGACTCCATGCCAAGAGCAAGCTTGACAGCCATGGGGAAGGAGGAGTTCTGTTTTGTGCTTGCTATACCCAGCTGTGTGGAGAATTGATATAATGTCTAGGTTCAGATATCTGAAAACCAAGGTTAGGATGAGGTGACGGCATAAGACCATGGCGTGTCCGAAGTGCTGGGTGTGCGGCCAGCTGTCTCCTTGTCTGTCTGGACGTCTGGCTTCAGGCTGTGTCAGGCAGAGCATGAGTGCCCAGAGCAGCCTATCCAGTTCGGGTACCGTCGAGGCCCGAGCAGGTTGATCCTCATCTGGGTTTTCTGGAGAGCCCCACAGGGAAACGTTTTTCTTCCGTTGGGCAGACACTGGGCTGGGTTTTGGTTCCGGAGTTCCTAGTCCGGAGGGCTTGTGTGCCAGGAGTGTGAGGAAGGAAGTCTGAAAACACAAGCTAGCGTGAGGTTTGGGACCGAGGGCACGGCAGGCCCACTCTGCAGAGGCTGAATCGAGATCTCCTGCACTGAGGTCATGTCAACTATGAGACGTGCCTCAGGCTAGAGTTCTTGTCCAGCATGGCCTCTTCCTGAAGGGTGTGGGGGCTTCATGAGGCCAGAAAGTTTTGGCTACGATGGGATTTGTGAACTGCTCCAAAACTGAAGGTTACCTTCTGCACGACAGTCGAGTCCTATTGGATGGTTCCAAGAGGCCCCATATGGAAAGACTCGAGAGCAGGTGTCTAAGCATGGATGCCTGGGAACGCCACCTCATATTCCCACTCTTTAGTCAGGACAAGGCAGGCTCAATCTGCGGGCTCCTGGGTGAGCTACCCAGAGGGGAGAGTTGAAATGGACTCTCCTGAAGATGAGTCCTACTGAGGCTTGGTGGCCTGGGAGACCTTGCAATGTGGAGGTGGCTCAGGGACTCTGCAGGATTCTCCAACATGAGGTGTTTGACACGGCTCCAACAAGGAAACTTCCCATGTGGAGACGAGAGGAGTTCTGTTCCGTGCCTCAGGAAAGGCCCATACCCTGTTCTTCGAACCAAAGCCTCTGAGGAGTGACACCTGGAAACCAAAGCAAGAGTTGAGACTACGGCCTAAAGGCCTGTCCGGCTCAACCTTCTATCTCTGTTGACATCTGTGTGCATGCATTCATGGATGTAGCTGCTCAGCTTGTGTCCGAATGCCCCTGTGAGTCCAGTGAGGCTCCCAGTAGTGGGATGTCCTCGGAGGCCTTGAGGTTTCTCATATGCTGGAGGTGTGTGGCCAAAGGAATGGACACAGTTTCCCAGGAGAGAGCAGGCACGGTCCTGAGGTATGGCTCCAGAGGACCCAGCCTAGAGGCTGTGTTTGCCAGGGCTGTGGGGACAGATGTCTGAAAAAGCAAACTTGGCTCAGCTAGGGGCCAATGTAATGGCAGGCCTGATCTCTAGTCCGTGAGGGGAGATCCTCTGGAAATCAAAGTAGGGCAAGTGGGAGGCAGTCACTCAGGATTTTGTCTCTGGGTGTTGCGTTTACAGTGTCCGGTCAGGGTAGGGGTTGTCTCAGAGGCCGAGGAAGAGCCTTCCTCTCGGGGGATTGTCCAAGCTCCCAAGTGTTTGTGTTCATTCTGTGGGAATATAGAGTACTGTTTTCTGCCACAGGGGACCCCACAGGAGAGGGACTCTAGAGCACAGCAGTGGGTTCCCTCAACTGGAATACACACCATCTAGTTAGTCCTGGGTGCCTATGGGCATGGCAAGCCACATATGCGGGCTCTTGGTCCAGTCACTGAGAGGCATTACTTGAATAAGGTACTCATGCTGAGGGTCACAATGTGTGTTTGTGCCCAAGGCGGCCCTCACGCTTGGGCGTGGCCTCATGGGCCATGCCGTTTTCTCCTACACTGAAGGTTTGACTCACTGCCAGCAGCAAGGTTTCTTGCCATGGGGAAGGAGGGGTTCTGACTTGTGCATCAGGTTCCCCCCTGTGCAGGGATTGGAGATAAGGTCTAGTTTCCGATGACTGAAAACCCAGGTTGGGAATGGATGGTGGCCTAAGGCAGTGGCGGTTCCAATGTGCTGGGTGTGCAGCCAGCTGTGTCGGTGTCTGTTGGAAGGTCTGGGCTCAGGCTATTTGCGACAGAGCATCACTGTTTAAGGTAGCCTATGCAATTGGGGTGTTGCCGAGGGCCAAGCAGTTTGATCCTCATTTGGGGTTTCTGGGCAGCGCCATAGACAATGTTTTTCTCCTGGGAGGCAGGCACAGTGCTTCATTGTGGCCCCAGAATTCCCAGTAGGGAGGGTTTGTGGGCCAGGAGTGTGAGGACGGAAGTCTGAAAACACAAGCTAGTGTGAGGATTGGAGCCAAGGGCAGAGCAGGCCCACTCTTCAGAGGCTGAATCAAAATCTCCTGCATCTGAAGTCAGGCTGAGGATCAGACGTTGGCTGAGGCTGGAGTATGTGTCCATGATGGCACCTTCATTGAGTGGGGGCCTCATGAGGCCAAGGAAGTTTTCCCACGCTGAGTTTGGAGGTTGCCCCAAACCACAAGGTTTCCTTCTGCGGGACATTCGAGTCCTGTTGCATGGCTCCAGGACATACCATATGGAAGGACTGGAGAGCAGGGTTCGAAGGATGGATCCCTGTACAGCATGCCTCGCATTCCCATTGGCTATTAGCGACAAGATATGTTTGATCTGCTGCCTCTGGAACACGCGACCCAGGGGGCTCAGTTGAAATGGCCTCTCCTGAGGATGCGTCATAATGTGCGTTTGGGTCCATGGAGACCTTGGAATGTGCTGGTTGTTCAGTGGCCCTGCGGAACTCTCCTACCTGAAGTGTTTGATACATCCCAGTAAGAAAGCTGCCCATGTGGAGATGAGAGATGTTTGGTTTGGTGCCTCAGAAAAGCCCCATGTGCTGGTCTACGAAAACAGTCCTCTGAGAACGGAAACATGGAAACCAAAGCTAAGGTTCAGATTAGCGCCTGGGGGCCTGTCCATTTCAACCTTCTGTCTCTGGGGACACTGTGTGAGAGTCTAAGTGGAGATAGTTGCTCCGCTGGTGTCAGAGAGCCCCTCTTAGTCCAGGGTGGCCTATACTATTGATGGCCTCAGGGACCTTGGAGCTTTTCCCTAACCTGTAGGGTTGTGGTCAATGGATTGGGCACGCTTTCCTTGGAGAGGGCAGGCACAATCTTTCGCTGTTTGGTCCAGAGGCCCTAGCCTGGATGTTGTGTGGGTCCAGGCTGTGGGCACAGAAGTCTGAATACACAAACCCAGCTTATGAGTGGCGCCTAGGGTATGGCAGGCCGGATGTACAGCCCGAGAGGGAGCTCCTGGGCCTCTGAAACAAGGGCGAGTGGGAGGCGTTCCTTCAGGCTTTTGTCTCTGGATGTTGTGTCCGGGATAGCCGTGGATTGGAGCGGTGGCCTCAGGTACTGTGGACGAGTATCCCTCTCTGGCGATTTGTCCCAGCTCCCAAGAGTTTGGGGTCATTTTGTGGGAAGGGTGGAGTCGTGTTGTCTGGCTCATGGGTCTCTCCAAGAAAGGGATTCCAGAGCAGAGCTCCAGGTACGGGCGGGGCGACTGGAATATTCAAACCATGGTGAGGATTGGGTGCATAGGGGCTTGGCAAGCCCCATATGTGGGCTCTTGGTCCAGGCCCTGACAGGCCTTTCTTTGACATGGGGCTCATGCTGAGGGTCACAGTGTGAATTTGTGCCCAAGCAGCACTCAAGTTTGGGCGTGGCATCAGGGGCCATGAAGGTTTCTCCCACCCTGAAGGTGTGACTGCATGCCAAGAGCAAGCTTGAGAGCCATGGGGAAGGAGGAGTTCTGTTTTGTGCTTGCTATACCCAGCTGTGTGGAGAATTGATATAATGTCTAGGTTCAGATATCTGAAAACCAAGGTTAGGATGAGGTGACGGCATAAGACCATGGCGTGTCCGAAAGTGCTGGGTGTGCGGCCAGCTGTCTCTTTGTCTGTCTGGACGTCTGGCTTCAGGCTGTGTCAGGCAGAGCATGAGTGCCGAGAGCAGCCTATCCAGTTCGGGTACCGTCGAGGCCCGAGCAGGTTGATCCTCATCTGTGTTTTCTGGAGAGCCCCACAGGGAAACGTTTTTCTTCCGTTGGGCAGACACTGGGCTGGGTTTTGGTTCTGGAGTTCCTAGTCCGGAGGGCTTGTTTGCCAGGAGTGTGAGGAAGGAAGTCTGAAACACAAGCTAGCGTGAGGTTTGGGACCGAGGGCACGGCAGGCCCACTCTGCAGAGGCTGAATCGAGATCTCCTGCACTGAGGTCATGTCAACTATGAGACGTGCCTCAGGCTAGAGTTCTTGTCCAGCATGGCCTCTTCCTGAAGGGTGTGGGGGCTTCATGAGGCCAGAAAGTTTTGCCTACGATGGGATTTGTGAACTGCTCCAAAACTGAAGGTTACCTTCTGCACGACAGTCGAGTCCTATTGGATGGTTCCAAGAGGCCCCATATGGAAAGACTCGAGAGCAGGTGTCTAAGCATGGATGCCTGGGAACGCCACCTCATATTCCCACTCTTTAGTCAGGACAAGGCAGGCTCAATCTGCGGGCTCCTGGGTGAGCTACCCAGAGGGGAGAGTTGAAATGGACTCTCCTGAAGATGAGTCCTACTGTGGCTTGGTGGCCTGGGAGACCTTGGAATGTGGAGGTGGCTCAGGGACTCTGCAGGATTCTCCAACATGAGGTGTTTGACACGGCTCCAACAAGGAAACTTCCCATGTGGAGACGAGAGGAGTTCTGTTCCGTGCCTCAGGAAAGCCCCATACCCTGTTCTTCGAACCAAAGCCTCTGAGGAGTGACACCTGGAAACCAAAGCAAGAGTTGAGACTACGGCCTAAAGGCCTGTCCGGCTCAACCTTCTATCTCTGTTGACATCTGTGTGCATGCATTCATGGATGTAGCTGCTCAGCTTGTGTCCGAATGCCCCTGTGAGTCCAGCGAGGCTCCCAGTAGTGGGATGTCCTCGGAGGCCTTGAGTTTTCTCATATTCTGGAGGTGTGTGGCCAAAGGAATGGACACAGTTTCCCAGGAGAGAGCAGGCACGGTCCTGTGGTATGGCTCCAGAGGACCCAGCCTAGAGGCTGTGTTTGCCAGGGCTGTGGGGACAGATGTCTGAAAAAGCAAACTTGGCTCAGCTAGGGGCCAATGTAATGGCAGGCCTGATCTCTAGTCCGTGAGGGGAGATCCTCTGGAAATCAAAGTAGGGCAAGTGGGAGGCAGTCACTCAGGATTTTGTCTCTGGGTGTTGCGTTTACAGTGTCCGGTCAGGGTAGGGGTTGTCTCAGAGGCCGAGGAAGAGCCTTCCTCTCGGGGGATTGTCCAAGCTCCCAAGTGTTTGTGTTCATTCTGTGGGAATGAAGAGTACTGTTTTCTGCCACAGGGGACCCCCCAGGAGAGGGACTCTAGAGCACAGCAGTGGGTTCCCTCAACTGGAATACACACCATCTAGTTAGTCCTGGGTGCCTATGGGCATGGCAAGCCACATATGCGGGCTCTTGTTCCAGTCACTGAGAGGCGTTACTTGATTAAGGTACTCACGCTGAGGGTCACAATGTGTGTTTGTGCCCAAGGCGGCCCTCACGCTTGGGCGTGGCCTCATGGGCCATGCCGTTTTCTCCTACACTGAAGGTTTGACTCACTGCCAGCAGCAAGGTTTCTTGCCATGGGGTAGGAGGGGTTCTGACTTGTGCATCAGGTTCCCCCCTGTGCAGGGATTGGAGATAAGGTCTAGGTTCCGATGACTGAAAACCCAGGTTGGGAATGGATGGTGGCCTAAGGCAGTGGCGGGTCCAATGTGCTGGGTGTGCAGCCAGCTGTGTCGGTGTCTGTTGGAAGGTCTGGGCTCAGGCTATTTGCGACAGAGCATCACTGTTTAAGGTAGCCTATGCAATTGGGGTGTTGCCGAGGGCCAAGCAGTTTGATCCTCATTTGGGGTTTCTGGGCAGCGCCATAGACAATGTTTTTCTCCTGGGAGGCAGGCACAGTGCTTCATTGTGGCCCCAGAATTCCCAGTAGGGAGGGTTTGTGGGCCAGGAGTGTGAAGACGGAAGTCTGAAAACACAAGCTAGTGTGAGGATTGGAGCCAAGGGCAGAGCAGGCCCACTCTGCAGAGGCTGAATCAAAATCTCCTGCATCTGAAGTCAGGCTGAGGATCAGACGTTGGCTGAGGCTGGAGTATGTGTCCATGATGGCACCTTCATGAAGTGGGGGCCTCATGAGGCCAAGGAAGTTTTCCCACGCTGAGTTTGGAGGTTGCCCCAAACCACAAGGTTTCCTTCTGCGGGACATTCGAGTCCTGTTGCATGGCTCCAGGACATACCATATGGAAGGACTGGAGAGCAGGGTTCGAAGGATGGATCCCTGTACAGCATGCCTCGCATTCCCATTGGCTATTAGCGACAAGATATGTTTGATCTGCTGCCTCTGGAACACGCGACCCAGGGGGCTGGGTTGAAATGGCCTCTCCTGAGGATGCGTCATAATGTGCGTTTGGGTCCATGGAGACCTTGGAATGTGCTGGTTGTTCAGTGGCCCTGCGGAACTCTCCTACCTGAAGTGTTTGATACATCCCAGTCAGAAAGCTGCCCATGTGGAGATGAGAGAGGTTTGGTTTGGTGCCTCAGTTAAGCCCCATGTGCTGGTCTATGAAAACAGTCCTCTGAGAACGGAAACATGGAAACCAAAGCTAAGGTTCAGATTAGGGCCTGGGGGCCTGTCCATTTCAACCTTCTGTCTCTGGGGACACTGTGTGAGAGTCTAAGTGGAGATAGTTGCTCCGCTGGTGTCAGAGAACACCTCTTAGTCCAGGGTGGCCTATACTATTGATGGCCTCAGGGACCTTGGAGCTTTTCCCTAACCTGTAGGGTTGTGGTCAATGGATTGGGCACACTTTCCTTGGAGAGGGCAGGCACAATCTTTCGCTGTTTGGTCCAGAGGCCCTAGCCTGGATGTTGTGTGGGTCCAGGCTGTGGGCACAGAAGTCTGAATACACAAACTCAGCTTATGAGTGGCGCCTAGGGTATGGCAGGGCGGATGTACAGCCCGAGAGGGAGCTCCTGGGCCTCTGAAACAAGGGCGAGTGGGAGGCGTTCCTTTAGGCTTTTGTCTCTGGATGTTGTGTCCGGGATAACCGTGGATTGGAGCGGTGGCCTCAGGTACTGTGGTCGAGTATCCCTCTCTGGGGATTTGTCCCAGCTCCCAAGAGTTTGGGGTCATTTTGTGGGAAGGGTGGAGTCGTGTTGTCTGGCTCATGGGTCTCTCCAAGAAAGGGATTCCAAGGCAGAGCTCCAGGTACGGGATGGGGCGACTGGAAAATTCAAACCGTGGTGAGGATTGGGTGCATAGGGGCTTGGCAAGCCCCATATGTGGGCTCTTGGTCCAGGCCCTGACAGGCCTTTCTTTGACATGGGGCTCATGCTGAGGGTCACAGTTTGAATTTGTGCCCAAGCAGCTCTCAAGTTTGGGCGTGGCTTCAGGGGCCATGAAGGTTTCTCCCACCCTGAAGGTGTGACTCCATGCCAAGAGCAAGCTTGACAGCCATGGGGAAGGAGGAGTTCTGTTTTGTGCTTGCTATACCCAGCTGTGTGGAGAATTGATATAATGTCTAGGTTCAGATATCTGAAAACCAAGGTTAAAATGAGGTGACGGCATAAGACCATGGCGTGTCCGAAGTGCTGGGTGTGCGGCCAGCTGTCTCCTTGTCTGTCTGGACGTCTGGCTTCAGGCGGTGTCAGGCAGAGCATGAGTGCCCAGAATAGCCTATCCAGTTCGGGAACCGTCGAGGCCCGAGCAGGTTGATCCTCATCTGGGTTTTCTGGAGAGCCCCACAGGGAAACGTTTTCTTCCGTTGGGCAGACACTGGGCTGGGTTTTGGTTCCGGAGTTCCTAGTCCAGAGGGCTTGTTTGCCAGGAGTGTGAGGAAGGAAGTCTGAAAACACAAGCTAGCGTGAGGTTTGGGACCGAGGGCACGGCAGGCCCACTCTGCAGAGGCTGAATCGAGATCTCCTGCACTGAGGTCATGTCAACTATGAGACGTGCCTCAGGCTAGAGTTCTTGTCCAGCATGGCCTCTTCCTGAAGGGTGTGGGGGCTTCATGAGGCCAGAAAGTTTTGCCTACGATGGGATTTGTGAACTGCTCCAAAACTGAAGGTTACCTTCTGCACGACAGTCGAGTCCTATTGGATGGTTCCAAGAGGCCCCATATGGAAAGACTCGAGAGCAGGTGTCTAAGCATGGATGCCTGGGAACGCCACCTCATATTCCCACTCTTTAGTCAGGACAAGGCAGGCTCAATCTGCGGGCTCCTGGGTGAGCTACCCAGAGGGGAGAGTTGAAATGGACTCTCCTGAAGATGAGTCCTACTGTGGCTTGGTGGCCTGGGAGAGCTTGGAATGTGGAGGTGGCTCAGGGACTCTGCAGGATTCTCCAACATGAGGTGTTTGACACGGCTCCAACAAGGAAACTTCCCATGTGGAGACGAGAGGAGTTCTGTTCCGTGCCTCAGGAAAGCCCCATACCCTGTTCTTCGAACCAAAGCCTCTGAGGAGTGACACCTGGAAACCAAAGCAAGAGTTGAGACTACGGCCTAAAGGCCTGTCCGGCTCAACCTTCTATCTCTGTTGACATCTGTGTGCATGCATTCATGGATGTAGCTGCTCAGCTTGTGTCCGAATGCCCCTGTGAGTCCAGTGAGGCTCCCAGTAGTGGGATGTCCTCGGAGGCCTTGAGGTTTCTCATATTCTGGAGGTGTGTGGCCAAAGGAATGGACACAGTTTCCCAGGAGAGAGCAGGCACGGTCCTGTGGTATGGCTCCAGAGGACCCAGCCTAGAGGCTGTGTTTGCCAGGGCTGTGGGGACAGATGTCTGAAAAAGCAAACTTGGCTCAGCTAGGGGCCAATGTAATGGCAGGCCTGATCTCTAGTCCGTGAGGGGAGATCCTCTGGAAATCAAAGTAGGGCAAGTGGGAGGCAGTCACTCAGGATTTTGTCTCTGGGTGTTGCATTTACAGTGTCCGGTCAGGGTAGGGGTTGTCTCAGAGGCCGAGGAAGAGCCTTCCTCTCGGGGGATTGTCCAAACTCCCAAGTGTTTGTGTTCATTCTGTGGGAATGAAGAGTACTGTTTTCTGCCACAGGGGACCCCCCAGGAGAGGGACTCTAGAGCACAGCAGTGAGTTCCCTCAACTGGAATACACACCATCTAGTTAGTCCTGGGTGCCTATGGGCATGGCAAGCCACATATGCGGGCTCTTGGTCCAGTCACTGAGAGGCGTTACTTGAATAAGGTACTCACGCTGAGGGTCACAATGTGTGTTTGTGCCCAAGGCGGCCCTCACGCTTGGGCTTGGCCTCATGGGCCATGCCGTTTTCTCCTACACTAGAGGTTTGACTCACTGCCAGCAGCAAGGTTTCTTGCCATGGGGAAGGAGGGGTTCTGACTTGTGCATCAGGTTCCCCCCTGTGCAGGTTTTGGAGATAAGGTCTAGGTGCCGATGACTGAAAACCCAGGTTGGGAATGGATGGTGGCCTAAGGCAGTGGCGGGTCCAATGTGCTGGGTGTGCAGCCAGCTGTGTCGGTGTCTGTTGGAAGGTCTGGGCTCAGGCTATTTGCGACAGAGCATCACTGTTTAAGGTAGCCTATGCAATTGGGGTGTTGCCGAGGGCCAAGCAGTTTGATCCTCATTTGGGGTTTCTGGGCAGCGCCATAGACAATGTTTTTCTCCTGGGAGGCAGGCACAGTGCTTCATTGTGGCCCCAGAATTCCCAGTAGGGAGGGTTGTGGGCCAGGAGTGTGAGGACGGAAGTCTGAAAACACAAGCTAGTGTGAGGATTGGAGCCAAGGGCAGAGCAGGCCCACTCTGCAGAGGCTGAATCAAAATCTCCTGCATCTGAAGTCAGGCTGAGGATCAGACGTTGGCTGAGGCTGGCGTATGTGTCCATGATGGCACCTTCATGAAGTGGGGGCCTCATGAGGCCAAGGAAGTTTTCCCACGCTGAGTTTGGAGGTTGCCCCAAACCACAAGGTTTCCTTCTGCAGGACATTCGAGTCCTGTTGCATGGCTCCAGGACATACCATATGGAAGGACTGGAGAGCAGGGTTCGAAGGATGGATGCCTGTACTGCATGCCTCGCATTCCCATTGGCTATTAGCGACAAGATATGTTTGATCTGCTGCCTCTGGATCACGCGACCCAGCGGGCTGAGTTGAAATGGCCTCTCCTGAGGATGCGTCATAATGGGGACTGGGTCCATGGAGACCTTGGAATGTGCTGGTTGTTCAGTGGCCCTGCGGAACTCTCCTACCTGAAGTGTTTGATACATCCCTGTAAGAAGGCTGCCTATGTGGAGATGAGAGATGTTTGGTTTGGTGCCTCAGAAAAGCCCCATGTGCTGGTCTACGAAAACAGTCCTCTGAGAACGGAAACATGGAAACCAAAGCTAAGGTTCAGATTAGGGCCTGGGGGCCTGTCCATTTCAACCTTCTGTCTCTGGGGACACTGTGTGAGAGTCTAAGTGGAGATAGTTGCTCCGCTGGTGTCAGAGAACCCCTGTTAGTCCAGGGTGGCCTATACTATTGATGGCCTCAGGGACCTTGGAGCTTTTTCCTAACCTGTAGGGTTGTGGTCAATGGATTGGGCACACTTTCCTTGGAGAGGGCAGGCACAATCTTTCGCTGTTTGGTCCAGAGGCCCTAGCCTGGATGTTGTGTGGGTCCAGGCTGTGGGCACAGAAGTCTGAATACACAAACTCAGCTTATGAGTGGCGCCTAAGGTATGGCAGGCCGGATGTACAGCCCGAGAGGGAGCTCCTGGGCCTCTGAAACAAGGGCGAGTGGGAGGCGTTCCTTCAGGCTTTTGTCTCTGGATGTTGTGTCCGGGATAGCCGTGGATTGGAGCGGTGGCCTCAGGTACTGTGGTAGAGTATCCCTCTCTGGGGATTTGTCCCAGCTCCCAAGAGTTTGGGGTCATTTTGTGGGAAGGGTGGAGTCGTGTTGTCTGGCTCATGGGTCTCTCCAAGAAAGGGATTCCAGAGCAGAGCTCCAGGTACGGGCGGGGCGATTGGAAAATTCAAACCGTGGTGAGGACTGGGTGCATAGGGGCTTGGCAAGCCCCATATGTGGGCTCTTGGTCCAGGCCCTGACAGGCCTTTCTTTGACATGGGGCTCATGCTGAGGGTCACAGTGTGAATTTGTGCCCAAGCAGCTCTCAAGTTTGGGCGTGGCTTCAGGGGCCATGAAGGTTTCTCCCACCCTGAAGGTGTGACTGCATGCCAAGAGCAAGCTTGACAGCCATGGGGAAGGAGGAGTTCTGTTTTGTGCTTGCTATACCCAGCTGTGTGGAGAATTGATATAATGTCTAGGTTCAGATATCTGAAAACCAAGGTTAGGATGAGGTGACGGCATAAGACCATGGCGTGTCCGAAGTGCTGGGTGTGAGACCAGCTGTCTCCTTTTCTGTCTGGACGTCTAGCTTCAGGCTGTGTCAGGCAGAGCATGAGTGCCCAGAGCAGCCTATCCAGTTCGGGTACCGTCGAGGCCCGAGCAGGTTGATCCTCATCTGGGATTTCTGGAGAGCCCCACAGGGAAACGTTTTTCTTCCGTTGGGCAGACACTGGGCTGGGTTTTGGTTCCGGAGTTCCTAGTCCAGGGGGCTTGTTTGCCAGGAGTGTGAGGAAGGAAGTCTGAAAACACAAGCTAGCGTGAGGTTTGTGACCGAGGGCACGGCAGGCCCACTCTGCAGAGGCTGAATCGAGATCTCCTGCACTGATGTCATGTCAACTATGAGACGTGCCTCAGCTAGAGTTCTTGTCCAGCATGGCCTCTTTCTGAAGGGTGTGGGGGCTTCATGAGGCCAGAAATTTTTGCCTACGATGGGATTTGTGAACTTCTCCAAAACTGAAGGTTACCTTCTGCACGACAGTCGAGTCCTATTGGATGGTTCCAAGAGGCCCCATATGGAAAGTCTCGAGAGCAGGTGTCTAAGCATGGATGCCTGGGAACGCCACCTCAATTTCCCACTCTTTAGTCAGGACAAGGCAGGCTCAATCTGCGGGCTCCTGGGTGAGCTACCCAGAATGGAGAGTTGAAATGGACTCTCCTGAAGATGAGTCCTACTGTGGCTTGGTGGCCTGGGAGAGCTTGGAATGTGGAGGTGGCTCAGGGACTCTGCAGGATTCTCCAACATGAGGTGTTTGACACGGCTCCAACAAGGAAACTTCCCATGTGGAGTCGAGAGGAGTTCTGTTCCGTGCCTCAGGAAAGCCCCATACCCTGTTCTTCGAACCAAAGCCTCTGAGGAGTGACACCTGGAAACCAAAGCAAGAGTTGAGACTACGGCCTAAAGGCCTGTCCGGCTCAACCTTCTATCTCTGTTGACATCTGTGTGCATGCATTCATGGATGTAGCTGCTCAGCTTGTGTCCGAATGCCCCTGTGAGTCCAGTGAGGCTCCCAGTAGTGGGATGTCCTCAGAGGCCTTGAGGTTTCTCATATTCTGGAGGTGTGTGGCCAAAGGAATGGACACAGTTTCCCAGGAGAGAGCAGGCACGGTCCTGTGGTATGGCTCCAGAGGACCCAGCCTAGAGGCTGTGTTTGCCAGGGCTGTGGGGACAGATGTCTGAAAAAGCAAACTTGGCTCAGCTAGGGGCCAATGTAATGGCAGGCCTGATCTCTAGTCCGTGAGGGGAGATCCTCTGGAAATCAAAGTAGGGCAAGTGGGAGGCAGTCACTCAGGCTTTTGTCTCTGGGTGTTGCGTTTACAGTGTCCGGTCAGGGTAGGGGTTGTCTCAGAGGCCGAGGAAGAGCCTTCCTCTCGGGGGATTGTCCAAGCTCCCAAGTGTTTGTGTTCATTCTGTGGGAATGAAGAGTACTGTTTTCTGCCACAGGGGAACCACCAGGAGAGGGACTCTAGAGCACAGCGGTGGGTTCCCTCAACTGCAATACACACCATCTAGTTAGTCCTGGGTGCCTATGGGCATGGCAAGCCACATATGCGGGCTCTTGGTCCAGTCACTGAGAGGCGTTACTTGAATAAGGTACTCAGGCTGAGGGTCACAATGTGTGTTTGTGCCCAAGGCGGCCCTCACGCTTGGGCGTGGCCTCATGGGCCATGCCGTTTTCTCCTACACTGGAGGTTTGACTCACTGCCAGCAGCAAGGTTTCTTGCCATGGGGAAGGAGGGGTTCTGACTTGTGCATCAGGTTCCCCCCTGTGAAGGGATTGGAGATAAGGTCTAGGTTCCGATGACTGAAAACCCAGGTTGGGAATGGATGGTGGCCTAAGGCAGTGGCGGGTCCAATGTGCTGGGTGTGCAGCCAGCTGTGTCGGTGTCTGTTGGAAGGTCTGGGCTCAGGCTATTTGCGACAGAGCATCACTGTTTAAGGTAGCCTATGCAATTGGGGTGTTGCCGAGGGCCAAGCAGTTTGATCCTCATTTGGGGTTTCTGGGCAGCGCCATAGACAATGTTTTTCTCCTGGGAGGCAGGCACAGTGCTTCATTGTGGCCCAAGAATTCCCAGTAGGGAGGGTTTGTGGGCCAGGAGTGTGAGGACGGAAGTCTGAAAACACAAGCTAGTGTGAGGATTGGAGCCAAGGGCAGAGCAGGCCCACTCTGCAGAGGCTGAATCAAAATCTCCTGCATCTGAAGTCAGGCTGAGGATCAGACGTTGGCTGAGGCTGCAGTATGTGTCCATAATGGCACCTTCATGAAGTGGGGGCCTCATGAGGCCAAGGAAGTTTTCCCACGCTGAGTTTGGAGGTTGCCCCAAACCACAAGGTTTCCTTCTGCAGGACATTCGAGTCCTGTTGCATGGCTCCAGGACATACCATATGGAAGGACTGGAGAGCAGGGTTCGAAGGATGGATCCCTGTACAGCATGCCTCGCATTCCCATTGGCTATTAGCGACAAGATATGTTTGATCTGCTGCCTCTGGAACACGCGACCCAGGGGGCTGTGTTGAAATGGCCTCTCCTGAGGATGCGTCATAATGTGCGTTTGGGTCCATGGAGACCTTGGAATGTGCTGGTTGTTCAGTGGCCCTGCGGAACTCTCCTACCTGAAGTGTTTGATACATCCCAGTAAGAAAGCTGCCCATGTGGAGATGAGAGATGTTTGGTTTGGTGCCTCAGAAAAGCCCCATGTGCTGGTCTACGAAAACAGTCCTCTGAGAACGGAAACATGGAAACCAAAGCTAAGGTTCAGATTAGCGCCTGGGGGCCTGTCCATTTCAACCTTCTGTCTCTGGGGACACTGTGTGAGAGTCTAAGTGGAGATAGTTGCTCCGCTGGTGTCAGAGAGCCCCTCTTAGTCCAGGGTGGCCTATACTATTGATGGCCTCAGGGACCTTGGAGCTTTTCCCTAACCTGTAGGGTTGTGGTCAATGGATTGGGCACACTCTCCTTGGAGAGGGCAGGCACAATCTTTCGCTGTTTGGTCCAGAGGCCCTAGCCTGGATGTTGTGTGGGTCCAGGCTGTGGGCACAGAAGTCTGAATACACAAACTCAGCTTATGAGTGGCTCCTAGGGTATGGCAGGCCGGATGTACAGCCCGAGAGGGAGCTCCTGGGCCTCTGAAACAAGGGCGAGTGGGAGGCGTTCCTTCAGGCTTTTGTCTCTGGATGTTGTGTCCGGGATAGCCGTGGATTGGAGCGGTGGCCTCAGGTACTGTGGACGAGTATCCCTCTCTGGGGATTTGTCCCAGCTCCCCAGAGTTTGGGGTCATTTTGTGGGAAGGGTGGAGTCGTGTTGTCTGGCTCATGGGTTCTCCAAGAAAGGGATTCCAGAGCAGAGCTCCAGGTACGGCCGGGGCGACTGGAAAATTCAAACCGTGGTGAGGATTGGGTGCATAGGGGCTTGGCAAGCCCCATATGTGGGCTCTTGGTCCAGGCCCTGACAGGCCTTTCTTTGACATGGGGCTCATGCTGAGGGTCACAGTGTGAATTTGTGCCCAAGCAGCACTCAAGTTTGGGCGTGGCATCAGGGGCCATGAAGGTTTCTCCCACCCTGAAGGTGTGACTCCATGCCAAGAGCAAGCTTGACAGCCATGGGGAAGGAGGAGTTCTGTTTTGTGCTTGCTATACCCAGCTGTGTGGAGAATTGATATAATGTCTAGGTTCAGATATCTGAAAACCAAGGTTAGGATGAGGTGACGGCATAAGACCATGGCGTGTCCGAAGTGCTGGGTGTGCGGCCAGCTGTCTCCTTGTCTGTCTGGACGTCTGGCTTCAGGCTGTGTCAGGCAGAGCATGAGTGCCCAGAGCAGCCTATCCAGTTCGGGTACCGTCGAGGCCCGAGCAGATTGATCCTCATCTGGGTTTTCTGGAGAGCCCCACAGGGAAAAGTTTTTCTTCCGTTGGGCAGACACTGGGCTGGGTTTTGGTTCCGGAGTTCCTAGTCCAGAGGGCTGGTTTGCCAGGAGTGTGAGGAAGGAAGTCTGAAAACACAAGCTAGCGTGAGGTTTGGGACCGAGGGCACGGCAGGCCCATTCTGCAGAGGCTGAATCGAGATCTCCTGCACTGAGGTCATGTCAACTATGAGACGTGCCTCAGGCTAGAGTTTTTGTCCAGCATGGCCTCTTCCTGAAGGGTGTGGGGTCTTCATGAGGCCAGAAAGTTTTGCCTACGATGGGATTGTGAACTGCTCCAAAACTGAAGGTTACCTTCTGCACGACAGTCGAGTCCTATTGGATGGTTCCAAGAGGCCCCATATGGAAAGTCTCGAGAGCAGGTGTCTAAGCATGGATGCCTGGGAACGCCACTCTTTAGTCAGGACAAGGCAGGCTCAATCTGCGGGCTCCTCGGCGAGCTACCCAGAGGGGAGAGTTGAAATGGTCTCTCCTGAAGATGAGTCCTACTGTGGCTTGGTGGCCTGGGAGACCTTGGAATGTGGAGGTGGCTCAGGGACTCTGCAGGATTCTCCAACATGAGGTGTTTGACACGGCTCCAAAAGGAAACTTCCCATGTGGAGATGAGAGGAGTTCTGTTCCGTGCCTCAGGAAAGCCCCATACCCTGTTCTTCGAACCAAAGCCTCTGAGGAGTGACACCTGGAAACCAAAGCAAGAGTTGAGACTACGGCCTAAAGGCCTGTCCGGCTCAACCTTCTATCTCTGTTGACATCTGTGTGCATGCATTCATGGATGTAGCTGCTCAGCTTGTGTCCGAATGCCCCTGTGAGTCCAGTGAGGCTCCCAGTAGTGGGATGTCCTCGGAGGCCTTGAGGTTTCTCATATTCTGGAGGTGTGTGGCCAAAGGAATGGACACAGTTTCCCAGGAGAGAGCAGGCACGGTCCTGTGGTATGGCTCCAGAGGACCCAGCCTAGAGGCTGTGTTTGCCAGGGCTGTGGGGACAGATGTCTGAAAAAGCAAACTTGGCTCAGCTAGGGGCCAATGTAATGGCAGGCCTGATCTCTAGTCCGTGAGGGGAGATCCTCTGGAAATCAAAGTAGGGCATGTGGGAGGCAGTCACTCAGGATTTTGTCTCTGGGTGTTGCGTTTACAGTGTCCGGTCAGGGTAGGGATTGTCTCAGAGGCCGAGGAAGAGCCTTCCTCTCGGGGGATTGTCCAAGCTCCCAAGTGTTTGTGTTCATTCTGTGGGAATGAAGAGTACTGTTTTCTGCCACAGGGGACCCCCCAGGAGAGGGACTCTAGAGCACAGCAGTGGGTTCCCTCAACTGGAATACACACCATCTAGTTAGTCCTGGGTGCCTATGGGCATGGCAAGCCACATATGCGGGCTCTTGGTCCAGTCACTGAGAGGCGTTACTTGAATAAGGTACTCACGCTGAGGGTCACAATGTGTGTTTGTGCCCAAGGCGGCCCTCACGCTTGGGCGTGGCCTCATGGGCCATGCCGTTTTCTCCTACACTGAAGGTTTGACTCACTGCCAGCAGCAAGGTTTCTTGCCATGGGGAAGGAGGGGTTCTGACTTGTGTATCAGGTTCCCCCCAGTGCAGGGATTGGAGGTAAGGTCTAGGTTCCGATGACTGAAAACCCAGGTTGGGAATGGATGGTGGCCTAAGGCAGTGGCGGGTCCAATGTGCTGTATGTGCAGCCAGCTGTGTCGGTGTCTGATGGAAGGTCTGGGCTCAGGCTATTTGCCACAGAGCATCACTGTTTAAGGTAGCCTATGCAATTGGGGTGTTGCCGAGGGCCAAGCAGTTTGATCCTCATTTGGGGTTTCTGGGCAGCGCCATAGACAATGTTTTTCTCCTGGGAGGCAGGCACAGTGCTTCATTGTGGCCCCAGAATTCCCAGTAGGGAGGGTTTGTGGGCCAGGAGTGTGAGGACGGAAGTCTGAAAACACAAGCTAGTGTGAGGATTGGAGCCAAGGGCAGAGCAGGCCCACTCTGCAGAGGCTGAATCAAAATCTCCTGCATCTGAAGTCAGGCTGAGTATCAGACGTTGGCTGAGGCTGGAGTATATGTCCATGATGGCACCTTCATGAAGTGGGGGCCTCATGAGGCCAAGGAAGTTTTCCCACGCTGAGTTTGGAGGTTGCCCCAAACCACAAGGTTTCCTTCTGCGGGACATTCGAGTCCTGTTGCATGGCTCCAGGACAAACCATATGGAAGGACTGGAGAGCAGGGTTCGAAGGATGGAAACCTGTACAGCATGTCTCACATTCCCATTGGCTATTAGCGACAAGATATGTTTGATCTTCTGCCTCTGGAACACGCGACCCAGGGGGCTGAGTTGAAATGGCCTCTCCTGAGGATGCGTCATAATGTGCGTTTGGGTCCATGGAGACCTTGGAATGTGCTGGTTGTTCAGTGGCCCTGCGGAACTCTCCTACCTGAAGTGTTTGATACATCCCAGTAAGAAAGCTGCCCATGTGGAGATGAGAGAGGTTTGTTTTGGTGCCTCAGAAAAGCCCCATGTGCTGGTCTACGAAAACAGTCCTCTGAGAATGGAAACATGGAAACCAAAGCTAAGGTTTAGATTAGGGCCTAGGGGCCTGTCCATTTCAACCTTCTGTCTCTGGGGACACTGTCTGTGAGTCTAAGTGGAGATAGTTGCTCCGCTGGTGTCAGAGAGCCCCTCTTAGTCCAGGGGGGCCTACACTATTGATGGCCTCAGGGGCCTTGGAGCTTTTCCCTAACCTGTAGGGTTGTGGTCAATGGATTGGGCACACTTTCCTTGGAGAGGGCAGGCACAATCTTTCGCTGTGGCCCTAGAGGCCCTAGCCTGGAGGTGTGTGGGTCCAGGCTGTGGGCACAGAAGTCTGAATACACAAACTCAGCTTATGAGTGGCGCCTAGGGTATGGCAGGCCGGAGGTTCAGCCCGAGAGGGAACTCCTGGGCCTCTGAAACAAGGGCGAGTGGGAGGCGTTCCAACAGGCTTTTGTCTGGATGTTGTGTCCGGGATAGCCGTGGATTTGAGGGGTGGCCTCAGGGACTGTGGACGACTATCCCTCTCTGGGGATTTGTCCCAGCTCCCAAGATTGGGGTCATTTTGTGGGAAGGGTGGAGTCGTGTTGTCTGGCTCATGGGTCTCTCCAAGAAAGGGATTCCAGAGCAGAGCCCCAGGTACGGGCATGGCGACTGGAAAATTCAAAACGTGGTGAGGATTGGGTGCATAGGGGCTTGGCAAGCCCCATATGCGCGCTCTTTGTCCAGGCCCTGAGAGGCCTTTCTTTGACATGGGGCTCATGCTGAGGGTCACAGTGTGAATTTGTTCCCAATCAGCACTCACGTTTGGGCGTGGCATCAGGGGCCATGAAGGTTTCTCCCACCCTGAAGGTGTTACTCCATGCCAAGAGCAAGCTTTACAGCCATGGGGAAGCAGGACTTCTGTTTTGTGCTTGCGATACCCATCTGTGTGGAGAATTGATATGATGTCTAGGTTCAGATATCTGAAAACCAAGGTTAGGAAGAGGTGACGGCATAAGACCATGGCGTGTCCGAAGTGCTGGGTGTGCGGCCAGCTGTCTCCTTGTCTGTCTGGACGTCTGGCTTCAGGCTGTGTCAGACAGAGCATGAGTGCCCAGAGCAGCCTATCCAGTTCGGGTACCGTCGAGGCCCGAGCAGGTTGATCCTCATCTGGGTTTTCTGGAGAGCCCCACAGGGAAACGTTTTTCTTCCGTTGGGCAGACACTGGGCTGGGTTTTGGTTCTGGAGTTCCTAGTCCGGAGGGCTTGTTTGCCAGGAGTGTGAGGAAGGAAGTCTGAAAACACAAGCTAGCATGAGGTTTGGGACCGAGGGCACGGCAGGCCCACTCTGCAGAGGCTGAATCGAGATCTCCTGCACTGAGGTCATGTCAACTATGAGACGTGCCTCAGGCTAGAGTTTTTGTCCAGCATGTCCTCTTCCTGAAGGGTGTGGGGGCTGCATGAAGCCAGGAGGTTTGCCTACGATAGGATTTGTGAACTACTCCAAACTTCAAGATTTCCTTCTTATCGACAGTCGAGTCCTATTGGATGGTTCCAGGAGGCCCCATACGGAAAGAGTCGAGAGCAGGTGTCAAAGCATGGATGCCTGGGAATGCCACCTCATATTCCCTCTGTTTAGTTAGGACAAGTCAGGCTCAATCTGCAGGCTTCTGGGTGAGCTACCTAGAGGGGAGGGTTGAAATGGACTCTCCTAAAGATGAGTTGTACTGTGGCTTGGTGGCCTGGGAGACCTTGGAATGTGGAGGTGGCTCGGGGACTCTGAAGGGTTTTCCAAACTGAGGCGTTTGTCACAGCCCCAACAAGGAAGCTTCCCATGTGGCGACGAGAGGAGTTCTGTTCAGTGCCTCAGGAAAGCCCCATATCCTGTTCTTCGAACCAAAGCCTCTGAGGAGTAACACCTGGAACCCAAAGCAAGAGTTGAGATTAGGGCCTAAGGGCCTGTCCGGCTCAACCTTCTATCTCTGTTGACATCTGTGTGCATGCCTTCGTGGAGGTAGCTGCTCAGCTTGTGTCCGAATGCCCCTGTGTGTCCAGGGAGGTTCCCAGTAGTGGGATGACCTCGGGGGCCTTGAGGTTTCTCATATTCTGGATGTGTGTGGCCAAAGGAATGGACACAGTTTCCCAGGAGAGAGCAGGCACAGTCCTGTGGTATGGCTCCAGAAGACCCAGCCTAGAGGCTGTGTTTGCCAGGGCTCTGGGGACTGATGTCTGAAAGAGCAAACATGGCTCAGGTAGGGGCCAAGGTAATGGCAGGCCTGATCTCCAGTCCGTGAGGGGACATCCTCTGGATATCAAAGGAGGGCAAGTGGGAGGCAGTCGCTCAGGTTTTGTCTCTGGGTGTTGCGTTCACAGTGTCCGGTCAGGGTAGGGGTTGCCTCAGGGTCCGAGGAAGAGCCTTCCTCTCGGGGGATTGTCCAAGCTCCCAAGTGTTTGGGTTCATTCTGTGGGAAGTGAAGAGTACTGTTTTCTGCCACAAAGGACCTCCCAGGAGAGGGACTCTAGAGCACAGCAGTGGGTTCCCTCAACTGGAATACACACCATCTATTTAGTCCTGGGTGACTATGTGCATGGCAAGGACTATATGCAGGACCTTCGTCCCGAACCTGACAGGCCTTTCTTTGTCATGGGGCTCATGCTAGGGTCACAGTGTGAATTTGTGCCCAAGCAGCACTCATGTTTGGGCATGGCATCAGGGGCCATGAAAGGTTCCCCACGTGAAGGTATGACTCCATGAGAAGAACAAGCATTACAGCCATGTGGAAGGCAGAGTTCTGATTGTGATTCCGATACTCAAACTCAGCTTTCTTTGGGGACATCGGTATGGCAGGCCCAATCTACAAACCATGAGAAGAACTCATGAAGATTTGAATATAGAGTGAGTCTGAGGCGCTTGCTCAGGCATTTGTCTCTGGAATTTGTATCAGCGATCTCCGTGGAATATCGGGGATGCCTCATGGGCCATGGACGAATCGTCCTCTCTGAGGATTTGGCCCGATTCCCAATTGCTTTTCGTCAATCTGTGGAATGGGTGGTCTCCTTTCAGGTTTGTTACCTCAGGTGTCCCACCAAAAGAGGAATTCCAAAGCAAAGCCGTGGGGAAGACTGAAGGGACAACCCGAACTATGGTTAAAAATTGGGGCCTACGGGCATGGCAAGCCCAATATGCTATCTCTTCATCCAGCCACTGAGTGGCCTTACTTGAGGACTGGGCTCAGCCTGAGGGTCACAATGTGTGTTTGTGAACAATGTGGCCCGCGAGCATGGGTGGGGCCTCATGGGCCACACTGGTTTCAACTACACTGAACGTTGGACAACATGCCAACCACAAGGTTTCTTGCCATGGGGAAGGAGTTCTGATTTCTGCATCACCTTCAACCCTGGGTAGTGATTGGAGATAAGGTCTAGGTTCTGAATCCTGAAAACTGAGGTTGGGAAGAGATGACGACCTAAGGCCATGGCGGCTCGATGTGCTCAGTGTGCGGACAGCTGTCTGGGAGGGGCCAGAGGGTCCAGGATTAGGCTGTGTCAGAAAGGGCATTAGTGCCCTGGTCAGCCTATGTATTTGGGGTACAGCCAAGGTCGGTGCAGGTTGATCCTCATTTGGGATGACTGGGTAGCCCCAGAGGACAAAGTTTTTCTTCTGGAGGGCTGGCAGAGTGCTGCATTGTAGTTCTGGATTGCCAAACTGGAGGGCTTGTGGGCCAGTAGTCTGACGACAAAAGTCTGAGAACACAAGCTAGGCTTAGGTTTCTGGGTGAGGCCATGGCAGGCACAATCTACAGACCTGAATCGAGATCTCGTGCATCTGAAGTCAGGGCGAGGATCAGACGATCGCTCAGGTAGGAGTTTCTGTCCCTGATGGCCCCTTCATAAATGGGGGGTCATCACGAGGCCATGGGGCTTTCCAACGATGGGAGTTGTGAGAAGCTCCAAACTGCAGAGAGTCTTCTGCAGGACAATTGAGACCTGTTGTTTGGCTCCAGGCCAATGATTCTGAGCAGGGTTCTAAGGATGGATGGCTGGGTAGCCCACCTCGCATTCCAATTGTCTCCTAGCAACAAGACAGGTTAGATCTCCTGGATCTGTGGGGAGCAACCGAGGACGCTGAGTTGAAATGGACACCCCTGGGGATGGGTCCTAACGTGCCTTTGTGTCTATGGAGACCTTGGAATGAAGCGGTGGCACTGGGTCCTAAAGGGTTCTCCTAAACAGAGGCTTTGACACAGCTCCAAACTGCAAGTTTCCCATGTGTAGATGAGATGTTTTCTGATGGGTGAGTCACGAAACAGCTAATGCTGCTTTTGAAATCCAGGCCTCTGAGGAGAGATGCCTGGACACCAAAGCAATGGATCTGATTAGTGCCTAGGGGCCTGTTCTTTTCTTTTTACCTCTGGGGACATCTGTCTATGGGTCTGAGTGCAGGTAGGTGCTCAATTGGGCTCAGATTGCCCCTGTTTTTCCTGGGAAGCCACCACTATTGAGATGGATCAGGGACTTTGGAGGTTTATCCTATTAGAAGGGTAGTGGCCATTGGAATGGGCACACACAATTCCCTTGGAGAGGGCAAGTACAGTCCTCAGTTTTGTGTCCAGGGGCCTGAGCCTGTAGGTTGTGTAGGCCAGGGCTGTTTGGTCAGTTCTCTGAAAACACAAACTCGGCTTATGTTTCGGGTCATAGGTATGGCAGGACTGATCTACAGACCATGAGGAGAACACTTCGGGATTTGAAAGAAGGGCTAGTGTGAGGCTCCTGCTCAAGTTTTTGTCTCTGGATATCATGTCACTCATGGTCGTGGAATTTCTGGGTGACTTCATGGGAAATGGACGAGTCTTACTTTCTGGTGGTTTGGCCCCGTCCAAAGAGTTTGGGGTCATTCTTTGGGCTGGAAGAAGTCTGTTTTTTTTTTTTTTTGTTGTTGTTGTTGTTGTTTTTCTTTTTTAACCTCCGGTGTCCCACCAAATGAGTGATTCCAGAGTAGAGCCCTGGGGAGGGGCGACTGGACAATCAGAAATTGGTTAAAAATTGGGGCCTAGGGACATGTCAAGCCCATTATGACATCTAATGGTCCAGCCACTGAGAGGACTTACTAGACTACAGGACTCAAGCTGAGGGTCACAATGTTTGTGTATGCCCTCGTCGCACTCAAGAATGGGCGGGGCCTCAGGGTGAATGCTGGTTTCTTCTACTCTGAACGTTGGGCAACGTGCCAACCACAAGGGTTCTTGCCATGGGTAAAGAGGAGTTCTGATTTCTACATCAGACTCACCCCTGGGCAGTGATTGGAGATAAGGTCTCGGTTCTGAAGCCTGAAAACTGAGGTAGGGAAGAGATGATGACCTAAGGCCATGGCGGGTTTTTTGTGCTCAGTGTGCGGTCAGCTTTCTGGGTGTTGGTCAGGAGTTCCGGGCTCAGGTTGTGTTCGACAGTGCATTAGTGCCCAGGTTAGACTACATAATTTGGGTAAAGTTGAGTGCTGTGTAGGTTTACCCTCATTTAAGGTGCCTGGGCAGCTCATGAGGCAATAATTTTTTTTCTAGAGGGCAGGCAGAGTGCCTCATTGTGGGTCTGGAATTGCCAAACTTGAGGGCTTCGGAACCAGGAGTATGAGGACGGAAGTCTGAGAAGACAAGCTAGACTTGGGTTTCAGGGCAAGGGCACGGCATGTACCCCCTGCAGATCTGAAAAAATATCTCATGCATCTGAAGTCAGGGCAAGGATCAGACTTTGGCTCAGGTTGGAGAATCTGAGCATGACGGCCGCTTCTTGAAGGCAGCGGAATCTCGAGGTCATTGAGGTTTTCCCACGTTGGGAGTTGTGGGATGCCCCCTTCAAGGATTCCTTCTGCGAGACAATTAAGACTTGTTGGACAGCTCCAGGACATCCCATATGGAATGACTCCAGAGCACCGTTCGCGGATGGATGCCTGGGTAGCCCGCCTCGCATTCCAATTGTCTCCTAGCAACAAGACAGTTTAGATCTGATGGCTCTGCGGGAGCAACCGGGGTGGCTGAGTTGAAATGGACTTTCCTGAGGATGGGTCCTAATGTGTTTTTGTGTCCATGAGGGCCTTGGAATGGGACGGTGGCACCGGGACCCTGAAGTACTCTCCTAAGCTTTGGACATGGCTCCCATGCACAGGTTTCCTTGTGGAGACGAGATGAGTTCTGATGGGTGCCTCAGGAAAACCCCTATGCTCGTATTGGAATCAGGCTTTTGAGGACACATGCCTGTAACACAAAGCAATGGATCCTATTATGGCCTAGGGTCCTGTCTGGTTCATTCTTCTTCTCTGGGGACAACCATCTCTGTTATGAGTATAGGTCGATTATCAGCTGGTGTCAGACAGCCCTTGTTTGTACTGGGCGACCTACACTATTGGGATGGCCTCAGGGACTTTGGAGGTTTCTCCTAATTTGTACGATTTTGGACCATGGAATGGGCAGAATTCCCATGGATTGGTAGGCACAGTCCGAATGTGTGGCTCCAGGGGCCCAGCCTGGAGGGTGGGTGGCCCAAGACTTTGAGGACAGAAGTCTGAAAACACAAACTCAGCTTAGGTTTGGGGACGTAGGTATGGCAGGCCCGATCTACAAACCATGAGAAGAACTCTTCAGGATATGAAGAAAGTGCGAGTCTGAGGCTCTTGCTCAGGCTTTTGTCTCTGGATTTTGTATCAGCGATGGCCGTGGAATGTCGGGGAGGCCTCATGCGCCACGGACGAATCTTCCTCTCTGAGGATTTGGCCCGATTCCCAATTTCTTTTCGTCAATCTGTGGGATGGGAGGACTCATTTCAGTTTTGTTACCTCAGGTGTCCCACCAAAAGAGGAATTCCAAAGCCAAGCCGTGGGGAAGACTGAAGGGACAACCCGAACTATGGTTAAAAATTGGGGCCTAGGGGCATGGCAAGCCCAATATGCTATCTCTTCATCCAGCCACTTAGTGGCCTTACTTGAGGACTGGGCTCAGCCTGAGCGTCACAATGTGTGTTTGTGACCAATGTGGCCCACGAGCATGGGCGGGGCCTCATGGGCCACACTGGTTTCAACTACAATGAACGTTGGACAACATGCCAACCACAAGGTTTCTTGCCATGGGGAAGGAGTTCTGATTTCTGCATCACCTTCAACCCTGGGCAGTGATTGGATATAAGGTCTAGGTTCTGAAACCTGAAAATTGATGTTGGGAAGAGATGACGACCTAAGGCCATGGCGGCTCGATGTGCTCAGTTTGCGGCCAGCTGTCTGGGAGGGGCCAGGGGGTCCAGGCTCAGGCTGTACCAGAAAGGGCATTAGAGCCCTGGTCAGCCTGTGTATTTGGGGTACAGCCAAGGTCGATGCAGGTTGATCCTCATTTGGGGTTACTGGGTAGCCCCAGAGGACAATGTTTTTCTTCTGGAGGGCCGGCAGAGTGCTGCGTTGTAGTTCTGGATTGCCAAACTGGAGGGCTTGTGGGCCAGTAGTCTGACGACAAAAGTCTGAGAACACAAGCAAGGCTTAGGTTTCTGGGTGAGGCCATGGCAGGCACAATCTACAGACCTGAATCGAGATCTCGTGCATCTGAAGTCAGGGCGAGGATCAGACGATCGCTCAGGTTGGAGTTTCTGACCCTGATGGGCCCTTCATGAATGGGACGGGCATCACGAGGCTTGGGTGTTTTCCCACGATGAGAGTTGTGAGAAGCTCCAAACTGCAGAGAGTCTTCTGCAGGACAATTGAGACCAGTTGTTTGGCTCCAGGCCAATGATTCTGAGCAGGGTTCTAAGGATGGATGGCTGGGTAGCCCACCTCGCATTCCAATTGTCTCCTAGCAACAAGACTGGTTAGATCTCCTGGATCTGTGGGGAGCAACCGAGGATGCTGAGTTGAAATGGACACCCCTGGGGATGGGTCCTAACGTGCTTTTGTGTCTATGGAGACCTTGGAATGAAGCGGTGGCACTGGGGCCCTAAAGGGTTCTCCTAAACAGAGGCTTTGACACAGCTCCAACGTGCAAGTTTCCCATATGTAGATGAGATGTTTTCTGATGGGTGAGTCAAGAAACAGCTAATGCTGCTTTTGAAATCAAGGCCTCTGAGGAGAGATGCCTGGAAACCAAAGCAATGGATCTGATTAGTGCCTAGGGGCCTGTTCTTTCCTTTTTACCTCTGGGGACATCTGTCTATGGGTCTGAGTGCAGGCAGGTGCTCAGTTGGGCTCAGATTGCCCCTGTTTTTCCTGGGAAGCCACCACTATTGAGATGGATTAGGGACTTTGGAGGTTTATCCTATTAGAAGTGTTGTGGCCATTGGAATGGGCACACACAATTCCCTTGGAGAGGGCAAGTACAGTCCTCAGGTTTGGCTCCAGGGGCCTGAGCCTGTAGGTTGTGTAGGCCAGGGCTGTTTGGACAGTTGTCTGAAAACACAAACTCGGCTTATGTTTCGGGTCATGAGTATGGCAGGACTGATCTACAGACCATGAGGAGAACTTTTTGGGATTTGAAAGAAGGGCGAGTGTGAGGCTCCTGCTCAAGTTTTTGTCTCTGGATATCTTGTTACTCATGGTCGTAGAATTTCTGGGTGACTTCATAGGAAATGGACGAGTCTTACTCTCTGGTGGTTTGGCCCCGTCCAAAGAGTTTGGGGTCATTCTGTGGGCTGGAAGAAGTCCGTTTTTTTTTTTATTGTTGATTTTTTCTTTTTTAACCTCAGGTGTCCCACCAAATGAGGGATTCCAGAGTAGAGCCCTGGGGAGGGGCGACTGGACCATCAGAAATCTGGTTAAAAATTGGGGCCTAGGGACATGTCAAGCCCATTATGACATCTAATCCTCCAGCCACTGAGAGGACTTACTATAGACAGGACTCATGATTAGGGTCACAGTGCGTGTGTATGCCCTCGTCGCACTCAAGAATGGGCGGGGCCTCAGGGTGAATGCTGGTTTCTCCTACACTGAACGTTGGACAACGTGCCAAGCACAGGGTTCTTGCCATGGGTAAGGAGGAGTTCTGATTTCTGCATCACACTCACCCCTGGGCAGTGATTGGAGATAAGGTCTCGGTCTGAAGCCTGAAAACTGAGGTAGGGAAGACATGATGACCTAAGGCCATGGCGGGTTTTATGTGCTCAGTGTGCTGTCAGCTTTCTGGGTGTTGGTCAGGAGGTCCGGGCTCAGGTTGTGTTCGACAGTGCATTAGTGCCCAAGTTAGACTTTATAATTTGGGTAAAGTCGAGTGCTGTGTAGGTTTACCCTCATTTAAGGTGCCTGGGCAGCTCATGAGGCAATAATTTTTTTTCTAGAGGGCAGGCAGAGTGCTGCATTGTGGGTCAGGAATTGCAAAACTTGAGGGCTTCGGGGCCAGGAGTGTGAGGACGGAAGTCTGAGAAGACAAGCTAGACTTGGGTTTCAGGGCGAGGGCACGGCAGGTAACCCCTGCAGATCTGAACCAATATCTCATGCATCTGAAGTCAGGGCGAGGATCAGACATTGGCTCAGGTTGGAGTTTCTGAGCATGACGGCCGCTTCATGAAGGGAGCAGAATCTCGAGGCCATTGAGGTTTTCCCACGTTGGGAGTTGTGGGATGCCCCCTTCTAGGATTTCTCCTGCGGGACAATTGAGACCTGTTGGACAACTCCAGGACATCCTATATGGAATGACTCCAGAGCACCGTTCGCGGATGGATGCCTGGGTAGCCCGCCTCGCATTCCAATTGTCTCCTAGCAACAACACAGTTTAGATCTGATGGCTCTGCGGGAGCAACCAGGGTGGCTGAGTTGAAATGGACTTTCGTGAGGATGGGTCCTAATGTGTTTTTGTGTCCATGAGAGCCTTGGAATGGGGCGGTGGCACCGGGATCCTGAAGTACTCTCCTAAGCTTTGGACATGGCTCCCATGCACAGATTACCTTGTGGAGATGAGATGAATTCTGATGGGTGCCTCAGGAAAACACATATGCTCGTATTGGAATCAGGCTTTTGAGGACACATGCCTGTAACACAAAGCAATGGATCCTATTATGGCCTAGGGTCCTGTCTGGTTCAATCTTCTTCTCTGGTGACATCCATCTATGGTATGAGTGGAGGTCGATTATCAGCTGGTGTCAGACAGCCCTTGTTTGTTCCGGGCGACCTACACTATTGGGATGGCCTCAGGGACTTTGGAGGTTTCTCCTAATTTGTACGATTTTGGACCATGGAATGGGCAGAATTCCATAGGATTGGTAGGCACAGTCCTAATGTGTGGCTCCAGGGGCCCAGGCTGGAGGGTGTGTGGCACAAGACTTTGAGGACAGAAGTCTGAAAACACAAACTCAGCTTAGGTTTGGGGACGTAGGTATGGCAGGCCCGATCGACAAACCATGAGAAGAACTCTTCAGGATATGAAGAAAGTGCGAGTCTGAGGCGCTTGCTCAGGCTTTTGTCTCTGGATTTTGTATCAGCGATGGCCGTGGAATGTCGGGGAGGCCTCATCGGCCATGGACGACTCTTCCTCTCTGAGGATTTGGCCCGATTCCCAATTGCTTTTCGTCAATCTGTGGGATGGGAGGACTCATTTCAGTTTTGTTACCTCAGGTGTCCCACCAAAAGAGGAATTCCAAAGCAAAGCCGTGGGGAAGACTGAAGGGACAACCCGAACTATGGTTAAAAATTGGGGCCTAGGGGCATGGCAAGCCCAATATGCTATCTCTTCATCCAGCCACTTAGTGGCCTTACTTGAGGACTGGGCTCAGCCTGAGCGTAACAATGTGTGTTGTGACCAATGTGGCCCGTGAGCATGGGCGGGGCCTCATGGGCCACACTGGTTTCAACTACACTGAACGTTGGACAACATGCCAACCACAAGGTTTCTTGCCATGGGGAAGGAGTTCTGATTTCTGCATCACCTTCAACCCTGGGAAGTGATTGGAGATAAGGTCTAGTTTCTGAAACCTGAAAACCGAGGTTGCGAAGAGATGACGACCTAAGGCCATGAAGGCTCGTTGTGCTCAGTGTGCGGCCAGCTTCTGGGAGGGGCCAGAGGGTCCAGGCTCAGGCTGTACCAGAAAGGGCATTAGTGCCCTGGTCAGCCTATGTATTGGGGTACAGCCAAGGTCGGTGCAGGTTGATCCTCATTTGGGGTTACTGGGTAGCCCCAGAGGACAATGTTTTTCTTCTGGAGGGCCGGCAGATTGCTGCATTGTAGTTCTGGATTGCCAAACTGGAGGGCTTGTGGGCCAGTAGTCTGACGACAAAAGTCTGAGAACACAAGCTATGCTTAGGTTTCTGGGTGAGGCCATGGCAGGCACAACTACAGACCTGAATCGAGATCTCGTGCATCTGAAGTCAGGGCGAGGATCAGACGATCGCTCAGGTTGGAGTTTCTGACCCTGATGGCCCCTTCATGGATGGGGGGGCATCACGAGGCCATGGGTGTTTTCCCACGATGGGAGTTGTGAGGAGCTCCAAACTGCAGAGAGTCTTCCGCAGGACAATTGAGACCTGTTGTTTGGCTCCAGGCCAATGATTCTGAGCAGGGTTCTAAGGATGGATGGCTGGGTAGCCCACCTCGCAATCCAATTGTCTCCTAGCAACAAGACAGGTTAGATCTCCTGGATCTGTGGGGAGCAACCGAGGACGCTGAGTTGAAATGGACACCCCTGGGGATGGGTCCTAATGTGCTTTGTGTCAATGGAGACCTCGGAATGAAGCGGTGGCACTGGGGCCCTAAAGGGTTCTCCTAAACAGAGGCTTTGACACAGCTCCAACGTGCAAGTTTCCCATGTGTAGATGAGATGTTTTCTGATGGGTGAGTCACGAAACAGCTATATGCTGCTTTTGAAATCCAGGCCTCTGAGGAGAGATGCCTGGAAACTAAAGCAATGGATCTGATTAGTGCCTAGGGGCCTGTTCTTTCCTTTTTACCTCTGGGGACATCTGTCTATGGGTCTGAGTGCAGGTAGGTGCTCAGTTGGGCTCAGATTGCCCCTGTTTTTCCTGGGAAGCCACCACTATTGAGATGGAGCAGGGACTTTGGAGGTTTATCCTATGAGAAGTGTTGTGGCCATTGGAATGGGCACACACAATTCCCTTGGAGAGGGCAAGTACAGTCCTCAGGTTTGGCTCCAGGGGCCTGAGACTGTAGGTTGTGTAGGCCAGGGCTGTTTGGACAGTTGTCTGAAAACACAAACTCAGCTTATGTTTCGGGTCATAGGTATGGCAGGACTGATCTACAGACCATGAGGAGAACTCTTCGGGATTTGAAAGAAGGGCGAGTGTGAGGCTCTTGCTCAAGTGTTTGTCTCTGGATATCGTGTCACTCATGGTCGTGGAATTTCTGGGTGACTTCATGGGAAATGGACGAGTCTTACTCTCTGGTGGTTTGGCCTCGTCCAAAGAGTTTTGGGTCATTCTGTGGGCTTGAAGAAGTCCGGTTTTTTTTTTGTTGTTGTTGATGTTGTTTTTCTTTTTTAACCTCAGGTGTCCCACCGAATGAGGGATTCCAGAGTAGAGCCCTGGGGAGGGGCGACTGGACAATCAGAAATCTGGTTAAAAATTGGGGCCTAGGGACATGTCAAGCCCATTATGACATCTAATGGTCCAGCCACTGAGAGGACTTACTAGAGGACAGGACTCATGCGGAGGGTCACAATGCGTGTGTATGCCCTCGTAACACTCAAGAATGGGCGGGGCCTCAGGGTGAATGCTGGTTTCTCCTACACTGAACGTTGGACAACGTGCCAAAAACAAGGTTTCTTGCCATGGGTAAGGAGGAGTTCTGATTTCTGCATCACACTCACCCCTGGGCAGTGATTGGAGATAAGGTCTCGGTTCTGAAGCCTGAAAACTGAGGTAGGGAAGACATGATGACCAAAGGCCATGGCGGGTTTTATGTGCTCAGTGTGCGGTCTGCTTTCTGGGTGTTGGTCAGGAGGTCCGGGCTCAGGTTGTGTTCGACAGTGCATTAGTGGCCAGGTTAGACTATATAATTTGGGTAAAGTCGAGTGCTGTGTAGGTTTACCCTCATTTAAGGTGCCTGGGCAGCTCATGAGGCAATAATTTTTTTTCTAGAGGGCAGGCAGAGTGCTGCATTGTGGGTCAGGAATTGCCAAACTTGAGGGCTTCGGGGCCAGGAGTGTGAGGACGGAAGTATTAGAAGACAAGCTATACTTGGGTTTCAGGGCGAGGGCACGGCAGGTACCCCCTGCAGATCTGAACCAATATCTCATGCATCTGAATCAGGGCGTGGATCAGACGTTGGCTCAGGTTGGAGTTTCTGAGCATGACGGCTGCTTCATGAAGGGAGCGGAATCTCAAGGCCATTGAGGTTTTCCCACGTTGGGAGTTGTGGGATGCCCCCTTCAAGGATTCCTTCTGCGGGACAATTGAGACCTGTTGGACAGCTCCAGGACATCCCATATGGAATGACTCCAGAGCCCCGTTCGCGGATGGATGCCTGGGAAGCCCGCCTCGCTTTCCAATTGTCTCCTAGCAACAAGACAGTTTAGATCTGATGGCTCTGTGGGAGCAACCGGGGCGGCTGATTTGAAATGGACTTTCCTGAGGATGGGTCCTAATGTGTTTTTGTGTCCATGAGGGCCTTGGAATGGGGCGGTGGCACCGGGATCCTGAATTACTCTCCTAAGCTTTGGATATGGCTCCCATGCACAGGTTTCCTTCTGGAGGCGAGATGAGTTCTGATGGGTGCCTCAGGAAAACACCTATGCTCGTATTGGAATCAGGCTTTTGAGGACACATGCCTGTAACACAAAGCAATGGATCCTATTATGGCCTAGGGTCCTGTCTGGTTCAATCTTCTTCTCTGGTGACATCCATCTATGGTATGAGTGGAGGTCGATTATCAGCTGGCGTTAGACAGCCCTTGTTTGTTCCGGGCTACCTACACTATTGGGATGGCCTCAGGGACATTGGAGTTTTCTCCTAATTTGTCCGATTTTGGACCATGGAATGGGCAGAATTCCCATGGATTGGTAGGCACAGTCCTAATGTGTGCCTCCAGGGGCCCAGCCTGGATGGTGTGGGGCCCAAGACTTTGAGGACAGAAGTCTGAAAACACAAACTCAGCTTAGGTTTGAGGACATAGGTATGGCAGGCCCGATCGACAAACCATGATTAGAACTCTTCAGGATATGAAGAAAGTGCGAGTCTGAGGCGCTTGCTCAGGCTTTTGTCTCTGGATTTTGTATCAGCGATGGCCGTGGAATGTTGGGGAGGCCTCATGGGCCATGGACGAATCTTCCTCTCTAAGGATTTGGCCCGATTCCCAATTACTATTCGTCAATCTGTGGGATGGGAGGACTCATTTCAGTTTTGTTACCTCAGGTGTCCCACCAAAAGAGGAATTCCAAAGCCAAGCCGTGGGGAAGACTGAAGGGACAACCCGAACTATAGTTAAAAATTGGGGCCTAGGGGCGTGGCAAACCCAATATGCTATCTCTTCATCCAGTCACTGAGTGGCCTTACTTGAGGACTGGTCTCAGCCTGAGCGTCACAATGTGTGTTTGTGACCAATGTGGACCATGAGCATGGGCGGGGCCTCATGGGCCACACTGGTTTCAACTACACTGAAAGTTGGACAACATGCCAACCACAAGGTTTCTTGCCATGGGGAAGGAGTTCTGATTTCTGCATCACCTTCAACCCTGGGCAGTGATTGGAAATATGGCCTAGGTTCTGAAACCTTAAACCGAGGTTGGGAAGAGATGACGACCTAAGGCCATGGCGGCTCGTTGTGCTCAGTGTGCGGCCAGCTTCTGGGAGGGGCCAGGGGGTCCAGGCTCAGGCTGTACCAGAAAGGGCATTAGTGCCCTGGTCAGCCTATGTATTTGGGGTACAGCCAAGGTCGGTGCAGGTTGATCCTCATTTGGGGTTACTGGGTAGCCCCAGAGGACAATGTTTTTCTTCTGGAGGGTCGGCAGAGTGCTGCATTGTAATTCTGGATTGCCAAACTGGAGGGCTTGTGGGCCAGTAGTCTGACAACAAAAGTCTGAGAACACAAGCTAGGCTTAGGTTTCTGGGTGAGGCCATGGCAGGCACAATCTACAGACCTGAATTGAGATCTCGTGCATCTGAAGTCAGGGCGAGGATCAGACGATCGCTCAGGTTGGAGTTTCTGACCCAGATGGCCCCTTCATGAATGGGGGGGGGGCATCACGAGGCCATGGGTGTTTTCCCACGATGGGAGTTGTGAGGAGCTCCAAACTGCAGAGAGTCATCTGCAGGACAATTGAGACCTGTTGTTTGGCTCCAGGCCAATGATTCTGAGCAGGGTTCTAAGGATGGATGCGTGGGTAGCCCACCTCGCATTCCAATTGTCTCCTAGCAACAAGACAGGTTAGATCTCCTGAATTGGTGGGGAGCAACCGAGGACGCTGAGTTGAAATGGACACCCCTAAGGATGGGTCCTAATGTACTTTTAAGTCTATGGAGACCTTGGAATGAAGCGGTGGCACAGGTGCCCTAAATGGTTCTCCTAAACAGAGGCTTTGACACAGCTCCAACGTGCAAGTTTCCCATGTGTAGATGAGATGTTTTCTGATGGGTGAGTCAAGAAACAGCTATATGCTGCTTTTGAAATCCAGGCCTCTGAGGAGAGATGCCTGGAAACCAAAGCAATGGATCTGATTAGTGCCTAGGGGCCACTTCTTTCCTTTTTACCTCTGGGGACATCTGTCTATGGGTCTGAGTGCAGGTAGGTGCTCAGTTGGGCTCAGATTGCCCATGTTTTTCCTGGGAAGCCACCACTATTGAGATGGATCAGGGACTTTGGAGGTTTATCCTATTAGAAGGGTTGTGGCCATTGGAATGGGCACACACAATTCCCTTGGAGAGGGCCAGTACTGTCCTCAGGTTTGGCTCCAGGGCCCTGAGCCTGTAGGTTGTGTAGGCCAGGGCTGTTTGGACAGTTGTCAGAAAACACAAACTCGGCTTATGTTTCGGGTCATAGGTATGGCAGGACTGATCTACAGACCATGAGGAGAACTCTTCGGGATTTGAAAGAAGGGCTAGTGTGAGGCTCCTGCTCAAGTTTTTGTCTCTGGATATCGTGTCACTCATGGTCGTGGAATTTCTGTGTGACTTCATGGAAAATGGACGAGTCTTACTCTCTGGTGGTTTGGCCCCGTCCAAAGAGTTTTGGGTCATTCTGTGGGCTGGAAGAAGTCCGTTTTTTTTGTTGTTGTTGTTGTTGTTGTTGTTTTCTTTTTTAACCTCAGGTGTCCCACCAAATGAGGGATTCCCTAGTAGAGCCCTGGGGAGGGGCGACTGGACAATCAGAAATCTGGTTAAAATTGGGGCCTAGGGACATGTCAAGCCCATTATGACATCTAATGGTCCAGCCACTGAGAGGAATTACTAGAGGACAGTACTCATGCTGAGGGTCACAATGCCTGTGTATGCCCTCATAGCACTCAAGGATGGGCGGGGCCTCAGGGTGAATGCTGGTTTCTCCTACACTGAACGTTGGACAACGTGCCAACCACAAGGGTTCTTGCCATGGGTAAGGAGGAGTTATGATTTCTGCATCACACTCATCCCTGGGCAGTGATTGGAGATAAGGTCTCGGTTCTGAAGCCTGAAAACTGAGGTAGGGAAGAGATGATGACCTAAGGCCATGGCGGGTTTTATGTGCTCAGTGTGTGGTCAGCTTTCTGGGTGTTGGTCAGGAGGTCCGGGCTCAGGTTGTGTTCGACAGTGCATTAGTGCCCAGGTTAGACTATATAATTTGGGTAGGGTCGAGTGCTGTGTAGGTTTACTCTCATTTAAGGTGTCTGGTCAGCTCATGAGGCAGTAATTTTTTTTCTAGAGGGCAGGCAGAGTGCTGCATTGTGGGTCCGGAATTGCCAAACTTGAGGGCTTCGAGGCCAGGAGTGTGAGGACGGAAGTCTGAGAAGAGAAGCTAGACTTGGGTTTCAGGGCGAGGGCACGGCAGTTACCCCCTGCAGATCTGAACAAATATCTCATGCATCTGAAGTCAGGGCGAGGATCAGACGTTGACTCAGGTTGGAGTTTCTGAGCATGACGGCCGCTTCATGAAGGGAGCGGTATCTCGAGGCCATTGAGGTTTTCCCACGTTGGGAGTTGTGGGATGCCCCCTTCAAGGATTCCTTCTGCGGGACAATTGAGACCTGTTGGACAGCTCCAGGACATCCCATATGGAATGACTCCAGAGCCCCGTTCGCGGATGGATGCCTGGGAAGCCCGCCTCGCATTCCAATTGTCTCCTAGCAACAAGACAGTTTAGATCTGATGTCTCTGCCGGAGCAACCGTGGTGGCTGAGTTGAAATGGACTTTCCTGAGGATGGGTCCTAATGTGTTTTTGTGTCCATGAGAGCCTTGGAATGGGGCGGTGGCACCGGGACCCTGAAGTACTCTCCTAAGCTTTGGACATGGCTCCCCTGCACAGGTTTCCTTGTGGAGACGAGATGAGTTCTAATGGGTGCCTCAGGAAAACACCTATGCTCGTATTGGAATCAGGCTTTTGAGGACACATGCCTGTAACCAAAAGCAATGGATCCTATTATGGCCTAGGGTCCTGTCTGGTTCAATCTTCTTCTCTGGAGACATCCATCTATAATATGAGTGAAGGTCGATTATCAGCTGGTGTCAGACAGCCCTTGTTTGTTCCGGGCGACCTACACTATTGGGATGGCCTCAGGGACTTTGGAGGTTTCTCCTAATTTGTACGATTTTGGACCATGGAATGGTCAGAATTCCCATGGATTGGTAGGTACAGTCCTAATGTGTGGCTCCAGGGGCCCAGGCTGGAGGGTGTGTGGCCCAAGACTTTGGGGACAGAAGTCTGAGAACACAAACTCAGCTTAGGTTTGGGGACGTAGGTATGGCAGGCCCGATCTACAATCCATGAGAAGAACTCTTCAGGATATGAAGAAAGTGCGAGTCTGAGGCGCTTGCTCAGGCTTTTGTCTCTGGATTTTGTATAAGCGATGGCCGTGGAATGTCGGGGAGGCCTCCTGGGCCATGGACGAATCTTCTTCTCTGAGGATTTGGCCCGATTCCCAATTGCTTTTCATCAATCTGTGGGATGGGAGGACTCATTTCAGTTTTGTTACCTCAGGTGTCCCACCAAAAGAGGAATTCCAAAGCAAAGCCGAGGGGAAGACTGAAGGGACAACCCGAACTATGGTTAAAAATTGGGGCCTAGGGGCATGGCAAGCCCAATATGATATCTCTTCATTTAGTCACTGAGTGGCCTTACTTGAGAACTGGGCTCAGCCTGAGCGTCACAATGTGTGTTTGTGACCAATGTGGCCCGTGAGCATGGGCGGGGCCTCATGGGCCACACTGGTTTCAACTACACTGAATGTTGGACAACATGCCAACCACAAGTTTTCTTGCCATGGGGAAGGAGTTCTGATTTCTGCATCACCTTCAACCCTGGGCAGTGATTGGAGATATTGCCTAGGTTCTGAAACCTAAAAACCGAGGTTGGGAAGAGATGACGACCTAAGGCCATGGCGGCTCGATGTGCTCAGTGTGCGGCCAGCCCTCTGGGAGGGTCCAGGGGGTCCAGGCTCAGGCTGTGTCAGAAAGGGCATTAGTGCCCTGGTTAGCCTATGTATTTGGGGTACAGCCAAGGTCGGTGCAGGTTGATCCTCATTTGGGGTTACTGGGTAGCCCCAGAGGACAATGTTTTTCTTCTGGAGGGCCGGCAGAGTGCTGCATTGTAGTTCTGGATTGCCAAACTGGAGGGCTTGTGGGCCAGTAGTCTGACGACAAAAGTCTGAGAACACAAGCTATGCTTAGGTTTCTGGGTGAGGCCATGGCAGGCACAATCTACAGACCTGAATCGAGATCTCGTGCATCTGAAGTAAGGGCGAGGATCAGACGATCGCTCAGGTTGGAGTTTCTGACCCTGATGGCCCCTTCATGGATGGGGGGGCATCACGAGGCCATGGGTGTTTTCCCACGATGGGAGTTGTGAGAAACTCCAAACTGCAGAGAGTCTTCCGCAGGACAATTGAGACCTGTTGTTTGGCTCCAGGCCAATGATTCTGAGCAGGGTTCTAAGGATGGATGGCTGGGTAGCCCACCTCGCATTCCAATTGTCTCCTAGCAACAAGACAGGTTAGATCTCCTGGATCTGTGGGGAGCAACCGAGGACGCTGAGTTGAAATGGACACCCCTGGGGATGGATCCTAATGTGCTTTGTGTCAATGGAGACCTCGGAATGAAGTGGTGGCACTGGGGCCCTAAAGGGTTCTCCTAAACAGAGGCTTTGACACAGCTCCAACGTGCAAGTTTCCCATGTGTAGATGAGATGTTTTCTGATGGGTGAGTCACGAAACAGCTATATGCTGCTCTTGAAATCCAGGCCTCTGAGGAGAGATGCCTGGAAACTAAAGCAATGGATCTGATTAGTGCCTAGGGGCCTGTTCTTTCCTTTTTACCTCTGGCGACATCTGTCTATGGGTCTGAGTGCAGGTAGGTGCTCAGTGGGCTCAGATTGCCCCTGTTTTTCCTGGGAAGCCACCACTATTGAGATGGATCAGGGACTTTGGAGGTTTATCCTATTAGAAGGCTTGTGGCCATTGGAATGGGCACACACAATTCCCTTGGAGAGGGCAAGTACAGTCCTCAGGTTTGGCTCCAGGGGCCTGAGCCTGTAGGTTGTGTAGGCCAGGGATGTTTGGACAGTTGTCTGAAAACACAAACTCGGCTTATGTTTCGGGTCATAGGTATGGCAGGACTGATCTACAGACCATGAGGAGAACTCTTCGGGATTTGAAAGAAGGGCGAGAGTGAGGCTCTTGCTCAAGTGTTTGTCTCTGGATATCGTGTCACTCATGGTCGTGGAATTTCTGGGTGACTTCATGGGAAATGGACGAGTCTTACTCTCTGGTGGTTTGGCCTCGTCCAAAGAGTGTGGGGTCATTCTGTGGGCTTGAAGAAGTCCGGTTTTTTTTTTTGTTGTTGTTGTTGTTGTTTTTCTTTTTTAACCTCAGGTGTCCCTCCGAATGAGGGATTCCAGAGTAGAGCCCTGGGGAGGGGCGACTGGACAATCAGAAATCTGGTTAAAAATTGGGGCCTAGGGACATGTCAAGCCCATTATGACATCTAATGGTCCAGCCACTGAGAGGACTTACTAGAGGACAGGACTCATGCGGAGGGTCACAATGCGTGTGTATGCCCTCGTAACACTCAAGAATGGGCGGGGCCTCAGGGTGAATGCTGGTTTCTCCTACACTGAACGTTGGACAACGTGCCAACCACAAGGTTTCTTGCCATGGGTAAGGAGCAGTTATGATTTCTGCATCACACTCACCCCTGGGCCGTGATTGGAGATAAGGTCTCGGTTCTGAAGCCTGAAAACTGAGGTAGGGGAGACATGATGACCTAAGGCCATGGCGGGTTTTATGTGCTCAGTGTGCGGTCAGCTTTCTGGGTGTTGGTCAGGAGGTCCGGGCTCAGGTTGTGTTCGACAGTGCATTAGTGCCCAGGTTAGACTATATAATTTGGGTAAAGTCGAATGCTGTGTAGGTTTACCCTCATTTAAGGTGCCTGGGCAGCTCATGAGGCAATATTTTTTTTTCAATAGGGCAGGCAGAGTGCTGCATTGTGGGTCCGGAATTGCCAAACTTGAGGGCTTCGGGGCCAGGAGTGTGAGGACTGAAGTCTGAGAAGACAAACTAGACTCGGGTTTCAGGGCGAGGGCACGGCAGGTACCCCCTGCAGATCTGAACAAATATCTCATGCGTCTGAAGTCAGGGCGAGGATCAGACGTTGGCTCAGGTTGGAGTTTCTGAGCATGACGGCCGCTTCATGAAGGGAGCGGAATCTCGAGGCCATTGAGGTTTTGCCACGTTGGGAGTTGTGGGATGCCCCCTTCAAGGATTTCTTCTGCGGGACAATTGAGACCTGTTGGACAGCTCCAGGACATCCCATATGGAATGACTCCAGAGCCCCGTTCGCGGATGGATGCCTGGGAAGCCCGCCTCGCATTCCAATTGTCTCCTAGCAACAAGACAGTTTAGATCTGATGGCTCTGCCGGAAAACCGGGGTGGCTGAGTTGAAATGGACTTTCCTGAGGATGGGTCCTAATGTGTTTTTGCGTCCATGAGGGCCTTGGAATGGGGCGAAGGCACCGGGATCCTGAAGTACTCTCCTAAGCTTTGGACATGGCTTCCATGCACAGGTTTCCTTGTGGTATCGAGATGAATTTTGATGGGTGCCTCAGAAAAACCCCTATGCTCGTATTGGAATCAGGCTTTTGAGGACACATGCCTGTAACCAAAAGCAATGGATCCTATTATGGCCTAGGGTCCTGTCTGGTTCAATCTTCTTCTCTGGGGACATCCATCTATGGTATGAGTGGAGGTCGATTATCAGCTGGCGTTAGACAGCCCTTGTTTGTTCTGGGCGACCTACACTATCGGGATGGCCTCAGGGACTTTGGAGGTTTCTCCTAATTTGTACGATTTTGGACCATGGAATGGGCAGAATTCCCATGGATTTGTAGGCACAGTCCTAATGTGTGGCTCCAGGGGCCCAGCCTGGATGGTGTGGGGCCCAAGACTTTGAGGACAGAAGTCTGAAAACACAAACTCAGCTTAGGTTTGGGGACGTAGGTACGGCAGGCCCGATCGACAAACCATGAGAAGAAATCTTCAGGATATGAAGAAAGTGCGAGTCTGAGGCGCTTGCTCAGGCTTTTGTCTCTGGATTTTGTATCAGCAATGGCCGTGGAATGTCGGGGAGGCCTCATAGGCCATGGACGAATCTTCCTCTCTGAGGATTTGGCCCGATTCCCAATTACTTTTCGTCAATCTGTGGGATGGGAGGACTCATTTCAGGTTTGTTACCTCAGGTGTCCCACCAAAAGAGGAATTCCAAAGCCACGCCGTCGGGAAGACTGAAGGGACAACCCGAACTATGGTTAAAAATTGGGGCCTAGGGGCATGGCAAGCCCAATATGCTATCTCTTCATCCAGTCACTGAGTGGCCTTACTTGAGGACTGGGCTCAGCCTGAGCGTCACAATGTGTGTTTGTGACCAATGTGGCCCATGAGCATGGGCGGGGCCTCATGGGCCACACTGGTTTCAACTACACTGAACGTTGGACAACATGCCAACCACAAGGTTTCTTGCCATGGGGAAGGAGTTCAGATTTCTGCATCACATTCAACCCTGGGCAGTGATTAGAGATATGGCCTAGGATCTGAAACCTTAAAACCGAGGTTGGGAAGAGATGAAGACCTAAGGCCATGGCGGCTCGATGTGCTCAGTGTGCGGACAGCTGTCTGGGAGGGTCCAGGGGTCCAGGCTCAGGCTGTACCAGAAAGGGCATTAGTGCCCTGGTCAGCCTATGTATTTGGGGTACACCAAGGTCGGTGCAGGTTGATCCTCATTTGGGGTTACTGGGTAGCCCCAGAGGACAATGTTTTTCTTCTGGGGGGCCGGCAGAGTGCTGCATTGTAGTTCTGGATTGCCAAACTGGAGGGCTTGTGGGCCAGTAGTCTGACAACAAAAGTCTGAGAACACAAGCTAGGCTTAGGTTTCTGGGTGAGGCCATGGCAGGCACAATCTACAGACCTGAATCGAGATCTCGTGCATCTGAAGTCAGGGCGAGGATCAGACGATCGCACAGGTTGGAGTTTCTGACCCTGATGGCCCCTTCATGAATGGGGGTGGCATCATGAGGCCATGGGTGTTTACCAACGATGGGAGTTGTGAGAAGCTCCAAACAGCAGAGAGTCTTCCGCAGGACAATTGAGACCTGTTGTTTGGCTCCAGGCCAATGATTCTGAGCAGGGTTCTAAGGATGGATGGCTGGGTAGCCCACCTCGCATTCCAATTGTCTCCTAGCAACAAGACAGGTTAGATCTCCTGGATCTGTGGGGAGCAACCGAGGACGCTGAGTTGAAATGGACACCCCTGGGGATGGGTTCTAATGTGCTTTGTGTCTATGGAGACCTTGGAATAAAGCGGTGGCACTGGGGCCCTAAAGGTTTCTCCTAAACAGAGACTTTGACACAGCTCCAACGTGCAATTTTCCCATGTGTAGATGAGATGTTTTCTGATGGGTGAGTCAAGAAACAGCTATATGCTGCTTTTGAAATCCAGGCCTCTGAGGAGAGATGCCTGGAAACCAAAGCAATGGATCTGATTAGTGCCTAGGGGCCTTTTCTTTCCTTTTTAAATCTGGGGATATCTGTCTATGGGTCTGAGTGTAGGTAGGTGCTTAGTTGGGCTCCGATTGCCCCTGTTTTTCCTGGGAAGCCACCACTATTGAGATGGATCAGGGACTTTGGAGGTTTATCCTATTAGAAGGGTTGTGGCCATTGGAATGGGCACACACAATTCCCTTGGAGAGGGCAAGTACAGTCCTCAGGTTTGGCTCCAGGGGCCTGAGCCTGTAGGTTGTGTAGGCCAGAGATGTTTGGACAGTTGTCTGAAAACACAAACTCGGCTTATGTTTCGGGTCATAGGTATGGCAGGACTGATCTACAGACCATGAGGAGATCTCTTCGGGATTTGAAAGAAGAGCGAGTGTGAGGCTCCTGCTCAAGTTTTTGTCTCTGGATATCGTGTCACTCATGCTCGTGGAATTTCTGGGTGACTTCATGGGAAATGGACGAGTCTTACTCTCTGGTGGTTTGGCCCCGTCCAAAGAGTTTGGGGTCATTCTGTGGGCTGGAAGAAGTCCGTTTTTTTGTTTTTGTTGTTGTTTTCTTTTTTAACCTCAGGTGTCCAACCAAATGATGGATTCCAGAGTAGCGCACTGGGAGGGGCGATTGGACAATCAGAAATCTGGTTAAATTTGGGGCCTGGGGACATGTCAAGCCCATTATGACATCTAATGGTCCAGCCACTGAGAGATCTTACTAGAGGACAAGACTCATGGTGATGGTCACAATGCGTGTGTATGCCCTCGTCTCACTCAAGAATGGGCGGGGCCTCAGGGTGAATGCTGGTTTCTCCTACATTGAACGTTGGACAACGTGACAACCAAAAGAGTTCTTGCCATGGGTAAGGAGGAGTTCTGATTTCAGCATCACACTCACCCCTGGGCAGTGATTGGAGATAAGGTCTCGGTTCTGAAGCCTGAAAACTGAGGTAGGGAAGAGATGATGACCTAAGGCCATGGCGGGTTTTATGTGCTCAGTGTGCGGTCAGCTTTCTGGGTGTTGGTCAGGAGGTCCGGGCTCAGGTTGTGTTCGACAGTGCATTAGTGCCCAGGTTAGACTATATAATTTGGGTAAAGTCGAGTGCTGTGTAGGTTTACCCTCATTTAAGGTGCCTGGGCAGCTCATGAGGCAATAATTTTTTTTCTAGAGGGCAGGCAGAGTGCTGCAGTGTGGGTCCGGAATTGCCAAACTTGAGGGCTTCGGGTCCAGGAGTGTGAGGACGCAAGTCTGAGAAGACAAGCTAGACTTGGGTTTCAGGGCGAGGGCACGGCAGGTACCACCTGCAGATCTGAACCAATATCTCATGCATCTGAAGTCAGGGCGTGGATCAGACGTTGGCTCAGGTTGGAGTTTCTGAGCATGACGGCCGCTTCATGAAGGGAGCTGAATCTCGAGGCCATTGAGGTTTTCCCACGTTGGGAGTTGTGGGATGCCCCCTTCAAGGATTCCTTCTGCGGGACAATTGAGACATGTTGGACAGCTCCAGGACATCACATATGGAATGACTCCAGAGCACCGTTCGCGGATGGATACCTGGGAAGCCCGCCTCGCATTCCAATTGTCTCCTAACAACAAGACAGTTTAGATATGATGGCTCTGCGGGAGCAACCGGGGTGGCTGAGTTGAAATGGACTTTCCTGAGGATGGGTCCTAATGTATGTTTGTGTCCATGAGGGCCTTGGAATGGGGTGGTGGCACCGGGACCCTGAAGTACTCTCCTAAGCTTTGGACATGGCTCCCATGCACAGGTTTCCTTGTGGAGACGAGATGTGTTCTTTTGGGTGCCTTCAGAAAAAACCTATGCTCGTATTGGAATCAGGCTTTTGAGGACACATGCCTGTAACCCAAAGCAATGGATCCTATTATGGCCTAGGGTCCTGTCTGGTTCAATCTTCTTCTCTGGAGACATCCATCTATGGTATGAGTGGAGGTCGATTATCAGCTGGCGTTAGACAGCCCTTGTTTGTTCCGGGCGACCTACACTATTGGGATGGCCTCAGGGACTTTGGAGGTTTCTCCTAATTTGTACGATTTTGGACCATGGAATGGGCAAAATTCCCATGGATTGGTAGTCACAGTCCTAATGTGTGGCTCCAGGGGCCCAGGCTGGAGGGTGTGTGGCCCAATACTTTGAGGACAGAAGTCTGAAAACAAAAACTCAGCTTAGGTTTGGGGACGTAGGTATAACAAGCCCGATCTACAAACCATGAGAAGAACTCTTCAGGATATGAAGAAAGTGCGAGTCTGAGGCGCTTGCTCAGGCTTTTGTCTCTGGATTTTGTATCAGCGATGGCCGTGGAATGTCGGGGAGGCCTCAGGGGCCATGGGCGAATCTTCCTCTCTGAGGATTTGGCCAAACCAATTGCTTTTCCTCAATCTGTGGGATGGGAGGACTCATTTTAGTTTTGTTACCTCAGGTGTCCCACCAAAAGAGGAATTCCATAGCAAAGCCGTGGGGAAGACTGAAGGGACAACCCGAACTATGGTTAAAAATTGGGGCCTAGGGGCATGGCAAGCCCAATATGCTATCTCTTCATCCAGCCACTGAGTGGCCTTACTTGAGGACTGGGCTCAGCCTGAGCGTCACAATGTGTGCTTGTGACCAATGTGGCCCGCGAGCATGGGCGGGGCCTCATGGGCCACACTGGTTTCAACTACACTGAACGTTGGACAACATGCCAACCACAAGGTTTCTTGCCATGGGGAAGGAGTTCTGATTTCTGCATCACCTTCAACCCTGGGCAGTGATTGGAGATAAGGTCTAGGTTCTGAAATGTGAAAACTGATGTTGGGAAGAAATGATGACCTAAGGTCATGGCGGCTCGATGTGCTCAGTGTGCGGTCAGCTGTCTGGGAGGGGCCAGGGGGTCCAGGCTCAGGCTGTGTCAGAAAGGGCATTAGTGCCCTGGTCAGCCTATGTATTTGGGGTACAGCCAAGGTCGGTGCAGGTTGATCCTCATTTGGGGTTACTGGGGAGCCCCAGAAGACAATGTTTTTCTTCTGCAGAGCCGGCAGAGTGCTGCATTGTAGTTCTGGATTGCCAAACTGGAGGGCATGTGGGCCAGTAGTATGACGACAAAAGTCTGAGAACACAAGCTAAGCTTAGGTTTCTCGGTGAGGCGATGGCACGCACAATCTACAGACCTGAATCGAGGTCTCGTGCATCTGAAGTCAGCGCGAAGATCAGACGATCGCTCAGGTTGGAGTTTCTGTCCCTGATGGCCCCTTCATGAATGGGCAGGGCATCACGAGGCCATGGGTGTTTTCCCACGATGGGAGTTGTGAGAAGCTCCAAACTGCAGAGAGTCTTCGGCAGGACAATTGAGACCTGTTGTTTGGCTCCAGGCCAATGATTCTGAGCAGGGTTCTAAGGACGGATAGCTGGGTAGCCCACCTCGCATTCCAATTGTCTCCTAGCAACATGACAGGTTAGATCTCCTGGATCTGTGGGGAGCAACCTTGGACGCTGAGTTGAAATGGACACCCCTGGGGATGGGTCCTAACGTGCTTTTGTGTCTATGGAGACCTTGGAATGAAGCGGTGGCATTGGGGCCCTAAAGGGTTCTCCTAAACAGAGGCTTTGACACAGCTCCAACGTGCAAGTTTCCCATGTGTAGATGAGATATTTTCTGATGGGTGAGTCAAGAAACAGCTATATGCTGCTTTTGAAACCCAGGCCTCTGAGGAGAGATGCCTGGAAACCAAATCAATGGATCTGATTAGTGCCTAGGGGCCTTTTCTTTCCTTTTTAAATCTGGGGATATCTGTCTATGGGTCTGAGTGTAGGTAGGTGCTTAGTTGGGCTCCGATTGCCCCTGTTTTTCCTGGGAAGCCACCACTATTGAGATGGATCAGGGACTTTGGAGGTTTATCCTATTAGAAGGGTTGTGGCCATTGGAATGGGCACACACAATTCCCTTGGAGAGGGCAAGTACAGTCCTCAGGTTTGGCTCCAGGGGCCTGAGCCTGTAGGTTGTGTAGGCCAGGGATGTTTGGACAGTTGTCTGAAAACACAAACTCGGCTTATGTTTCGGGTCATAGGTATGGCAGGACTGATCTACAGACCATGAGGAGATCTCTTCGGGATTTGAAAGAAGAGCGAGTGTGAGGCTCCTGCTCAAGTTTTTGTCTCTGGATATCGTGTCACTCATGCTCGTGGAATTTCTGGGTGACTTCATGGGAAATGGACGAGTCTTACGCTCTGGGGGTTTGGCCCCGTCCAAAGAGTTTGGGGTCATTCTGTGGGCTGGAAGAAGTCCGTTTTTTTGTTGTTGTTGTTGTTGTTTTCTTTTTTAACCTCAGGTGTCCAACCAAATGATGGATTCCAGAGTAGCGCACTGGGAGGGGCGACTGGACAATCAGAAATCTGGTTAAAAATTGGGTCCTAGGGACATGTCAAGCCCATTATGACATCTAATGGTCCAGCCACTAAGAGGACTTACTAGAGGACAAGACTCATGCTGAGGGTCACAATGCGTGTGTATGCCCTCGTCGCACTCAAGAATGGGCTGGGCCTCAGGGTGAATGCTGGTTTCTCCTACATTGAACGTTGGACAACGTGCCAACCAAAAGGGTTCTTGCCATGGGTAAGGAGTAGTTCTGATTTCTGCATCACACTCATCCCTGGGCAGTTATTGGAGATAAGGTCTCGGTTCTGAAGCCTGAAAACTGAGGTAGGGAAGAGATGATGACCTAAGGCCATGGCGGGTTTTATGTGCTCAGTGTGCGGTCAGCTTTCTGAGTGTTGGTCAGGAGGTCCGGGCTCAGGTTGTGTTCGACAGTGCATTAGTGCCCAGGTTAGACTATATAATTTGGGTAAAGTCGAGTGCTGTGTAGGTTTACCCTCATTTAAGGTGCCTGGGCAGCTCATGAGGCAATAATTTTTTTTCTAGAGGGCAGGCAGAGTGCTGCAGTGTGGGTCCGGAATTGCCAAACTTGAGGGATTCGGGGCCAGGAGTGTGAGGACAGAAGTCTGAGAAGACAAGCTAGACTTGGGTTTCAGGGCGAGGGCACGGCAGGTACCCCCTGCAGATCTGAACCAATATCTCATGCATCTGATGTCAGGGCGTGGATCAGAAGTTGGCTCAGGTTGGAGTTTCTGAGCATGACGGCCGCTTCATGAAGGGAGTGGAATCTCGAGGCCATTGAGGTTTTCCCACGTTGGGAGTTGTGGGATGCCCCCTTCAAGGATTCCTTCTGCGGGACAATTGAGACCTGTTGGACAGCTCCAGGACATCCCATATGGAATGACTCCAGAGCACCGTTCGCGGATGGATGCCTGGGAAGCCCGCCTCGCATTCCAATTGTCTCCTAGCAACAAGACAGTTTAGATCTGATGGCTCTGCGGGAGCAACCGGGGTGGCTGAGTTGAAATGGACTTTTCTGAGGATGGGTCCTAATGTGTTTTTGTGTCCATGAGGGCCTTGGAATGGGGCGGTGGCACCGGGACCCTGAAGTAGTCTCCTAAGCTTTGGACATGGCTCCCATGCACAGGTTTCCTTGTGGAGACGAGATGAGTTCTGATGGGTGCCTCAGGAAAACACCTATGCTCGTATTGGAATCAGAATTTTGAGGACACATGCCTGTGACCCAAAGCAATGGATCCTATTATGGCCTAGGGTCCTGTCTGGTTCAATTTTCTTCTCTGTGAACATCCATCTATGTTATGAGTGGAGGTCGATTATCAGCTGGAGTCAGACAGCCCTTGTTTGTTCCGGGCGACCTACACTATTGGGATGGCCTCAGGGACTTTGGAGGTTTCTCCTAATTTGTACGATTTTGGACCATGGAATGGGCAGAATTCCCATGGATTGGTAGGCACAGTCCTAATGTGTGGCTCGAGGGGCCCAGCCTGGAGGGTGTGTGGCCCAATACTTTGAGGACAGAAGTCTGAAGACACAAACTCAGCTTAGGTTTGGGGACGTAGGTATGGCAGGCCCGATCTACAAACCATGAGAAGAACTCTTCAGGATATGAAGAAAGTGCGAGTCTGAGGCGCTTGCTCAGGCTTTTGTCTCTGGATTTTGTATCAGCGATGGCCGTGGAATGTCGGGGAGGCCTCATGGGCCATGGACGAATCTTCCTCTCTGAGGATTTGGCCCGATTCCTAATTGCTTTTCGTCAATATGTGGGATGGGAGGACTCATTTCAGTTTTGTTACCTCAGGTGTCCCACCAAAAGAGGAATTCCAAAGCCAAGCCGTGGGGAAGACTGAAGGGACAACCCGAACTATGGTTAAAAATTGGGGCCTAGGGGCATGGCAAGCCCAATATGATATCTCTTCATCCAGCCACTGAGTGGCCTTACTTGAGGACTGGGCTCAGCCTGAGCGTCACAATGTGTGTTTGTGACCAATGTCCTCCGCGAGCATGAGCGGGGCCTCATGGGCCACACTGGTTTCAACTACACTGAACGTTGGACAACATGCCAACCACAAGGTTTCTTGCCATGGGGAAGGAGTTCTGATTTCTGCATCACCTTCAACCCTGGGCAGTGATTGGAGATATGGTCTAGGTTCTGAAACCTGAAAACTGATGTTGGGAAGAAATGACGACCTAAGGCCATGGCGGCTCGATGTGCTCAGTGTGCGGCCAGATGTCTGGGAGGGGCCAGGGGGTCCAGGTTCAGGCTGTGTCAGAAAGGGCATTAGTGCCCAGGTCAGCCTATGTATTTGGGGTACAGCCAAGGTCGGTGCAGGTTGATCCTCATTTGGGGTTACTGGGTAGCCCCAGAAGACAATGTTTTTCTTTTGCAGAGCCGGCAGAGTGCTGCATTGTAGTTCTGGATTGCTAAACTGGAGGGCTTGTGGGCCAGTGGTCTGACGACAAAAGTCTGAGAACACAAGCTAAGCTTATGTTTCTGGGTGAGGCCATGGCACGCACAATCTACAGACCTGAATCGAGGTGTCGTGCATCTAACTTCAGCGCGATGATCAGACGATCGCTCAGGTTGGAGTTTCTGTCCCTGATGGCCCCTTCATGAATGGGGGGGGCATCACGGGGCCATGGGTGTTTTCCCACGATGGGAGTTGTGAGAAGCTCCAAACTGCAGAGAGTCTTCTGCAGGACAATTGAGACCTGTTGTTTGGCTCCAGGCCAATGATTCTGAGCAGGGTTCTAAGTACGGATGGCTGGGTAGCCCACCTCGCATTCCAAATGTCTCCTAGCAACATGACAGGTTAGATCTCCTGGATCTGTGGGGAGCAACCGAGGCCGCTGAGTTGAAATGGACACCCCTGGGGATGGGTCCTAACGTGCTTTTGTGTCTATGGAGACCTTGGAATGAAGCGGTGGCATTGGGGCCCTGAAGGGTTCTCCTAAACAGAGCCTTTGACAGAGCTCCAACGTGCAAGTTTCCCATGTGTAGATGAGATGTTTTCTGATGGGTGAAACAAGAAACAGCTATATGCTGCTTTTGAAATCCAGGCCTCTGAGGAGAGATGCCTGGAAACCAAAGCAATGGATGTGATTAGTGCCTAGGGGCCTGTTCTTTCCTTTTTACCTCTGGCGACATCTGTCTATGGGTCTGAGTGCAGGTAGGTGCTCAGTTGGGCTCAGATTGCCCCTGTTGTTCCTGCGAAGCCACCACTATTGAGATGGATCAGGGACTTTGGAGGTTTATCCTATTAGAAGGGTAGTGGCCATTGGAATGGGCACACACAATTCCCTTGGAGAGGGCAAGTACAGTCCTCAGGTTTGGCTCCAGGGGCCTGAGCCTGTAGGTTTTGTAGGCCAGGGCTGTTTGGACAGTTGTCTGAAAACACAAACTCGGCTTATGTTTCGGGTCATAGGTATGGCAGGACTGATCTACAGACCATGAGGAGAACTCTTCGGGATTTGAAAGAAGGGCGAGTGTGAGGCTCCTGCTCAAGTTTTTGTTTCTGGATATCGTGTCACTCATGGTCGTGGAATTTCTGGGTGTCTTCATGGGAAATAGACGAGTCTTACTCTCTGGTGGTTTGGCCCCGTCCAAAGAGTTTGGGGTCATTCTTTGGGCTGGAAGAAGTCCGTTTTTTTTTATTCTTGTTTTTTACTTTTTTATCCTCAGGTGTCCCACCAAATGAGCGATTCCAGAGTAGAGCCCTGGGGAGGGGCGACTGGACCATCAGAAATTTGGTTAAAAATTGGAGCCTAGGGACATGTCAAGCCCATTATGACATCTAATGGTCCAGCAACTGAGTGGACTTACTAGAGGACAGGACTCATGCTGAGGGTCACAATGCGTGTGTATGCCCTCGTCGCACTCAAGAATGGGCGGGGCCTCAGGGTGAATGCTGGTTTCTCCTACACTGAACGTTGGACAACGTGCCAACCACAGGGTTCTTGCCATGGGTAAGGAGGAGTTCTGATTTCTGCATCACACTCACCCCTGGGAAGTGATTGGAGATAAGGTCTCGGTTCTGAAGCCTAAAAACTGAGGTAGGGAAGAGATGATGACCTAAGGCCATGGCGGGTTTTATGTGCTCAGTGTGCGGTCAGCTTTCTGGGTGTTGGTCAGGAGGTCCGGGCTCAAGTTGTGTTCGACAGTGCATTAGTGCCCAGGTTAGACTATATAATTTGGGTAAAGTCGAGTGCTGTGTAGGTTTACCCTCATTTAAGGTGCCTGGGCAGCTCATGAGGCAATAATTTTTTTTCTAGAGGGCAGGCAGAGTGCTGCAGTGTGGGTCCGGAATTGCCAAACTTGAGGGATTCGGGGCCAGGAGTTGAGGACGGAAGTCTGAGAAGACAAGCTAGACTTGGGTTTCAGGGCGAGGGCACGGCAGGCACACCCTGCAGGTCTGAACCAATATCTCATGCACCTGAAGTCAGGGCGAGGATCAGACGTTGGCTCAGGTTGGAGTTTCTGAGCATGACGGCCGCTTCATGAAGGGAGCGGAATCTCGAGGCCATTGAGGTTTTCCCACGTTGGGAGTTGTGGGATGCCCCCTTCATGGATTCCTTCTGCGGGACAATTGAGACCTGTTGGACAGCTCCAGGACATCCCATATTGTGTCCGCGATAGCCGTGGATTGGAGCGGTGGCCTCAGGGACTGTGGACGAGTATCCCTCTCTGGGGATTTGTCCCAGCTCCCAAGAGTTTGGGGACATTTTGAGGGAAGGGTGGAGTCGTGTTGTCTGGCTCATGTGTCTCTCCAATAATGGGATTCCATAGCAGAGCCCAGGTACAGGTGGGGCGACTGGAAAACTCAAACACTGGTGAGGATTGGGTGCATAGGGGCTTGGCAAGCCCCATATGCGGGCTCTTGGTCCAGGTCCTGACAGGCCTTTCTTTGACATGGGGCTCATGCTGAGGGTCACAGTGTGAATTTGTGCCCAAGCAGCACTCAAGTTTGGGCGTGGCTTCAGGGGCCATGAAGGTTTCTCCCACCCTGAAGGTGTGACTCCATGCCAAGAGCAAGCTTGACAGCCATGGGGAAGGAGGAGTTCTGTTTTGTGCTTGCTATACCCAGCTGTGTGGAGAATTGATATAATGTCTAGGTTCAGATATCTGAAAACCAAGGTTAGGAAGAGGTGACGGCATAAGACCATGGCGTGTCCGAAGTGCTGGGTGTGCGGCCATCTGTCTCCTTGTCTGTCTGGACGTCTGGCTTCAGGCTGTGTCACACAGAGCATGTGTGCCCAGAGCATCCTATCCAGTTCGGGTACCGTCGAGGCCCGAGCAGGTTGATCCTCATCTGGGTTTTCTGGAGAGCCCCACAGGGAAACGTTTTTCTTCCATTGGGCAGACACTGGGCTGGGTTTTGGTTCCGGAGTTCCTAGTCCGGAGGGCTTGTTTGCCAGGAGTGTGAGGAAGGAAGTCTGAAAACACAAGGTAGCGTGAGGTTTGGGACCGAGGGCACGGCAGGCCCACTCTGCAGAGGCTGAATCGAGATCTCCTGCACTGAGGTCATGTCAACTATGAGACGTGCCTCAGGCTAGAGTTTTTGTCCAGCATGGCCTCTTCCTGAAGGGTGCGGGCTTCATTAGGCCAGGGAGGTTTGCCTACGATGGCATTTGTGAACTACTCCAAACCTCAAGGTTTCCTTCTGCACGACAGTCGAGTCCTATTGGATGGTTCCAGGAGGCCCCATACGGAAAGACTCGAGAGCAGGTGTCTAAGCATGGATGCCTGGGAACGCCACCTCATATACCCACTCTTTAGTCAGGACAAGGCAGGCTCAATCTTCAGGCTCCTGGGTGAGCTACCCAGAGGGGAGAGTTGAAATGGACTCTCCTGAAGATGAGTCCTACTCTGGCTTGGTGGCCTGGGAGACCTTGGAATGTGTAGGTGGCTCAGGGACTCTGCAGGGTTTTCCAAACTGAGGTGTTTGACACAGCATCAACAAGGAAGCTTCCCATGTGAAGACGAGAGGAGTTCTGTTCAGTGGCTCAGGAAAGCCCCATATCCTGTTCTTCGAACCAAAGCCTCTGAGGAGTAACACATGGAAACCAAAGCAAGAGTTGAGATTACGGCCTAAGGGCCTGTCCGGCTCAACCTTCTATCTCTGTTGACATCTGTGGGCATGCCTTCGTGGAGGTAGCTGCTCAGCTTGTGTCCGAATGCCCCTGTGTGTCCAGGGAGCCTCCCAGTAGTGGGATGTCCTCGGGGGCCTTGAGGTTTCTCATATTCTGGAGGTGTGTGTCCAAAGGAATGGACACAGTTTCCAAGGAGAGAGCAGGCACGGTCCTGTGGTATTGCTCCAGAGGACCCAGCCTAGAGGCTGTGTTTGCCAGGGCTGTGGGGACAGATGTCTGAAAAAGCAAACTTGGCTCAGCTAGTGGCCAAGGTAATGGCAGGACTGATCTCCAGTCCGTGAGGGGAGATCCTCTGGATATCAAAAGAGGGCAAGTGGGAGGCAGTCACTCAGGATTTTGTCTCTGGGTGTTGCGTTCACAGTGTCCGGTCAGGGTAGGGGTTGTCTCAGAGGCCGAGGAAGAGCCTTCCTCTCGGGGGATTGTCCAAGCTCCCAGGTGTTTGGGTTCGTTCTGTGGGAAGGGAAGAGTACTGTTTTCTGCCACAGGGGACCCCCCAGGAGAGGGACTCTAGAGCACAGCAGTGGGTTCCCTCAACTGGAATACACACCATCTAGTTAATCCTGGGTGCCTATGGGCATGGCAAGCCACAAATGCGGGCTCTTGGTCCAGTCACTGAGAGGCGTTACTTGAATAAGGTACTCACGCTGAGGGTCACAATGTGTGTTTGTGCCCAAGGCGGCCCTCACGCATGTGCGTGGCCTCATGGGTCATGCAGTTTTCTCCAACCCTGAAGGTTTGAGTCACTGCCAGCAGCGAGGTTTCTTGCCATGGGGTAGGAGGGGTTCTGACTTGTGTGCATCTAGGGGGTCCCCCCTGTGCAGGGATTGGATATAAGGTCTAGGTTCCGATGACTGAAAACCCAGGTTGGGAATGGATGGTGGCCTAAGGCAGTGGCGGGTCCAATGTGCTGGGTGTGCAGCCAGCTGTGTCGGTGTCTGTTGGAAGGTCTGGGCTCAGGCTATTTGCGACAGAGCATCACTGTTTAAGGTAGCCTATGCAATTGGGGTGTTGCCGAGGGCCAAGCAGTTTGATCCTCATTTGGGGTTTCTGGGCAGCACCATAGACAATGTATTTCTCCTGGGAGGCAGGCAGAGTGCTTCTTTGTGGCCCCAGAATTCCCAGTAGGGAGGGCTTGTGGGCCAGGAGTGTGAGGACGGAAGTCTGAAAACACAAGCTAGGGTGAGGATTGGAGCCAAAGGCAGAGCAGGCCCACTCTGCAGAGGCTGAATCAAAAACTCCTGCATTTGAAGCCAAGCTGAGGATCAGACGTTGGCTGAGGCTGGAGTATGTGTCCATGATGGCACCTTCATGAAGCGGGGGCCTCATGAGGCCAAGGAAGTTTTCCCACGCTGAGTTTGGAGGTTGCCCCAAACCACAAGGTTTCCTTCTGCGGGACATTCGAGTCCTGTTGCATGGCTCCAGGACATACCATATGGAAGGACTGGAGAGCAGGGTTCGAAGGATGGATCCCTGTACAGCATGCCTCGCATTCCCATTGGCCATTAGCGAAAAGATATGTTTGATCTGCTGCCTCTGGGTCACACTACCCAGGGGGCTGAGTTGAAATGGCCTCTCCTGAGGATGCGTCATAATGTGCGTTTGGGTCCATGGAGACCTTGGAATGTGCTTGTTGTTCAGTGGCCCTGTGGAACTCTCCTACCTGAAGGGTTTGATACATCCCCAGTAAGAAAGCTCCCCATGTGGAGAGAGAGGTTTGGTTTGGTGCCTCGGAAAAGCCCCGTGTGCTGGTCTATGAAAACAGTCCTCTGATGACGGACACATGGAAACCAAAGCTAAGGTTCAGATTAGGGCCTGGGGGCCTGTCCATTTCAACCTTCTGTCTCTGGGGACACTGTGTGAGAGTCTAAGTGGAGATAGTTGCTCCGCTGGTGTCAGAGAGCCCCTCTTAGTCCAGGGTGGCCTACACTATTGATGGCCTCAGGGCCTTGGAGCTTTTCCCTAAACTGTAGGTTTGTGGTCAATGGATTGGGCACACTTTTTTTGGAGAGGGCAGGCACAATCTTTCGCTGTGGCTCCAGAGGCCCTAGCCTGGAGGTGTGTGGGTACAGGTTGTGGGTACAGAAGTCTGAAAACACAAAGTCAGCTTATGAGTCGCGCCTAGGGTATGGCAGGCCGGAGGTACAGCCCAAGAGGGAGCTCCTGGGCCTCTGAAACAAGGGCGAGTGGGTGGCGTTCCTTCAGGCTTTTGACTCTGAATGTTGTGTCCTGGATAGCCGTGGATTAGAGGGGTGGCCTCAGGGACTGTGGACGAGTATCCCTCTCTGGGGATTTGTCCCAGCTCCCAAGAGTTTGGGGTCATTTTGTGGGAAGGGTGGAGTCGTGTTGTCTGGCTCATGGGTCTCTCCAAGAAAGGGATTCCAGAACAGAGCCCCAGGTACGGGCGGGGCGACTGGAAAACTCAAACACTGGTGAGGATTGGGTGCATAGGGGCTTGGCAAGCCCCATATTCGGGCACATGGTCCAGGCCCTGACAGGCCTTTCTTTGACATGGGGCTCATGCTGAGGGTCACAGTGTGAATTTGTGCCCAAGCAGCACTCAAGTTTGGGCATGGCATCAGGGGCCATGAAGGTTTCTCCCACCCTGAAGGTGTGACTGCATGCCAAGAGCAAGCTTGACAGCCATGGGGAAGGAGGAGTTCTGTTTTGTGCTTGCTATACCCAGCTGTGTGGAGAATTGATATAATGTCTAGGTTCAGATATCTGAAAACCAAGGTTAGGAAGAGGTGACGGCATAAGACCATGGCGTGTCCGAAGTGCTGGGTGTGCGGCCATCTGTCTCCTTGTCTGTCTGGACGTCTGGCTTCAGGCTGTGTCAGACAGAGCATGAGTGCCCAGAGCAGCATATCCAGTTCGGGGACCATCGAGGCCCGAGCAGGTTGATCCTCATCTGGGTTTTCTTGAGAGCCCCACAGGGAAACGTTTTTCTTCCTTTGGCAGACACTGGGCTGGGTTGTGGTTCTGGAGTTCCTAATCCGGAGGGCTTGTTTGCCAGGAGTGTGAGGAAGGAAGTCTGAAAACACAAGCTAGCATGAGGTTTGGGACCGAGGGCAACGCAGGGCCAGTCTGCAGAGGCTGAATCGAGATCTCTTGCACTGATGTCATGTCAACTATGAGACGTGCCTCAGGCTAGAGTTTTTGTCCAGCATGGCCTCTTTCTGAAGGGTGTGGGGGCTTCATGAAGCCAGGGAGGTTTGCCTACGATGGGATTTGTGAACTACTCCAAACCTCAAGGTTTCCTTCTGCACGACAGTCGAGTCCTATTGGATGGTTCCAGGAAGCCCCATACGGAAAGACTCGAGAGCAATTGTCTAAGCATGGATGCCTGGGAACGCCACCTCATATTCCCACTCTTTAGTCAGGACAAGGCAGGCTCAATCTGCAGGCTCCTGGGTGAGCTAACCAAAGGGGAGTGTTGAAATGGACTCTCCTGAAGATGAGTCCTACTGAGGCTTGGTGGCCTGGGAGACCTTGGAATGTGGAGGTGGCTCAGGAACTCTGCAGGCTTTTCCAAACTGAGGTGTTTGACACAGCTCCAACAAAGAAGCTTCCCATGTGGAGACGAGAGGAGTTCTGTTCCGTGCCTCAGGAAAGCCCCATACCCTGTTCTTCGAACCAAAGCCTCTGAGGAGTGACACCTGGAACCCAAAGCAAGAGTTGAGATTATGGCCTAAGGGCCTGTCCGGCTCAACCTTCTATCTCTGTTGACATCTGTTTGCATGCCTTCGTGGAGGTAGCTGCTCAGCTTGTGTCGGAATGCCCCTGTGTGTCCAGGGAGCCTCCCAGTCATGGGATGTCCTCGGGGGCCTTGAGGTTTCTCATATTCTGGAGGTGTGTGTCCAAAGGAATGGACACAGTTTCCCAGGAGAGAGCAGGCACGGTCCTGTGGTATGGCTCCAGAGGACCCAGCCTAGAGGCTGTGTTTGCCAGGACTGTGGGGACAGATGTCTGAAAAAGCAAACTTGGCTCAGCTAGTGGCCAATGTAATGGCAGGACTGATCTCCAGTCCGTGAGGGGAGATCCTCTGGAAATCAAAGTAGGGCAAGTGGGAGGCAGTCACTCAGGATTTACAGTGTCCGGTCAGGGTAGGGGTTGTCTCAGAGGCCGAGGAAGAGCCTTCCTCTCGGGGGATTGTCCAAGCTCCCAAGTGTTTGTGTTCATTCTGTGGGAATGAAGAGTACTGTTTTCTGCCACAGGGGACCCCCCAGGAGAGGGACTCTAGAGCACAGCAGTGGGTTCCCTCAACTGGAATACACACCATCTATTTAGTCCTGGGTGCCTATGGGCATGGCAAACCACATATGCGGCCTCTTGGTCCAGTCACTGAGAGGCGTTACTTGAATAAGGTACTCACTCTGAGGGTCACAATGTGTGTTTGTGCCCAAGGCGGCCCTCACGCATGTGCGTGGCCTCATGGGTCGCCGTTTTCTCCAACCCTGAAGGTTTGACTCACTGCCAGCAGCAAGGTTTCTTGCCATGGGGTAGGAGGGGTTCTGACTTGTGTGCATCAGAGGGGGTCCCCCCTGTGCAGGGATTGGATATAAGGTCTAGGTTCCGATGACTGAAAACCCAGGTTGGGAATAGATGGTGGCCTAAGGCAGTGGCGGGTCCAATGTGCTGTGTGTGCAGCCAGCTGTGTCGGTGTCTGTTGGAAGGTCTGGGCTCAGGCTATTTTCCTCAGAGCATCAGTGTTTAAGGTAGCCTATGCAATTGGGGTGTTGCCGAGGGCCAAGCAGTTTGATCCTCATTTGGGGTTTCTGGGCAGCACCATAGACAATGTATTTCTCCTTGGAGGCAGGCAGAGTGCTTCATTGTGTCCCCAGAATTCCCAGTAGGGAGGGCTTGTGGGCCAGGAGTGAGAGGACGGAAGTCTGAAAACACAAGCTAGGGTGAGGATTGGAGCCAAGGGCAGAGCAGGCACATTCTGCAGAGGCTGAATCAAAATCTCCTGCATCTGAAGTCAGGCTGAGGATCAGACGTTGGCAGAGGCTGGAGTATGTGTCCATGATGGCACCTTCATGAAGCGGGGGCCTCATGAGGCCAAGGAAGTTTTCCCACGCTGAGTTTGGAGGTTGCCCCAAACCACAAGGTTTCTTTCTGTGGGACATTCGAGCCCTGTTGCATGGCTCCAGGACATACCATTCGGAAGGACTGGAGAGCAGGGTTCGAAGGATGGATCCCTGTACAGCATGCCTCGCATTCCAATTGGCCATTAGCGATAAGATATGTTTGATCTGGGGCCTCTGGAACACCGGACCCAGGTGTCTGAGTTGAAATGGCCTCTCCTGAGGATGCGTCATAATGTGCGTTTGGGTCCATGGAGACCTTGGAATGTGCTGGTTGTTCAGTGGCCCTTCGGAACTCTCCTACCTGAAGGGTTTGATACATCCCCAGTAAGAAAGCTGCCCATGTGGAGACGAGAGATCCTTGGTTTGGTGCCTCAGAAAAGCCCCATGTGCTGGTCTACGAAAACAGTCCTCTGAGAACGGACACATGGAACAAAGCTAAGGTTCATATTAGGTCCTGGGGGTCTGTCCTTTTCAACCTTCTGTCTCTGGGGACACTTTCTGAGAGTCTAAGTGAAGATAGTTGCTCCGCTGGTGTCAGAGAGCCCCTCTTAGTCCAGGGTGGCCTACACTATTGATGTCCTCAGGGGCCTTGGAGCTTTTCCCTAACCTGTAGGGCTGTGGTCAATGGATTGGGCACACTTTCCTAGGAGAGGGCAGGCACAAACTTTCGCTGTGGCTCCAGAGGCCCTAGCCTGGAGGTGTGTGGGTCCAGGCTGTGGGTACACAAGTCTGAAAACACAAACTCAGCTTATGAGTGGTGCCTAGGGTATGGCAGGCCGGATGTACAGCCCGAGAGGGAACTCCTGGGCCTCTGAAACAAGGGCGAGTGGGAGGCGTTCCTTCAGGCTTTTGTCTCTGGATGCTGTGTCCGGGATAGCCGTGGATATGAGGGGTGGCCTCAGGGACTGTGGACGAGTATCCCTCTCTGGGGATTTGTCCCATCTTCCAAGATTGGGGTCATTTTGTGGGAAGGGTGGAGTCGTGTTGTCTGGCTCATGTGTCTCTCCAAGAAAGGGATTCCAGATCAGAGCCCCAGGTACGGGCGGGGTGACTGGAAATCTCAAACCCTGGTGAGGATTGGGTGCATAGGGGCTTGGCAAGCCCCATATGCGGGCTCTTTGTCCAGGCCCTGACAGGCCTTTCTTTGACATGGGGCTCATGCTAGGGTCACAGTGTGAATTTGTTCCCAATCAGCACTCAAGTGCTGCTTGGGCACTACCTGAAGGGTTTGATACATCCCCAGTAAGAAAGCTCCCCATGTGGAGACGAGAGGAGTTCTGTTCAGTGCCTCAGGAAAGCCCCATATCCTGTTCTTCGAACCAAAGTTTCTGAGGAGTAACACCTGGAACCCAAAGCAAGAGTTGAGATTATGGCCTAAGGGCCTGTCCGGCTCAACCTTCTATCTCTGTTGACATCTGTGTACATGCCTTCGTGGAGGTAGCTGCTCAGCTTGTGTCCGAATGCCCCTGTGTGTCCAGGGAGGCTCCCAGTATTGGGATGTCCTCGGGGTCCTTGAGGTTTCTCATATTCTGGAGGTGTGTGTCCAAAGGAATGGACACAGTTTCCCAGGAGAGAGCAGGCACGGTCCTGTGGTATGGCTCCAGAGGACCCAGCCTAGAGGCTGTGTTTGCCAGTGCTGTGGGGACTGATGTCTGAAAAAGCAAACTTGGCTCAGGAAGGGGCCAATGTAATGGCAGGACTGATCTCCAGTCCGTGAGGGGAGATTCTCTGGATATCAAAGGAGGGCAAGTGGGAGGCAGTTGCTCAGGCTTTTGTCTCTGGGTGTTGCGTTCACAGTGTCCGGTCAGGGTAGGGGTTGCCTCAGGGGCCGAGGAAGAGCCTTCCTCTCGGGTGATTGTCCAAGCTCCCAAGTGTTTGGGTTCATTCTGTGGGAAGTGAAGAGTACTGTTTTCTGCCAGAAAGGACCCCCCAGGAGAGGGACTCTAGAGCACAGCAGTGGGTTCCTTCAACTGGAATACACACCATCTAGTTAGTTTTGGGTGCCTATGGGCATGGCAGGGACTATATGCAGGATCTTCGTCACGAACCTGACAGGCCTTTCTTTGACATGGGGCTCATGCTAGGGTCAGAGTGTGAATTTGTGCCCAAGCAGCACTCATGTTTTGGCGTGGCATTAGGGGCCATGAAGGGTTCCCCACGTGAAGGTTGACTCCATGTGAAGAACAAGCATTACAGCCATGTGGAAGGCAGAGTTCTGATTGTGATTCCGATACACAAACTCAGCTTTTTTTGGGGACGTCGGTATGGCAGGCCCAATATACAAACAATGAGAAGAACTCATGAAGATTTGAATATAGAGCGAGTCTGAGGCGCTTGCTCAGGCATTTGTCTCTGGAATTTGTATCAGCAATGGCCGTAGAATTTCGGGGATGCTTCATGGGCCATGGACGAATCTACCTCTATGAGGATTTTGCCCGATTCCCAATTTTTTTTCGTCAAACTGTGGGATGGGAGGACTCCTTTCAGTTTTGTTACCTCAGGTGTCCCACGAAAAGAGGAATTCCAAAGCAAAGCCGTGGGGAAGACTGAAGGGACCACCAGAACTATGGTTCAAAATTGGGGACTAGGGGCATGGCAAGCCCAATATGCTATCTCTTCATCCAGCCACTGAGAGGCCTTACTTGAGGACTTAGGTCAGGCTGAGGGTCACAATGTGTGTTTGTGACCAATGTAGCCTCCGAGCATGGCGGGGCCTCATGGGCAACACTGGATACAACTACACTGAAAGTTGGACAACATGCCAACCACAAGGTATCTTGCCATGGGGAAGGAGTTCTGATTTCTGCATCCCGTTCAACCCTGGGCAGTGATTGGAGGTAAGGTCTAGAATCTAAAGCCTGAAATCCGAGGTTGGGAAGAGATGATGACCTAAGGCCATGGCGGCTCGATGTGCTCAGTGTGCGGCCCAGCTGTCTGGGACGGGCCAGGGAGTCCAGGCTCAGGCTGTGTCAGAAAGGGCATTAGTGCCCTGGTCAGACTATGTATTTGGGGTACAGCCAAGGTCGGTGCAGGTTGATCCTCATTTGGGGTTACTGGGTAGCCCCAGAGGACAATGTTTTTCTTCTGGAGGGCCGGCAGAGTGCTGCATTGTAGTTCTGGATTGCCAAACTGGAGGGCTTGTGGGCCAGAAGTCTGACGACAAAAGTTTGAGAACACAAGCTAGGCTTAGGTTTCTGGGTGAGGCCATGGCAAGCACAATCTACAGACCTGAATCGAGATATCATGCATCTGAAGTCAGGGCGAGGATCAAACGATCGCTCAGGTTGTAGTTTCTGTCCCTGATGGCCCATTCATGAATTGGGGGGGGGAATACGAGGCCATGGGGGTTTTCCCACGATGGGACTTGTGAGAAGCTCCAAACTGCAGAGAGTCTTCTGCAGGACAATTGAGACCTGTTGTTTGGCTCCAGGCCAATGATTCTGAGCAGGGTTCTAAGGATGGATGGCTGGGTAGCCCACCTCGCATTCCAATTGTCTCCTAGCAACCAGACAATTTAGATCTCCTGGATCTGTGGGGAGCAACCGAGGACGCTGAGTTGAAATGGACACCCCTGGGGATGGGTCCTAACGTGCTTTTGTGTCTATGGAGACCTTGGAATGAAGCGGTGGCACTGGGGCCCTAAAGGGTTCTCCTAAACAGAGGCTTCGACCGAGCTCCAACGTGCAAGTTTCCCATGTGTAGATGAGATGTTTTCTGATGGGTGAGTCAAGAAACAGCTATATGCTGCTTTTGAAATCCAGGCCTCTGAGGAGAGATGCCTGGAAACCAAAGCAATGGATCTGATTAGTGCCTAGGGGCCTGTTCTTTCCTTTTTACCTCTGGGCACATCTGTCTATGGGTCTGAGTGCAGGTAGGTGCTCAGTTGGGCTCAGATTGCCCCTGTCGTTCCTGGGAAGCGACCACTATTGAGATGGATCAGGGACTTTGGAGGTTTATCCTATTAGAAGTGTTGTGGCCATTGGAATGGGCACACACAATTCCCTTGGAGAGGGCAAGTACAGTCCTCAGGTTTGGCTCCAGGGGCCTGAGCCTGTAGGTTGTGTAGGCCAGGGCTGTTTGGACAGTTGTCTGAAAACACAAACTCGGCTTATGTTTCGGGTCATTGGTATGGCAGGACTGAACTACAGACCATGAGGAGAACTCTTCGGGATTTGAAAGAAGGGCGAGTGTGAGGCTCCTGCTCAAGTTTTTGTCTCTGGATATCGTGTCACTCATGGTCGTGGAATTTCTGGGTGACTTCATGGGAAATGGACGAGTCTTACTCTCTGTTGGTTTGGCCCCTTCCAAAGAGTTTGGGGTCATTTTGTGGGCTGGAAGAAGTCCGTTTTGTTGTTGTTGTTGTTGTTGTTGTTTTCTTTTTTAACCTCAGGTGTCCCACCAAATGATGGATTCCAGAGTAGAGCCCTGGGGAGGGGCGACTGGACAATCAGAAATCTGGTTAAAAATTGGGGCCTAGGGACATGTCAAGCCCATTATGACATCTAATGGTCCAGCCACTGAGAGGACTTACTAGAGGACAGGACTCATGCTGAGGGTCACAATGCGTGTGTATGTCCTCGTCGCATCAAGAATGGGCGGGGCCTCAGGGTGAATGCTGGTTTCTCCTACACTGAACATTGGACAACGTGCCAACCACAAGGGTTCTTGCCATGGGTAAGGAGGAGTTCTGACTTCTGCATCACACTCACCCCTGGGCAGTGATTGGAGATAAGGTCTCGGTTCTGAAGCCTGAAAACTGAGGTAGGAAAGAGATGATGACCTAAGGCCATGGCGGGTTTTATGTGCTCAGTGTGGGGTCAGCTTTCTGGGTGTTGGTCAGTAGGTACGAGCTCAGGTTGTGTTCGACAGTGCATTAGTGCCCAGGTTAGACGATATAATTTGGGTAAAGTCGAGTGCTGTGTAGGTTTACCCTCATTTAATGTGCCTGGGCAGCTCATGAGGCAATAATTTTTTTTTCTAGAGGGCCGGCAGAGTGCTGCATTGTGGGTCCGGAATTGCCAGACTTCAGGGCTTCGAGGCCAGGAGTGTGAGGACGGAAGTCTGAGAAGAAAAGCTAGACTTGGGTTTCAGGGCGAGGGCACGGCAGGTATCCCCTGCAGATCTGAACCAATATCTCATGCATCTGAAGTCAGGGCGAGGATCAGACGTTGGCTCAGGTTGGAGTTTCTGAGCATGACGGCCGCTTCATGAAGGGAGCGGAATCTCGAGGCCATTGAGGTTTTCCCACGTTGGGAGTTGTGGGATGCCCCCTTCAAGGATTCCTCCTGCGGGACAATTGAGACCTGTTGGACAGCTCCAGGACATCCCATATGGAATGACTCCAGAGCACCATTCGCGGATGGATGCCTGGGAAGCCCGCCTCGCATTCCAATTGTCTCCTAGCAACAAGACAGTTTAGATCTGATGGCTCTGCCGGAGCAACCGGGGTGGCTGAGTTGAAATGGACTTTCCTGAGAATGGGTCCTAATATGTTTTTGTGTCCATATGGGCCTTGGAAAGGGGCGGTGGCACCGGGACCCTGAAGTACTCTCCTAAGCTTTGGACATGGCTCCCATGCACAGGTTTCCTTGTGGAGACGAGATGAGTTCTGATGGGTGCCTCAGGAAAACCCCAATGCTCGTATTGGAATCAGGCTTTTGAGGATACATGCCTGTAACCCAAAGCAATGGATCCTATTATGGCCTAGGGTCCTGTCTGGTTCAATCTTCTTCTCTGGGGACATCCATCTATGGTATGAGTGGAGGTCGATTATCAGCTGGTGTCAGACAGCCCTTGTTTGTTCCGGGCGACCTATACTATTGGGATGGCCTCAGGGACATTGGAGGTTTCTCCTAATTTGTACGATTTTGGACCATGGAGTGGGCAGAATTCCCATGGATTGGTAGGCACAGTCCTAATGTGTGTCTCCAGGGGCCCAGCCTGGAGGGTGTGGGGCCCAAGACTTTGAGGACAGAAGTCTGAAAACACAAACTCAGCTAGGTTTGGGGACGTAGGTATGGCAGGCCCGATCTACATACCATGAGAAGAACTCTTCAGGATATGAAGAAAGTGCGAGTCTCAGGCGCTTGCTCAGGCTTTTGTCTCTGGATTTTGTATCAGCGATGGCCGTGGAATGTCGGGGAGGCCTCATGGGCCATGGACGAATCTTCCTCTCTGAGGATTTGGCCCGATTCCCAATTGCTTTTCGTCAATCTGTGGGATGGGAGGTCTCATTTCAGTTTTGTTACCTCAGGTGTCCCACCAAAAGAGGAATTCCAAAGCCAAGCCGTGGGGAAGACTGAAGGGACAACCCGAACTATGGTTAAAAATTGGGGCCTAGGGGCATGGCAAGCCCAATATTCTATCTCTTCATCCAGCCACTGAGTGGCCTTACTTGAGGACTTGGCTCAGCCTGAGCGTCACAATGTGTGTTTGTGACCAATGTGGCCCGGGAGCATGGGCGGGGCCTCATGGGCCACACTGGTTTCAACTACACTGAACGTTGGACAACATGCCAACCACAAGGTTTCTTGCCATGGGGAAGGAGTTCTGATTTCTACATCACCTTCAACCCTGGGCAGTGATTGGAGATAAGGTCTAGGTTCTGAAACCTGAAAACCGAGGTTGGGAAGATATGACGACCTAAGGCCATGGCGGCTGGATGTGCTCAGTGTGCGGCCAGCTGTCTGGGAGGTTTAGGGGTTCCAGGCTCAGGCTGTGTCAGAAAGGGCATTAGTGCCCTGGTCAGCCTATGTATTTGAAGTACAGCCACGGTCGGTGCAGGTTGATCCTCATTTGGGGTTACTGGGTAGACCCAGAGGACAATGTTTTTCTTCTGGAGGGCCGGCAGAGTGCTGCATTGTAGTTCTGGATTGCCAAACTGGAGGGCTTGTGGGCCAGTAGTCTGACAACAAAAGTCTGAGAACACAAGCTAGGCTTAGGTTTCTGGGTGAGGCCATGGCACGCACAATCTACAGACCTGAATCGAGATCTCGTGCATCTGAAGTCAGGGCGAGGATCAGACGATCGCTCAGGTTGGAGTTTCTGTCCCTGATGGCCCCTTCATGAAAGGGGTGGGCATCACTAGGCCATGGGTGTTTTCCCACGATGGGAGTTGTGAAAAGCTCCAAACTGCAGAGAGTCTTCTGCAGGACTATTGAGACCTGTTGTTTGGCTCCAGGCCAATGATTCTGAGCAGGGTTCTAAGGATGGATGGCTGGGTAGCCCACCTCGCATTCCAATTGTCTCCCAGCAACAAGACAGGTTAGATCTCCTGGATCTGTGGGGAGCAACCGAGGACGCTGAGTTGAAATGGACACCCCTGGGGATGGGTCCTAACGTGCTTTTGTGTCTATGGAGACCTTGGAATGAAGCGGTGGCACTGGGGCCCTAAAGGGTTCTCCTAAACAGAGGCTTTGACACAGCTCCAATGTGCAATTTTCCCATGTGTAGATGAGATGATTTCTGATGGGAGAGTCAAGAAACAGCTATATGCTGCTTTTGAAATCCAGGCCTCTGAGGAGAGATGCCTGGAAACCAAAGCAATGGATCTGATTAGTGCCTAGGGGCCTGTTCGTTCCTTTTTACCTCTGGGCACATCTGTCTATGGGTCTGAGTGCAGGTAGGTGCTCAGTTGGGCTCAGATTGCCCCTGTCTTTCCTGGGAAGCCACCATTATTGAGATGGATCAGGGACTTTGGAGGTTTATCTTATTAGAAGGGTTGTGGCCATTGGAATGGGCACACACAATTCCCTTGGAGAGGGCAAGTACAGTCCTCAGGTTTGGCTCCAGGGGCCTGAGCCTGTAGGTTGTGTAGGCCAGGGCTGTTTGGACAGTTGTCTGGAAACACAAACTCGGCTTATGTTTCGGGTCATAGGTATGGCAGGACTGATCTACAGACCATGAGGAGAACTCTTCGGGATTTGAAAGAAGGGCGAGTGTGAGGCTCCTGCTCAAGTTTTTGTCTCTGGATATCGTGTCACTCATGGTCGTGGAATTTCTGGGTGACTTCGTGGGAAATTGACGAGTCTTACTCTCTGGTGGTTTGGCCCCGTCCAAAGAGTTTGGGGTCATTCTGTGGGCTGGAAGAAGTACGTTTTATTTTGTTGTTGTTGTTGTTGTTTTTTTCTTTTTTAACCTCAGGTGTCCCACCAAATGATGGATTCCGGAGTAGAGCCCTGGGGAGGGGCGACTGGACAATCAGAAATCTGGTTAAAAATTGGGGCCTAGGGACATGTCAAGCCCATTATGACATCTAATGGTCCAGCCACTGAGAGGACTTACTAGAGGACAGGACTCATGCTGAGGGTAACAATGCGTGTGTATGCACTCGTCGCACTCAAGAATGGGCGGGGCCGCAGGGTGAATGCTGGTTTCTCCTACACTGAACGTTGGACAACGTGCCAACCACAAGGGTTCTTGCCATGGGTAAGGAGGAGTTCTGACTTCTGCATCACACTCACCCCTGGGAAGTGATTGGAGATAAAGTCTCGGTTTTGAAGTCTGAAAACTGAGGTAGGAAAGAGATGATGACCTAAGGCCATGGCGGGTTTTATGTGCTCAGTGTGCGGTCAGCTTTCTGGGTGTTGCTCAGGAGGTCCGGGCTCAGGTTGTGTTCGACAGTGCATTAGTGCCCAGGTTAGACTATATAATTTGGGTAAAGTCGAGTGTTGTGTAGGTTTACCCTCATTTATGTTGCCTGGGCAGCTCATGAGGCAATAATTTTTTTTTCTAGAGGGCAGGCAGAGTGCTGCATTGTGGGTCCGGAATTGCCAAACTTGAGGGCTTCGGGGCCAGGAGTGTGAGGACGGAAGTCTGAGAAGACAAGCTAGACTTGGGTTTCAGGGCGAGGGCACGGCAGGTACCCCCTGCAGATCTGAACCAATATCTCATGCATCTGAAGTCAGGGCGAGGATCAGACGTTGGCTCAGGTTGGAGTTTCTGAGCATGACGGCCACTTCATGAAGGAAGCGGAATCTCGAGGCCATTGAGGTTTTCCCACGTTGGGAGTTTTGGGATGCCCCCTTCAAGGATTCCTTCTGTGGCACAATTGAGACCTGTTGGACAGCTCCAGGTCATCCCATATTGAATGACTCCAGAGCACCGTTCGCGAATGGATGCCTGGGAAGCCCGCCTCGCATTCCATTTGTCTCCTAGCAACAAGACAGTTTAGATCTGATGGCTCTGCCGGAGCAACCGGGGTGGCTGATTTGAAATGGACTTTCCTGAGGATGGGTCCTAATGTGTTTTTGTGTCCATGAGGGCCTTGGAGTGGGGCAGTGGCACCGGGACCCTGAAGTACTCTCCTAATCTTTGGACATGGCTCCCATGCACAGGTTTCCTTGTGGAGACGAGATGAGTTCTGATGGGTGCCTCAGGAAAACACCTATGCTCGTATTGGAATCAGGCTTTTGAGGACACATGCCTGTAACCCAAAGCAATGGATCCTATTATGGCCTAGGGTCCTGTCTGGTTCAATCTTCTTCTCTGGGGACATCCATCTATGGTATGAGTGGAGGTCGATTATCAGCTGGTGTCAGACAGCCCTTATTTGTTCCGGGCGACCTACACCTTTGGGATGGCCTCAGGGACTTTGGAGGTTTCTCCTAATTTGTACGATTTTGGACCATGGAATGGGCAGAATTCCCATGGATTGGTAGGCACAGTCCTAATGTGTTGCTCCAGGGGCCCAGCCTGGAGGGTGTGGGGCCCAAGACTTTGAGGACAGAAGTCTGAATACACAAACTCAGCTTATGTTTGGGGACGTAGGTATGGCAGCCCGATCTACAAACCATGAGAAGATCTCTTCAGGATATGAAGAATGTGCAAGTCTGAGGCGCTTGCTCAGGTTTTTGTCTCTGGATTTTGTATCAGCGATGGCCGTGGAATGTCGGGGAGGCCTCATGGGCCATGGACGAATCTTCCTCTCTGAGGATTTGGCCCGATTCCCAATTGCTTTTCGTCAATCTGTGGGATGGGAGGACTCATTTCAGTTTTGTTACTTCAGGTGTCCCACCAAAAGAGGAATTCCAAAGCCAAGCCGTGGGGAAGACTGAAGGGACAACCCGAACTATGGTTAAAACGGGGCCTAGGGGCATGGCAAGCCCAATATGCTATCTCTTCATCCAGCCACTGAGTGGCCTTACTTAAGGACTGGGCTCAGCCTGAGCGTCACAATGTGTGTTTGTGACCAATGTGGCCCATGAGCATGGGCGGGGCCTCATGGGCCACACTGGTTTCAACTACACTGAACGTTGGACAGCATGCCAACCACAAGGTTTCTTGCCATGGGGAAGGAGTTCTGATTTCTGCATCACCTTCAACCCTGGGCAGTGATTGGAGATAAGGTCTAGGTTCTGAAACCTGAAAACCGAGGTTGGGAAGAGATGAAGACCTAAGGCCATGGCGGCTCCATGTGCTCAGTGTGCAGCCAGCTGTCTGGGAGGGTCCAAGGGCTCCAGGCTCAGGCTGTGTCAGAAAGGACATTAGTGCCCTGGTCAGCCTATGTATTTGGGGTAAAGCCAAGGTCGGTGCAGGTTGATCCTCATTTGGGGTTACTGGGTTGCCCCAGAGGACAATGTTTTTCTTCTGGAGGGCCGGCAGAGTGCTGCATTGTAGTTCTGGATTGCCAAACTGGAGGGCTTGTGGGCCAGTAGTCTGACGACAAAAGTCTGAGAACACAAGCTAGGCTTAGGTTTCTGGGTGAGGCCATGGCAGGCACATTCTACAGACCTGAATCGAGATCTCGTGCTTCTGAAGTCAGGGCGAGGATCAGACGATCGCTCAGGTTATAGTTTCTGTCCCTGATGGCCCCTTCATGAATGGGGGGGGGCATCACAAGGCCATGGGTGTTTTCCCACGATGGGAGTTGTGAAAAGCTCCAAACTGCAGAGAGTCTTCTGCAGGACAATTGAGACCTGTTGTTTGGCTCCAGGCCAATGATTCTGAGCACGGTTCTCAGGATGGATGGCTGGGTGTCCCACCTCGCATTCCAATTGTCTCCTAGCAACCAGACAGGTTAGATCTCCTGGATCTGTGGGGAGCAACCGAGGACGCTGAGGTAAATGGACACACCTGGGGATGGGTCCTAACGTGCTTTTGTGTCTATGGAGACCTTGGAATGAAGCGGTGGCACTGGGGCCCTAAAGGTTACTCCTAAACAGAGGCTTTGACACAGCTCCAACGTGCAAGTTTCCCATGTGTAGATGAGATGTTTTCTGATGGGTGAGTCATGAAACAGCTATATGCTGATTTTGAAATCCAGGCCTCTGAGGAGAGATGCCTGGAAACCAAAGCAATGGATCTGATTAGTGCCTAGGGGCCTGTTCGTTCCTTTTTACCTCTGGGCACATCTGTCTATGGGTCTGAGTGCAGGTAGGTGCTCAGTTGGGCTCAGATTGCCCCTGTCTTTCCTGGGAAGCCACCATTATTGAGATGGATCAGGGACTTTGGAGGTTTATCTTATTAGAAGGGTTGTGGCCATTGGAATGGGCACACACAATTCCCTTGGAGGGGGCAAGTACAGTCCTCAGGTTTGGCTCCAGGGGCCTGAGCCTGTAGGTTGTGTAGGCCAGGGCTGTTTGGACAGTTGTCTGGAAACACAAACTCGGCTTATGTTTCGGGTCATAGGTATGGCAGGACTGATCTACAGACCATGAGGAGAACTCTTCGGGATTTGAAAGAAGGGCGAGTGTGAGGCTCCTGCTCAAGTTTTTGTCTCTGGATATCGTGTCACTCATGGTCGGGGAATTTCTGGGTGACTTCATGGGAAATGGACGAGTCTTACTCTCTGCTGGTTTGGCCCCGTCCAAAGAGTTTGGGGTCATTCTGTGGGCTGGAAGAAGTCCGTTTTTTGTTGTTGTTGTTGTTGTTGTTGTTGTTGTTGTTTTCTTTTTTAACCTCAGGTGTCCCACCAAATGATGGATTCCAGAGTAGAGCCCTGGGGAGGGTCGACTGGACAATCAGAAATCTGGTTAAAAATTGGGGCCTAGGGACATGTCAAGCCCATTATGACATCTAATGGTCCAGCCACTGAGAGGACTTACTAGAGGACAGGACTCATGCTGAGGGTCACAATGCGTGTGTATGCCCTCGTCGCATCAAGAATGGGCGGGGCCTCAGGGTGAATGCTGGTTTCTCCTACACTGAACGTTGGACAACGTGCCAACCACAAGGGTTCTTGCCATGGGTAAGGAGGAGTTCTGACTTCTGCATCACACTCACCCCTGGGCAGTGATTGGAGATAAGGTCTCGGTTCTGAAGCCTGAAAACTGAGGTAGGAAAGAGATGATGACCTAAGGCCATGGCGGGTTTTATGTGCTCAGTGTGCGGTCAGCTTTCTGGGTGTTGCTCAGGAGGTCCGGGCTCAGGTTGTGTTCGACAGTGCATTAGTGCCCAGGTTAGACTATATAATTTGGGTAAAGTCGAGTGTTGTGTAGCTTTACCCTCATTTATGTTGCCTGGGCAGCTCATGAAGCAATAAGTTTTTTTTTCTAGAGGGCCTGTAGAGTGCTGCATTGTGGGTCCGGAATTGCCAAACTTGAGGGCTTCAGGGCCAGGAGTGTGAGGACGGAAGTCTGAGAAGACAAGCTAGACTTGGGTTTCAGGGCGAGGGCACGGCAGGTACCCCCTGCAGATCTGAACCAATATCTCATGCATCTGAAGTCAGGGCGAGGATCAGACTTTGGCTCAGGTTGGAGTTTCTGAGCATGACGGCCACTTCATGAAGGAAGCGGAATCTCGAGGCCATTGAGGTTTTCCCACGTTGGGAGTTTTGGGATGCCCCCTTCAAGGATTCCTTCTGTGGCACAATTGAGACCTGTTGGACAGCTCCAGGTCATCCCATATTGAATGACTCCAGAGCACCGTTCGCGAATGGATGCCTGGGAAGCCCGCCTCGCATTCCATTTGTCTCCTAGCAACAAGACAGTTTAGATCTGATGGCTCTGCCGGAGCAACCGGGGTGGCTGAGTTGAAATGGACTTTCCTGAGGATGGGTCCTAATGTGTTTTTGTGTCCATGAGGGCCTTGGAGTGGGGCAGTGGCACCGGGACCCTGAAGTACTCTCCTAATCTTTGGACATGGCTCCCATGCACAGGTTTCCTTGTGGAGACGAGATGAGTTCTGATGGGTGCCTCAGGAAAACACCTATGCTCGTATTGGAATCAGGCTTTTGAGGACACATGCCTGTAACCCAAAGCAATGGATCCTATTATGGCCTAGGGTCCTGTCTGGTTCAATCTTCTTCTCTGGGGACATCCATCTATGGTATGAGTGGAGGTCGATTATCAGCTGGTGTCAGACAGCCCTTATTTGTTCCGGGCGACCTACACCTTTGGGATGGCCTCAGGGACTTTGGAGGTTTCTCCTAATTTGTACGATTTTGGACCATGGAATGGGCAGAATTCCCATGGATTGGTAGGCACAGTCCTAATGTGTTGCTCCAGGGGCCCAGCCTGGAGGGTGTGGGGCCCAAGACTTTGAGGACAGAAGTCTGAATACACAAACTCAGCTTATGTTTGGGGACGTAGTTATGGCAGCCCGATCTACAAACCATGAGAAGATCTCTTCAGGATATGAAGAATGTGCAAGTCTGAGGCGCTTGCTCAGGTTTTTGTCTCTGGATTTTGTATCAGCGATGGCCGTGGAATGTCGGGGAGGCCTCATGGGCCATGGACGAATCTTCCTCTCTGAGGATTTGGCCCGATTCCCAATTGCTTTTCGTCAATCTGTGGGATGGGAGGACTCATTTCAGTTTTGTTACTTCAGGTGTCCCACCAAAAGAGGAATTCCAAAGCCAAGCCGTGGGGAAGACTGAAGGGACAACCCGAACTATGGTTAAAACGGGGCCTAGGGGCATGGCAAGCCCAATATGCTATCTCTTCATCCAGCCACTGAGTGGCCTTACTTAAGGACTGGGCTCAGCCTGAGCGTCACAATGTGTGTTTGTGACCAATGTGGCCCATGAGCATGGGCGGGGCCTCATGGGCCACACTGGTTTCAACTACACTGAACGTTGGACAGCATGCCAACCACAAGGTTTCTTGCCATGGGGAAGGAGTTCTGATTTCTGCATCACCTTCAACCCTGGGCAGTGATTGGAGATAAGGTCTAGGTTCTGAAACCTGAAAACCGAGGTTGGGAAGAGATGAAGACCTAAGGCCATGGCGGCTCCATGTGCTCAGTGTGCAGCCAGCTGTCTGGGAGGGTCCAAGGGCTCCAGGCTCAGGCTGTGTCAGAAAGGGCATTAGTGCCCTGGTCAGCCTATGTATTTGGGGTAAAGCCAAGGTCGGTGCAGGTTGATCCTCATTTGGGGTTACTGGGTTGCCCCAGAGGACAATGTTTTTCTTCTGGAGGGCCGGCAGAGTGCTGCATTGTAGTTCTGGATTGCCAAACTGGAGGGCTTGTGGGCCAGTAGTCTGACGACAAAAGTCTGAGAACACAAGCTAGGCTTAGGTTTCTGGGTGAGGCCATGGCAGGCACATTCTACAGACCTGAATCGAGATCTCGTGCTTCTGAAGTCAGGGCGAGGATCAGACGATCGCTCAGGTTGGAGTTTCTGTCCCTGATGGCCCCTTCATGAATGGGGGGGGGGCATCACGAGGCCGTGGGTGTTTTCCCACGATGGGAGTTGTGAAAAGCTCCAAACTGCAGAGAGTCTTCTGCAGGACAATTGAGACCTGTTGTTTGGCTCCAGGCCAATGATTCTGAGCACGGTTCTCAGGATGGATGGCTGGGTATCCCACCTCGCATTCCAATTGTCTCCTAGCAACCAGACAGGTTAGATCTCCTGGATCTGTGGGGAGCAACCGAGGACGCTGAGTTGAAATGGACACACCTGGGGATGGGTCCTAACGTGCTTTTGTGTCTATGGAGACCTTGGAATGAAGCGGTGGCACTGGGGCCCTAAAGGTTACTCCTAAACAGAGGCTTTGACACAGCTCCAACGTGCAAGTTTCCCATGTGTAGATGAGATGTTTTCTGATGGGTGAGTCATGAAACAGCTATATGCTGATTTTGAAATCCAGGCCTCTGAGGAGAGATGCCTGGAAACCAAAGCAATGGATCTGATTAGTGCCTAGGGGCCTCTTCGTTCCTTTTTACCTCTGGGGACATCTGTCTATGGGTCTGAGTGCAGGTAGGTGCTCAGTTGGGCTCAGATTGCCCCTGTCTTTCCTGGGAAGCCACCATTATTGAGATGGATCAGGGACTTTGGAGGTTTATCTTATTAGAAGGGTTGTGGCCATTGGAATGGGCACACACAATTCCCTTGGAGAGGGCAAGTACAGTCCTCAGGTTTGGCTCCAGGGGCCTGAGCCTGTAGGTTGTGTAGGCCAGGGCTGTTTGGACAGTTGTCTGGAAACACAAACTCGGCTTATGTTTCGGGTCATAGGTATGGCAGGACTGATCTACAGACCATGAGGAGAACTCTTCGGGATTTGAAAGAAGGGCGAGTGTGAGGCTCCTGCTCAAGTTTTTGTCTCTGGATATCGTGTCACTCATGGTCGTGGAATTTCTGGGTGACTTCATGGGAAATGGACGAGTCTTACTCTCTGCTGGTTTGGCCCCGTCCAAAGAGTTTGGGGTCATTCTGTGGGCTGGAAGAAGTCCGTTTTTTGTTGTTGTTGTTGTTGTTGTTGTTGTTGTTTTCTTTTTTAACCTCAGGTGTCCCACCAAATGATGGATTCCAGAGTAGAGCCCTGGGGAGGGTCGACTGGACAATCAGAAATCTGGTTAAAAATTGGGGCCTAGGGACATGTCAAGCCCATTATGACATCTAATGGTCCAGCCACTGAGAGGACTTACTAGAGGACAGGACTCATGCTGAGGGTCACAATGCGTGTGTATGCCCTCGTCGCATCAAGAATGGGCGGGGCCTCAGGGTGAATGCTGGTTTCTCCTACACTGAACGTTGGACAACGTGCCAACCACAAGGGTTCTTGCCATGGGTAAGGAGGAGTTCTGACTTCTGCATCACACTCACCCCTGGGCAGTGATTGGAGATAAGGTCTCGGTTCTGAAGCCTGAAAACTGAGGTAGGAAAGAGATGATGACCTAAGGCCATGGAGGGTTTTATGTGCTCAGTGTGCGGTCAGATTTCTGGGTGTTGGTCAGGAGGTCCGGGCTCAGGTTGTGTTCGACAGTGCCTTAGTGCCCAGGTTAGACTATATAATTTGGGTAAAGTCGAGTTCTGTGTAGGTTTACCCTCATTTAAGGTGCCTGGGCAGCTCATGAGGCAATACTTTTTTTTCTAGAGGGCAGGCACAGTGCTGCATTGTGGGTCCGGAATTGCCAAACTTGAGGGCTTCGGGGCCAGGAGTGTGAGGACGGAAGTCTGAGAAGACAAGCTAGACTTGGGTTTCAGGGCGAGGGCACGGCAGGTACCCCCTGCAGATCTGAACCAATATCTCATGCATCTGAAGTCAGGGCGAGGATCAGACGTTGGCTCAGGTTGGAGTTTCTGAGCATGACGGCCGCTTCATGAAGGGAGCGGAATCTCGAGACCATTGAGGTTTTCCCACGTTGGGAGTTGTGGGATGCCCCCTTCAAGGATTCCTCCTGCGGGACAATTGAGACCTGTTGGACAGCTCCAGAACATCCGATATGGAATGACTCCAGAGCACCGTTCGCGGATGGATGCCTGGGAAGCCCGTCTCGCATTCCAATTGTCTCCTAGCAACAACACAGTTTAGATCTGATGGCTCTGCAGGAGCAACCGGGTAGGCTGAGTTGAAATGGACTTTCCTGAGGATGGGTCCTAATGTGTTTTTGTGTCCATGAGGGCCTTGGAATGGGGCGGTGGCACCGGGACCCTGAAGTCCTCTCCTAAGATTTGGACATGGCTCCCATGCACAGGTTTCCTTGTGGAGACGAGATGAGTTCTGATGGGTGCCTCAGGAAAACCCCTATGCTCGTATTGGAATCAGGCTTTTGAGGATACATGCCTGTAACCCAAAGCAATGGATCCTATTATGGCCTAGGGTCCTGTCTGGTTTAATCTTCTTCTCTGGGGACATCCATCTATGGTATGAGTGGAGGTCGATTATCAGCTGGTGTCAGACATCCCTTGTTTGTTCCGGGCGACCTATACTATTGGGATGGCCTCAGGGACTTTGGAGGTTTCTCCTAATTTGTACGATTTTGGACAATGGAATGGGCAGAATTCCCATGGATTGGTAGGCACAGTCCTAATGTGTGGCTCCAGGGGCCCAGCCTGGAGGGTGTGGGGCCCAAGACTTTGAGGACAGAAGTCTGAAAACACAAACTCAGCTTAGGTTTGGGGACGTATGTATGGCAGGCCCGATCTACAAACCATGAGAAGAACTCTTCAGGATATGAAGAAAGTGCGAGTCTGAGGCGCTTGCTCAGGCTTTTGTCTCTGGATTTTGTATCAGCGATGGCCGTGGAATGTCGGGGAGGCCTCATGGGCCATGGACGAATCTTCCTCTCTGAGGATTTGGCCCGATTCCCAATTGCTTTTCGTCAATCTGTGGGATGGGAGGTCTCATTTCAGTTTTGTTTCCTCAGGTGTCCCACCAAAAGAGGAATTCCAAAGCCAAGCCGTGGGGAAGACTGAATGGACAACCCGAACTATGGTTAAAAATTGGGGCCTAGGGGCATGGCAAGCCCAATATGCTATCTCTTCATCCAGCCACTGAGTGGCCTTACTTGAGTACTGGGCTCAGCCTGAGAGTCACAATGTGTGTTTGTGACCAATGTGGCCCGCGAGCATGGGAGGGGCCTCATGGGCCACATTGGTTTCAACGACACTGAACGTTGGCAACATGCCAACCACAAGGTTTCTTGCCATGGGGAAGGAGTTCTGATTTCTTCATCACCTTCAACCCTGGGCAGTGATTGGCGATAAGGTCTAGGTTCTGAAACCTGTAAACCGAGGATGGGAAGAGATGAAGACCTAAGGCCATGGCGGCTCGATGTGCTCAGTGTGCGGCCAGCTGTCTGGGAGGGTCCAGGGGGTCCAGGCTCAGGCTGTGTCAGAAAGAGCATTAGAGCCCTGGTCAGCCTATGTATTTGGGGTACAGCCAAGGTCGGTGCAGGTTGATCCTCATTTGGGGTTACTGGGTAGCCCCAGAGGACAATGTTTTTCTTCTGGAGGGCCGGCAGAGTGCTGCATTGTAGTTCTGGATTGCCAAACTGGAGGGCTTGTGGGCCAGTAGTCTGACGACAAAAGTCTGAGAACACAAGCTAGGCTTAGGTTTCTGGGTGAGGCCATGGCAGGCACAATCTACAGACCTGAATCGAGATCTCGTGAATCTGAAGTCAGGGCGAGGATCAGACGATCGCTCAGGTTGGAGTTTCTGTCCCTGATGGCCCCTTCATGAATGGGGGGGGGCATCACGAGGCCGTGGGTGTTTTCCCACGATGGGAGTTGTGAGAAGCTCCAAACTGCAGAGAGTCTTCTGCAGGACAATTGAGACCTGTTGTTTGGCTCCAGACCAATGATTCTGAGCAGCGTTCTAAGGATGGATGGCTGGGTAGCCAACCTCGCATTCCAATTGTCTCCTAGCAACCAGACAGGTTAGATCTCCTGGATCTGTGGGGAGCAACCGAGGACGCTGAGTTGAAATGGACACCCCTGGGGATGGGTCCTAACGTACTTTTGTGTCTATGGAGACCTTGGAATGAAGCGGTGGCACTGAGGCCCTAAAGGGTTCTCCTAAACAGAGGCTTTGACACAGCTCCAACGTGCAAGTTTCCCATGTGTAGATGAGATGTTTTCTGATGGGTGAGTCAAGAAACAGCTATATGCTGCTTTTGAAATCCAGGCCTCTGAGGAGAGATGCCTGGAAACCAAAGCAATGGATCTGATTAGTGCCTAGCGGCTTGTTCTTTCCTTTTTACCTCTGGGCACATCTGTCTATGTGTCTGAGTGCAGGTAGGTGCTCAGTTGAGCTCAGATTGCCCCTGTCTTTCCTGGGAAGCCACCACTATTTAGATGGATCAGGGACTTTGGAGGTTTATCCTATTAGAAGGGTTGTGGCCATTGGAATGGGCACACACAATTCCCTTGGAGAGGGCAAGTACAGTCCTCAGGTTTGGCTCCAGAAGCCTGAGCCTGTAGGTTGTGTAGGCCAGGGCTGTTTGGACAGTTGTCTGAAAACACAATCTCGGCTTATGTTTCGGGTCATAGGTATGGCAGAACTGATCTACAGACCATGAGGTGAACTCTTCTGGATTTGAAAGAAGGGCGAGTGTGAGGCTCCTGCTCAAGTTTTTGTCTCTGGATATCGTGTCACTCATGGTCGTGGAATTTCTGGGTGACTTCATGGGAAATGGACGAGTCTTACTCTCTGGTGGTTTGGCCCCGTCCAAAGAGTTTGGGGTCATTCTGTGGGCTAGAAGAAGTCCGTTTTTTTTTTTTTTTTTTTTTTTTGTGTTGTTGTTGTTTTCTTTTTTAACCTCAGGTGTCCCACCAAATGATGGATTCCAGAGTAGAGCCCTGGGGAGGGTCGACTGGACAATCAGAAATCTGGTTAAAAATTGGGGCCTAAGGACATGTCAAGCCCATTATGACATCTAATGGTCCAGCCACTGAGAGGACTTACTAGAGGACAGGACTCATGCTGAGGGTCACAATGCGTGTGTATGCCCTCGTCAAACTCAAGAATGGGCGGGGCCTCAGGGTGAATGCTGGTTTCTCCTACACTGAACTTTGGACAACATGCCAACCACAAGGGTTCTTGCCATGGGTAAGGAGGAGTTCTGACTTCTGCATCACACTCACCCCTGGGCAGTGATTGGAGATAAGGTCTCGGTTCTGAAGCCTGAAAACTGAGGTAGGAAAGAGATGATGACCTAAGGCCATGGCGGGTTTTATGTGCTCAGTGTGCGGTCAGATTTCTGGGTGTTGGTCAGGAAGTCCGGGCTCAGGTTGTGTTCGACAGTGCATTAGTGCCCAGGTTAGACTATATAATTTGGGTAAAGTCGAGTGCTGTGTAGGTTTACCCTCATTTAAGGTGCCTGGGCAGCTCATGAGGCAATACTTTTTTTTCTAGAGGGCAGGCACAGTGCTGCATTGTGGGTCCGGAATTGTCAAACTTGAGGGCTTCGGGGCCAGGAGTGTGAGGACGGAAGTCTGAGAAGACAAGCTAGACTTGGATTTCAGGGCGAGGGCACGGCAGGTACCCCCTGCAGATCTGAACCAATATCTCATGCATCTGAAGTCAGGGGGACGATCAGACGTTGGCTCAGGTTGGAGTTTCTGAGCATGACGGCTGCTTCATGAAGGGAGCGGAATATCGAGGCCATTGAGGTTTTCCCACGTTGGGAGTTGTGGGATGCCCCCTTCAAGGATTCCTTCTGCGGGACAATTGAGACCTGTTGGACAGCTCCAGGACATCCCATATGGAATGACTCCAGAGCACCGTTCGCGGATGGATGCCTGGGAAGCCCGCCTCACATTCCAATTGTCTCCTAGCAACAAGACAGTTTAGATCTGATGGCTCTGCCGGAGCAACCGGGGTGGCTGAGTTGAAATGGACTTTCCTGAGGATGGGTCCTAATGTGTTTTTGTGTCCATGAGGACCTTGGAATGGGGCGTTGGCACCGGGACCCTGAAGTACTCTCCTAAGCTTTGGACATGGCTCCCATGCACAGGTTTCCTTGTGGAGACGAGATGAGTTCTGATGGGTGCCTCAGGAAAACACCTATGCTCGTATTGGAAACAGGCTTTTGAGGACACATGCCTGTAACCCAATGCAATGGATCCTATTATGGCCTAGGGTCCTGTCTGGTTCAATCTTCTTCTCTGGGGACATCCATCTATGGTATGAGTGGAGGTCGATTATCAGCTGGTGTCAGACAGCCCTTGTTTGTTCCGGGAGACCTACACTATTGGGATGGCCTCAGGGACTTTGGAGGTTTCTCCTAATTTGTACGATTTTGGACCATGGAATGGGCAGAATTCCCATGGATTTGTAGGCACAGTCCTAATGTGTGGCTCCAGGGGCCCAGCCTGGAGGGTGTGGGGCCCAAGACATTGAGGACAGAAGTCTGAAAACACAAACTCAGCTTAGGTTTGGGGACGTAGTTATGGCAGGCCCGATCTACAAATCATGAGAAGAACTCTTCAGGATATGAAGAAAGTGCGAGTCTCAGGCGCTTGCTCAGGCTTTTGTCTCTGGATTTTGTATCAGCGATGGCCGTGGAATGTCGGGGAGGCCTCATGGGCCATGGACGAATCTTCCTCTCTGAGGATTTGGCCCGATTCCCAAATGCTTTTCGTCAATCTGTGGGATGGGAGGTCTCCTTTCATTTTTGTTACCTCAGGTGTCCCACCAAAAGAGGAATTCCAAAGCTAAGCCGTGGGGAAGACTGAAGGGACAACCCGAACTATGGTTAAAAATTGGGGCCTAGGGGCATGGCAATCCCAATAATCTATCTCTTCATCCAGCCACTGAGTGGCCTTACTTGAGGACCGGGCTCAGCCTGAGCGTCACAATGTGTTTTTGTGACCAATGTGGCCCGCGAGCATGGGCGGGGCCTCATGGGCCACACTGGTTTCAACTACACTGAACGTTGGACAACATGCCAACCACAAGGTTTCTTGCCATGGGGAAGGTGTTCTGATTTCTGCATCACCTTCAACCCTGGGCAGTGATTGGAGATAAGGTCTAGGTTCTGAAACCTGAAAACCGTGGTTGGGAAGAGATGATGACCTAAGGCCATGGCGGCTCGATGTGCTCAGTGTGCGGCCAGCTGTCTGGGAGGGTCCAGGGGGTCCAGGCTCAGGCTGTGTCAGAAAGGGCATTAGTGCCCTGGTCAGCCTATGTATTTGAAGTACAGCCAAGGTCGGTGCAGGTTGATCCTCATTTGGGATTACTGGGTAGCCCCAGAGGACAATGTTTTTCTTCTGGAGGGCCGGCAGAGTGCTGCATTGTAGTTCTGGATTGCCAAACTGGAGGGCTTGTGGGCCAGTAGTCTGACGACAAAAGTCTGAGAACACAAGCTAGGCTTAGGTTTCTGGGTGAGGCCATGGCAGGCACAATCTACAGACCTGAATCGAGATCTCGTGCATCTGAAGTCAGGGCGAGGATCAGACGATCGCTCAGGTTGGAGTTTCTGTCCCTGATGGCCCCTTCATGAATGGGGGGGGGCATCACGAGGCCATGGGTGTTTTCCCACGATGGGAATTGTGAAAAGCTCCAAACTGCAGAGTGTCTTCTGCAGGAGAATTGAGACCTGTTGTTTGGCTCCTGGCCAATGATTCTGAGAAGGGTTCTAAAAATGGATGGCTGGGTAGCCCACCTCGCATTCCAATTGTCTCCTAGCAATAAGACAGTTTAGATCTCCTGGATCTGTGGGGAGCAACCGAGGACGCTGAGTTGAAATGGACACCCCTGGGGATGGGTCCTAATGTGCTTTTGTGTCTATGGAGACCTTGGAATGAAGCGGTGGCACTTGGGCCCTTAAGGGTTCTCCTAAACAGAGGCTTTGACACAGCTCCAACGTGCAAGTTTCCCATGTGTAGATGAGATGTTTTCTGATGGGTGAGTCAAGAAACAGCTATATGCTTTTTTTGAAATCCAGGCCTCTGAGGAGAGATGCCTGGAAACCAAAGCATTGGATCTGATTAGTGCCTAGGGGCCTGTTCTTTCCTTCATACCTCTGGGGACATCTGTCTATGGGTCTGAGTGCAGGTAGGTGCTCAGTTGGGCTCAGATTGCCCCTGTTTTTCCTGGGAAGCCACCACTATTGAGATGGATCAGGGACTTTGGATGTTTATCCTATTAGAAGGGTTGTGGCCATTGGAATGGGCACACACAAATCCCTTGGAGAGGGCAAGTTCAGTCCTCAGGTTTGGCTCCAGGAGCCTGAGCCTGTAGGTTGTCTACGCCAGGGCTGTATGGACAGTTGTCTGAAAAAACAAACACGGCTTATGGTTTGGGTCATAGGTATGGCAGGACTGATCTACAGACCATGAGGAGAACTCTTCGGGATTTGAAAGAAGGGCGATGTGAGGCTCCTGCTCAAGTTTTTGTCTCTAGATATCGAGTCAATCCTGGTTTGGAATTTCTGGGTGACTTTATGGGAAATGGACGAGTCTTACTCTCTGGTGGTTTGGCCCCGTCCAAAGAGTTTGGGGTCATTCTGTGGGTTGGAAGAAGTACGTTTTTTTTTTGTTGTTGTTGTTGTTTTCTTTTTTAACCTCAGGTGTCCCACCAAATGAGGTGTTCCTGAGTAGAGCCCTGGGGAGGAGGACTGGACAATCAGAAATCTGGTTAAAAATTTGGGCCTAGGGACATGTCAAGCCCATTATGACATCTAATGGTCCAGCCACTGAGAGGACTTACTAGAAAACAGGACTCATGCTGAGGGTCCCAATGCGTGTGTATGCCCTCGTCGCACTCAAGAATGGGCGGGGCCTCAGGGTGAATGCTGGTTTCTCCTACACTGAACGCTGGACAACGTGCCAACCACAAGGTTTCTTGCCATGGGTAAGGAGGAGTTCTGACTTCTGCATCACACTCACCCCTGGGCAGTGATTGGAGATAAGGTCTCGGTTCTGAAGCCTGAAAACTGAGGTTGGGAAGAGATGACGACCTAAGGCCACGGCGGCTCGATGTTTTCAGTTGCGGACAGCTGTCTGGGAGGGGCCAAGGGGGTCCAGGCTCAGGCTGTGTCAGAAAGGGCATTAGTGCCCTGGTCAGCCTATGTATTTGGGGTACAGCCACGGTCGGTGCAGGTTGATTCTCATTTGGGGTTACTGGGTAGCCCCAGAGGACAATGTTTTTCTTCTGGAGGGCAGGTAGAGTGCTGCATTATAGTTCTGGATTGCCAACCTGGAGGGCTTGTGGGCCAGTAGTCTGACGACAAAAGTCTGAGAACACAAGCTAGGCTTAGGTATCGGGGTGAGGCCATGGCAGGCACAATCTACAGACCTGAATCGAGATCTCATGCATCTGAAGTCAGGGCGAGGATCAGACGATCGCTCAGGTTGGAGTTTCTGTCCCTGATGGCCCCTTCATGAATGGGGGGGCATCATGAGGCCATGGGTGTTTTCCCAATGGGAGTTGTGAGAAGCTCCAAACTGCAGAGTGTCTTCTGCAGGACAATTGAGACCTGTTGTTTGGCTCCAGGTAATGATTCTGAGCAGGGTTCTAAGGATGGATGGCTGGGTAGCCCACTTCGCATTCCAATTGTCTCCTAGCAACAAGACAGTTTAGATCTCCTGGATCTGTGTGGAGCAACCGAGGACGCTGAGTTGAAATGGACACTCCTGGGGATGGGTCCTAATGTGCTTTTGTGTCTATGGAGACCTTGGAATGAAGCGGTGGCACTGGGGCCCTAAAGGGTTCTCCTAAACAGAGGCTTTGACACAGCTCCAACCTGCAAGTTTCCCATGTGTAGATGAGATGATTCCTGATGGGTGAGTCAAGAAACAGCTAGATGCTGCTTTTGAAATCCAGGAATGTGAGGAGAGATGCCTGGAAACCAAAGCAATGGATCTGATTAGTGCCTAGGGGCCTGTTCTTTCCTTTTTACCTCTGGGGACATCTGTCTATGGGTCTGAGTGCAGGTAGGTGCTCAGTTGGGCTCAGATTGCCCCTGTTTTTCCTGGGAAGCCACCACTATTGAGATGGATCAGGGACTTTGGAGGTTTATCCTATTAGAAGGGTTGGGGCCATTGGAATGGGCACACACAATTCCCTTGGAGAGGGCAAGTACAGTCCTGAGGTTCGGCTCCAGGGGCCTGAGCCTGTAGGTTGTGTAGGCCAGGGCTGTTTGGACAGTTGTCTGAAAACACAAACTCGGCTTATGTTTCGGGTCATAGGTATGGCAGGACTGAACTACAGACCATGAGGAGAACTCTTCGGGATTTGAAAGAAGGGCGAGTGTGAGGCTCCTGCTCAAGTTTTTGTCTCTGGATATCGTGTCACTCATGGTCGTGGAATTTCTGGGTGACTTCATGGGAAATGGACGATTCTTACTCTCTGGTGGTTTGGCCCCGTCTAAAGAGTTTGGGGTCATTCTGTGGGCTGGAAGAAATTCGTTTTTTTTTTTTTTTGGTGTTGTTGTTGTTGTTTTCTTCTTTAACCTCAGGTGTCCCACCAAATGATGGATTCCAGAGTAGAGCCCTGGGGAGGGGCGACTGGACAATCAGAAATCTGGTTAAAAATTGGGGCCTAGGGACATGTCAAGCCCATTATGACATCTAATGATCCAGCCACTGAGAGGACTTACTAGAGGACAGGACTCATGCTGAGGGTCACAATGCGTGTGTATGCCCTCGTAGCACTCAAGAATGGGCGGGGCCTCAGGATGAATGCTGGTTTCTCCTACACTGAACTTTGGACAACGTGCCAACCACAAGGGTTCTTGCCATGGGTAAGGAGGAGTCCTGATTTCTGCATCACACTCACCCCTGGGCAGTGATTGGAGATAAGGTCTCGGTTCTGAAGCCTGAAAACCGAGGTAGGGAAGAGATGATGACCTAAGGCCATGGCGGGTTTTAAGTGCTCAGTGTGCGGTCAGCTTTCTGGGTGTTGGTCAGGAGGTCCCGGCTCAGGTTGTGTTCGACAGTGCATTAGTGCCCAGGTTAAACTATATAATTTGGGTAAAGTCGAGTGCTGTGTAGGTTTATCCTCATTTAAGGTGCCTGGGCAGCTCATGAGGCAATAATTTTTTTTCTAGAGGGCAGGCAGAGTGCTGCATTGTGGGTTCGGAATTGCCAAACGTGAGGGCTTCGGGGCCAGGAGTGTGAGGACGGAAGTCTGAGAAGACAAGCTAGACTTGGGTTTCAGGGCCAGGGCACGGCAGGTACCCCCTGCAGATCTGAACCAATATCTCATGCATCTGAAGTCAGACCGATGATCAGACGTTGGCTCAGTTGGGAATTTCTGAGCATGACGGCCGATTCATGAAGGGAGCGGAATCTCGAGGCCATTGAGGTTTTCCCATTTTGGGAGTTGTGGGATGCCCCCTTCAAGGATTCCTTCTGCGGGACAATTGAGACCTGTTGGACAGCTCCAGGACATCCCATATGGAATGACTACAAGGCACCGTTTGCTGATGGATGCCTGGGAAGCCCGCCTCGCATTCCAATTGTCTCCTAGCAACAAGACAGTTTAGATCTGATGGCTCTGCCGGAACAACCGGGGTGGCTGAGTTGAAATGGACTCTCCTGAGGATTGGTCCTAATGTGTTTGTGTGTCCATGAGGGCCTTGGAATGGGGCGGTGGCACCGGGACCCTGAAGTACTCTCCTAAGCTTTGGACATGGCTCCCATGCACAGGTTTCCTTGTGGAGACGAGTTGAGTTCTGATGGGTGCCTCAGGGAAACACCTATGCTCGTATTGGAATCAGGCTTTTGAGGACACATGCCTGTAACCCAAAGCAATGGATTCTATTATGGCCTAGGGTCCTGTCTGGTTCAATCTTCTTCTCTGGGGACATCCATCTATGGTATGAGTGGAGGTCGATTATCAGCTGGTCTCAGACAGCCCTTGTTTGTTCCGGGCGACCAAATCTATTGGGATGGCCTCAGGGACTTTGGAGGTTTCTCCTAATTTGTACGATTTTGGATCATGGAATGGGCAGAATTCCATGGATTGGTAGGCACAGTCCTAATGTGTGGCTCCAGGGGCCCAGCCTGGAGGGTGTGTGGCTCAAGACTTTGAGAACAGAAATCTGAAAACACAAACTCAGCTTAGGTTTGGGGACGTAGGTATGGCAGGCCCGATCTACAAACCATGAGAAGAACTCTTCAGGATATGAAGAAAGTGCGAGTCTGAGGCGCTTGCTCAGGATTTTGTCTCTGGCTTTTGTATCAGCGATGGCCGTGGAATGTCGGGGAGGCCTCATGGGCCATGGACGAATCTTCCTCTCTGAGGATTTGGCCCGATTCCCAATTTCTTTTCGTCAATCTGTGGGATGGGAGGACTCATTTCAGGTTTGTTACCTCAGGTGTCCCACCAAAAGAGGAATTCCAAAGCAAAGCCTTGGGGAAGACTGAAGGGACAACCCGAACTATGGTTAAAAATTGGGGCCTAGGGGCATGGCAAGCCCAATATGCTATATCTTCATCCAGCCACTGAGTGGCCTTACTTGAGGACTGGGCTCAGCCTGAGGGTCACAATGTGTGTTTGTGACCAATGTGGCCCGCGAGCATGGGCGGGGCCTCAAGGGCCACACTGGTTTCAACTACACTCAACGTTGGACAACATGCCAACCACAAGGTTTCTTGCCATGGGAAAGGAGTTCTGATTTCTGCATCACCTTCAACCCTGGGCAGTGATTGGAGATAAGGTCTATGTTCTGAAACCTGAAAACCGATGTTGGGATGAGATGACGACCTAAGGCCACGGCGGCTCGATGTTTTCAGTTGCGGCCAGCTGTCTGGGAGGGGCCAGGGGGTCCAGGCTCAGGCTGTGTCAGAAAGGGCATTAGTGCCCTGGTCAGCCTATGTATTTGGGGTACAGCCAAGGTCGGTGCAGGTTGATCCTCATTTGGGGTTACTGGGTAGCCCCAGAGGACAATGTTTTTCTTCTGGAGGGCAGGCAGAGTGCTGCATTATAGTTCTGGATTGCCAACCTGGAGGGCTTGTGGGCCAGTAGTCTGACGACAAAAGTCTGAGAACACAAGCTAGGCTTAGGTTTCTGGGTGAGGCCATGGCAGGCACAATCTACAGACCTGAATCGAGATCTCGTGCAACTGAAGTCAGGGCGAGGATCAGACGATCGCTCAGGTTGGAGTTTCTGTCCCTGATGGCCCCTTCATGAATGGGCGGGGGCATCACGAGGCCATGGGGGTTTTCCCAATGGGAGTTGTGAGAAGCTCCAAACTGCAGAGTGTCTTCTGCAGGACAATTGAGACCTGTTGTTTGGCTCCAGGCCAATGATTCTGAGCAGGGTTCTAAGGATGGATGGCTGGGTAGCCCACTTCGCATTCCAATTGTCTCCTAGCAACAAGACAGGTTAGATCTCCTGGATCTGTGGGGAGCAACCGAGGACGCTGAGTTGAAATGGACACCCCTGGGGATGGGTCCTAATGTGCTTTTGTGTCTATGGAGACCTTGGAATGAAGCGGTGGCACTGGGGCCCTAAAGGGTTCTCCTAAACAGAGGCTTTGACACAGCTCCAACGTGCAAGTTTCCCATGTGTAGATGAGATGTTTCCTGATGGGTGAGTCAAGAAACAGCTAGATGCTGCTTTTGAAATCCAGGCCTCTGAGGAGAGATGCCTGGAAATCAAAGCAATGGATCTGATTAGTGCCTAGGGGCCTGTTCTTTCCTTTTTACCTCTGGGGACATCTGTCTATGGGTCTGAGTGCAGGTAGGTGCTCAGTTGGGCTCAGATTGCCCCTGTTTTTCCTGGGAAGCCACCACTATTGAGATGGAGCAGGGACTTTGGAGGTTTAACCTATTAGATGGGTTGTGGCCATTGGAATGGGCACACACAATTCCCTTGGAGAGGGCAAGTACAGTCCTGAGGTTCGGCTCCAGGGGCCTGAGCCTGTAGGTTGTGTAGGCCAGGGCTGTTTGGACAGTTGTCTGAAAACACAAACTTGGCTTATGTTTCGGGTCATAGGTATGGCAGGACTGAACTACAGACCATGAGGAGAACTCTTCGGGATTTGAAAGAAGGGAGAGTGTGAGGCTCCTGCTCAAGTTTTTGTCTCTGGATATCGTGTCACTCATGGTCGTGGAATTTCTGGGTGACTTCATGGGAAATGGACGAGTCTTACTCTCTGGTGGTTTGGCCCCGTCTAAAGAGTTTGGGGTCATTCTGTGGGCTGGAAGAAGTTCGTTTTTTTTTTTTTTTTTTTTGGTGTTGTTGTTGTTGTTTTCTTTTTTAACCTCAGGTGTCCCACCAAATAATGGATTCCAGAGTAGAGCCCTGGGGAGGGGCGACTGGACAATCAGAAATCTGGTTAAAAATTGGGGCCTAGGGACATGTCAAGCCCATTATGACATCTAATGATCCAGCCACTGAGAGGACTTACTAGAGGACAGGACTCATGCTGAGGGTCACAATGCGTGTGTATGCGCTCGTAACACTCAAGAATGGGCGGGGCCTCAGGGTGAATGCTGGTTTCTCCTACACTGAACGTTGGACAACGTGCCAACCACAAGGGTTCTTGCCATGGGTAAGGAGGAGTTCTGACTTCTGCATCACACTCACCCCTGGGCAGTGATTGGAGATAAGGTCTCGGTTCTGAAGCCTGAAAACTGAGGTAGGGAAGAGATGATGACCTATGGCCATGGCGGGTTTTATGTGCTCAGTGTGTGGTCAGCTTTCTGGGTGTTGGTCAGGAGGTCCGGGCTCAGGTTGTGTTCGACAGTGCATTAGTGCCCAGGTTAGACTATATATCTTGGGTAAAGTCGAGTGCTGTGTAGGTTTACCCTCATTTAAGGTGCCTGGGCAGCTCATGAGGCAAAAATTTTTTTTCTAGAGGGCAGGCAGAGTGCTGCATTGTGGGTCTGGAATTGCCAAACTTGATGGCTTCGGGTTCAGGAGTGTGAGGACGGAAGTCTGAGAAGACAAGCTAAACTTGGGTTTCAGGGCCAGGGCACGGCAGGTACCCCCTGCAGATCTGAACCAATATCTCATCCATCTGAAGGCAGGGCGAGCATCAGACGTTGGCTCAGGTGAGAGTTTCTGAGCATGACGGCCGCTTCATGAAGGGAGCAGAATCTCGAGGCCATTGAGGTTTTCCCACGTTGGGAATTGTGGGATGCCCCCTTCAAGGATTCCTTCTGCGGGACATTTGAGACCTGTTGGACAGCTCCAGGACATCCCATATGGAATGACTCCAGAGCACGGTTCGCGGATGGATGCCTGGGCAGCCTGCCTCGCATTCCAATTGTCTCCTACCAACAAGACTGTTTAGGTCTGATGGCTCTGCTGGAGCAACCCGGGTGGCTGAGTTGAAATGGACTTTCCTGAGGATTGGTCCTAATGTGTTTTTGTGTCCATGAGGGCCTTGGAATGGGGCGGTGGCACCGGGACCCTGAAGTACTCTCCTAAGCTTTGGACATGGCTCCCATGCACAGGTTTCCTTGTGGAGACGAGATGAGTTCTGATGGGTGCCTCAGGGATACCCCTATGCTCGTATTGGAATCAGGCTTTTGAGGACACATGCCTGTAACCCAAAGCAATGGATTCTATTATGGCCTAGGGTCCTGTCTGGTTCAATCTTCTTCTCTGGGGACATCCATCTATGGTATGAGTGGAGGTCGATTATCAGCTGGTGTCAGACAGCCCTTGTTTGTTCCGGGCGACAAAATCTATTGGGATGGCCTCAGGGACTTTGGAGGTTTCTCCTAATTCGTACGATTTTGGATCATGGAATGGGCAGAATTCCCATGGATTGGTAGGCACAGGCCTAATGTGTGGCTCCAGGGGCCCAGCCTGGAGGGTGTGTGGCCCAAGACTTTGAGAACAGAAGTCTGAAAACACAAACTCAGCTTAGGTTTGGGGACGTAGGTATGGCAGGATATCCTCTTCAGGATATGAAGAAAGTGCGAGTCTGAGGCGCTTGCTCAGGCTTTTGTCTCTGGCTTTTGTATCAGCGATAGCCGTGGAATGTCGGGGAGGCCTCATGGGCCATGGACGAATCTTCCTCTCTGAGGATTTGGCCCGATTCCCAATTTCTTTTCGTCAATCTGTGGGATGGGAGGACTCATTTCAGGTTTGTTACCTCAGGTGTCCCACCAAAAGAGGAATTCCAAAGCAAAGCCGTGGGGAAGACTGAAGGGACAACCCGAACTATGGTTAAAAATTGGGGCCTAGGGGCATGGCAAGCCCAATATGCTATCTCTTCATCCAGCCAATGAGTGGACTTACTTGAGGACTGGGCTCAGCCTGAGGGTCACAATGTGTGTTTGTGACCAATGTGGCCCGCGAGCATGGGCGAGGCCTCATGGGCCACACTGGTTTCAACTACACTGAACGTTGGACAACATGCCAACCACAAGGTTTCTTGCCATGGGGAAGGAGTTCTGATTTCTGCATCACCTTCAACCCTGGGCAGTGATTGGAGATAAGGTCTATGTTCTGAAAACTGAAAACCGATGTTTGGAAGAGATGACGACCTAAGGCCACGGCGGCTCGATGTTTTCAGTTGCGGACAGCTGTCTGGGAGGGGCCAGGGGGTCCAGGCTCAGGCTGTGTCAGAAAGGGCATTAGTGCCCTGGTCAGCCTATGTATTTGGGGTACAGCCAAGGTCGGTGCAGGTTGATCCTCATTTGGGGTTACTGGGTAGCCCCAGAGGACAATGCTTTTCTTCTGGAGGGCAGGCAGAGTGCTGCATTATAGTTCTGGATTGCCAACCTGGAGGGCTTGTGGGCCAGTAGTCTGACGACAAAAGTCTGAGAACACAAGCTAGGCTTAGGTATCGGGGTGAGGCCATGGCAGGCACAATCTACAGACCTGAATCGAGATCTCGTGCATCTGAAGTCAGGGCGAGGATCAGACGATCGCTCAGTTTGGAGTTTCTGTCCCTGATGGCCCCTTCATGAATGGGGGGGCATCATGAGGCCATGGGTGTTTTCCCAATGGGAGTTCTGAGAAGCTCCAAACTGCAGAGTGTCTTCTGCAGGACAATTGAGACCTGTTGTTTGGCTCCAGGCAATGATTCTGAGCAGGGTTCTAAGGATGGATGGCTGGGTAGCCCACTTCGCATTCCAATTGTCTCCTAGCAACAAGACAGTTTATATCTCCTGGATCTGTGTGGAGCAACCGAGGACGCTGAGTTGAAATGGACACCCCTGGGGATGGGTCCTAATGTGCTTTTGTGTCTATGGAGACCTTGGAATGAAGCGGTGGCACTGGGGCCCTAAAGGGTTCTCCTAAACAGAGGCTTTGACACAGCTCCAACGTGCAAGTTTCCCATGTGTAGATGAGATGATTCCTGATGGGTGAGTCAAGAAACAGCTAGATGCTGCTTTTGAAATCCAGGAATGTGAGGAGAGATGCCTGGAAACCAAAGCAATGGATCTGATTAGTGCCTAGGGGCCTGTTCTTTCCTTTTTACCTCTGGGGACATCTGTCTATGGGTCTGAGTGCAGGTAGGTGCTCAGTTGGGCTCAGATTGCCCCTGTTTTTCCTGGGAAGCCACCACTATTGAGATGGATCAGGGACTTTGGAGGTTTATCCTATTAGAAGGGTTGTGGCCATTGGAATGGGCACACACAATTCCCTTGGAGAGGGCAAGTACAGTCCTGAGGTTCGGCTCCAGGGGCCTGAGCCTGTAGGTTGTGTAGGCCAGGGCTGTTTGGACAGTTGTCTGAAAACACAAACTCGGCTTATGTTTCGGGTCATAGGTATGGCAGGACTGAACTACAGACCATGAGGAGAACTCTTCGGGATTTGAAAGAAGGGCGAGTGTGAGGCTCCTGCTCAAGTTTTTGTCTCTGGATATCGTGTCACTCATGGTCGTGGAATTTCTGGGTGACTTCATGGGAAATGGACGATTCTTACTCTCTGGTGGTTTGGCCCCGTCTAAAGAGTTTGGGGTCATTCTGTGGGCTGGAAGAAATTCGTTTTTTTTTTGGTGTTGTTGTTGTTGTTTTCTTCTTTAACCTCAGGTGTCCCACCAAATGATGGTTTCCAGAGTAGAGCCCTGGGGAGGGGCGACTGGACAATCAGAAATCTGGTTAAAAATTGGGGCCTAGGGACATGTCAAGCCCATTATGACATCTAATGATCCAGCCACTGAGAGGACTTACTAGAGGACAGGACTCATGCTGAGGGTCACAATGCGTGTGTATGCGCTCGTAACACTCAAGAATGGGCGGGGCCTCAGGGTGAATGCTGGTTTCTCCTACACTGAACTTAGGACAACGTGCCAACCACAAGGGTTCTTGCCATGGGTAAGGAGGAGTCCTGATTTCTGCATCACACTCACCCCTGGGCTGTGATTGGAGATAAGGTCTCGGTTCTGAAGCCTGAAAACCGAGGTAGGGAAGAGATGATGACCTAAGGCCATGGCGGGTTTTAAGTGCTCAGTGTGCGGTCAGCTTTCTGGGTGTTGGTCAGGAGGTCCCGGCTCAGGTTGTGTTCGACAGTGCATTAGTGCCCAGGTTAGACTATAGTTTGGGTAAAGTCGAGTGCTGTGTAGGTTTATCCTCATTTAAGGTACCTGGGCAGCTCATGAGGCAATAATTTTTTTTCTAGAGGGCAGGCAGAGTGCTGCATTGTGGGTTCGGAATTGCCATACGTGAGGGTTCGGGGCCAGGAGTGTGAGGACGGAAGTCTGAGAAGACAAGCTAGACTTGGGTTTCAGGGCCAGGGCACGGCAGGTACCCCCTGCAGATCTGAACCAATATCTCATGCATCTGAAGTCAGACCGATGATCAGACGTTGGCTCAGTTGGGAATTTCTGAGCATGACGGCCGCTTCATGAAGGGAGCGGAATCTCGAGGCCATTGAGGTTTTCCCATTTTGGGAGTTGTGGGATGCCCCCTTCAAGGATTCCTTCTGCGGGACAATTGAGACCTGTTGGACAGCTCCAGGACATCCCATATGGAATGACTACAAGGCACCGTTTGCTGATGGATGCCTGGGAAGCCCGCATCGCATTCCAATTGTCTCCTAGCAACAAGACAGTTTAGATCTGATGGCTCTGCGGGAACAACCGGGGTGGCTGAGTTGAAATAGACTTTCCTGAGGATTGGTCCTAATGTGTTTGTGTGTCCATGAGGGCCTTGGAATGGGGCGGTGGCACCGGGACCCTGAAGTACTCTCCTAAGCTTTGGACATGGCTCCCATGCACAGGTTTCCTTGTGGAGACGAGTTGAGTTCTGATGGGTGCCTCAGGGAAACCCCTATGCTCGTATTGGAATCAGGCTTTTGAGGACACATGCCTGTAACCCAAAGCAATGGATTCTATTATGGCCTAGGGTCCTGTCTGGTTCAATCTTCTTCTCTGGGGACATCCATCTATGGTATGAGTGGAGGTCGATTATCAGCTGGTGTCAGACAGCCCTTGTTTGTTCCGGGCGACCAAATCTATTGGGATGGCCTCAGGGACTTTGGAGGTTTCTCCTAATTTGTACGATTTTGGATCATGGAATGGGCAGAATTCCCATGGATTGGTAGGCACAGTCCTAATGTGTTGCTCCAGGGGCCCAGCCTGGAGGGTGTGTGGCCCAAGACTTTGAGGACAGAAGTCTGAAATCACAAACTCAGCTTAGGTTTGGGGACGTAGGTATGGCAGGCCCGATCTACAAACCATGAGAAGAACTCTTCAGGAAATGAAGAAAGTGCGAGTCTGAGGCGCTTGCTCAGGATTTTGTTCTGGCTTTTGTATCAGCGATGGCCGTGGAATGTCGGGGAGGCCTCATGGGCCATGGACGAATCTTCCTCTCTGAGGATTTGGCCCGATTCCCAATTTCTTTTCGTCAATCTGTGGGATGGGAGGACTCATTTCAGGTTTGTTACCTCAGGTGTCCCACCAAAAGAGGAAATCCAAAGCAAAGCCTTGGGGAAGACTGAAGGGACAACCCGAACTATGGTTAAAAATTGGGGCCTAGGGGCATGGCAAGCCCAATATGCTATCTCTTCATCCAGCCACTGAGTGGCCTTACTTGAGGACTGGGCTCAGCCTGAGGGTCACAATGTGTGTTTGTGACCAATGTGGCCCGCGAGCATGGGCGGGGCCTCAAGGGCCACACTGGTTTCAACTACACTCAACGTTGGACAACATGCCAACCACAAGGTTTCTTGCCAGGGGGAAGGAGTTCTGATTTCTGCATCACCTTCAACCCTGGGCAGTGATTGGAGATAAGGTCTATGTTCTGAAACCTGAAAACCGATGTTGGGAAGAGATGACGACCTAAGGCCACGGCGGCTCGATGTTTTCAGTTGCGGCCAGCTGTCTGGGAGGGGCCAGGGGGTCCAGGCTCAGGCTGTGTCAGAAAGGGCATTAGTGCCCTGGTCAGCCTATGTATTTGGGGTACAGCCAAGGTCGGTGCAGGTTGATCCTCATTTGGGGTTACTGGGTAGCCCCAGAGGACAATGTTTTTCTTCTGGAGGGCAGGCAGAGTGCTGCATTATAGTTCTGGATTGCCAACCTGGAGGGCTTGTGGGCCAGTAGTCTGACGACAAAAGTCTGAGAACACAAGCTAGGCTTAGGTTTCGGGGTGAGGCCATGGCAGGCACAATCTACAGACCTGAATCGAGATCTCGTGCAACTGAAGTCAGGGCGAGGATCAGACGATCGCTCAGTTTGGAGTTTCTGTCCCTGATGGCCCCTTCATGAATGGGCGGGGGCATCACGAGGCCATGGGGCTTTTCCCAATGGGAGTTGTGAGAAGCTCCAAACTGCAGAGTGTCTTCTGCAGGACAATTGAGACCTGTTGTTTGGCTCCAGGCCAATGATTCTGAGCAGGGTTCTAAGGATGGATGGCTGGGTAGCCCACTTCGCATTCCAATTGTCTCCTAGCAACAAGACAGGTTAGATCTCCTGGATCTGTGGGGAGCAACCGAGGACGCTGAGTTGAAATGGACACCCCTGGGGATGGGTCCTAATGTGCTTTTGTGTCTATGGATACCTTGGAATGAAGCGGTGGCACTGGGGCCCTAAAGGGTTCTCCTAAACAGAGGCTTTGACACAGCTCCAACGTGCAAGTTTCCCATGTGTAGATGAGATGTTTCCTGATGGGAGAGTCAAGAAACAGCTAGATGCTGCTTTTGAAATCCAGGAATGTGAGGAGAGATGCCTGGAAACCAAAGCAATGGATCTGATTAGTGCCTAGGGGCCTGTTCTTTCCTTTTTACCTCTGGGGACATCTGTCTATGGGTCTGAGTGCATGTAGGTGCTCAGTTGGGCTCAGATTGCCCCTGTTTTTCCTGGGAAGCCACCACTATTGAGATGGATCAGGGACTTTGGAGGTTTATACTTTTAGATGGGTTTTGGCCATTGGAATGGGCACACACAATTCCCTTGGAGAGGGCAAGTACAGTCCTGAGGTTCGGCTCCAGGGGCCTGAGCCTGTAGGTTGTGTAGGCCAGGGCTGTTTGGACAGTTGTCTGAAAACACAAACTCGGCTTATGTTTCGGGTCATAGGTATGGCAGGACTGAACTACAGACCATGAGGAGAACTCTTCGGGATTTGAAAGAAGGGCGAGTGTGAGGCTCCTGCTCAAGTTTTTGTCTCTGGATATCGTGTCACTCATGGTCGTGGAATTTCTGGGTGACTTCATGGGAAATGGACGAGTCTTACTCTCTGGTGGTTTGGCCCCGTCTAAAGTGTTTGGGGTCATTCTGTGGGCTGGAAGAAGTTCGTTTTTTTTTTTTTTGGTGTTGTTGTTGTTGTTTTCTTTTTTAACCTCAGGTGTCCCACCAAATGATGGATTCCAGAGTAGAGCCCTGGGGAGGGGCGACTGGACAATCAGAAATCTGGTTAAAAATTGGGGCCTAGGGACATGTCAAGCCCATTATGACATCTAATGATCCAGCCACTGAGAGGACTTACTAGAGGACAGGACTCATGCTGAGGGTCACAATGCGTGTGTATGCGCTCGTAACACTCAAGAATGGGCGGGGCCTCAGGGTGAATGCTGGTTTCTCCTACACTGAACGTTAGACAACGTGCCAACCACAAGGGTTCTTGCCATGGGTAAGGAGGAGTTCTGACTTCTGCATCACACTCACCCCTGGGCAGTGATTGGAGATAAGGTCTCAGTTCTGAAGCCTTAAAACTGAGGTAGGGAAGAGATGATGACCTATGGCCATGGCGGGTTTTATGTGCTCAGTGTGTGGTCAGCTTTCTGGGTGTTGGTCAGGAGGTCCGGGCTCAGGTTGTGTTCGACAGTGCATTAGTGCCCAGGTTAGACTATATATCTTGGGTAAAGTCGAGTGCTGTGTAGGTTTACCCTCATTTAAGGTGCCTGGGCAGCTCATGAGGCAATAATTTTTTTCTAGAGGGCAGGCAGAGTGCTGCATTGTGGGTCTGGAATTGCCAAACTTGATGGCTTCGGGTTCAGGAGTGTGAGGACGGAAGTCTGAGAAGACAAGCTAGACTTGGGTTTCAGGGCGAGGCCATGGCAGGTACCCCCTGCAGATCTGAACCAATATCTCATCCATCTGAAGGCAGGGCGAGGATCAGACGTTGGCTCAGGTGAGAGTTTCTGAGCATGACGGCCGCTTCATGAAGGGAGCAGAATCTCGAGGCCATTGAGGTTTTCCCACGTTGGGAATTGTGGGATGCCCCCTTCAAGGATTCCTTCTGCGGGACATTTGAGACCTGTTGGACAGCTCCAGGACATCCCATATGGAATGACTCCAGAGCACGGTTCGCGGATGGATGCCTGGGCAGCCTGCCTCGCATTCCAATTGTCTCCTACCAACAAGACTGTTTAGGTCTGATGGCTCTGCTGGAGCAACCGGGGTGGCTGAGTTGAAATGGACTTTCCTGAGGATTGGTCCTAATGTGTTTTTGTGTCCATGAGGGCCTTGGAATGGGGCGGTGGCACCGGGACCCTGAAGTACTCTCCTAAGCTTTGGACATGGCTCCCATGCACAGGTTTCCTTGTGGAGACGAGATGAGTTCTGATGGGTGCCTCAGGGAAACCCCTATGCTCGTATTGGAATCAGGCTTTTGAGGACACATGCCTGTAACCCAAAGCAATGGATTCTATTATGGCCTAGGGTCCTGTCTGGTTCAATCTTCTTCTCTGGGGACATCCATCTATGGTATGAGTGGAGGTCGATTATCAGCTGGTGTCAGACAGCCCTTGTTTGTTCCGGGCGACAAAATCTATTGGGATGGCCTCAGGGACTTTGGAGGTTTCTCCTAATTTGTACGATTTTGGATCATGGAATGGGCAGAATTCCCATGGATTGGTAGGCACAGGCCTAATGTGTGGCTCCAGGGGCCCAGCCTGGAGGGTGTGTGGCCCAAGACTTTGAGAACAGAAGTCTGAAAACACAAACTCAGCTTAGGTTTGGGGACGTAGGTATGGCAGGATATCCTCTTCAGGATATGAAGAAAGTGCGAGTCTGAGGCGCTTGCTCAGGCTTTTGTCTCTGGCTTTTGTATCAACGATAGCCGTGGAATGTCGGGGAGGCCTCATGGGCCATGGACGAATCTTCCTCTCTGAGGATTTGGCCCGATTCCCAATTTCTTTTCGTCAATCTGTGGGATGGGAGGACTCATTTCAGGTTTGTTACCTCAGGTGTCCCACCAAAAGAGGAATTCCAAAGCAAAGCCGTGGGGAAGACTGAAGGGACAACCCGAACTATGGTTAAAAATTGGGGCTTAGGGGCATGGCAATCCCAATATGCTATCTCTTCATCCAGCCACTGAGTGGCCTTACTTGAGGACTGGGCTCAGCCTGAGGGTCACAATGTGTGTTTGTGACCAATGTGGCCTGCGAGCATGGGCGGGGCCTCATGGGCCACACTGGTTTCAACTACACTGAACGTTGGACAACATGCCAACCACAAGGTTTCTTGCCATGGGGAAGGAGTTCTGATTTCTGCATCACCTTCAACCCTGGGCAGTGATTGGAGATAAGGTCTATGTTCTGAAAACTGAAAACCGATGTTGGGAAGAGATGACGACCTAAGGCCACGGCGGCTCGATGTTTTCAGTTGCGGACAGCTGTCTGGGAGGGGCCAGGGGGTCCAGGCTCAGGCTGTGTCAGAAAGGGCATTAGTGCCCTGGTCAGCCTATGTATTTGGGGTACAGCCAAGGTCGGTGCAGGTTGATCCTCATTTGGGGTTACTGGGTAGCCCCAGAGGACAATGCTTTTCTTCTGGAGGGCAGGCAGAGTGCTGCATTATAGTTCTGGATTGCCAACCTGGAGGGCTTGTGGGCCAGTAGTCTGACGACAAAAGTCTGAGAACACAAGCTAGGCTTAGGTTTCGGGGTGAGGCCATGGCAGGCACAATCTACAGACCTGAATCGAGATCTCGTGCATCTGAAGTCAGGGCGAGGATCAGACGATCGCTCAGGTTGGAGTTTCTGTCCCTGTTGGCCCCTTCATGAATGGGGGGGCATCATGAGGCCATGGGGGTTTTCCCAATGGGAGTTGTGAGAAGCTCCAAACTGCAGAGTGTCTTCTGCAGGACAATTGAGACCTGTTGTTTGGCCTCAGGCCAATGATTCTAGCAGGGTTCTAAGGATGGATGGCTGGGTAGCCCACTTCGCATTCCAATTGTCTCCTAGCAACAAGACAGGTTAGATCTCCTGGATCTGTGGGGAGCAACCAAGGACGCTGAGTTGAAATGGACACCCCTGGGGATGGGTCCTAATGTGCTTTTGTGTCTATGGAGACCTTGGAATGAAGCGGTGGCACTGGGGCCCTAAAGGGTTCTCCTAAACAGAGGCTTTGACACAGCTCCAACGTGCAAGTTTCCCATGTGTAGATGAGATGTTTCCTGATGGGTGAGTCAAGAAACAGCTAGATGCTGCTTTTGAAATCCAGGAATGTGAGGAGAGATGCCTGGAAACCAAAGCTATGGATCTGATTAGTGCCTAGGGGCCTGTTCTTTCCTTTTTACCACTGGGGACATCTGTCTATGGGTCTGAGTGCAGGTAGGTGCTCAGTTGGGCTCAGATTGCCCCTGTTTTTCCTGGGAAGCCACCACTTTTGAGATGGATCAGGGACTTTGGAGGTTTATCCTATTAGAAGGGTTGGGGCCATTGGAATGGGCACACACAATTCCCTTGGACAGGGCAAGTACAGTCCTCAGGTTTGGCTCCAGGGGCCTGAGCCTGTAGGTTGTGTAGGCCAGGGCTGTTTGGACAGTTGTCTGAAAACACAAACTCGGCTTATGTTTCGGGTCATTGGTATGGCAGGACTGAACTACAGACCATGAGGAGAACTCTTCGGGATTTGAAAGAAGGGCGAGTGTGAGGCTCCTGCTCAAGTTTTTGTCTCTGGATATCGTGTCACTCATGGTCGTGGAATTTCTGGGTGACTTCATGGGAAATGGACGAGTCTTACTCTCTGGTGGTTTGGCCCCGTCTAAAGAGTTTGGGGTCATTCTGTGGCCTGGAAGAAATTCGTTTTTTTTTTGGTGTTGTTGTTGTTGTTTTCTTTTTTAACCTCAGGTGTCCCACCAAATGATGGATTCCAGAGTAGAGCCCTGGGGAGGGGCGACTGGACAATCAGAAATCTGGTTAAAAATTGGGGCCTAGGGACATGTCAAGCCCATTATGACATCTAATGATCCAGCCACTGAGAGGACTTACTAGAGGACAGGATTCATGCTGAGGGTCACAATGCGTGTGTATGCGCTCGTAACACTCAATAATGGGCGGGGCCTCAGGGTGAATGCTGGTTTCTCCTACACTGAACGTTGGACAACGTGCCAACCACAAGGGTTCTTCCCATGGGTAAGGAGGAGTCCTGATTTCTGCATCACACTCACCCCTGGGCTGTGATTGGAGATAAGGTCTCGTTTCTGAAGCCTGAAAACTGAGGTAGGGAAGAGATGTTGACCTAAGGCCATGGCGGGTTTTATGTGCTCAGTGTGCGGTCAGCTTTCTGGGTGTTGGTCAGGAGGTCCGGGCTCAGGTTGTGTTCGACAGTGCATTAGTGCCCAGGTTAGACTATATATCTTGGGTAAAGTCGAGTTCTGTGTAGGTTTACCCTCATTTAAGGTGCCTGGGCAGCTCATGAGGCAATAATTTTTTTTCTAGAGGGCAGGCAGAGTGCTGCATTGTGGGTCTGGAATTGCCAAACTTGACGGCTTCGGGTTCAGGAGTGTGAGGACGGAAGTCTGAGAAGACAAGCTAGACTTGGGTTTCAGGGCGAGGGCACGGCAGGTACCCCCTGCAGATCTGAACCAATATCTCATCCATCTGAAGGCAGGGCGAGGATCAGACGTTGGCTCAGGTGAGAGTTTCTGAGCATGACGGCCGCTTCATGAAGGGAGCAGAATCTCGAGGCCATTGAGGTTTTCCCACGTTGGGAATTGTGGGATGCCCCCTTCAAGGATTCCTTCTGTGGGACATTTGAGACCTGTTGGACAGCTCCAGGACATCCCATAAGGAATGACTCCAGAGCACGGTTCTCGGATGGATGCCTGGGCAGCCTACCTCGCATTCCAATTGTCTCCTAACAACAAGACTGTTTAGGTCTGATGGCTCTGCTGGAGCAACCGGGGTGGCTGAGTTGAAATGGACTTTCCTGAGGATGGGTCCTAATGTGTTTTTGTGTCCATGAGGGCCTTGGAATGGGGCGGTGGCACCGGGACCCTGAAGTACTCTCCTAAGCTTTGGACATGGCTCCCATGCACAGGTTTCCTTGTGGAGACGAGATGAGTTCTGATGGGTGCTTCAGGAAAACCCTTTAGCTCGTATTGGAATCATGCTTTTGAGGACACATGCCTGTAACCCAAAGCAATGGATCCTATTATGGCCTAGGGTCCTGTCTGGTTCAATCTTCTTCTCTGGGGACATCCATCTATGGTATGAGTGGAGGTCGATTATCAGCTGGTCTCAGACAGCCCTTTTTTGTTCCGGGCGACCAAATCTATTGGGATGGCCTCCGGGACTTGGGAGGTTGCTCCTAATTTGTACGATTCTGGACCATGGAATGGGCAGAATTCCCATGGATTGGAAGGCACAGTCCTAATGTGTGGCTCCAGGGGCCCAGCCTGGAGGGTGTGGGGCCCAAGCATTTGAGGACAGAAGTCTGAAAACACAAACTCAGCTTATGTTTGGGGACGTAGGTATGGCAGGCCCGATCTACAAACCATGAGAAGAACTCTTCAGGATATGAAGAAAGTGCGAGTCTGAGGCGCTTGCTCAGGCTTTTGTCTCTGGATTTTGTATCAGCGATGGCCGTGGAATGTCGGGGAGTCCTCATGGGCCATGGACGAATCTTCCTCTCTGAGGATTTGGCCCAATTCCCAATTTCTTTTCGTCAATCTGTGGGATGGGAGGACTCATTTCAGTTTTGTTACCTCAGGTGTCCCACCAAAAGAGGAATTCCAAAGCCAAGCCGTGGGGAAGACTGAAGGGACAACCCGAACTATGGTTAAAAATTGGGGCCTAGGGGCATGGCAAGCCCAATATGCTATCTCTTCATCCAGGCACTGAGTGACCTTACTTGAGGACTGGGCTCCGCCTGAGCGTCACAATGTGTGTTTGTGACCAATGTGGCCCGCCAGCATGGGCGGGGCCTCATGGGACACACTGGTTTCAACTACACTGAACGTTGGAAAACATTCCAACTACAAGGTTTCTTGCCATGGGGTGAAGGAGTTCTGATTTCTGCATCACCTTCAACCCTGGGCAGTGATTGGAGATAAGGTCTAGGTTCTGAAACCTGAAAACCGTGGTTGGGAAGAGATGGCGACCTAAGGCCATGGCGGCTCGATGTGCTCAGTGTGCAGCCAACTGTCTGGGAGGGTCCACGGGGTCCAGGCTCAGGCTGTGTCAGAAAGGGCATTTTGCCCTGGTCAGCCTAAGTATTTGGGGTACAGCCAAGGTCGGTGTAGGTTGATTCTCATTTGGGGTTACTGGGTAGCCCCAGAGGACAATGTTTTTCTTCTGGAGGGCCGGCAGAGTGCTGCATTGTAGTTCTGGATTGCCAAACTGGAGGGCTTGTGGGCCAGTAGTCTGACGACAAAAGTCTGAGAACACAAGCTAGGCTTAGGTTTCTGGGTGAGGCCATGGCAGGCACAATCTACAGACCTGAATCGAGATCTCGTGCATCTGAAGTCAGGGCGAGGATCAGACGATCGCTCAGGTTGGAGTTTCTGTCCCTTATGGCCCCTTCATGAATGGTGGGGGGGCATCACGAGGCCATGGGTGTTTTCCCACGATGGAAGTTGTGAAAAGCTCCAAACTGCAGAGAGTCTTCTGCAGGACAATTGAGACCTGTTGGTTGGCTCCAGGCCAATGATTCTGAGCAGGGTTCTAAGGATGGATGGCTGGGTAGCCAACCTCGCATTCCAATTGTCTCCTAGCAACAAGACAGGTTATATCTCCTGGATCTGTGGGGAGCAACCGAGGACGCTGAGTTGAAATGGACACCCCTGGGGATGGGTCCTAACGTGCTTTCGTGTCTATGGAGACTTTGGAATGAAGCGGTGGCACTGGGGCCCTAAAGGGTTCTCCTAAACAGAGGCTTTGACACAGCTCCAATGTGCAAGTTTCCCATGTGTAGATGAGATGTTTTCTGATGGGTGAGTCAAGAAACAGCTATATGCTGCTTTTGAAATCCAGGCCTCTGAGGAGAGATGCCTGGAAACCAAAGCAATGGATCTGATTAGTGCCTAGGGGCCTGTTCTTTCCTTTTTACCTCTGGGGACATCTGTCTATGGGTCTGAGTGCAGGTAGGTGCTCAGTTGGGCTCAGATTGCCCCTGTTTTTCCTGGGAAGCCACCACTATTGAGATGGATCAGGGACTTTGGAGGTTTATCCTATTAGAAGGGCTGTGGCCATTGGAATGGGCACACACAATTCCCTTGTAGAGGGCAAGTACAGTCCTCAGGTTTGACTCCAGGGGCCTGAGCCTGTAGGTTGTGTAGGCCAGGGCTGTTTGGACAGTTGTCTGAAAACACAAACTCGGCTTATGTTTCGGGTCATAGGTATGGCATGACTGATCTACAGACCATGAGGAGAACCCTTCGGGATTTGAAAGAAGGGCGAGTGTGAGGCTCCTGCTCAAGTTTTTGTCTCTGGATATCGTGTCACTCATGGTAGTGGAATTTCTGGGTGACTTCATGGGAAATGGACGAGTCTTACTCTCTGGTGGTTTGGCCCCGTCCAAAGAGTTTGGGTTCATTCTGTGGTCTGGAAGAAGTCCGTTTTTGTTGTTGTTGTTGTTGTTTTCTTTTTTAACCTCAGGTGTCCCACCAAATGAGGGATTCCAGAGTAGAGCCCTGGGGAGGGGCGACTGGACAATAAGAAATCTGGTTAAAAATTTGGGCCTAGGGACATGTCAAGACCATTATGACATCTAATGGTCCAGCCACTGAGAGGACATACTAGAGGACAGGACTTATGCTGAGGGTCACAATGCGTGTGTATGCCCTCGTAGCACTCAAGAATGGGCGGGGCCTCAGGGTGAATGCTGGTTTCTCCAAAACTGAACGTTGAACAACGTGCCAACCACAAGGATTCTTGCCATGGGTAAAGAGGAGTTCTGATTTCTGCATCACTCTCACCCCTGGGCAGTGATTGGAGATAAGGTCTCGTTCTGAAACCTGAAAACTGAGGTAGGGAAGAGATGATGACCTAAGGCCATGGCGGGTTTTATGTGCTCAGTGTGCGGTCAGCTTTCTGGGTGTTGGTCAGGAGGTCCGTGCTCAGGTTGTGTTCGACAGTGCATTAGTGCCCAGGTTAGACTATATAATTTGGGTAAAGTCGAGTGCTGTGTAGGTTTACCCTCATTTAGGGTGCCTGGGCAGCTCATGAGGCAATAATTTTTTTTCTAGAGGGCAGGCAGAGTGCTGCATTGTGGGTCCGGAATTGCCAAACTTGAGGGCTTCGGGGCCAGGAGTGTGAGGACGGAAGTCTGAGAAGAAAAGCTAGACTTGGGTTTCGGGGGGGCATGGCAGGTACCCCCTGCATATCTGAACCAATATCTCATCCATGTGAAGTCAGGGCAAGGATCAGACGTTGGCTCAGGTGGGAGTTTCTGAGCATGACGGCCGCTTCATGAAGGAGCAGAATCTCGAGGCCATTGAGGTTTTCCCACGTTGGGAATTGTGGGATGCCCCCTTCAAGGATTCCTTCTGCGGGACAATTGAGACCTGATGGACAGCTCCAGGACATTCCATATGGAATGACTCCAGAGCACCGTTCGCGGATGGATGCCTGGGAAGCCTGCCTCGCATTCCAATTTTCTCCTAGCAACAAGACAGTTTAGATCTGATGGCTCTGCCTGAGCAACCGGGGTGGCTGACTTGAAATGGACTTTCCTGAAGATGGGTCCTAATGTGCTTTTGTGTCCATGAGAGCCTTGGAATGGGGCGGTGGCACCGGGACCCTGAAGTACTCTCCTAAGCTTTGGACATGGCTCCCATGCACAGGTATCCTTGTGGAGACGAGATGAGTTCTGATGGGTGCCTCAGGAAAACCCCTATGCTCGTATTGGAATCAGGCTTTTGAGGACACATGCCTGTAACCCAAAGCAATGGATCCTATTATGGCCTAGGGTCCTGTCTGGTTCAATCTTCTTCTCTGGGGACATCCATCTATGGTATGAGTGGAGGTCGATTATCAGCTGCCATTAGACAGCCCTTGTTTGTTCAGGGCGACCAAATCTATTGGGATGGCCTCAGGGACTTTGGAGGTTTCTCCTAATTTGTACGATTTTGGACCAAGGAATGGGCAGAATTCCCATGGATTGGTAGGCACAGTCCTAATGTGTGGCTCCAGGGGCCCAGCCTGGAGGGTGTGTGGCCCAAGACTTTGAGGACAGATGTCTGAAAACACAAACTAAGCTTAGTTTTGGGGACGTAGGTATGGCAGGCCGATCTACAAACCATGAGAAGAACTCTTCAGGATACGAAGAAAGTGCGAGTCTGAGGTGCTTGCTCAGGCTTTTGTCTCTGGATTTTGAATCAGCGATGGCCCTGGAATGTTGGGGAGGCCTCATGGGCCATGGACGAATCTTCCTCTCTGAGGATTTGGCCCGATTCCCAATTTCTTTTCGTCAATCTGTGGGATGGGAGGACTCATTTCAGTTTTGTTACCTCAGGTGTCCTACCAAAAGAGGAATTCCAAAGCCAAGCCGTGGGGAAGACTGAAGGGACAACCCGAACTATGGTTAAAAATTGGGGCCTAGGGGCATGGCAAGTCCAATATGCTATCTCTTCATCCAGCCACTGAGTGGCCTTACTTGAGGACTGGGCTCAGCCTGAGCGTCACAATGTGTGTTTGTGACCAATGTGGCCCACGAGCATGGGCGGGGCCTCATGGGCCACACTGGTTTCAACGACACTGAACGTTGGACAACATGCCAACCACAAGGTTTCTTGCCATGGGGAAGGAGTTCTGATTTCTGCATCACCTTCAACCCTGGGCAGTGATTGGAGATAAGGTCTAGGTTCTGAAACCTGAAAACCGAGGTTGGGAAGAGATGACGACCTAAGGCCATGGCGGCTCGATGTGCTCAGTGTGCGGCTAGCTGTCTGGGAGGGTCCACGGGGTCCAGGCTCAGGCTGTGTCAGAAAGGGCATTAGTGCCCTGGTCAGCCTATGTATTTGGAGTACATCCAATGTCGGTGCAGTTTGATCCTCATTTGGGGTTACTGGGTAGCCCCAGAGGACAATGTTTTTCTTCTGGAGGGCCGGCAGAGTGCTGCATTGTAGTTCTGGATTGCCAAACTGGAGGGCTTGTGGGCCAGTAGTCTGACGACAAAAGTCTGAGAACACAAGCTAGGCTTAGGTTTCTGGGTGAGGCCATGGCAGGCACCATCTATAGACCTGAATCGAGATCTCATGCATCTGAAGTCAGGGCGAGGATCAGACGATCGCTCAGGTTGGAGTTTCTGTCCCTGATGGCCCCTTCATGAATGGTGGGGGGGCATCACGGGGCCATGGGTGTTTTCCCACGATGGGAGTTGTGAGAAGCTCCAAACTGCAGAGAGTCTTCTGCAGGACAATTGAGACCTGTTGTTTGGCTCCAGGCCAATGATTCTGAGCAGGGTTCTAAGGATGGATGGCTGGGTAGCCCACCTCGCATTTCAATTGTCTCCTAGCAACAAGACAGGTTAGATCTCCTGCATCTGTGGGGAGCAACCGTGGACGCTGAGTTGAAATGGACACCCCTGGGGATGGGTCCTAATGTGCTTTTGTGTCTATGGAGACCTTGGAATGAAGAGGTGGCACTGGTGCCCTAAAGGGTTCTCCTAAACAGAGGCTTTGACACAGCTCCAACGTGCAATTTTCCCATGTGTAGATGAGATGTTTTCTGATGGGTGAAACAAGAAACAGCTATATGCTGCTTTTGAAATCCAGGCCTCTGAGGAGAGATGCCTGGAAACCAAAGCAATGGATCTGATTAGTGCCTAGGCGCCTGTTCTTTCCTTCATACCTCTGGGGACATCTGTCTATGGGTCTGAGTGCAGGTAGGTGCTCAGTTGGGCTCAGATTACCCCTGTTTTTCCTGGGAAGCCACCACTATTGAGATGGATCAGGGACTTTGGAGGTTTATCCTATTAGAAGGGTTGTGGCCTTTGGAATGGGCACACACAATTCCCTCTGAGAGGACAAGTACAGTCCTCAGTTTTGGCTCCAGGGGCCTGAGCCTGTAGGTTGTGTAGGCCAGGGCTGTTTGGAAAGTTGTGTGAAAACACACACCCTCCATGCTAGGGCCCCTGGAACCACACATCAGTATTGTTCCTGCCCTCTCAAAGGGAATTCTTCATATTCCATTGGCCACAACCATATAAATCAGGAGAAATCTCCAATGTCCCTGGGACCATCCCAATATTTTAGGCTGCTCGGAACAAACAGGGGTGATCTGACACTAGCTGAGCAACTAGCTCCACACAGACTCGGAGACAGATGTCTCCATACAAGAACATTGAACTGGACAGGCCCCTAGGCCCTAATCAGATCCATTGCTTTGGTTTCCAGGCATCTCTTCTCAGAGGCCTGGTTTCCAATACCAGCCTATGGGGTTTCCATAGGCTCCTTCAGAGCAAGTCTTGTCTGCACATTGGAAACTTGCTCGAGGAGCTATGTCAGAACCTCAGAGGTCTGGTTTTCAATACCACCATATGGGTGTTTCCTGAGGCATCAGTCAGAACAAATGTCTTCTCCACATGGGAAACGTGCTCTTTCAAGCTGTGTCAAAACCTCCGGCTAGGAAAATCCTTCAGAGCCCCGGTGCCACCACCTCATTCCAAGGTCTCCATGGACACAATCCCACATTAGGACCCATCTGCAGGAGAGTCTATTTCAACTCAGTGCCCTTGGGTGCTCCCCTAGAGCCAGCAGATCGAACCTATCTTGTCACTAGGAGACAATTGGAATGTGAGGCGGACTGGCTAGGCATCCATCTGTAGAAAACTACTCTGAAGTAATTCCATATGGGACGTCCTGGAGCCATCCAACAGGTCACAGCTGTCCTGCAGAAGGAATCCTTGCGCTTTGGAGCACCTCACAACTCCCATCATGGGAAAAGCTCTGTGGCCTCGTGGTGCACCGTCCCCTTCATGAAAGAGCCATCTTGGACAGAAACTCCAACCTGAGCCAACGTCTAATCCTCGCCCTGACTTCAGATGCACGAAATCTTGATTCAACTCTGCAGAGTGTGCCTGCCGAAACCCCGCCCCGAAGCAAAACCTAGCTATTGTTCTCAGACTTCGTCCTCACACTCCGAGCCCACCAGCCCTCCAGTTAGGGAATTCTGGAGAGACACAATGCAGCACTCTGACTGCCCTCCAGAAGGGAAACGTTGTCCTATGGGGCTAACCAGAAACACCAAATGAGGATCAACCTGCATGCCACTTGACTCTACCCCAATTATACAGTTTCGCTTCGGCGTTAATGCCCTGTCTTGCACAGCCTGAGGTCTGAATTCCCAACCGACACCCAGACAGCTGGCTGTACACTGAGCACATCAGACCCGCCATGGCTTTAGGTCATCGTCTCTTTTCAACCTTGGTTTTCAGGCTTCAGAACCTAGACCTTATATATACTCACTACCCAGGGGTGAACGTGATGCAGAAATGAAACTCCTTCTTCCTCAAGGCAAGAAACCTTGTGGTTGGCATGTTTTCCAACGTTCAGTGTAGGAGAATCCAGTGTAGCCCATGAGTCCCCGCCCATGCTTGAGAACCGCAATGGGCACAAACACATTGGGACCCTCAGTGTGAGCCCTGTCCTCAAGTAAAGCCTCTCAGGTTCTGGACCAAGAACCCGCATTGCCATCCCTAGTCCCCCAATATTAATGAGAGTTTGAGAGTTCTAATCACCCCTATTCAGGTCTCTGCTCTGGAACCCCTGAGGAAAAAAAATATTGAAGGGTCTCCTCCATCCCCTGAATGAGCCCCAAAACTTGGGATCTGACCAAATCTTAAAAGAGAAAGAATCATCCATGGCCAAAGAGGCCATCCCGTCATTCCATGGCCACCATTGACACAAAATCTAGAGACAAAAGCCTGGAGATATGCCTCACACTTGCCCTTTGTTCATAGCCTGATAAATTCTTCTCACGGTCTATAGATCAGGCCTGTCATACCTACGTCCCCAAATCTAAGCTGAGATTGGGTTTTCAGGTTTCTGTCCCCACTGTCCTGGCCCACACACCCTCCAGGCTGGGGCCCCTGGAGCCATGCCTCAGGACTTTGCCTGCCTTCTCCAAGCAAATTCTGCCCATTCCATTGGCCACAACCCTAAAGATTAAGAGAACACTCCAACGTCCCTGAGGCCATCCCAATAGTGTTGGCCACTCAGGGCAAACAGGGTGATCTTTCCCAAGATGAGCAACTACCTCAACTCAGATCCATAGACAGATAACCCCAGAGAAGAAGATTGAACCGGACAGGCACCTAGGCCCTAATCAGATCCATTGCTTTTGATTCCAGGCATCTCTCCTCAGAGGCCTGGTTTCCAATACCAGCATATGTGTTCTTCAAGAGGTACCAGTCTGAACAAATCTCATTTCCACATGGGAAACATGCATTTTGGAGCTGTGTCACAACCTCCAGTTAAGGGAAACCTTCAGGTCCCAGCAGCCAACACCCCATTCCAAGGTCTCCATGGACACAAACCCGCATTATGACCCATCCGCAGGCGAGTCCATTTCAACACATCCCCTTTGGTTGCTCCCCAAAAGAAGCAGATCGAACCTGCCTTGTCACTAGGAGACAATAGGAATGTGAGGCGGGCACTCCAGGAATCCATCCTTAGAACCCTGCACTGCCGTGGTTCCGCATGGGACGTCCTGGAGCAATCTGACCGGTCTCGACTGTCCCGTAGAAGGAATCCTTGCCGATTGGAGCAACTTACAATGCCAATCGTGGGAAAGTCTCCATAGCCCCATGATGCCCCCCACCATCATGAAGGGGCCATCCTGAACAGAAACTTCAACCTGAGCCTACGTCTGATCCTCGCCCTGACTTCAGATGCATGAGATTTAGATTTAGCTCTACAGAGTGTGCCTGCCATGATCTTGACCCAAAACCTAAGCCTAGCTTGTGTTCTCTCAATTCCTTCCTCACAATTCTGGCCCACAAGCCCTCCAGTGTGAGAATTCCGTCGCCACAATGCAGCACTCTTCCTTCCCTCCAGAAGAAAAACGTTGCCCCTGGGGCTACCCAGAAACGCCAAATGAGGATCAACCTGCATGCCACTCAACTTTACTCCAATTATACAGTCTAAGCTTGGCACTAATGCCCTGTCTGACACAGCCTGAGCCTGGACCTCCTGGATGACACCCAGAAAGGTGGTGTCACACCTAAGGACTGTGCCAGTGCTCTCCAAGGGAACTCTGCCCGTTTCATTTGCCACAACCTTACAGATTAGGAGAAACCTCCAATTCCCAAGACCAGCCCAATAGTGTTGGCCTCCCCCAACAAACATGGGTGATCTGACACAAGCTGAGCAGTGACCTCCATTCTGAATCTTAGACAGAGACACTCAGAGGAGAATATTGAAAAGGACAGGCCCCTAGACCGTAATCAGATCCATTGCTTTGGATTCCAGGCATTGTTCCCCAGATGCTTGGTTTCCAATACCAGGTTGTGGGGGTTTCAGAACAAATCTCGTCTCTACATGGGAAACTTGCTCTTTGGAGCTGCATCAAAACCTCAGGTTAGGAGAATTCTTCAGGGCAACAGAGCCACTGCCCCATTCCAAGGGATCCATGGACACAAATCCACATCATGACTGATCCTCATGAGAGTCCATTTCAATTCAGCCCCCTCGGTTGTTCCCCCAGTGACAGCAGATCGAATCCTCCTTTTCACTAGGACAAAACTGGAATGCAAGTTGGACTGCCCAGGCATCCATCATTAGAACTGTGCTTTGGAGCATTTCTTATGGGACGTCCTTGATCCATCCAAAAGGTCGTGACTGTCCCGCTGACGGAATCCTTGTGGTTTGGAGCATCACACACTCACAAAGTTGGAAATCTTCCATGGTTTCCTGATGCCCCCCCCACCTTCATGAAGGGGACATCATGTACAGAAACTCCAACCTAAGCCAACATCTGATCCTCGCCCTGACTTCAGATGCACGAGATCTCATTTCAGGTCTGTAGAGTGTGCCTGCCATGTCACCGCTGCGAATTCTAAGCTGAACTTGTATTCTCAGACTTCTGTCCAAAAACACCTGGCCCACAAGCCCTGAAGTTGGCAATTCTGGAGCCAGAATGCAGCACTCTGCCTGCCCTCCAGAAGAAAATCTTTGCCCTATGGGGCCAACCAGAAACCCCAAATGAGGACCAACCTTCACATCACTCGACTGTACCCCAATTATACAGTCTAGCCTGGGGACTAATGCCCTGCCTGACACAGCCTGAGCCCAGACCTCATGATGGACACAGACATCTGGCCGCACACTAAGTGCAACGGACCCACCATGGCCTTAGGTCGTCATCTCTTACCAACCTCGGTTTTCAGGCTTCAGAATCTAGACCTTATCTCTACTCACTGCCATGCCGTGTACGTGATGCAGAAATCAGAACTCCTCCTTCCCCATGACCAGAAACCCTGTGGTTGGCATGTTGTCCAACGTGCAGTGTAGGAGAAACCAGCATGGCCCATGAGGCCTCAGACATGCTTGAGGGCTGCGATGGGCACAAACACACATTAGGATCCTAAGCATGAACCCTGGCCTCAAGTAAAGCCTCTCCTGGGATGGACCAAGAGCCCACATATGGAGATTACCATGCCCCTACTCCCCAAACCTTAACCAGTGCTTGAGAAGTCTAGTCACCCCTACTCAGATCTCTTCTCTAGAATCCCTCCTTGGTGGGACACATGAGGTTAAAAAAAAAATAGAGAAAGGACTCCTACCGTCCAAAGAATGACCGCAAACACTTGGAATTGGGCCAAATTCACAGAGAGAAATACTCGTCCATGGCTGATGAGGCCATCCTGACATTCCACGGCCACCATTGACACAAAATCCGGAGACAAAAGCCTGAAAAAGCGCCACACACTCGCCCTTTGTACAAAGCCTGAAAAATTCTCACGGTCTGTAGATCGGGCCTGCCATACCTATGTCCCCAAACCTAAGCCAAGTTTGTGTTTTCAGACTTCTGTCTCCATTGTCCTGGCCCACACACCCTCAAGGCTTGGCCCCATGGAGCCACACCTCAGGACTGTGCCTGCCCTCTCCATGGGAATTCTGCTCATTCCTTTGGCACAACCTGACAGATTAGGAGAAACATCCGAAGTCCCCGAGGCCACCCCAATATTGTAGGATGTCCGGGACAAACAGGGACCATCTGCCACAAGCTGAGCCACTACCTCCAATCAGACCTGTAGATAGATATCCATAGAAAAGAAGATTGAAGAGGACAGGCACCTAGGCCCTAAACGAATTCATTGCTTTTGTTTTCATGTATCTCTCCTCAGAGGCCTGGATTCCAATACCAGCACATGGGGGTTTCTGGAGCTACCAATCAGAACAAATCGCATGCCACATGGGAATCATGCTATATGGAACTTTGTCAAAACCTCCAGTTAGGAGAAAATTTCACGTCACTGGAGCCACCGCCCCATTCCAATGTCTCAATGGACACAATCCCACATTATGACCCATCCTCAGGAGAGTCCATTTCAACTCAAACCTGGCGGTTGCTCACCCAGTGCCAGCAGATCAAACCTGCTTTGTCACTAGGAGACAATTGGAATGCGAGTTCGTTGCCCAGGTATCCATGTTAGAACTCTGCTCTGGAGAAATTCCTAATGGGGTGTCCTTGATCCATTCAACAGGTCTCAACTGTCCTGCAGAAGGAATCCTTGTGGTTTGCAGCATCACACACTCGCACCGTGGGAAAACCTCCATGGCCTCGTGATGCCTCCACCTTCAGGTAGAGGACATCATGGACAGAAACTCCCGTCTGATCCTCGCCCTGACCTCAGATGCATGAGATCTCAATTCAGCTCTGCAGAGTGTGCCTGCCTTGCCCTCTCCCCAAAACCTAAGCCAGCTCGCGTTCTCAGACTTCCATCTTCACACTCCTGGCCCACAAGCCTTCCACTTTGGGAATTCTGGAGACAAAATGCAGCACTCTGCCTGCCCTCCAGAAGAGAGACTGCCCTAGGGGTCTACCCAGAAACATCAAATGAGGATCAACCTGCAATTCTCTAGACTGTACCCCAATTATACAGTCTAGCCTGGGCACTAATGCCCTGTCTGACACAGCCTGACCCCAGACCTCGTGACCGACACCCAGACACCTGGCCTCACACTGAACACATCGAACATGCCATGGCCTTAGGTCATCATCTCTTCCCAACCTTGGTCTTCAGGCTTCAGAACCTAGACATTATCTCCACTCACAACTAAATGATGTACGTGATGCAGAAATCAGAACTTCACCTTCCCCATGACCAGAAACCTTGTGGTTGGCATGTTGTCCAACGTTCAGTATATGAGAACCCAGCATGGCCAATGAGGCCTCAGACATGCTTGAGGGCTGTGATGGGCACAAACACACATTAGGACCCTAAGCATGAACCCTGGCCTCAAGTAAAGCCTCTCCGGGGCTGGACCAAGAGCCTGCATATGGGACTTGCCATGCCCCTACTCCCCCAATCCTAGCCAGAGCTTGAGAAGTCTAGTCAACCTTATTCAGAGCTCTTTTCTGGAATCCCTATTTGGTGGGACACATAAGGTAAAAAAAAAAAAAAAAAAAACCAAGATAAAGAAAAAAAAAAAAAGTAAGGACTCCTACCATCCAAAGAATGACCCCAAACACTTGGAATCTGGCCAAATCCACAGAGAGAAATACTCGTCCATGGTCGATGAGACCAGCCTGACATTCCACGGCCACCATTGACACAAAATCCGGAGACAAAAACCTGAAAAAGCGCCACACACTTGCCCTTTGTTCAGAGCCCCCAAAATTCTCAAGGTCTGTAGATCGGGCCTGCCATACCTATGTCCCCAAACCTAAGCCGAGTTTGTGTTTTCAGACTTCTGTCTCCATTGTCCTCACCCACACATTCTAAAGGCTGGGCCCCATGGAGCCACACCTCAGGACTGTGCCTGCCCTCTCCAAGGGAATTCTGCTCATTCATTTGGCACAACCTGACAGATTAGGAGAATCATCCAAAATCTCTGAGGCCATCACAATAGGGTAGGATGTCCTGGACATACAGGGACCCTCTGGCACAAGCTGAGCCACTACCTCCAATCAGAACCTTAGACAGATATCCATAGAAAAGAATATTGAACAAGACAGGCACCTAGGCCCTAATTGGATCCATTGCTTTTGTTTTCAGGCATCTCTCCTCAGAGACCTGGATTCCAATACCAGCATAAGGGGGTTTCCAGAGCTACCTATCAGAAAAAATCTCGTCTCCACATGGGAATCTTGCTCTATGGAGCTGTGTCATAACCTCCAGTTAGGAGAAAACTTCAGGTCACTGGAGCCACTGCCCCATTTGAATATCTCCATGGACACAATCCCAAATTATGACCCATCCTCAGGAGAGTCCATTTCAACTAAACCCCCTCGGTTGCTACTCCAGAGCCAGCAGATTGAACCTGCCTTGTCGCTAGGAGACAATTGAAATGCGAGTTGGGCTCTTCAGGCATCCATCCTTAGAACCCTGCTCTTGCGTCGTTCCTTATGGGACATCCTTGAGCCACCCAACAGGTCTCGACTGTCCCACAGGATTCCTTGTGCATGTACCACCTAACAACTCATATCATGGAAAGCTTCCAAGGTCACATGATGCCCCCAATCTTCATGAAGGCAGATCATGGAAAGAAACTCCAACCTGAGCCAACAGCTGATCTCGCCTTGACTTCAGATGCACGAGATCTTGATTCAGCTCTTCAGAGTGTACCTGCTGTGCCCTCACCCCAAAACCTAAGCGTAGCTAGTGTTCTCCGACTTCCGTCCTCACTCTCCTGGACCACACGCCCTCTATTTTGGGATTTCCGATGACACAGTGCTGCACTCTGCCTGCCCTCTAGAAGAAAAATATTGCCCTATGGGTCTACCCAGAAACCTCCAATGAGGATAAACCTGCACGTCACTCAACTGTACACCAATTATATAGTCTAGCCTGTGCACTAATGCCCTGTCTGACAGAACCTGAGGCCTGAATTCCCAACCGACACCCAGACAGCTTGCAGTACACTGAGAACATCTGAACCGCCATGGCCTTAGGTCGCCATCTCTTTCCAACTTCGGTTTTCAGGCTACAGAATCCTAGACCTTATCTCTACTCACTTCCCATGGGTGAACGTGATGCAGAAATCAGAACTCCTCCTTCCCTCTCGCCAGAATCTTGTGGTTGGCATCTTGTCCAACGTTCAGTGTAGGACCCCTGTAGGGCCTACAGGGGTAGTAGTAGGGCCCCTGAGGGTAGTGTAGGGTCCCTGAGGCCCTGCCTATGCTTAAGAGCTGCGGTGGGCTCAAACACACATTGGGACCCTCAGTTTGAGCCCTGTCCTCAAGTAAAGCCTCTCAGTGGCTGGACCATGAGCCCGCATATGGGGCCTGCCATGCCCCAAGTCACCCAATCTTAACCAGAGGTAGAGACATCTAGTCACCCCTACTCAGGGCTCTGCTCTGGAATCCCTCTTTGGTGGGACATTTGAGGTAAATAAACACAGAAAGGACTCCTCCCACTCACAGAATGACCCCAATCACTTGGGATTGGGCCATCCCAAGTGATTGGGGTCCAGAGAGAAAGACTCGTCCATGGCCCATGAGGCCAGCCCGACATTCCACGGCCACTATTGACACAAAATCCAGAGACATAAGCTTCAGCAAGCGTTCACACTCACCCTTAGGTCATAGCCCAAAAATTTCTCCTCATAGTCTGTAGATTGGATGTCTGTCTGCACAGCCATGGCCCACACAGCCTCCAGGCTGGGGTCTCTGGAGCCACACCACAGAACTGTGCCTGCTCTCTCCTAAGAAACTGCCCATTCCATTGGCCACAACTCTACAAAATAGTAGAAACCTCAAGGTCCCCAAGGACATCCCACTACCGCAAGCCGCACTGGACAAATAGGGGCATTATGACACAAGCTGAGCAACTACTACCTCCATGCAGACACACAGACAGATATCCGCAGAGACAGAAGATTGAACCAGACAGGCCCCTAGGCCCTATTATGAACTCTTGCTTTGGTGTCCAGGTATCACTCCTCAGAGGCCTGGGTTCGAAGACCAGCATACGGGGCTTTCATGAGGCACCCTACAGAAGACCTCTCATCTCCACATGGGAAGCTTCCTTGTTGGAGTTGTGTCAAGCCCTTCGGGTTGGAGAATCCTGCAGAGTCCCTTAACTACTGCCACATTCCAAGGTCTCCATGGCCACCAACCCACATTATGACTCATCCTCGGCAGAGTCCATTTAAACTCAGCCTTCTGGGTAGCTCACCCAAGAGCCCGCAGATTGAGCGTGCCTTGTCTCGACCAGGCAATGGGAAGGTGAGTTGGCGTTTCTCGGCATCCATGCTTAGGACCCTGCTCTCGAGTCTTTCTGTATGGGGCATCAAGGGACCATCCAATAGTACTCGACTGTCCTGAAGAAGGAAACTTTGAAGTTTGGAGCAGCTCACAACTCCCAGAGTAGGGAAACCTCCCTGGACTCATGACGCCCCCACCCCCTTCAGGAAGGGGCCGTCATGGACACAAACTCCAGCTTGAGGCAACATCTGATAATCGCCCTGACCTCACCTGCAGGAGATCTCGATTCAGCCTCTGCAGAGTGGGCCTGCCATGCTCTTTGCCCCAAAACTCGTGCTAGCTTGTGTTTTCAGACTTCCTTCCTCACAATCCTGGCCACACCCCTCCAGTTTGGCAATTCTGGAGACACAATGCAGCACTCTGCCTGCCCTGAAAAGAAAAATGTTGCCCTATAGGGCTAACCAGAAACGCCAAATGAGTAACAACCTGCATGCCACTCGACCATACCCCAATTATACAGTCTAGCCTGTGCACTAAAGCCCTGTCTGACACAGCCTGAGGGCAGACCTCCAGTCCAACACCCAGACAGCTGGCCGTACACAGAGCATATCACACCCACAATGGCTTTAGGCCATCATCTCTACCCAACCTCAGTTTTCACCTTCAGAACCTAGAACTTATCTCCACTCACTGCTCAGGAGTGAACGTGATGCAAGAATCAGAACTTCTCCTTCGCCTTGGCAAGAAACCTAGTGGTTGGCATGTTGTCCAATGTTCATTGTAGGAGAAAGCAGCATGGACAATGAGGCCCCACCTATCCCTGAGGGCCACAATGTGCACAAACACACATTGTGACCCTCAGCGTGAGCCCTATCCTCATGTAAAGCCTCTTAGTGACTGGAACAACAGCCCCCATATGGGGCTTGCCAAGCCCCTAGTCCCCCAATCTCAACCATAGTTGGAGATGTCTAGTCACCACTACTCAGGGCTCTACTCGGGAATCCCTCTTTGGTGGGACATTTGAGGTAAAAAAAAAAAATACAGAAAGGACTCTTCCCATCGACAGAATGATCCCAACAACTTGGGATCAGGCCAAATGACCAGAGAAAGAATTGTCCATGGCCCTTGAGGACACCCCGACATTCCACGGCCACCATTGACACAAAATCCAGAGACAAAAGCCTGAGCAAGCGCCACATACTCGCCCTTTGTTCATAGCCCGGAAAATTCTCACGGTCTGTAGATCGAGCCTTCATACATACATCCCCAAACCTAAGCTGAGTTTGTGTTTTCAGACTTCTGTCCCCACAGTCCTGGCCCACACACCATCCAAGCTGGGGCCCCTGGAGCCACACCTCAGGACTGTGGCTTCCCTCTCCAGGGGAATTCTGCCATTTCCATTGGCCACAACCCTATAGATTAGGAGAATCCTCCAAACTCCCCCAGGCCATCCGAATTGTGTTGGCTGCCCAGGACAAACAGGGGTGATCTTTCACAAGTTAGGAAACCACCTCCACTCAGACCCAGACACAGTTATCCCCATAGAGTAAGATTGAACTGGACGGGCACTGAGGCCCTAATCAGATCCACTGCTTTTGATTAAAGTCATCTCTCCTCAGAGGCCTGGTTTCCAATACCAGCATATGGGAGATTACTTAGGCACTCATCAAAACAATTCTCTTCTCTACATAGGAAACATACTCTTTAGAGCTCCATCAAAACCTCCGGTTATGAACATCCCTCAAGGCCCCGGATCAAGCACCCCATTCCAAGGTCTACATGGACACAAATGCACATTATGACCCATCCTCAACTCACCCATTTCAACACACCCGCCTCGGTTGCTCCCCTAGATCCAGCAGATCGAACTTGCCTTGGCTCTATGAGACACCTGGAATGGGAGGCAGGCTGCCCAGGCATCCATCCTTAGAACCCTGCTCTGGATAACTTTCTTATGGGATGTCCTGGAGCCATTCAACAGGTCTCGACTGTCCCACCGAAGAAATCATTGTGGTTTGGAGCATCTCACAATTCCCATCGTCGGACAACCTCCATGTCCTCGTGACACTCTCCCCTTCATGAAAAGGTCTTCATGGACAGAAACTCCGACCTAAGCCAACGTCTAATCCTAGCTCTGTCTTCAGGTATACGAGATCTCGAATCATCTCTGCAGAAGGTGCCTGCCTTCCCCTCACCCCGAAATCTAAGTCTGGCTTGTGTTCTCAGAATTTTTTCCTCACACTCCTGGCCCACAATCGTTCCAGTTTGGGAATTCTGGAACAACTATGTGGCACTGTGTCTTCCCTCCAGAAGAAAAACGTTGCCCTCTGGGGCTACCCAGTAACCACAAATGAGTACCATCCTGCACGAAACTCGACTGCACCCCAATGATACAGTCTAGCCTGGGCACTTATTCCCTGTCTGCCACAGCCTGAGCCTGCACCTCCCAACCCACACTCAACAGCTGGCCGAACACTGAGCACATCAGACACACCATGGCCTTAGGGCTTCATCTCTTCCCAAGCTCAGTTTTCAGGCTTCAGAACCTAGACCTTAAATCCAATCACAGTCCAGGAGTGAAAGTGTTGCAGAAATTAGAACTCCATCTTCCCCATGGCCAGAAAACTTGTGGTTCCCATACTGTGCAACGTTCAGTGTAGGAGAAACCAGCATGGTACATTAGGCCACGCGCTGACTGGAGGGGATCCTTGGGCACAAAACCACATTGTGAAACTCAGTGTGAGACCTATCCTCAAGGAAGGCCTCTCAGTGTCTGGACCAAGAGCCCACATATGGGGCTTGCCATGTTCTTAGGTCCCAATGTTAACCAGAGGTCTGGTTGTCCAGTTGCCCCCACCCACGACTCTGCTCTGGAATCCCTCTTTTGGTGGTCCACCGGAGGTTAAAAAATATAAAATAAAATAAACAAAAAAACCCAGAAAGGCCTCCTCACTTCCCACAGAATGACCCCAAACTCTTGGGATCGGCCAAATCCCCAGAAAGGGAGCCTCATCGATGGCCCATGAGGACACCCCGACATTCCATGGCAATCGGTGACACATTTCCAGAAAAAAAAAAAAAAGCATGAGCAAGCACCTCACATTTGCCCTTTGTTCATATCCCGAGGAGGTCTCCTCACGGTCTATAGATCGGGCCGGCCATACCTACATCCCACAACCTAAGTGGAGTTTGTGTTTTCAGACTTTTGTCCAAATAGCCCTGGACCACACACGCTCCACACTTGGGTCCCTGGAGCCACACCTCAGGACTGTGCTTCCCTTTCAAGGGAATTCTTCCCATTCCATTGGCCACAACCTTGCAAATTAGGAAAAACCTCCAAAGTCACCGAGGCCATCCCAATAGTGTAGGCTGCCCAGGACAAACAGGGGTGATCTCAAACCAGCTGAGCAACTACCTCCACTCAGACAACAGATGTCCCCAGAGAAGAATATTGAACCGGACAGGCCCCTAGGCTCTAATCAGATCCATTGCTTTGGTTTCCAGGCATCTCTCCTCAGAGGCCTCGTTTCCAATACCAGCATATGGTGGTTTCCTGAGGCACCAATAGGAACAAATCTCGTCTCCCCATGGAAACTTGCTCATTGGAGCTTTGTCATAACCTCTGGTTAGGAGAATCCTTCAGGGCCCTGGTGCCACTGCCCCATACCAAGGTCTCCATGGACTCAAACCAACATTAAGACCATCCTCAGGAAAGTCCATTTCAACTCAGCCCCCTCTGTTGCTACCCCAAGCCAGCAGATCAAACGTTTATTGTTGATAGGAGACAATTGGAATGTGAGGCTGGCTGCCCAGGCATCCATACTTAGAACCCTGTTCTGGAAAAATACCTTATAAGACGTCCTGGAGCCATCCAACAAATCTTAATTGTCCCACAGAAGGAATCCTTGCGGTTTGGAGCATCTCACAACTCCAAAAGTGGGAAAACCCCCATGGCCTCATAATGCCCCCCCTTCCTGAAGGGGCCAACATGGACAGAAACTCAAACCTGAGCCAAAGTCTGAACCTCGACCTGACTTCAGACGCATGAGATCTCAATTCAGCTCTGCAGAGTGTGCCTGCCATGTCCTTGCCCTGAAACCTAAGCCTAGCTTGTGTTCTCAGACTTCCGTCCTCACTCTCCTGGCCCACAACCCTCCAGTTTGGGAATTCCGAAGCCACAATGCAGCACTCTGCCTGCCCTCCAGAAGAAAAACTTTGCCCTATGTTGCTAATAAGAAACCCCAAATGATTTTCTAATGCATGCCACTCGATTGTAAAGCAATTATACAGCCCACCCTGTATACTAATGCCCTGTCTGGCACAGCCTGAGACAAGACATCCCAAACGACACCCAGACAGCTGGCCCCAACCTGGACACATAGGACCCGCTATGGCTGTAGGTCGTCATCTCTTCCCAACCTCGATTTTCAGGCTTCAGAACCTAGACCTTATCTCCAATCACTGCCCAGGGGTGAACGTGATGCAGAAATTAGAATTCCTCCTTCCCCATGGCCAGAAAACTTGTGGTTGGCATGTAGTCCAACGTTCAATGTGGGAAAACCTGCATTGTCCGAAAGGCCATGCCAGTGCTTGAGGGCCGTCTAGGGCACATGCATTGTGACCTGCAGCGTGAGTCCCGTATTAAAGTAACGCCTCTCAGTGGCTGGACCAAGATCCTGCATATGGGGCTTGTCATATCCATAGGCCCCCAGGCTTAACCAGAGGGCGAGTATTCCAGTTGTCAGTACCCACTGCTATGCTCTAGAATCCCTCTACTGGGGGGACACATGAAGCAGAAAACAGGACACTTCCCTTCCCACAGAATGACCCCAAACTCTTGGGGGCTGGACAAACTACCAGAGAGGGAGACTTCTACGACCCATGAGGCAACTCCTACATTAAACGGCCATTGTGGACAAAACATCCAGAGACAAAAGCCTGAGCGACTGCCTCCCTCTCACCCTTCTTTCATATCCAGAGGAGCTCCCCTCATGGACTGTAGATCAGGCCTGCTGTAACCTCGGCCCCAAACCTGAGCTGAGTTAGGGTTTTTGGATGTCTGTCTGCACAGCCATGGCCCACACAGCCCCCAGGCTGGGGTCTCTGGAGCCACACCACAGAACTGTGCCTGCTCTCTCCTAAGAAACTGCCCATTCCATTGGCCACAACTCTACAAAATAGTAGAAACATCAAGGTCCCCAAGGACATCCCACTACCGCAAGCCGCACTGGACAAATAGGGGCATTATGACACAAGCTGAGCAACTACTACCTCCATGCAGACACACAGACAGATATCCGCAGAGACAGAAGATTGAACCAGACAGGCCCCTAGGCCCTATTATGAACTCTTGCTTTGGTGTACAGTTATCACTCCTCAGAGGCCTGGGTTCAAAGACCAGCATACAGGGCTTTCCTGAGGCACCAGACTGAAGACCTCTCATCTCCACATGGGAAACTTCCTTGTTGGAGTTGTGTCAAGCCCTTCGGGTTGGAGAATCCTGCAGAGTCCCTTAGCTACTGCCACATTCCAAGGTCTCCATGGCCACCAACCAACATTATGACTCATCCTCAGGAGAGTCCATTTAAACTCAGCCTTCTGGGTAGCTCACCCAAGAGCCCGCAGATTGAGCGTGCCTTGTCTCGACCAGGCAATGGGAAGGTGAGTTGGCGTTTCTCGGCATCTATGCTTAGGGCCCTGCTCTCGAGTCTTTCTGTATGGGGCATCCTGGAACCATCCTATAATACTCGACTGTCCTGAAGAAGGAAACTTTGAAGTTTGGAGCAGCTCACAACTCCCAGCGTAGGGAAACCTCCCTGGCCTCATGACGCCCCCACCCCCTCCACGAAGAAGCCGTAATGGACACAAACTCCAGCTTGAGGCAATATCTGATACTCGCCCTGACCTCATCTGTAGGAGATCTCGATTCAGCCTCTGCAGAGTGGGCCTGCCATGCTCTTGGCCCCAAAACTCGTGCTAGCTTGTGTTTTCAGACTTCCTTCCTCACAATCCTGGCCACACCCCTCCAGTTTGGCAATTCTGGAGACACAATGCAGCACTCTGCCTGCCCTCCAGAAGAAAAATGTTGCCCTATAGGGCTAACCAGAAATGCCAAATGAGTAACAACCTGCATGCCACTCGACCATACCCCAATTATTCAGTCTAGCCTGTGCACTAAAGCCCTGTCTGACACAGCCTGAGGGCAGACTTCCAGTCCAACACCCAGACAGCTGGCCATACACAGAGCATATCACACCCACAATGGCTTTAGGCCATCATCTCTACCCAACCTCAGTTTTCACCTTCAGAACCTTGAACTTATCTCCACTCACTGCTCAGGAGTGAACGTGATGCAAGAATCAGAACTTCTCCTTCGCCTTGGCACGAAACCTAGTGGTTGGCATGTTGTCCAATGTTCATTGTAGGAGAAAGCAGCATGGACTATGAGGCCCTACCTATCCCTGAGGGCCACAATGTGCACAAACACACATTGTGACCCTCAGCGTGAGCCCTATCCTCATGTAAAGCCTCTTAGTGACTGGAACAACAGCCCACATATGGGGCTTGCCAAGCCCCTAGTCCCCCAATCTCAACCAGAGTTTGAGATGTCTAGTCACCCCTACTCAATGCTCTACTCGGAAATCCCTCTTTGGTGGGACACCTGAGGTAAAAAAATAAAAATACAGAAAGGAATCTTCCCATCCACAGGATGATCCCAACCACTTGGGATCAGGCCAAATGACCAGAGAAAGAATTGTCCATGGCCCTTGAGGACACCCCGACATTCCACGGCCACCATTGACACAAAATCCAGAGACAAAACCCTGAGCAAGCGCCACATACTCGCCCTTTGTTCATAGCCCGGAAAATTCTCACGGTCTGTAGATCAAGCCTTCATACATACATCCCCAAACCTAAGCTGAGTTTGTGTTTTCAGACTTCTGTCCCCACAGTCCTGGCCCACACACCATTCAAACTTGGACCCCTGGAGCCACACCTCAGGACTGTGGCTTCCCTCTCCAGGGGAATTCTGCCATTTCCATTGGCCACAACCCTATAAATTAGGAGAATCCTCCAAACTCCCCCAGGCCATCCGAATTGTGTTGGCTGCCCAGGACACACAGGGATGATCTTTCACAAGTTAAGAAACCACCTCCACTCAGACCCAGAGACAGATATCCCCATAGAATAAGATTGAACTGGACGGGCACTTAGGCCCTAATCGGATCCATTGCTTTTGATTCCAGTCATCTCTCCTCAGAGGCCTGGTTTCCAATACCAGCATATGGGAGATTCCTTAGGCACTCATCAAAACAATTCTCGTCTCTACATAGGAAATATACTCTTTAGAGCTCCATCAAAACCTCAGTTATGAACATCCCTCAAGGCGCCGGATCAAGCACCCCATTCCAAGGTCTACATGGACACAAATGCACATTATGACCCATCCTCAACTCACCCATTTCAAAACACCCTCCTCAGTTTCTCCCCTAGAACCAGCAGATCGAACTTGCCTTGGCTCTATGAGACACCTGGAATGGGAGGCAGGCTGCCCACGCATCCATCCTTAGAACCCTGCTCTGGATAACTTCCTTATGGGATGTCCTGGAGCCATCCAACATGTCTCGACTGTCCCACAGAAGGAATCATTGTGGTTCGGAGCATCTCACAATTTCCATCGTGGGAAAACCTCCATGTCCTCGTGACACCCTCCCCTTCATGAATGGGCCGTCATGGACAGAAACTCCGACCTAAGAAAACGTCTGATCCTAGCTCTGTCTTCAGGTATACGGGATCTCGAATCATCTCTGCAGAGTGTGCCTGCCGTCCCCTCACCCCGAAATCTAAGTCTGGCTTGTGTTCTCAGAAATTTTTCCTCACACTCCTGGCCCACAAGCCTTCCAGTTTGGGAATTTTGGAGTCACTATGTGGCACTGTGTCTTCCCTCCAGAAGAAAAACGTTGCCCTCTGGGGCTACCCAGTAACCACAAATGAGTACCATCCTGCACGAAACTCGACTGCACCCCAATGATGCAGTCTAGCCTGGGCACTAATTCCCTGTCTGCCACAGCCTGAGCCTGCACCTCCCAACCCACACTCAACAGCTGGCCGAACACTGAGCACATCAGACACACCATGGCCTTAGGGCTTCATCTCTTCCCAACCTCAGTTTTCAGGCTTCAGAATCTAGACCTTAAATCCAATCACAGTCCAGGAGTGAAAGTGTTGCAGAAATTAGAACTCCATCTTCCCCATTGCCAGAAAACTTGTGGTTCCCATACTGTGCAACGTTCAGTGTAGGAGAAACCAGCATGGTACATTAGGCCACGCCCTGACTTGAGGGGCTCCTTGGGCACAAAAACACATTGTGAAACTCAGTGTGAGACCTATCCTCAAGGAAGGCCTCTCAGTGTCTGGACCAAGAGCCCACATAAGGGGCTGGCCATGTTCTTAGGTCCCAATGTTAACCAGAGGTCTGGTTGTCCTGTTGCCCCCACCCACGACTCTGCTCTGGAATCCCTCTTTTGGTGGTCCACCGGAGGTTAAAAAAAAAAAAAAAAAAAAAAAAAAACAAAAAAAATAAACAAAAAAAAAACCCAGAAAGGCCTCCTTCCTTCCCACAGAATGACCCCAAACTCTTGGGATCGGGTCAAATCCCCAGAAAGGGAGCCTCATCGATGGCCCATGAGGACACCCCGACATTCCATGGCAATCGGTGACACATTTCCAGAAAAAAAAAAAAAAAAAGCATGAGCAAGCACCTCACATTCGCCCTTTGTTCATATCCCGAAGAGGTCTCCTCACGGTCTATAGATCGGGCCGGCCATACCTACATCCCACAACCTAAGTGGAGTTTGTGTTTTCAGACTTTTGTCCAAATAGCCCTGGACCACACACGCTCCACACTTGGGTCCCTGGAGCCACACCTCAGGACTGTGCTTCCCTTTCAAGGGAATTCTTCCCATTCCATTGGCCACAACCTTGCAAATTAGGAAAAACCTCCAAAGTCACCGAGGCCATCCCAATAGTGTAGGCTGCCCAGGACAAACAGGGGTGATCTCAAACCAGCTGAGCAACTACCTCCACTCAGACAACAGATGTCCCCAGAGAAGAATATTGAACCGGACAGGCCCCTAGGCCCTAATCAGATCCATTGCTTTGGTTTCCAGGCATCTCTCCTCAGAGGCCTCGTTTCCAATACCAGCATATGGTGGTTTCCTGAGGCACCAATAAGAACAAATCTCGTCTCCCCATGGAAACTTGCTCATTGGAGCTTTGTCATAACCTCTGGTTAGGAGAATCCTTCAGGGCCCTGGTGCCACTGCCCCATACAAAGGTCTCCATGGACTCAAACCAACATTAAGACCATCCTCAGGAAAGCCCATATCAACACAGCCCCCACTGTTGCTACCCCAAGCCAGCAGATCAAACGTTTCTTGTTGCTAGAAGACAATTAGAATGTGAGGCTGGCTGCCCAGGCATCCATACTTAGAACCCTGTTCTGGAAAAATACCTTATAAGACGTCCTGGAGCCATCCAACAAATCTTAATTGTCCCACAGAAGGAATCCTTGCGGTTTGGAGCATCTCACAACTCCAATAGTGGGAAAACCCCCATGGCCTCATAATGCACCCCCTTCCTGATGGGGCCAACATGGACAGAAACTCAAACCTGAGCCAAAGTCTGAACCTCGACCTGACTTCAGACGCACGAGATCTCAATTCAGCTCTGCAGAGTGTGCCTGCCATGTCCTTGCCCCGAAACCTAAGCCTAGCTTGTGTTCTCAGACTTCCGTCCTCACTCTCCTGGCCCACAACCCTCCAGTTTGGGAATTCCGAAGCCAAAATGCAGCACTCTGCCTGCCCTCCAGAAGAAAAACTTTGCCCTATGCTGCTAATAAGACACCCCAAATGATTTTCTAATGCATGCCACTCGATTGTAAAGCAATTATACAGTCCACCCTGTATACTAATGCCCTGTCTGGCACAGCCTGAGACAAGACATCCCAAACGACACCCAGACAGCTGGCCCCAACCTGGACACATAGGACCCGTTATGGCTTTAGGTCGTCATCTCTTCCCAACCTCGGTTTTCAGGCTTCAGAACCTAGACCTTATCTCCAATCACTGCCCAGGGATGAACGTGATGCAGAAATTAGAATTCCTCCTTCCCCATGGCCAGAAACCTTGTGGTTGGCATGTTGTCCAACGTTCAATGTGGGAAAACCTGCATTGTCCGGAAGGCCACGCCAGTGCTTGAGGGCCGCCTAGGGCACAGACATGCATTGTGACCTGCAGCATGAGTCCCGTATTAAAGGAACGCCTCTCAGTGGCTGGACCAAGATCCTGCATATGGGGCTTGTCATATCCATAGGCCCCCAGGCTTATCCAGAGGGCGAGTATTCCAGTTGTCAGTACCCACTGCTATGCTCTAGAATCCCTCTACTGGGGGGACACATGAAGCAGAAAACAGGACACTTCCCTTCCCACAGAATGACCCCAAACTCTTGGGGGCTGGACAAACTACCAGAGAGGGAGACTTCTACGACCCATGAGGCAACTCCTACATTAAACGGCCATTGTGGACAAAACATCCAGAGACAAAAGCCTGAGCGACTGCCTCCCTCTCACCCTTCTTTCATATCCAGAGGAGCTCCCCTCATGGACTGTAGATCAGGCCTGCCGTAACCTCGGCCCCAAACCTGAGCTGAGTTAGGGTTTTTGGATGTCTGTCTGCACAGCCATGGCCCACACAGCCTCCAGGCTGGGGTCTCTGGAGCCACACCCCAGAACTGTGCCTGCTCTCTCCTAAGAAACTGCCCATTCCATTGGCCACAACTCTACAAAATAGTAGAAACCTCAAGGTCCCCAAGGACATCCCACTACCGCAAGCCGCACTGGACAAATAGGGGCATTATGACACAAGCTGAGCAACTACTACCTCCATGCAGACACACAGACAGATATCCGCAGAGACAGAAGATTGAACCAGACAGGCCCCTAGGCCCTATTATGAACTCTTGCTTTGGTGTCCAGGTATCACTCCTCAGAGGCCTGGGTTCGAAGACCAGCATACGGGGCTTTCATGAGGCACCCTACAGAAGACCTCTCATCTCCACATGGGAAGCTTCCTTGTTGGAGTTGTGTCAAGCCCTTCGGGTTGGAGAATCCTGCAGAGTCCCTTAGCTACTGCCACATTCCAAGGTCTCCATGGCCACCAACCCACATTATGACTCATCCTCAGGAGAGTCCATTTAAACTCAGCCTTCTGGGTAGCTCACCCAAGAGCCCGCAGATTGAGCGTGCCTTGTCTCGACCAGGCAATGGGAAGGTGAGTTGGCGTTTCTCGGCATCCATGCTTAGGACCCTGCTCTCGAGTCTTTCTGTATGGGGCATCAAGGGACCATCCAATAGTACTCGACTGTCCTGAAAAAGGAAACTTTGAAGTTTGGAGCAGCTCACAACTCCCAGCGTAGTGAAACCTCCCTGGCCTCATGACGCCCCCACCCCCTTCATGTAAGGGCCGTCATGGACACAAACTGCAGCTTGAGGCAACATCTGATACTTGCCCTGACCTCACCTGAAGGAGATCTTGATTCAGCCTCTGCAGAGTGGGCCTGCCATGCTCTTGGCCCCGAAACTCGTGCTAGCTTGTGTTTTCAGACTTCCTTCCTCACAATCCTGGCCACACCCCTCCAGTTTGGCAATTCTGGAGACACAATGCAGCACTCTGCCTGCCCTCCAGAAGAAAAATGTTGCCCTATAGGGCTAACCAGAAACGCCAAATGAGTAACAACTTGCATGCCACTCGACCATACCCCAATTATACAGTCTAGCCTGTGCACTATGCCCTGTCTGACACAGCCTGAGGGCAGACCTCCAGTCCAACACCCAGACAGCTGGCCATACACAGAGCATATCACACCCACAATGGCTTTAGGCCGTCATCTCTACCCAACCTCAGTTTTCACCTTCAGAACCTAGACCTTATCTCCACTCACTGTTCAGGAGTAAACGTGATGCAAGAATCAGAACTTCTCCTTCGCCTTGGCAAGAAACCTAGTGGTTGGCATGTTTTTCAACGTTCAGTGTAGTTGAAACCAGTGTGGCCCATGAGGCCCCGCCCATGTTTATGGGCCACATTGGTCACAAACACACATTGTGTCCCTCAGCCTGATCCCAGGCCTCAGGTAAGGCCTCTCAGTGGCTGGATGAAGAGACAGCATATTGGGCTTGCCATGCCCCTAGGCCCCAAATTTTACCCATAGTTCGGGTTCTCCCTTCACTTTTCCCCAAGGCTCTTCTTTGGAATTACTCTTTTGGCGGGACACCTGAGGTAACAAACCTGAAAGGAGTCCTCCCATTCCACAGATTGACGAAAAACAATTGGGATCGGGCCAAATCCACAGAGAGGAAAATTCGTCCATGGCCCATGAGGCCTCCCCAACATTCCACGGCCATCTCTGATACAAAATCCAGACACAAAAGCCTGAGCAAGCGCCTCAGACTCGCTCTCTCTCCATATCCGGAAGAGTTTTTCTCATGGTATATAGATCGGGCCTGCCATACCTACGTCCCCAAACCTAAGCTGAGTTTGTGTTTTCAGACTTCTGTCCTCAAAGTCCTGGGCCACACACCCTCTAGGCTGGGGCCCCTGGAGTCACACATTAGGACTGTGCGTACCCAATCCATGGGAATTCTGCCGATGTCATTGTCCAAAACAGTAAAATTTGGAGAACCCTACAAATCCCTGAGGCCATCCCAATAGTGCAGGTCGCCCGGGACAAACAAGGGCAGTCTGATACCTGCTGAGCATCTACCTCCACTCATACCATAGAAGGATGTCCCCTGAGTAGAAGATTGAACCAGACAGGACCCTAGGCCATAATCGGATACATTGCTTTGGATTACAGGCATGTCTCCTCAAAAGCCTGGATTCCAATACCAGCATAGAAGTTTTCCTGAGGCACCCATCAAAACACATTTCGTCTCCACAAGGAACCTTGTGCATCGAGCTATGTCAAAAGCTTAGGAGAATACTTCAGGGTCCCGGTGCCACCGCCCCTTTTTAAGGCCCTCATGTACACAAACACACATTAGGACCCATCCTCAGGAAAGTCCATTTCAAGTCAGCCACCCCGGTTGCTCCCGCAGAGCCATCAGATCTAAACTGTCTTGTTGCTGGGAGACATTTGGAATGCGAGGCCGGCTTCCCAGGCATCCATCCTCGAACAGTGCTCTGGAGTCATTCCATATGGGATGTCCTGAAGCTGCCCAACAGGTCTCAATTGTCCCGCAGAAGGAATCCTTGATGGGGGCATCCCACAACTCCCAACGTGGGAAAAACTCCATGGCCTTGAGATTCCGCTCCCTTCATGAAGGGTCCGTCATGCACAGAAACTCCAACCTGAGCCAACGTCTGATCCTCGCCCTGACTTCAGATGCATGAGATATTTGTTCAGATCTACAGTGGTACCTGCCGTGTCCTCGCCCTGAAACCCAAGTCTAGCTTGTGTTCTCAGACTTCCGTCCTCACACTCCTCTACACGAAGCCCTCAAGTTTAGCAATTCCGGACTGACAATGAAGCACTCTGCCTGCCCTCTAGGAAACAAATTTTGCCTAATGAGCTGCCCAGACAACTTATATGAGGATAAATCTACATGGCACTCGACTGTACCCAAATTATATAGTCTAACCTGGGCACTAATGCACTGTCTGACACAACCTGAGCTCGGACCTCCTGACCAACACCCAGACAGCTGACCGCACACTGAGCACATCAGAACCGCCATGGCCTTAGGTCATCATCTCTTCCCTACCTCAGTTTTTAGGCTTCAGTACCTAGACCTTATCTCCAATCACTGCCCAGGGGTGCCTGTGATGCAGAAATCAGAACTCTTCCTTACCCATGGCAAGAAACCTTGTGGTTGGCATGTTGTCCAACGTTCAGTGTAGGAGAAACCAGGATTCACCATGAGGCCCTGCCCATTCTTGTTTGCGAAGTGGGCATAAACACGCATTGTGACCCTCAGCGTGAGTCCTGTCCTCTAGTAAGTCCTCTCAGTGGCTCGACCATTAGATGTCATAATGGGCTTGACATGTCCCTAGGCCACAATTTTTAACCAGATTTCTAGTTGTCCGTTCGGCCCTCCCCAGGGCTCTACTCTGGAATCCCTCATTTGGTGGGACACCTGAGGTTAAAAAACAAAACATGGCAAATCAACAACAACAACAAAACGGACTTCTTCCATCCCACAGAATGACCCCAAACTCTTTGGACGGGGCCAAACCCCCAGAGTGTAAGACTCGTCCATTTCCCATGAAGTCACCAGGGAATTTCACGACCATGAGTGACACGATATCCAGAGACAAAAACTTGAGCACGAGCCTCACACTCGCCCCTTATTCATATCCCGAAGAGTTCTCCTCATGGTCTGTAGATCAATCCTGCCATACCTATGACCTGAAACATAAGCCGCGTTTGTGTTTTCAGACGACTGTCCAAACAGCTCTGCCTACACACCCTACAGGCTCAGGCCCCTGGAGCCAAACCTGAGGACTGTACTTGCCCTCTCCAAGGGAATTGTATGTGCCCATTCCAATGGCCACAACCCTACTAATAGGATAAACCTGCAAACTTTCTGAGGCAATCCCAATAGTGGTGGCTTCCCAGGACAAACTCGGGCAATCTGAGCCCATCTGAGAACCTACATGCACTCAGACGCATAGACTGATGTTCCCAGAGGTAAAAAGGTACGAACAGGCCCCTAGGCACTATTCAGATTCATTGTTGTGGTATCCAGTCATCTCTCCTCAGAGGCCTGGATTTCAATACCAGCATATGGCTGTTTCCTGACTCATCCGTCATAAAAAATCTCATCTACATATGGGAAACTTGCACGTTGGAGCTGTGTCAAAGCCTCTGTTTGAAAAAACCCTTCAGGACCCCAGTGCCACCGCTTCATTCCAAGGTCTCCATAGACACAAAAACATATTAGGATCCATCCACAGGAGAGTCCATTTCAACTCAGATCCAGATTGCTCGCCCAGATCCAGCAGATATAACCTGTCTTGTTGCTAGGACACAATTGGAATGCAAGGTGGGCTACCCAGGCATCCATCCTTAGAACCCTGCTCGGAATCGTTGGCCTGGAGCCAACCGACATGTCTCAATTGTCCTGCACAAGAATCTTTGCAGTTTGGAGCTTCTCACAACTAACATCGTGGGAAAACCCCCACGGCCTCTTGACCCCCCTGCCCCTTCATGAAGGGGCCATCAGGGACAGAAACACCAACCTGAGCGATCTTCTGATCCTCGCCCTGACTTCAGAAGCATGAGATCTCGATTCAGGTCTGTAGATTGTTCCTGCCTTGTCCTCACCCAGAAACCTAAGCCTAGCTTGTGTTCTCAGATTTCCGTCTTCAGACTACTAGCCCACAAGCCTCCAGTTTGCAATCCAGAACTATAATGCAGCACTCTTCCAGCCTTCAGGAAGAAACACATTGCCCTGTGGGGCTACCCAGAAACTCCAAATGAGGATCAACCTGCACGCCATTCGACTGTACCCCAAATATATAGGCTGACCTGGGCACTATTGCCCTTTCTACACAGCCTGAGCCTGGACTTCCTGGCCCCACCCAGAAAGCTGGTCGAACACTGAGCACGCCGGACGAGCCATGTCCTTAGGTCGTCATCTCTTCCCAACCTCAATTCTCAAGTTTCAGAACCTAGACCTTATCTCCAATCACTGCCCAGGCTTGTAAGTGATGCAGAAATAACAACTCCTTCCCCGTGGCTAGAAGCCATGTGGTTGGCATGTTTTCCAATGTTCAGTGTAGTTGAAACCAGTGTGGCCCATGAGGCCCCGCCCATGTTTATGGGCCACATTGGTCACAAACACACATTGTGACCCTCAGCCTGATCCCAGTCCTCAGGTAAGGCCTCTCAGTGGCTGGATGAAGAGACAGCATATTGAGCTTGCCATGCCCCTAGGCCCCAAATTTTACCCATAGTTCGGGTTGTCCCTTCGCTTTTCCACAGGGCTCTTCTTTGGAATTCCTCTTTTGGCGGGACACCTAAGGTAACCAACCTGAAAGGAGACCTCCCATTCCACAGATTGACGAAAAAGAATTGGGATCGGGCCAATTCCACAGAGAGGAAGATTCGTCAATGGCCCATGAGGTTTCCCAGACAATCCACGGCCATCGCTGATACCGAATCTAGAGACAAAAGACTGAACAAGCACCTCAGACTCGCTCTTTCTTCATATCCTGAAGAGTTCTTCTCATGGTTTATAGATCGGTCCTGCCATACCTATGTCTCCAAACCTAAGCTGAGTTTATGTTTTCAGACTTCTGTCCTCAAAGTCCTGGGCCACACACCCTCCACGCTGCGGTCCCTGGAGCCACACATAAGGACTGTGCCTACCCAATCCATGGGAACTCTGCCCATTCCATTGTCCAAAACCGTAAAATTAGGAGAACCCTCCAAATCCCTGAGGCCATCCCAATAGTGCAGGTCTCCCGTGACAAACAAGCGCGGTCTGATAGCAGCTGTGCATCAACCTCCACTCATACCATAGATGGGTGTCTGCAGAGAAGAAGATTGAACCAGACAGGACCCTGGCCATATCGGATCCATTGCTTTGGTTACAGGCATGTCTCCTCAAAAGCCTGGATTCCAATACCAGCATAGGGGTTTTCCTGAGGCAGCAATCAGAACAAATCTCGTCTCCACAAGGAAACATGTGCATCGAGCTATGTCAAAAGCTTAGGAGAATACTTCAGGGTCCTGGTGCCACGGCCCCATTCCAAGGCCCCATGGACACAAACACACATTAGGACTCATCCTCAGGAAAGTCCATATCAAGTCAGCCACCCCGGTTGCTCCCGCAGAGCCATCAGATCTAAACTGGCTTGTTGCTAGGAGACAATTGGAATGCAACTCTGGCTTCCCAGGCATCCTCCCTCGAACGGTGCTCTGGAGTCATTCCATATGGGATGTCCTGGAGCTGCCCAAAGGTCTCAATTGTCCCGCAGAAGGAATTCTTGAAGGGGGCAACCCACAACTCCCACGTGGGAAAAACTCCATGGGCACGAGATTCCCGCTCCCTTCATGAAGGGGCCGTCAGGCACAGACACTCCAACCTAAGCCAAAGTCTAATTCTCTCCCTGACTTGAAATGGATGAGATATTGGTTCAGATCTGCAGGGGGTACCTGCCGTGCCCTTGCCCTGAGCCCAAGTATAGCTTTTGTTCTCAGAATTCCGACCTCACTCTCCTGGCCTCAAAGCCCTCATGATTGGTAAATCCGGTCCCACAATGCAGCACATGGCCTGCTTTCTGGAAAAAAAATATTGCCTAAAGAGCTGCCAAGGCACCTTATATGAAGATAAACCTACACGGTACTCGACTTTGCCCGAATTATATAGTCTAACCTGGGCACTAATGCACTGTCTGACACAACCTGAGCCCGGACTTCCTGACCAACACCCAGACAGCTGACCGCACACTGAGCACATCAGACCTGCCATGGCCTTAGGTCATCATCTCTTCCCTACCTCAGTTTTCAGGCCTCAGAAACTAGACTTTATCTCCAATCACTGCCCAGGGGTGAGTGTGATGCAGAATTCAGAACTTCTCCTTACACATGGCAAGAAACCTTGTGGTTGGCATGTTGTCCAACGTTCATTGTAGGAGAAACTAGCATTCACCCTGAGGCCCACCTATTCTTGAGTGCGACGAGGGCATAAATATGCATTGTGACCCTCAGTGTGAGTCCTGTCCTCTAGTAATTCCTCTCAGAGCCTGGATCACTAGATGTCATAATGGGCTTGACATAGCCCTAGGCCCCAATTTTTAACCAGATTTCTGGTTGTTCAGTCACCCCTCCCCAGAGCTCTACTCTGGAATTCCTCATGTGGTGGGACAACGGAGGTTAAAAAAATGAAACAAAACAAAGCAACAACAACAAAAAAAACGACTTCTTCCATCCCACAGAATGACCCCAACCTCTTTGGAAGGGGCCAAATCCCCAGAGAGTAAGACTCGTCCATTTCCCATGAAGTCACCCGGAAATTTCACGACCATGAGTGACATGATATGCAGAGACAAAAACATGAGCAATAGCCTCACACTCGCTTTTTTTTCATATACCGAAATGTTCTCCTCATGGTCTGTAGATCAGTCCTGCCCTACCTATGACCCGAAACAGAAGTCGAGTTTGTGTTTTCAGACAACTGTCCAAACAGCCCTGGCTTACACACCCTATAGGCTCAGGCCCCTGAAGCCAAACCTGAGGACTGTTCTTGCCCTCGCAAGGGAATTGTGTGAGCCCATTCCAATGGCGACAACGCAACTAAAAGTATAAACCTTTAAATTCCCTGAGGCCATCCCATAGTGTTGGCTTCCAAGGACAAACACGGGCAATCTGAGTTCATCTGAGCACCTACCTGCACTCTGACCCATAGATAGATGTCGCCCGAGGTAAAAAGAAACCAACAGGCCCCTAGGCACTAATCGGATTCATTGCTTTGGTTTCCAGGCATCTCTCCTCAGAGGCCTGGATTTCAATACCAGAATATGGCTGTTTCTTGACTCACCCATCAGAACAAATCTCCTCTACACATGGGAAACTTGCATGGTGGAGCTGTGTCAAACCTCTGTTTAGGAGAAGCCTTCAGGGCCCTAGTGCCACCGCTTAATGCCACAGTCTCCATAGACACAAAAACATATTAGGACCCATCCACAGGAGAGTCCATTTAAACTCAGCCTCCTCGGTTGCTCCCCGAGATCCAACAGATCTAGCCTATCTTGTAGCTAGGAGAATATTGGAATGCGAGGTGGGCTACCCAGCCATCCATCCTTAGAACCCTGCTCAGAATCGTTGGCCTGGAGCCAACCAACTGGTCTCAATTGTCCCACAGTAGAATCTTTGCAGTTTGGAGCTTCTCACAACTCCCATGGTGGGAAAACCCCCACGGCCTCGTGATTCCCCCCCTTTATGAAGGGGCCATCAGGGACAGAAAGTCAAACCTGAGGCATCGTCTGATGCTCAACCTGACTTCAGGTGCACGAGATCTCGATTCAGGTCTGTAGATTGTGCCTGCCATGTCCTCACCATAAAACCTAAGCCTAGCTTGTGTTCTCAGAGTTCCGTCCTCAGACTACCGGCCCACAAGCCCTCCAGTTTGGCAATCCGGAAGTACAATGCAGCACTCTGTGGGCCCTCCAAGAGAAACATTGCCCTCTGGGCCTACCTAGATACCCCAAATGAAGCTCAACCTGCACGCCATTTGGCTGTACACCAAATATATAGGCTGATCTGGGCATCATTGCCTTCTCTGACACAGCCTGAGCTGGACCTCCTGGCCCCACCCAGACAGCTGGCCGCACACTGAGCACATCGGACCCGCCATGGCCTTAGTTCGTCATCTCTTCCCAACCTCGGTTTTCAGGCTTCAGTACCTAGACCTTATCTCTAATCACTGCCCAGGTTTGAAAATGTTGCAGAAATCAGAACTCGTTCCCTTGGCAAGAAACCTCGTGGTTGGCATGGTGTCCAACGTTCAGTGTAGTTGAAATCAGTGTGGCACATGAGACCCAGCCCATGCTTGAGGGCTACATTGGTCTCAAACACACATTGTGACCCTCAGCCTGAGCCCGGTCCTCAGGCAAGGCCTCTCAGTGGCTGCATGAAGAAACAGCATATTGGGATTGCCATGCCCCTAGACCCCAATTTTTAACCATATTTCGGGTTGTCCCTTCACTCTTGCCCAGGGCTCTGCTTTGGAATTCCTCTTTTGGTGGGACACCTCAGGTAACAAACCTTAAAGGAGTCCTCCCATTCCACAGATTCACGAAAAAGAATTGGGATCGGACCAGATCCACAGAGAGGAAGATTCGTCCATGGCCCAGGAGGCCTCCCCGACATTCCTCGGCCATCGCTGATACAAAATCCAGAGACAAAAGCCCGAGCAAGCGCCTCAGACTCGCTCTTTCTTCATATCCTGAAGAGTTCTTCTCCTGGTTTGTAGGTCGGGCTTGCCATACCTACGTTCCCAAACCTAAGATGAGTTTGTGTTTTTTGTTTTCTGTCCTCAAATTCCTGGGCCACATACCCTCCAGACTGAGCCCCTGGAGCCACACATTAGTACTGTGCCTACCCAATCCATGGGAATTCTGCCCATGCCATTGTCTCAAACCGTTCAAATTAGGAGAACCCTCCATAGTCCCTGAGGCCATCTCAATGGTGTAGGTTGTCCCGGACAAACAAGGGCCGTCTGACACCAGCTGAGCATCAACCTCCACTCATACCATAGATGGATGTCCCCAGAGAAGAAGATTGAACCAGGCAGGACCCTAGGACATAATGGGATCCATAGCTTTGGTTTACAGGCATGTCTCCTCAAAAGCCTGGATTCCAATACCAGCATAGGGCTTCTCCTGAGGCACCCATCAGAACAAATCTCGTCTCCACAAGGAAACTTGTGCATGGGAGCTATGTCAAAGGCTTAGGGGAATACTTCAGGGTGCCGGTGCCACCGCCCCATTCCAAGGCCCTCAGGGACACAAACAAACATTAGGACCCATCCTCCGGAAAGTCCATTTCAACTCAGCCAGCCCTGTAACACCTGCTGAGCCATCAGATCTATACTGTCTTGTTGCTAGAAGAAAATTCCATCAGATCTATACTGTCTTGTTGCTAGAAGAAAATTGGAATGCGAGGCGGGCTTCCCAGGCATTCATCCTCGAATGGTGCTCTCGAGTCATTCCATATGTGATGTCCTGGAGCTGTCCAACAGGTCTCAATTGTCCCGCAGAAGGAATCTTTGAAGGGCCATCTCACAACTCCCAACGTGGGGAAACCTCCATGGACTAGAGATTCCACTCCCTTCATGAATGGGCCGTCATGTACAGAAACTCCAACCAGAGCCAATGTCTGATCCTCGCCCTGAATTCAGATGCATGAGATATTGGTTCAGATCTGCCGAGGTACCTGCCGTGCCCTCGACCTGAAACCCAAGTCTAGCTTGTGTTCTCAGACTTCCGTCCTCACACTCCTGGCCCAGAAGACCTCAAGTTTGTCAATTCCGAACCCACTGTGCAACACTCTGCCTGCCCTCTAGAAAAAAAATATTGCCTCATGAGCTGCCCAGGCACATCATATGAGGATAAACCTACACGCCACTTGACTGTACGTAAATTATATACTCTAAGCTGTGCACTAATGCACGGTCTGACACACCTGAGCCCGGACCTCCTGACTAACACACAGACAGCTGACCACACACTGAGCACAACAGACCAGCCATGGCCCTCGGACATCATCTCTTCCATACCTCAGTTTTCAGGCTTCAGAATCTACCTTTTCTCCAATCACTGCCCAGGGGTGATGGTATGTAGAAATCAGAACTCCTCCTTACCCATGGCAAGAAACCTTGTGGTTGGCATGTTGTCCAACGTTCAGTGTAGGAGAAACCAGCATTCACCCTGAGGCCCAGCCCATTCTAAAGTGCGACGAGGGCATAAACACACCAAACTCTTTGGACGAGGCCAACCTTCTAAAGAGTAAGACTCGTCCATTTCCCATGAAGTCACCCGGAAATTTCACGACCATGAGTCACACGATATCCAGAGATAAACTTGAGCAAGAGCCTCACACTCGCCCTTTTTTCATATCCCGAAGAGTTCTTCTCATGTTCTGTAGATCAGTCCGGCCATACCTATGACCCGAAACATAAGCCGAGGTTGTGTTTTCAGACAACTGTCCAAACAGCCCTGGCCTACACACCCCAAAGGCTCAGGCCCTTGGAGCCAAACCTGAGGACTGTACTTGCCCTCTCCAAGGGAATTGTGTGTACCCATTCCAATGGCCACAATCCTACTAATAGGATAAACCTCCAAAGTTCCTGAGGCCATCCCAATAGTGGTGGCTTCCCAGGACAAACAGGAGCAATCTGAGCACATCAGAGCACCTACCTGCACTCAGACCCATAGACTGATGTCCCCAGAGGAAAAAAGGAATGAACAGACCACTAGGCACTAATCGGATCCATTGCTATGGTTTCCAGGCATGTCTCCTCAGAGGCCTGGATTTCAATACCAGCATATGGCTGTTTCTTGACTCACCCATCAGAACAAATCTCATCTACATATGGGAAACTTGCACGGTGGAGCTGTGTCAAAGTCTCTGTTTAGAAGAACCCATAAGGGACCCAGTGCCACCGCTTCATTCCAAGGTCTCCATAGACACAAAAACATATTAGGACACATCCACAGGAGAGTCAATTTCAACTCAGCCTCCTCAGTTGCTCCCCCAGATCCAGCAGATCTAACCTTTCTTGTAGCTAGGAGAAAAATGGAATGCCAGGTGTGGTACCTAGCCATCCATCCTCAGAACCATGCTTGGAATCCTTGGCCTGGCGCCAACTAACAGGTCTCAATTGTCCTGGAGAAGAATCTTTGTAGTTTGGAGCTTCTCACAACTCCCATCCTGCGAAACCCCCCATGGCCTCGTGATTCCCCCCCTTCATGAAGGGGCCATCAGGGACAGAAAGTCCAACCTGAAGATCGTCTGATCCTCACCCTGACTTCAGATGCACGAGATCTCGATTCAGGTCTGTAGATTGTGCCTGCCATGTCCTCACCCATAAAAAATAAGCCTAGCTTGTGTTCTCAGACTTCAGTCCTCAGACTACTGGCCCACAAGCCATCCAGTTTGGCAATCCAGAAGTACAATGCGGCACTCTGCCTGCTCCCTGGAAGAAGAACATTGCCCTCTGGGGCTACCCAGAAACCCCAAATGAGGATCAACCTGCACGCCATTTGGCTGTACACCAAATATATAGGCTGAAGTGGGCACAATTGCCCATTCTGACACAGCCTGAGCCTGGAACTCCTGGCCCCACCCAGACAGCTGGCCGCACACTGAGCACATCGGACCCGCCATGGCCTTAGGTCGTCATCTCTACCCAACCTCGGTTTTCAGGCTTCAGAACCTTGACCTTATCTCCAATCACTGCCCAGGTTTGAAAATGTTGCAGAAATCCGAACTCGTTCCCTTGGCATGAAACCTCGTGGTTGGCATGTTGTCCAACTTTCAGTGTAGTTGAAACCAGTGTGGCACATGAGACCCAGCCCATGCTTGAGGGCCACATTGGTCTCAAACACACATTGTGACCCTCAGCCTGAGCCCGGTCCTCAGGCAAGGCCTCTCAGTGGCTGCATGAAGAAACAGCATATTGGGCTTGCCATGCCCTAGACCCTAATTTTTAACCATATTTCGGGTTGTCCCTTCACTCTTGCCCAGGGCTCTGCTTTGGAATTCCTCTTTTGGTGGGACACCTCAGGTAACAAACCTTAAAGGAGTCATCCCATCCCACAGATTCACAAAAAAGAATTGGGATAGGGCCAAATCCACAGAGAGGAAGATTCGTCCATGGCCCATGAGGCCTCCCCGACATTCAACGGCCATCGCTGATACAAAATCCAGAGACAAAAGCCTAACCAAGCGCCTCAGACTCGCTCTTTCTTCATATCCTGAAGAGTTCTTCTCATGATTTGTAGTTCGGCCGTGCCATACCTACGTTCCCAAACCTAAGCTGAGTTTGTGTTTTTTGAGTTCTGTCCTCAAAGTCCTGGGCCACACACCCTCCAGGCTGGGCCCCTGGAACCACACATTAGGACTGGGCCTAACCAATCCATGGGAATTCTGCCCATTCCATTATCCAAAACCGTACAAATTAGGAGAAACCTCCAAATTCCCTGAGGCCATACCAATGGTGTAGGTTGTCCGGGACAAAAAAGGGCCGTCTGACACCAGCTGAGCATCTACCTCCACTCATACCATAGATGGATGTCCCCAGAGAAGAAGATTGACCAGACAGGACCCCAGGCCATAATGGGATCCATAGCTTTGGTTTACAGGCATGTCTCCTCAAAAGCCTGGTTTCCAATACCAGCTGAGGGCTTCTCCTGAGGCACCCATCAGAACAAATCTCGTCTACACATGGGAAACTTGCATGTTGGGGCTCTCTCAAAGCCTCTGGTTAGAAGGACATTTCAGGTTCCCGGTGCCAGCGCCTCATTCCAAGGTCTCCATGGAGACACACCCACATTAGGACCCATCCACAGGAGAGTCCATTTCAACTCAGCCCCCTCAGTTGCTCCCCCTGATCCAGCAGATCTAACCCGTCTTGTCGCTAGGAGATGATTGGAATGAGAGGCAGGCTTCCCAGACATCCATACTTAGAACCATTCTCAGAATTATGCTGTATGGGAAGTCCTGGAGCCAACCAACAGGTCTCAATAGTCCCGCAGAAGAATCTTTACTGTTTGGAGCATCTCACAACTCCCATCGTGGGCAAACCTCCATGGCCTCGTGATTTCGCCCCCTGTGCTTCATGAAGGGGCCATCAGGGACAGAAGCTCCAACCTGAGCGATCGTCTGATCCTCGCCCTGACTTCAGATGCAGGACATCTTGATTCATCTCTGCAGAGTGTGTCTGCCGTGCCCTTGCCCAGAAACGTAAGTCTAATTTGTGTTCTCAACTTCCATCCTCACATTCCTGGCCCACAAGCCCTCCAGTTTGGCGATTCCAGAACAACAAGGCAGCACTCTGCCTGCTTTCCGGAAGAAAAACATTGCCCTCTGGGGCTACCCAGATTCCCCAAATGAGGATCAACCTGCATGCCACTTGACTGGACCCCAATTATACAGGCTGCCCTGGGCACTACTGCCCTTTCTGGCACAGCCTGAGACTGAACCTCCTGGCTCGCACCCACCCAGCTAGCCACACACTGAGCACATCAGACCCGCCATGGCCTTAGGTCATCATCTCTTTCCAACCTCGGTTTTCAGGCTTCAGAACCTAAACCTTATCTCCAGTCACCACCCAGGTTTGAACATGATGCAGGAATCCGAACTCCTTCCCCATGGCAAGAAACCTTGTGGTTGGCATGTTGTCCAACGTAAAATGTAGTTGAAACCAGTGTGGCCCATGAGGCCCTGCAGATGCTTGAGGACCAAGTCGTTCACAAACATGCATTCTGATCCTCAACGTGAGCCCAGTTCTCAAGTAAGGCCTCTCAGTGGCTGGACCAAAAGACAGCATATTGGGCTTGTCATGCCCCTAGGCCCCAATTTTTAACCAGATTTCTGGTTGTCCAGTCTCCCCTCCCCAGGGCTCGGCTTTGGAATCCCTCTTTTGGTGGGACACCTGAGGTAACAAAACTGAAAGGACTCCTCCCATCCCACAGTTTGACCCAAAACAATTGGAATCGGGCCAAATCCACAGAGCGGAAGACTCGTCCATGGCCCATGAGGCCTCCCGGACATTCCACGCCCATCGTTGACACAAAATCCAGAAACAAAAGCCTGAACAAGTGCCTCACAATCTCTCTTTCTTCATATCTGGAAGAATTCTCCTCACGGTCTATAGATCGGGCCTGCCATACCTACGTCCCTAAACCTAAACTGAGTTTGTGTTTTAGACTTCTGTCTCCACAGTCCTGGTGCACACACCCTGCAGGCTGGGGCCCCTGGAGCCACATCAAAACTGTGCCTTCCCTCTCCACGGGAATTCTGCCCATTCCATTGTCCATAATCATAAAATTAGGAGAAACCTCCAAAGTCCCCAAGGCCTTCACAATAGTGTAGGCCGCCTGGGACAAACAAGGGCCATCTGACACCAGCTGAGCATCTAACTCCACTAATACCTTAGATGGATGTACACAGAGAAGAAGATTCAACCGGACAGGCCCCTAGGCTCTAAACGGAGCCATTGCTTTGGTTTCCAGTTATCTCTCTTCAGAGGCCTATATTCCAATAACAGTATATGGGGGTTTCCTGAGGCACCAATCAGAACAAATCTCGTCTCCACATGGGAAACTTGTCCTTTGGAGATGTCTCAAAACCTCCGGTTAGGAGAATCCTTCAGGGCCCATGCACCAACGCCCCATTCCAAGGTCTCCATGGACACAAACCCACATTAGCATCCATCCTCAGGAGAGTCCATTTCAACTCAGCCCCCTTGGTTGCTCTGACAGTGCCAGCATATCAAACCTGTTTATTTGCTAGGAGACAACTGCAATGTGAGGCGGGCTTCCCATGTATCCATCCTAAGATCCCTGCTCTGGTGTCATTCTGTATGGTATGTACTGGAGTGATACAAAAGGTCTCAATTGTTGATCAGAAGGAATCCTTGTTGTTTGGAGCATCTCACAACTCCCATCGTGGGTAAACCTCCATGGACTGGAGATGCTGTCCCCTTCATAAAGTGGCCAGAATGGACAGAAATTCAAACCTAAGCCTAGGTTTGAACCTCGCCCTGACTTCAGATTCATGATATCCCGATTCAGATCTGCAGAGGGTGCCTGCCGTGCCCTCGCCCAGAACCTACGCCTAACATGTGTTCTCAGACTTCCGTCCTCACACTCCCCGTCCACAAGGCATCCACTTTGGAAATTCCGGAGCCACAATGCAGCACTCTGCCTGTCCTCCAGAAGAAAAACATTGCCCTTGGGGCTACCCAGAAATGCCAAATAAAGATCAACCTGCACGGCACTCAGTTGTACCCCAATTATACAATCTACCCTGGGCACTAAGGCCCTGTCTGACACAGCCCAAGCTTGGACCTCCCGACCAACACCCAGACAGCTGGCTCCACGCTGAGCATATCGGACCCGACATGGCCTTAGGTCGTCATCTCTTCCCAACCTCGGTTTTCAGACTTCACAACCTGGACCTTATGTCCAATCACTACCCAGGGGTGAATGACATGCAGAAATCAGAATTAATACTTCCCCATGGCAAGAACTCATGTGGTTGACATGTTGACTATCATTCAGTGTAGGTGAAACAAGCATGCACCATGAGTCCTCACCCATGCTTGAGTACCACGAGGGCATAAACACGCATTGTGACCCTCAGCATGAGTTCTGTCCTCAATGAAGGCCTCTCAGTGGCTGGACCATTAGAAGGCATATTGGGCTTGCCATGCCCCTAGGCCAGTATTTTTAGTTAGATTTCTTGTTGTCCAGGGCTCTGCTCTGGAATCCCTCTTTTGGTGGGACACCTTAGTTAACAAAACTGAATCCCACAGATTAACCCAAAACAATTGGGATCTGGCCAAATCCACAGAGAGAAACACTCTTCCATGGCCCATGAGGACTCCTCGACATTCCACGGCTATCATTGACACAAAATCCAGGGGCAAAAGCCTGACAAGTGTCACACTTTCACCCTTTATTCAGATCCCAAAAAGTTCTCCTCATAGTCTGTAAATCGGGCCTGCCATACCTACGTCCCCAAACCTAAGCTGAGTTTGTGTTTTAAGACATCTGTCCCCACAGTCCTTGCCCACACACCCTCAAGGCTGGGCTCTTGGAGCCACACATCAGGTCTGTGCCTGCCCACTCCACAGGAATTCTGCCCATGCCATTGTCCATAATCATACAATTTAGGAGAAACCTCCAAAGTCCCCGAGGCATCCCTATAGTGTAGGCCGCCCGGACAAACAGGAGCGGTCTGACACCAGCTGAGCAACTACCTCCATTTCATAAAATAGACAGATGTCGACAGAGAAGAAGATTGAACCAGAGAGGCTCCTAGGACCTAATTGGATGCATTGCTGTGGTTTCTATGTATCTCTCCTCAGAGGCCTGGTTCTAATACCAGCATATGTGGGTTTCCTGAGGCACCAATTAGAACAAATCTTGTCTCCACATGGAAAACTTGCTCTTTCGAGTTGTTTCAAAATCTCCGGTTAGAATCCTTTAGAGCCCTGGGGCCACCACCCCATTCCAACGTCCTCATGGACACAAACACACATTAAGACCCATCTTCAGGAGAGTCCATTTCAACTCAGCTCCCACGATTGCTCCTGCATAGCCATCAGATCGTACCTGTCTTGTGGCAGGGAGACAATTGGTGTAAGAGGCAGTCTGCTCAGGCATCCATCCATAGAACCCGGCTCTGGAGTCATTCCATATGGGATGTCCTGGAGCCATCCAACAGTTCTCAATTTTCCCGCAGAAGGAATCCTTGCAGTTTGGAGCATCCCACAACTCCCAACGTGGGAAAACCTCCATGGCCTCGAGATTCCATCCCTTTGATGAAGGGGCCATCATGGACAGAAACTACAACCTGCGCCTAAGTCTGATCCTCGTCCTGACTTCAGATGAATGAGATATTGATTCGGATCTGCAGAGGGTGCCTGCCGTGCCCTCGCCCTGAAACTTAAGTCTAGCTTATGATCTCAGACTTACGTCCTCACACTCCTGGTCCCGACGCCCTTAAGTTTGGCAATTCTGGACCCACAATGCTGCACTCTGCCTGCCCCAGTGAGCTTCCCTGACACAATAAATGAGGATGAACCTACATGGAACTCAACTGTACCCAAATTATACAGTCTAACCTGGGCACTAATGCACTGTCTGACACAGCCTGAATCCATACCTCCTGAACAACACCCAGAAAGCTGACCGCACACTGAGCACATCGGACCCTCCATGACCTTAGGTTATCATCTCATCCCAACCTCGATTTTCTGGATTCAGAACTTAGATCTTATCTCCAGTCACTGCCCAGGGGTGAACATGATGCAGAAATCAGAATTCCTCCTTCCCCATGGAAAGAAACCTTGTGGTTCGTATGTTGTCCAAAGTTCAGTGTAGGAGAATCAAGCATGGCCCATGAGTCCCCGCCCATGCTTGATGCCTACATTGGGCACAAACATGCATTGTGACCCTCAGTGTGAGCACTGTACTCAAGTAAGACCTCTCAGTGGCTGGACCAAGGTACCCCATATGGGGATTGCCATGCCCTTAGGCCCCCAATCTTATACAGAGTTCGGGTTGTCCAGTCGCCCCTTCCCAGGGTTCTGCTCTGGAATCCCTCTTTAGTGGCACACCTGAGGTAAAAAAAAACAAAACAAAACAAAACAAAAAAAAACAGAATGGACTCCTCCCATCCCACGGAATGACCCCAAAATATTGGGATCATCCAAATCCCCATAGAGGAACTCTCACCCATGGTCCATGAGGACGCCCCTACATTCCACGGCCATCAGTGACACAAAATCCAGAGTCAAAAGCCTGAGCAAGTGCCTCACACTCACTCTTTGTTCATATCCTGAAGAGTTCTGCTCAAGGTCTGTAGATCGGGCCTCCCATACCTATGTCCCCAAACCTAAGACGAGTTTCTGTTTTCAGACTTCTGTCCCCACAGCTCTGACCCACACACCCTCCATGCTTGAACCCCTAGAGCCACACCTCAGGATTGTGCCTTCCCTCCCCAAAGGAATTCTGCCCATTTCATTGGCCACAAACTTGCAAATTAGGAGAAACCTCCAAAGTCAAAGTGGCCATCCCAATAGTGTAGACTGCCCAGGACAAATAGGGGCAATCTGACACCAGCTGAGGAACTACCTCCACTCAATCCCATAGACAGATGAACCGAGAGAAGAAGATTAAACCAGACAGGCCCCAGGCCCTAATCAGATCCATTGCCTTGGTTTCCAGGCATCTCTCCTCAGAGTTCTGGTTTCCAATACCAGCATATTGGGGGTTACTGAAGCACCAATGAGAACAAATCTTGTTTCCCCATGGGAAAAATGCTTCTTGGAGCTGTGTCAAAACCTCTGGTTAGGAGCATCCTTCAGAGCCCTGGTGCCACTGCCCCATTCCAAGGTCTCCATGGACACAATCCCACATTATGACCGATCCTCAGGAGAATGCATTTCAACTCAGCCCCCTCGGCTGCTACATCATAGGCAGCAATCAAACGTGCCGTTTCGCTAGGAGACAATTGGAATGCAAGGACGGATGCCCAGGCATCCATCCTTAGAACCCTGCTCTGCAATTGTTCCATATGGGATGCCCTGGAGCCATCCAACAGGTTTCAACTGACCCGCAGAAAATCCTTGTGGTTTGGAGCATCTCACTACTGCCATCATGGGAAAACACCAATGGCGGTGTGATGACCCCCCTTCATGAAGGGGCCATCATGGACAGAAACTCCAACCTGAGCCAACATATGAACCTCGCCCTGACCTCAGATGCATGAAATCTCAATTCAGCTCTGCAGAGTGTGCCTGCCATGTCCTCGCCCTGAAACCAAAGCAAAGCTTCAGTTCTCAGACTTACATCCTTGCATTCCTGGCCCCAAGGACTCCAGTTTGGCAGTTCCGGAGCCAGAATGCAGCACTCTGCCTGCCCTCCAGAAGAAAGACTTTGCCCTATGGGGCTACGGAGAAACCCCAAATAATTATCTTCTGCATGCCACTCAACTGTACCCCAATTATACAGCATATCTGGGCACGAATGCCCTGTCTGGCACAGCCTGAGTGCAGACCTCCTGAACGACACCTAGAAAGCTGGCCCCAAACTGAACACATCGGACCCGCCATGGCCTTAGGTCGTCATCTCTTCCAAACCTCGGTTTTCAGGCTTCAGAACCTAGACCTTATCTCCAATTAGTGCCCAGAGGTGAACGTGATGCAGAAATCAAAACTCCTCCTTCCCCATGGCAAGAAACCCTGAGGTTGGCATGTCCAAGGTTCAGTGTAGGAGAAACCTGCAAGCTCAATGAAGTCCCGCCCAATATTGAGGACTTCCTTGGGCACAAACACACATTGTGACCCTCAGCATGAGTCCACTATTCAAGTAACGTCTCTCAGTGGCTGGACCAAGAATCTGCATATGGGCTTTCCATGCCCATAGGACCCCAGGCCTAACCAGAGGGTGGGTATTCCAGTTGTATGTACCCAGTGCTCTGCTCTAGAATCCCTCTATTGTGGGGACACATGAGGCAGAAAACAGGACTCCTCCCTTCCAACAAAATGACCCCAATCTCTTGGGAGCCGGACAAATCACCAGAGAGGGAGACTTCCATGGCCCATGAGACCATGCTTACATTAAATGACCATCATGAATACAACATCCAGAGACATAAGCTTGAACGACCGCCTCTCACTCGCCTTACTTTCTAATCACAATGAGCTCCCCTCACGGACTGTAGATCACTCCTGCCATAACCTCAGCCCCAAACCTCAGCCGAGTTTGTGTTTTTGGATGTCTGTCCCCACAGCCCTGGCCAACACAGCCGCCAGGCTGGGGCCTCTGGAGCCACACCACAGGACTGTCCTGCTCTCTCCAAGGAGACTATGCCCATTCCATTGCCCATAACCCCACAGAATAGGAGAAACCTCAAGGCCCCCGAGGACATCCCACTACTATAAGCCTCTCTGGACAAAGGCATCCTGACACTAGCTGAGCAACTACCTCCATGCAGAAACACAGACAGATGTCGGCAGAGACAGTAGATTGAACCAGACAGGCCCCTGGGCCCTAATCTGAACTCTTGCTTTGGTTTCCAGGTGTCACTCCTCAGAGGCCTGGGTTTGAAGACCAGCATCTGGGGCTTTCCTGAGACACCAAACAGAACAACTATCGTCTACACATGGGAAGCTTCATTGTTGGAGCTGTGTCAAACCCTTCGGTTTGGAGAAACCTGCAGAGTCCCTGAGCCACCGCCACATTCCAAGGTCTCCATGGCCACCAACCCACAGTATGACTCATCCTCAGGAGAGTCCATTTCAACTCAGCCCTCTGAGAAACCCGCCCAAGAGCCTGCAGATTGAGCCTGCCTTGCCCCAAGCAGCCAGTGGGAATGTGAGGTGGCATTTGCAGACATTCATGCTTAGACCCCTTCTCTCGAGTCTTTCTGTAGGGGTCATCCTAGAACCATCTCATAGTACTCGACTGTCCTACAGAGGAAACCTTGATGTTTGGGGCAGCTCATAACTCCCAGCGTTGGGAAACCTCCCTGGCCTCATGACGCCCCCACCCCCTTCAGGAAGGGGCCATAATGGACACAAACTCCAACCTAAAGAGGAATTCCAAAGCCAAGCCGTGGGGAAGACTGAAGGGACAACCCGAACTATGGTTAAAAATTGGGGCCTAGGGGCATGGCAAGCCCAATATGATATCTCTTCATCCGGCCACTGAGTGACCTTACTTGAGGACTGGGCTCAGCCTGAGCATCACAATGTGTGTTTGTGACCAATGTGGCCCGCCAGCATGGGCGGGGCCTCATGGGCCACACTGGTTTCAACTACACTGAACATTGGACAACATGCCAACCACAAGGTTTCTTGCCATGGGGAAGGAGTTCTGATTTCTGCATCACCTTCAACCCTGGGCAGTGATTGGAGATAAGGTCAAGGTTCTGAAACCTGAAAACCGAGGTTGGGAAGAGATGACGACCTAAGGCCATGGAAGCTAGATGTGCTCAGTGTGCGGCCAGCTGTCTGGGAGGGGCCAGGGGGTCCAGGCTCAGGCTGTGTCAGAAAGGGCATTAGTGCCCTGGTCAGCCTATGTATTTGGGGTACAGCCATGGTCGGTGCAGGTTGATCCTCATTTGGGGTTACTGGGTAGACCCAGAGGACAATGTTTTTCTTCTGGAGGGCCGGCAGAGTGCTGCATTGTAGTTCTGGATTGCCAAACTGGAGGGCTTGTGGGCCAGTAGTCTGACGACAAAAGTCTGAGAACACAAGCTAGGCTTAGGTTTCTGGGTGAGGCCATGGCAGGCACAATCTACAGACCTGAATCGAGATCTCGTGCATCTGAAGTCAGGGCTAGGATCAGACGATCGCTCAGGTTGGAGTTTCTGTTCCTGATGGCCCCTTCATGAATGGGGGGGGGCATCACGAGGCCATGGGGGTTTTCCCACGAGGGGAGTTGTGAGAAGCTCCAAACTGCAGAGAGTCTTCTGCAGGACAATTGAAACCTGTTGTTTGGGTCCAGGCCAATGATTCTGAGCAGGGTTCTAAGGATGGATGGCTGGGTAGCCCACCGCGCATTCCAATTGTCTCCTAGCAATAAGACAGGTTAGATCTCCTGGATCTGTGGGGAGCAACCGAGGACGCTGAGTTGAAATGGACACCCCTGGGGATGGGTCCTAACGTGCTTTTGTGTCTATGGAGACCTTGGAATGAAGCGGTGGCACTGGGGCCCTAAAGGGTTCTCCTAAAGAGAGGCTTTGACACAGCTCCAACGTGCAAGTTTCCCATGTGTAGATGAGATGTTTTCTGATGGGTGAGTCAAGAAACAGCTAGATGCTGCTTTTGAAATCCAGGCCTCTGAGGAGAGATGCCTGGAAAGCAAAGCAATGGATCTGATTAGTGCCTAGGGGCCTGTTCTTTCCTTTTTACCTCTGGGGACATCTGTCTATGTGTCTGAGTGCAGGTAGGTGCTCAGTTGGGCTCAGATTGCCCCTGTTTTTCCTGGGAAGCCACCACTATTGAGATGGATCAGGGACTTTGGAGGTTTATCCTATTAGATGGATTGTGGCCATTGGAATGGGCACACACAATTCCCTTGGAGAGGGCAAGTACAGTCCTCAGGTTCGGCTCCAGGGGCCTGAGCCTGTAGGTTGTGTAGGCCAGGGCTGTTTGGAAGTTGTCTGAAAACACAAACTCGGCTTATGTTTCGGGTCATAGGTATGGCAGGACTGATCTACAGACCATGAGGAGAACTCTTCGGGATTTGAAAGAAGGGCGAGTGTGAGGCTCCTGCTCAAGTTTTTGTCTCTGGATATCGTGTCACTCATGGTCGTGGAATTTCTGGGTGACTTCATGGGAAATGGACGAGTCTTACTCTCTGGTGGTTTGGCCCTGTCTAAAGAGTTTGGGGTCATTCTGTGGGCTGGAGAAGTTCGTTTTTTTTTTGTTGTTGTTGTTGTTGTTGTTTTCTTTTTTAACCACAGGTGTCCCACCAAATGATGGATTCCAGAGTAGAGCCCTGGGAGGGGCGACTGGACAATCAGAAATCTGGTTAAAAATTGGGGCCTAGGGACATGTCAAGCCCATTATGACATCTAATGGTCCAGCCACTGAGAGGACTTACTAGAGGACAGGACTCATGCTGAGGGTCACAATGCGTGTGTATGCGCTCGTAAGACTCAAGAATTGGCGGGGCCTCAGGGTGAATGCTGGTTTCTCCTACACTGAACTTGGACAACGTGCCAACCACAAGGGTTCTTGCCATGGGAAAGGAGGAGTCCTGATTTCTGCATCACACTCACCCCTGGGCAGTGATTGGAGATAAGGTCTCGGTTCTGAAGCCTGAAAACTGAGGTAGGGAAGAGATGATGACCTAAGGCCATGGCGGGTTTTATGTGCTCAGTGTGCGGTCAGCTTTCTGGGTGTTGGTCACGAGGTCCGGGCTCAGGTTGTGTTCGACAGTGCATTAGTGCCCAGGTTAGACTATATAATTTGGGTAAAGTCGAGTGCTGTGTAGGTTTACCCTCATTTCAGGTGCCTGGGCAGCTCATGAGGCAATAATTTTTTTTCTAGAGGGCAGGCAGAGTGCTGCATTGTGGGTCCGGAATTGCCAAACTTGAGGTCTTCTGGGCCAGGAGTGTGAGGACGGAAGTCTGAGAAGACAAGCTAGACTTGGGTATCAGGGCGAGGGCACGGCAGGTACCCCCTGCAGATCTGAACCAATATCTCATCCATCTGAAGTCAGGGCGAGGATCAGACTTTGGCTCAGGTGGAAGTTTCTGAGCATGACGGCCGCTTCATGAAGGGAGCGGAATCTCGAGGCCATTGAGGTTTTCCCACGTTGGGAGTTGTGGGATGCCCCCTTCAAGGATTCCTTCTGCGGGACAATTGAGACCTGTTGGACAGCTCCAGGACATCCCATTTGGAATGACTCCAGAGCACAGTTCGCGGTTGGATGCCTGGGAAGCCTGCCTCGCATTCCAATTGTCTCCTAGCAACAAGACAGTTTAGATCTGATGTCTCTGCCGGAGCAACCGGGGTGGCTGAGTTGAAATGGACTTTCCTGAGGATGGGTCCTAATGTGTTTTTGTGTCGATGAGGGCCTTGGAATGGGGCGGTGGCACCGGGACCCTGAAGTACTCTCCTAAGCTTTGGACATGACTCCCATGCACAGGTTTCCTTGTGGAGACGAGATGAGTTCTGATGGGTGCCTCAGGAAAACCCCTATGCTCGTATTGGAATCAGGCTTTTGAGGACACATGCCTGTAACCCAAAGCAATGGATCCTATTATGGCCTAGGGTCCTGTCTGGTTCAATCTTCTTCTCTGGGGACATCCATCTATGGTATGAATGGAGGTCGATTATCAGCTGGTGTCAGACAGCCCTTGTTTGTTCCGGGCGACCTACACTATTCGGATGGCCTCAGGGACTTTGGAGGTTGCTCCTAATTTGTACGGTTTTGGACCATGGAATGGGCAGAATTTCCATGGGTGGTAGGCACAGTCCTAATGTGTGGCTCCAGGGTCCCAGCCTGGAGGGTGTGTGGCCCAAGACTTTGAGGACAGAAGTCTGAAAACACAAACTCAGCTTAGGTTTGGGGACGTAGGTATGGCAGGCCCGATCTACAAACCATGAGAAGAACTCTTCAGGATATGAAGAAAGTGCGAGTCTGAGGCGCTTGCTCAGGCTTTTGTCTCTGGATTTTGTATCAGCGATGGCCGTGGAATGTCGGGGAGGCCTCATGGGCCATGGACGAATCTTCTTCTCTGAGGATTTGGCCGGATTCCCAATTTATTTTCGTCAATCTGTGGGATGGGAGGACTCATTTCAGTTTTGTTACCTCAGATGTCCCACCAAAAGAGGAATTCCAAAGCCAAGCCGTGGGAAAGACTGAAGGGACAACCCGAACTATGGTTAAAAATTGGGGCCTAGGGGCATGGCAAGCCCAATATGCTATCTCTTCATCCGGCCACTGAGTGACCTTACTTGAGGATGGGCTCAGCCTGAGCATCACAATGTGTGTTTGTGACCAATGTGGCCCGCCAGCATGGGCGGGGCCTCATGGGCCACACTGGTTTCAACTACACTGAACATTGGACAACATGCCAACCACAAGGTTTCTTGCCATGGGGAAGGAGTTCTGATTTCTGCATCACCTTCAACCCTGGGCAGTGATTGGAGATAAGGTCAAGGTTCTGAAACCTGAAAACCGAGGTTGGGAAGAGATGACGACCTAAGGCCATGGAAGCTAGATGTGCTCAGTGTGCGGCCAGCTGTCTGGGAGGGGCCAGGGGGTCCAGGCTCAGGCTGTGTCAGAAAGGGCATTAGTGCCCTGGTCAGCCTATGTATTTGGGGTACAGCCATGGTCGGTGCAGGTTGATCCTCATTTGGGGTTACTGGGTAGACCCAGAGGACAATGTTTTTCTTCTGGAGGGCCGGCAGAGTGCTGCATTGTAGTTCTGGATTGCCAAACTGGAGGGCTTGTGGGCCAGTAGTCTGACGACAAAAGTCTGAGAACACAAGCTAGGCTTAGGTTTCTGGGTGAGGCCATGGCAGGCACAATCTACAGACCTGAATCGAGATCTCGTGCATCTGAAGTCAGGGCTAGGATCAGACGATCGCTCAGGTTGGAGTTTCTGTTCCTGATGGCCCCTTCATGAATGGGGGGGGGGCATCACGAGGCCATGGGGGTTTTCCCACGAGGGGAGTTGTGAGAAGCTCCAAACTGCAGAGAGTCTTCTGCAGGACAATTGAAACCTGTTGTTTGGGTCCAGGCCAATGATTCTGAGCAGGGTTCTAAGGATGGATGGCTGGGTAGCCCACCGCGCATTCCAATTGTCTCCTAGCAATAAGACAGGTTAGATCTCCTGGATCTGTGGGGAGCAACCGAGGACGCTGAGTTGAAATGGACACCCCTGGGGATGGGTCCTAACGTGCTTTTGTGTCTATAGAGACCTTGGAATGAAGCGGTGGCACTGGGGCCCTAAAGGGTTCTCCTAAAGAGAGGCTTTGACACAGCTCCAACGTGCAAGTTTCCCATGTGTAGATGAGATGTTTTCTGATGGGTGAGTCAAGAAACAGCTAGATGCTGCTTTTGAAATCCAGGCCTCTGAGGAGAGATGCCTGGAAAGCAAAGCAATGGATCTGATTAGTGCCTAGGGGCCTGTTCTTTCCTTTTTACCTCTGGGGACATCTGTCTATGTGTCTGAGTGCAGGTAGGTGCTCAGTTGGGCTCAGATTGCCCCTGTTTTTCCTGGGAAGCCACCACTATTGAGATGGATCAGGGACTTTGGAGGTTTATCCTATTAGATGGATTGTGGCCATTGGAATGGGCACACACAATTCCCTTGGAGACGGCAAGTACAGTCCTGAGGTTCGGCTCCAGGGGCTTGAGCCTGTAGGTTGTGTAGGCCAGGGCTGTTTGGAAGTTGTCTGAAAATACAAACTCGGCTTATGTTTCGGGTCATAGGTATGGCAGGACTGATCTACAGACCATGAGGAGAACTCTTCGGGATTTGAAAGAAGGGCGAGTGTGAGGCTCCTGCTCAAGTTTTTGTCTCTGGATATCGTGTCACTCATGGTCGTGGAATTTCTGGGTGACTTCATGGGAAATGGACGAGTCTTACTCTCTGGTGGTTTGGCCCTGTCTAAAGAGTTTGGGGTCATTCTGTGGGCTGGAGAAGTTCGTTTTTTTTTTTTTTGTTGTTGTTGTTGTTGTTTTCTTTTTTAACCTCAGGTGTCCCACCAAATGATGGATTCCAGAGTAGAGCCCTGGGGAGGGGCGACTGGACAATCAGAAATCTGGTTAAAAATTGGGGCCTAGGGACATGTCAAGCCCATTATGACATCTAATGGTCCAGCCACTGAGAGGACTTACTAGAGGACAGGACTCATGCTGAGGGTCACAATGCGTGTGTATGCGCTCGTAACACTCAAGAATTTGCGGGGCCTCAGGGTGAATGCTGGTTTCTCCTACACTGAACTTGGACAACGTGCCAACCACAGGGTTCTTGCCATGGGAAAGGAGGAGTCCTGATTTCTGCATCACACTCACCCCTGGGCAGTGATTGGAGATAAGGTCTCGGTTCTGAAGCCTGAAAACTGAGGTAGGGAAGAGATGATGACCTAAGGCCATGGCGGGTTTTATGTGCTCAGTGTGCGGTCAGCTTTCTGGGTGTTGGTCACGAGGTCCGGGCTCAGGTTGTGTTCGACAGTGCATTAGTGCCCAGGTTAGACTATATAATTTGGGTAAAGTCGAGTGCTGTGTAGGTTTACCCTCATTTCAGGTGCCTGGGCAGCTCATGAGGCAATAATTTTTTTTCTAGAGGGCAGGCAGAGTGCTGCATTGTGGGTCCGGAATTGCCAAACTTGAGGTCTTCGGGGCCAGGAGTGTGAGGACGGAAGTCTGAGAAGACAAGCTAGACTTGGGTATCAGGGCGAGGGCACGGCAGGTACCCCCTGCAGATCTGAACCAATATCTCATCCATCTGAAGTCAGGGCGAGGATCAGACTTTGGCTCAGGTGGAAGTTTCTGAGCATGACGGCCGCTTCATGAAGGGAGCGGAATCTCGATGCCATTGAGGTTTTCCCACGTTGGGAGTTGTGGGATGCCCCCTTCAAGGATTCCTTCTGCGGGACAATTGAGACCTGTTGGACAGCTCCAGGACATCCCATTTGGAATGACTCCAGAGCACAGTTCGCGGTTGGATGCCTGGGAAGCCTGCCTCGCATTGCAATTGTCTCCTAGCAACAAGACAGTTTAGATCTGATGTCTCTGCCGGGGCAACCGGGGTGGCTGAGTTGAAATGGACTTTCCTGAGGATGGGTCCTAATGTGTTTTTGTGTCAATGAGGGCCTTGGAATGGGGCGGTGGCACCGGGACCCTGAAGTACTCTCCTAAGCTTTGGACATGACTCCCATGCACAGGTTTCCTTGTGGAGACGAGATGAGTTCTGATGGGTGCCTCAGGAAAACCCCTATGCTCGTATTGGAATCAGGCTTTTGAGGACACATGCCTGTAACCCAAAGCAATGGATCCTATTATGGCCTAGGGTCCTGTCTGGTTCAATCTTCTTCTCTGGGGACATCCATCTATGGTATGAATGGAGGTCGATTATCAGCTGGTGTCAGACAGCCCTTGTTTGTTCCGGGCGACCTACACTATTCGGATGGCCTCAGGGACTTTGGAGGTTGCTCCTAATTTGTACGGTTTTGGACCATGGAATGGGCAGAATTTCCATGGATTGGTAGGCACAGTCCTAATGTGTGGCTCCAGGGTCCCAGCCTGGAGTTTGTGCGGCCCAAGGCTTTGAGGACAGAAGTCTGAAAACACAAACTCAGCTTAGGTTTGGGGACGTAGGTATGGCAGGCCCGATCTACAAACCATGAGAAAAACTCTTCAGGATATGAAGAAAGTGCGAGTCTGAGGCGCTTGCTCAGGCTTTTGTCTCTGGATTTTGTATCAGCGATGGCCGTGGAATGTCGGGGAGGCCTCATGGGCCATGGACGAATCTTCTTCTCTGAGGATTTGGCCGGATTCCCAATTCCTTTTCGTCAATCTGTGGGATGGGAGGACTCATTTCAGTTTTGTTACCTCAGGTGTCCCACCAAAAGAGGAATTCCAAAGCCAAGCCGTGGGGAAGACTGAAGGGACAACCCGAACTATGGTTAAAAATTGGGGCCTAGGGGCATGGCAAGCCCAATATGCTATCTCTTCATCCGGCCACTGAGTGACCTTACTTGAGGATGGGCTCAGCCTGAGCATCACAATGTGTGTTTGTGACCAATGTGGCCCGCAAGCATGGGCGGGGCCTCATGGGCCACACTGGTTTCAACTACACTGAACATTGGACAACATGCCAACCACAAGGTTTCTTGCCATGGGGAAGGAGTTCTGATTTCTGCATCACCTTCTACCCTGGGCAGTGATTGGAGATAAGGTCAAGGTTCTGAAACCTGAAAACCGAGTTTGGGAAGAGATGACGACCTAAGGCCATGGAAGCTAGATGTGCTCAGTGTGCGGCCAGCTGTCTGGGAGGGGCCAGGGGGTCCAGGCTCAGGCTGTGTCAGAAAGGGCATTAGTGCCCTGGTCAGCCTATGTATTTGGGGTACAGCCATGGTCGGTGCAGGTTGATCCTCATTTGGGGTTACTGGGTAGACCCAGAGGACAATGTTTTTCTTCTGGAGGGCCGGCAGAGTGCTGCATTGTAGTTCTGGATTGCCAAACTGGAGGGCTTGTGGGCCAGTAGTCTGACGACAAAGTCTGAGAACACAAGCTAGGCTTAGGTTTCTGGGTGAGGCCATGGCAGGCACAATCTACAGACCTGAATCGAGATCTCGTGCATCTGAAGTCAGGGCTAGGATCAGACGATCGCTCAGGTTGGAGTTTCTGTTCCTGATGGCCCCTTCATGAATGGGGGGGGGCATCACGAGGCCATGGGGGTTTTCCCACGAGGGGAGTTGTGAGAAGCTCCAAACTGCAGAGAGTCTTCTGCAGGACAATTGAAACCTGTTGTTTGGGTCCAGGCCAATGATTCTGAGCAGGGTTCTAAGGATGGATGGCTGGGTAGCCCACCGCGCATTCCAATTGTCTCCTAGCAATAAGACAGGTTAGATCTCCTGGATCTGTGGGGAGCAACCGAGGACGCTGAGTTGAAATGGACACCCCTGGGGATGGGTCCTAACGTGCTTTTGTGTCTATGGAGACCTTGGAATGAAGCGGTGGCACTGGGGCCCTAAAGGGTTCTCCTAAAGAGAGGCTTTGACACAGCTCCAACGTGCAAGTTTCCCATGTGTAGATGAGATGTTTTCTGATGGGTGAGTCAAGAAACAGCTAGATGCTGCTTTTGAAATCCAGGCCTCTGAGGAGAGATGCCTGGAAAGCAAAGCAATGGATCTGATTAGTGCCTAGGGGCCTGTTCTTTCCTTTTTACCTCTGGGGACATCTGTCTATGTGTCTGAGTGCAGGTAGGTGCTCAGTTGGGCTCAGATTGCCCCTGTTTTTCCTGGGAAGCCACCACTATTGAGATGGATCAGGGACTTTGGAGGTTTATCCTATTAGATGGATTGTGGCCATTGGAATGGGCACACACAATTCCCTTGGAGACGGCAAGTACAGTCCTGAGGTTCGGCTCCAGGGGCTTGAGCCTGTAGGTTGTGTAGGCCAGGGCTGTTTGGAAGTTGTCTGAAAACACAAACTCGGCTTATGTTTCGGGTCATAGGTATGGCAGGACTGATCTACAGACCATGAGGAGAACTCTTCGGGATTTGAAAGAAGGGCGAGTGTGAGGCTCCTGCTCAAGTTTTTGTCTCTGGATATCGTGTCACTCATGGTCGTGGAATTTCTGGGTGACTTCATGGGAAATGGACGAGTCTTACTCTCTGGTGGTTTGGCCCTGTCTAAAGAGTTTGGGGTCATTCTGTGGGCTGGAGAAGTTCGTTTTTTTTTTTTTTTTTTTTTTTTGTTGTTTTCTTTTTTAACCTCAGGTGTCCCACCAAATGATGGATTCCAGAGTAGAGCCCTGGGAGGGGCGACTGGACAATCAGAAATCTGGTTAAAAATTGGGGCCTAGGGACATGTCAAGCCCATTATGACATCTAATGGTCCAGCCACTGAGAGGACTTACTAGAGGACAGTACTCATGCTGAGGGTCACAATGCGTGTGTATGCGCTCGTAAGACTCAAGAATTGGCGGGGCCTCAGGGTGAATGCTGGTTTCTCCTACACTGAACTTGGACAACGTGCCAACCACAAGGGTTCTTGCCATGGGAAAGGAGGAGTCCTGATTTCTGCATCACACTCACCCCTGGGCAGTGATTGGAGATAAGGTCTCGGTTCTGAAGCCTGAAAACTGAGGTAGGGAAGAGATGATGACCTAAGGCCATGGCGAGTTTTATGTGCTCAGTGTGCGGTCAGCTTTCTGGGTGTTGGTCACGAGGTCCGGGCTCAGGTTGTGTTCGACAGTGCATTAGTGCCCAGGTTAGACTATATAATTTGGGTAAAGTCGAGTTTTGTGTAGGTTTACCCTCATTTCAGGTGCCTGGGCAGCTCATGAGGCAATAATTTTTTTTCTAGAGGGCAGGCAGAGTGCTGCATTGTGGGTCCGGAATTGCCAAACTTGAGGTCTTCGGGGCCAGGAGTGTGAGGACGGAAGTCTGAGAAGACAAGCTAGACTTGGGTATCAGGGCGAGGGCACGGCAGGTACCCCCTGCAGATCTGAACCAATATCTCATCCATCTGAAGTCAGGGCGAGGATCAGACTTTGGCTCAGGTGGAAGTTTCTGAGCATGACGGCCGCTTCATGAAGGGAGCGGAATCTCGAGGCCATTGAGGTTTTCCCACGTTGGGAGTTGTGGGATGCCCCCTTCAAGGATTCCTTCTGCGGGACAATTGAGACCTGTTGGACATCTCCAGGACATCCCATTTGGAATGACTCCAGAGCACAGTTCGCGGTTGGATGCCTGGGAAGCCTGCCTCGCATTCCAATTTTCTCCTAGCAACAAGACAGTTTAGATCTGATGTCTCTGCAGGAGCAACCGGGGTGGCTGAGTTGAAATGGACTTTCCTGAGGATGGGTCCTAATGTGTTTTTGTGTCGATGAGGGCTTTGGAATGGGGCGGTGGCACCGGGACCCTGAAGTACTCTCCTAAGCTTTGGACATGGCTCCCATGCACAGGTTTCCTTGTGGAGACGAGATGAGTTCTGATGGGTGCCTCAGGAAAACCCCTATGCTCGTATTGGAATCAGGCTTTTGAGGACACATGCCTGGAATCCAAAGCAATGGATCCTATTATGGCCTAGGGTCCTGTCTGGTTCAATCTTCTTCTCTGGGGACATCCATCTATGGTATGAATGGAGGTCGATTATCAGCTGGTGTCAGACAGCCCTTGTTTGTTCCGGGCGACCTACACTATTCGGATGGCCTCAGGGACTTTGGAGGTTGCTCCTAATTTGTACGGTTTTGGACCATGGAATGGGCAGAATTTCCATGGATTGGTAGGCACAGTCCTAATGTGTGGCTCCAGGGTCCCAGCCTGGAGGGTGTGTGGCCCAATACTTTGAGGACAGAAGTCTGAAAACACAAACTCAGCTTAGGTTTGGGGACGTAGGTATGGCAGGCCCGATCTACAAACCATGAGAAGAACTCTTCAGGATATGAAGAAAGTGCGAGTCTGAGGCGCTTGCTCAGGCTTTTGTCTCTGGATTTTGTATCAGCGATGGCCGTGGAATGTCGGGGAGGCCTCATGGGCCATGGACGAATCTTCTTCTCTGTGGATTTGGCCGGATTCCCAATTTCTTTTCGTCAATCTGTGGGATGGGAGGACTCATTTCAGGTTTGTTACCTCAGGTGTCCCACCAAAAGAGGAATTCCAAAGCCAAGCCGTGGGGAAGACTGAAGGGACAACCCGAACTATGGTTAAAAATTGGGGCCTAGGGGCATGGCAAGCCCAATATGCTATCTCTTCATCCGGCCACTGAGTGACCTTACTTGAGGATGGGCTCAGCCTGAGCATCACAATGTGTGTTTGTGACCAATGTGGCCCGCCAGCATGGGCGGGGCCTCATGGGCCACACTGGTTTCAACTACACTGAACATTGGACAACATGCCAACCACAAGGTTTCTTGCCATGGGGAAGGAGTTCTGATTTCTGCATCACCTTCAACCCTGGGCAGTGATTGGAGATAAGGTCAAGGTTCTGAAACCTGAAAACCGAGGTTGGGAAGAGATGACGACCTAAGGCCATGGAAGCTAGATGTGCTCAGTGTGCGGCCAGCTGTCTGGGAGGGGCCAGGGGGTCCAGGCTCAGGCTGTGTCAGAAAGGGCATTAGTGCCCTGGTCAGCCTATGTATTTGGGGTACAGCCATGGTCGGTGCAGGTTGATCCTCATTTGGGGTTACTGGGTAGACCCAGAGGACAATGTTTTTCTTCTGGAGGGCCGGCAGAGTGCTGCATTGTAGTTCTGGATTGCCAAACTGGAGGGCTTGTGGGCCAGTAGTCTGACGACAAAAGTCTGAGAACACAAGCTAGGCTTAGGTTTCTGGGTGAGGCCATGGCAGGCACAATCTACAGACCTGAATCGAGATCTCGTGCATCTGAAGTCAGGGCTAGGATCAGACGATCGCTCAGGTTGGAGTTTCTGTTCCTGATGGCCCCTTCATTAATGGGGGTGGGGGCATCACGAGGCCATGGGGGTTTTCCCACGAGGGGAGTTGTGAGAAGCTCCAAACTGCAGAGAGTCTTCTGCAGGACAATTGAAACCTGTTGTTCGGGTCCAGGCCAATGATTCTGAGCAGGGTTCTAAGGATGGATGGCTGGGTAGCCCACCGCGCATTCCAATTGTCTCTTAGCAATAAGACAGGTTAGATCTCCTGGATCTGTGGGGAGCAACCGAGGACGCTGAGTTGAAATGGACACCCCTGGGGATGGGTCCTAACGTGCTTTTGTGTCTATGGAGACCTTGGAATGAAGCGGTGGCACTGGGGCCCTAAAGGGTTCTCCTAAAGAGAGGCTTTGACACAGCTCCAACGTGCAAGTTTCCCATGTGTAGATGAGATGTTTTCTGATGGGTGAGTCAAGAAACAGCTAGATGCTGCTTTTGAAATCCAGGCCTCTGAGGAGAGATGCCTGGAAAGCAAAGCAATGGATCTGATTAGTGCCTAGGGGCCTGTTCTTTCCTTTTTACCTCTGGGGACATCTGTCTATGTGTCTGAGTGCAGGTAGGTGCTCAGTTGGGCTCAGATTGCCCCTGTTTTTCCTGGGAAGCCACCACTATTGAGATGGATCAGGGACTTTGGAGGTTTATCCTATTAGATGGATTGTGGCCATTGGAATGGGCACACACAATTCCTTTGGAGACGGCAAGTACAGTCCTGAGGTTCGGCTCCAGGGGCTTGAGCCTGTAGGTTGTGTAGGCCAGGGCTGTTTGGAAGTTGTCTGAAAACACAAACTCGGCTTATGTTTCGGGTCATAGGTATGGCAGGACTGATCTACAGACCATGAGGAGAACTCTTCGGGATTTGAAAGAAGGGCGAGTGTGAGGCTCCTGCTCACGTTTTTGTCTCTGGATATCGTGTCACTCATGGTCGTGGAATTTCTGGGTGACTTCATGGGAAATGGACGAGTCTTACTCTCTGGTGGTTTGGCCCTGTCTAAAGAGTTTGGGGTCATTCTGTGGGCTGGAGAAGTTCGTTTTTTTTTTTTGTTGTTGTTGTTGTTGTTTTCTTTTTTAACCTCAGGTGTCCCACCAAATGATGGATTCCAGAGTAGAGCCCTGGGGAGGGGCGACTGGACAATCAGAAATCTGGTTAAAAATTGGGGCCTAGGGACATGTCAAGCCCATTATGACATCTAATGGTCCAGCCACTGAGAGGACTTACTAGAGGACAGGACTCATGCTGAGGGTCACAATGCGTGTGTATGCGCTCGTAACACTCAAGAATTTGCGGGGCCTCAGGGTGAATGCTGGTTTCTCCTACACTGAACTTGGACAACGTGCCAACCACAGGGTTCTTGCCATGGGAAAGGAGGAGTCCTGATTTCTGCATCACACTCACCCCTGGGCAGTGATTGGAGATAAGGTCTCGGTTCTGAAGCCTGAAAACTGAGGTAGGGAAGAGATGATGACCTAAGGCCATGGCGGGTTTTATGTGCTCAGTGTGCGGTCAGCTTTCTGGGTGTTGGTCACGAGGTCCGGGCTCAGGTTGTGTTCGACAGTGCATTAGTGCCCAGGTTAGACTATATAATTTGGGTAAAGTCGAGTTTTGTGTAGGTTTACCCTCATTTCAGGTGCCTGGGCAGCTCATGAGGCAATAATTTTTTTTCTAGAGGGCAGGCAGAGTGCTGCATTGTGGGTCCGGAATTGCCAAACTTGAGGTCTTCGGGGCCAGGAGTGTGAGGACGGAAGTCTGAGAAGACAAGCTAGACTTGGGTATCAGGGCGAGGGCACGGCAGGTACCCCCTGCAGATCTGAACCAATATCTCATCCATCTGAAGTCAGGGCGAGGATCAGACTTTGGCTCAGGTGGAAGTTTCTGAGCATGACGGCCGCTTCATGAAGGGAGCGGAATCTCGAGGCCATTGAGGTTTTCCCACGTTGGGAGTTGTGGGATGCCCCCTTCAAGGATTCCTTCTGCGGGACAATTGAGACCTGTTGGACAGCTCCAGGACATCCCATTTGGAATGACTCCAGAGCACAGTTCGCGGTTGGATGCCTGGGAAGCCTGCCTCGCATTCCAATTTTCTCCTAGCAACAAGACAGTTTAGATCTGATGTCTCTGCCGGAGCAACCGGGGTGGCTGAGTTGAAATGGACTCTCCTGAGGATGGGTCCTAATGTGTTTTTGTGTCGATGAGGGCTTTGGAATGGGGCGGTGGCACCGGGACCCTGAAGTACTCTCCTAAGCTTTGGACATGGCTCCCATGCACAGGTTTCCTTGTGGAGACGAGATGAGTTCTGATGGGTGCCTCAGGAAAACCCCTATGCTCGTATTGGAATCAGGCTTTTGAGGACACATGCCTGGAATCCAAAGCAATGGATCCTATTATGGCCTAGGGTCCTGTCTGGTTCAATCTTCTTCTCTGGGGACATCCATCTATGGTATGAATGGAGGTCGATTATCAGCTGGTGTCAGACAGCCCTTGTTTGTTCCGGGCGACCTACACTATTCGGATGGCCTCAGGGACTTTGGAGGTTGCTCCTAATTTGTACGGTTTTGGACCATGGAATGGGCAGAATTTCCATGGATTGGTAGGCACAGTCCTAATGTGTGGCTCCAGGGTCCCAGCCTGGAGGGTGTGCGGCCCAAGGCTTTGAGGACAGAAGTCTGAAAACACAAACTCAGCTTAGGTTTGGGGACGTAGGTATGGCAGGCCCGATCTACAAACCATGAGAAAAACTCTTCAGGATATGAAGAAAGTGCGAGTCTGAGGCGCTTGCTCAGGCTTTTGTCTCTGGATTTTGTATCAGCGATGGCCGTGGAATGTCGGGGAGGCCTCATGGGCCATGGACGAATCTTCTTCTCTGAGGATTTGGCCGGATTCCCAATTTCTTTTCGTCAATCTGTGGGATGGGAGGACTCATTTCAGTTTTGTTACCTCAGATGTCCCACCAAAAGAGGAATTCCAAAGCCAAGCCGTGGGGAAGACTGAAGGGACAACCCGAACTATGGTTAAAAATTGGGGCCTAGGGGCATGGCAAGCCCAATATGCTATCTCTTCATCCGGCCACTGAGTGACCTTACTTGAGGACTGGGCTCAGCCTGAGCATCACAATGTGTGTTTGTGACCAATGTGGCCCGCCAGCATGGGCGGGGCCTCATGGGCCACACTGGTTTCAACTACACTGACCATTGGACAACATGCCAACCACAAGGTTTCTTGCCATGGGGAAGGAGTTCTGATTTCTGCATCACCTTCAACCCTGGGCAGTGATTGGAGATAAGGTCAAGGTTCTGAAACCTGAAAACCGAGGTTGGGAAGAGATGACGACCTAAGGCCATGGAAGCTAGATGTGCTCAGTGTGCGGCCAGCTGTCTGGGAGGGGCCAGGGGGTCCAGGCTCAGGCTGTGTCAGAAAGGGCATTAGTGCCCTGGTCAGCCTATGTATTTGGGGTACAGCCATGGTCGGTGCAGGTTGATCCTCATTTGGGGTTACTGGGTAGACCCAGAGGACAATGTTTTTCTTCTGGTGGGCCGGCAGAGTGCTGCATTGTAGTTCTGGATTGCCAAACTGGAGGGCTTGTGGGCCAGTAGTCTGACGACAAAAGTCTGAGAACACAAGCTAGGCTTAGGTTTCTGGGTGAGGCCATGGCAGGCACAATCTACAGACCTGAATCGAGATCTCGTGCATCTGAAGTCAGGGCTAGGATCAGACGATCGCTCAGGTTGGAGTTTCTGTTCCTGATGGCCCCTTCATGAATGGGGGTGGGGGCATCACGAGGCCATGGGGGTTTTCCCACGAGGGGAGTTGTGAGAAGCTCCAAACTGCAGAGAGTCTTCTGCAGGACAATTGAAACCTGTTGTTTGGGTCCAGGCCAATGATTCTGAGCAGGGTTCTAAGGATGGATGGCTGGGTAGCCCACCACGCATTCCAATTGTCTCCTAGCAATAAGACAGGTTAGATCTCCTGGATCTGTGGGGAGCAACCGAGGACGCTGAGTTGAAATGGACACCCCTGGGGATGGGTCCTAACGTGCTTTTGTGTCTATAGAGACCTTGGAATGAAGCGGTGGCACTGGGGCCCTAAAGGGTTCTCCTAAAGAGAGGCTTTGACACAGCTCCAACGTGCAAGTTTCCCATGTGTAGATGAGATGTTTTCTGATGGGTGAGTCAAGAAACAGCTAGATGCTGCTTTTGAAATCCAGGCCTCTGAGGAGAGATGCCTGGAAAGCAAAGCAATGGATCTGATTAGTGCCTAGGGGCCTGTTCTTTCCTTTTTACCTCTGGGGACATCTGTCTATGTGTCTGAGTGCAGGTAGGTGCTCAGTTGGGCTCAGATTGCCCCTGTTTTTCCTGGGAAGCCACCACTATTGAGATGGATCAGGGACTTTGGAGGTTTATACTATTAGATGGATTGTGGCCATTGGAATGGGCACACACAATTCCCTTGGAGACGGCAAGTACAGTCCTGAGGTTCGGCTCCAGGGGCTTGAGCCTGTAGGTTGTGTAGGCCAGGGCTGTTTGGAAGTTGTCTGAAAACACAAACTCGGCTTATGTTTCGGGTCATAGGTATGGCAGGACTGATCTACAGACCATGAGGAGAACTCTTCGGGATTTGAAAGAAGGGCGAGTGTGAGGCTCCTGCTCACGTTTTTGTCTCTGGATATCGTGTCACTCATGGTCGTGGAATTTCTGGGTGACTTCATGGGAAATGGACGAGTCTTACTCTCTGGTGGTTTGGCCCTGTCTAAAGAGTTTGGGGTCATTCTGTGGGCTGGAGAAGTTCGTTTTTTTTTTGTTGTTGTTGTTGTTGTTGTTTTCTTTTTTAACCTCAGGTGTCCCACCAAATGATGGATTCCAGAGTAGAGCCCTGGGGAGGGGCGACTGGACAATCAGAAATCTGGTTAAAAATTGGGGCCTAGGGACATGTCAAGCCCATTATGACATCTAATGGTCCAGCCACTGAGAGGACTTACTAGAGGACAGGACTCATGCTGAGGGTCACAATGCGTGTGTATGCGCTCGTAACACTCAAGAATTTGCGGGGCCTCAGGGTGAATGCTGGTTTCTCCTACACTGAACTTGGACAACGTGCCAACCACAGGGTTCTTGCCATGGGAAAGGAGGAGTCCTGATTTCTGCATCACACTCACCCCTGGGCAGTGATTGGAGATAAGGTCTCGGTTCTGAAGCCTGAAAACTGAGGTAGGGAAGAGATGATGACCTAAGGCCATGGCGGGTTTTATGTGCTCAGTGTGCGGTCAGCTTTCTGGGTGTTGGTCACGAGGTCCGGGCTCAGGTTGTGTTCGACAGTGCATTAGTGCCCAGGTTAGACTATATAATTTGGGTAAAGTCGAGTTTTGTGTAGGTTTACCCTCATTTCAGGTGCCTGGGCAGCTCATGAGGCAATAATTTTTTTTCTAGAGGGCAGGCAGAGTGCTGCATTGTGGGTCCGGAATTGCCAAACTTGAGGTCTTCGGGGCCAGGAGTGTGAGGACGGAAGTCTGAGAAGACAAGCTAGACTTGGGTATCAGGGCGAGGGCACGGCAGGTACCCCCTGCAGATCTGAACCAATATCTCATCCATCTGAAGTCAGGGCGAGGATCAGACTTTGGCTCAGGTGGAAGTTTCTGAGCATGACGGCCGCTTCATGAAGGGAGCGGAATCTCGAGGCCATTGAGGTTTTCCCACGTTGGGAGTTGTGGGATGCCCCCTTCAAGGATTCCTTCTGCGGGACAATTGAGACCTGTTGGACAGCTCCAGGACATCCCATTTGGAATGACTCCAGAGCACAGTTCGCGGTTGGATGCCTGGGAAGCCTGCCTCGCATTCCAATTTTCTCCTAGCAACAAGACAGTTTAGATCTGATGTCTCTGCCGGAGCAACCGGGGTGGCTGAGTTGAAATGGACTTTCCTGAGGATGGGTCCTAATGTGTTTTTGTGTCGATGAGGGCTTTGGAATGGGGCGGTGGCACCGGGACCCTGAAGTACTCTCCTAAGCTTTGGACATGGCTCCCATGCACAGGTTTCCTTGTGGAGACGAGATGAGTTCTGATGGGTGCCGCTGGAAAACCCCTATGCTCGTATTGGAATCAGGCTTTTGAGGACACATGCCTGGAATCCAAAGCAATGGATCCTATTATGGCCTAGGGTCCTGTCTGGTTCAATCTTCTTCTCTGGGGACATCCATCTATGGTATGAATGGAGGTCGATTATCAGCTGGTGTCAGACAGCCCTTGTTTGTTCCGGGCGACCTACACTATTCGGATGGCCTCAGGGACTTTGGAGGTTGCTCCTAATTTGTACGGTTTTGGACCATGGAATGGGCAGAATTTCCATGGATTGGTAGGCACAGTCCTAATGTGTGGCTCCAGGGTCCCAGCCTGGAGGGTGTGTGGCCCAATACTTTGAGGACAGAAGTCTGAAAACACAAACTCAGCTTAGGTTTGGGGACGTAGGTATGGCAGGCCCGATCTACAAACCATGAGAAGAACTCTTCAGGATATGAAGAAAGTGCGAGTCTGAGGCGCTTGCTCAGGCTTTTGTCTCTGGATTTTGTATCAGCGATGGCCGTGGAATGTCGGGGAGGCCTCATGGGCCATGGACGAATCTTCTTCTCTGAGGATTTGGCCGGATTCCCAATTTCTTTTCGTCAATCTGTGGGATGGGAGGACTCATTTCAGTTTTGTTACCTCAGATGTCCCACCAAAAGAGGAATTCCAAAGCCAAGCCGTGGGGAAGACTGAAGGGACAACCCGAACTATGGTTAAAAATTGGGGCCTAGGGGCATGGCAAGCCCAATATGCTATCTCTTCATCCGGCCACTGAGTGACCTTACTTGAGGACTGGGCTCAGCCTGAGCATCACAATGTGTGTTTGTGACCAATGTGGCCCGCCAGCATGGGCGGGGCCTCATGGGCCACACTGGTTTCAACTACACTGAACATTGGACAACATGCCAACCACAAGGTTTCTTGCCATGGGGAAGGAGTTCTGATTTCTGCATCACCTTCAACCCTGGGCAGTGATTGGAGATAAGGTCAAGGTTCTGAAACCTGAAAACCGAGGTTGGGAAGAGATGACGTCCTAAGGCCATGGAAGGTAGATGTGCTCAGTGTGCGGCCAGCTGTCTGGGAGGGGCCAGGGGGTCCAGGCTCAGGCTGTGTCAGAAAGGGCATTAGTGCCCTGGTCAGCCTATGTATTTGGGGTACAGCCATGGTCGGTGCAGGTTGATCCTCATTTGGGGTTACTGGGTAGACCCAGAGGACAATGTTTTTCTTCTGGAGGGCCGGCAGAGTGCTGCATTGTAGTTCTGGATTGCCAAACTGGAGGGCTTGTGGGCCAGTAGTCTGACGACAAAAGTCTGAGAACACAAGCTAGGCTTAGGTTTCTGGGTGAGGCCATGGCAGGCACAATCTACAGACCTGAATCGAGATCTCGTGCATCTGAAGTCAGGGCTAGGATCAGACGATCGCTCAGGTTGGAGTTTCTGTTCCTGATGGCCCCTTCATGAATGGGGGGGGGGCATCACGAGGCCATGGGGGTTTTCCCACGAGGGGAGTTGTGAGAAGCTCCAAACTGCAGAGAGTCTTCTGCAGGACAATTGAAACCTGTTGTTCGGGTCCAGGCCAATGATTCTGAGCAGGGTTCTAAGGATGGATGGCTGGGTAGCCCACCGCGCATTCCAATTGTCTCTTAGCAATAAGACAGGTTAGATCTCCTGGATCTGTGGGGAGCAACCGAGGACGCTGTGTTGAAATGGACACCCCTGGGGATGGGTCCTAACGTGCTTTTGTGTCTATGGAGACCTTGGAATGAAGCGGTGGCACTGGGGCCCTAAAGGGTTCTCCTAAAGAGAGGCTTTGACACAGCTCCAACGTGCAAGTTTCCCATGTGTAGATGAGATGTTTTCTGATGGGTGAGTCAAGAAACAGCTAGATGCTGCTTTTGAAATCCAGGCCTCTGAGGAGAGATGCCTGGAAAGCAAAGCAATGGATCTGATTAGTGCCTAGGGGCCTGTTCTTTCCTTTTTACCTCTGGGGACATCTGTCTATGTGTCTGAGTGCAGGTAGGTGCTCAGTTGGGCTCAGATTGCCCCTGTTTTTCCTGGGAAGCCACCACTATTGAGATGGATCAGGGACTTTGGAGGTTTATCCTATTAGATGGATTGTGGCCATTGGAATGGGCACACACAATTCCCTTGGAGACGGCAAGTACAGTCCTGAGGTTCGGCTCCAGGGGCTTGAGCCTGTAGGTTGTGTAGGCCAGGGCTGTTTGGAAGTTGTCTGAAAACACAAACTCGGCTTATGTTTCGGGTCATAGGTATGGCAGGACTGATCTACAGACCATGAGGAGAACTCTTCGGGATTTGAAAGAAGGGCGAGTGTGAGGCTCCTGCTCAAGTTTTTGTCTCTGGATATCGTGTCACTCATGGTCGTGGAATTTCTGGGTGACTTCATGGGAAATGGACGAGTCTTACTCTCTGGTGGTTTGGCCCTGTCTAAAGAGTTTGGGGTCATTCTGTGGGCTGGAGAAGTTGGTTTTTTTTTTTTGTTGTTGTTGTTGTTGTTTTCTTTTTTAACCTCAGGTGTCCCACCAAATGATGGATTCCAGAGTAGAGCCCTGGGGAGGGGCGACTGGACAATCAGAAATCTGGTTAAAAATTGGGGCCTAGGGACATGTCAAGCCCATTATGACATCTAATGGTCCAGCCACTGAGAGGACTTACTAGAGGACAGGACTCATGCTGAGGGTCACAATGCGTGTGTATGCGCTCGTAACACTCAAGAATTTGCGGGGCCTCAGGGTGAATGCTGGTTTCTCCTACACTGAACTTGGACAACGTGCCAACCACAGGGTTCTTGCCATGGGAAAGGAGGAGTCCTGATTTCTGCATCACACTCACCCCTGGGCAGTGATTGGAGATAAGGTCTCGGTTCTGAAGCCTGAAAACTGAGGTAGGGAAGAGATGATGACCTAAGGCCATGGCGGGTTTTATGTGCTCAGTGTGCGGTCAGCTTTCTGGGTGTTGGTCACGAGGTCCGGGCTCAGGTTGTGTTCGACAGTGCATTAGTGCCCAGGTTAGACTATATAATTTGGGTAAAGTCGAGTGCTGTGTAGGTTTACCCTCATGTCAGGTGCCTGGGCAGCTCATGAGGCAATAATTTTTTTTCTAGAGGGCAGGCAGAGTGCTGCATTGTGGGTCCGGAATTGCCAAACTTGAGGTCTTCGGGGCCAGGAGTGTGAGGACGGAAGTCTGAGAAGACAAGCTAGACTTGGGTATCAGGGCGAGGGCACGGCAGGTACCCCCTGCAGATCTGAACCAATATCTCATCCATCTGAAGTCAGGGCGAGGATCAGACTTTGGCTCAGGTGGAAGTTCCTGAGCATGACGGCCGCTTCATGAAGGGAGCGGAATCTCGAGGCCATTGAGGTTTTCCCACGTTGGGAGTTGTGGGATGCCCCCTTCAAGGATTCCTTCTGCGGGACAATTGAGACCTGTTGGACAGCTCCAGGACATCCCATTTGGAATGACTCCAGAGCACAGTTCGCGGTTGGATGCCTGGGAAGCCTGCCTCGCATTCCAATTTTCTCCTAGCAACAAGACAGTTTAGATCTGATGTCTCTGCCGGAGCAACCGGGGTGGCTGAGTTGAAATGGACTTTCCTGAGGATGGGTCCTAATGTGTTTTTGTGTCCATGAGGGCCTTGGAATGGGGCGGTGGCACCGGGACCCTGAAGTACTCTCCTAAGCTTTGGACATGGCTCCCATGCACAGGTTTCCTTGTGGAGACGAGATGAGTTCTGATGGGTGCCTCAGGAAAACCCCTATGCTCGTATTGGAATCAGGCTTTTGAGGACACATGCCTGTAACCCAAAGCAATGGATCCTATTATGGCCTAGGGTCCTGTCTGGTTCAATCTTCTTCTCTGGGGACATCCATCTATGGTATGAATGGAGGTCGATTATCAGCTGGTGTCAGACAGCCCTTGTTTGTTCCGGGCGACCTACACTATTCGGATGGCCTCAGGGACTTTGGAGGTTGCTCCTAATTTGTACGGTTTTGGACCATGGAATGGGCAGAATTTCCATGGATTGGTAGGCACAGTCCTAATGTGTGGCTCCAGGGTCCCAGCCTGGAGGGTGTGTGGCCCAAGACTTTGAGGACAGAAGTCTGAAAACACAAACTCAGCTTAGGTTTGGGGACGTAGGAATGGCAGGCCCGATCTACAAACCATGAGAAAAACTCTTCAGGATATGAAGAAAGTGCGAGTCTGAGGCGCTTGCTCAGGCTTTTGTCTCTGGATTTTGTATCAGCGATGGCCGTGGAATGTCGGGGAGGCCTCATGGGCCATGGACGAATCTTCTTCTCTGAGGATTTGGCCGGATTCCCAATTTCTTTTCGTCAATCTGTGGGATGGGAGGACTCATTTCAGTTTTGTTACCTCAGATGCCCCACCAAAAGAGGAATTCCAAAGCCAAGCCGTGGGGAAGACTGAAGGGACAACCCGAACTATGGTTAAAAATTGGGGCCTAGGGGCATGGCAAGCCCAATATGCTATCTCTTCATCCGGCCACTGAGTGACCTTACTTGAGGACTGGGCTCAGCCTGAGCATCACAATGTGTGTTTGTGACCAATGTGGCCCGCCAGCATGGGCGGGGCCTCATGGGCCACACTGGTTTCAACTACACTGAACATTGGACAACATGCCAACCACAAGGTTTCTTGCCATGGGGAAGGAGTTCTGATTTCTGCATCACCTTCAACCCTGGGCAGTGATTGGAGATAAGGTCAAGGTTCTGAAACCTGAAAACCGAGGTTGGGAAGAGATGACGACCTAAGGCCATGGAAGCTAGATGTGCTCAGTGTGCGGCCAGCTGTCTGGGAGGGGCCAGGGGGTCCAGGCTCAGGCTGTGTCAGAAAGGGCATTAGTGCCCTGGTCAGCCTATGTATTTGGGGTACAGCCATGGTCGGTGCAGGTTGATCCTCATTTGGGGTTACTGGGTAGACCCAGAGGACAATGTTTTTCTTCTGGAGGGCCGGCAGAGTGCTGCATTGTAGTTCTGGATTGCCAAACTGGAGGGCTTGTGGGCCAGTAGTCTGACGACAAAAGTCTGAGAACACAAGCTAGGCTTAGGTTTCTGGGTGAGGCCATGGCAGGCACAATCTACAGACCTGAATCGAGATCTCGTGCATCTGAAGTCAGGGCTAGGATCAGACGATCGCTCAGGTTGGAGTTTCTGTTCCTGATGGCCCCTTCATGAATGGGGGGGGGGCATCACGAGGCCATGGGGGTTTTCCCACGAGGGGAGTTGTGAGAAGCTCCAAACTGCAGAGAGTCTTCTGCAGGACAATTGAAACCTGTTGTTTGGGTCCAGGCCAATGATTCTGAGCAGGGTTCTAAGGATGGATGGCTGGGTAGCCCACCGCGCATTCCAATTGTCTCCTAGCAATAAGACAGGTTAGATCTCCTGGATCTGTGGGGAGCAACCGAGGACGCTGAGTTGAAATGGACACCCCTGGGGATGGGTCCTAACGTGCTTTTGTGTCTATGGAGACCTTGGAATGAAGCGGTGGCACTGGGGCCCTAAAGGGTTCTCCTAAAGAGAGGCTTTGACACAGCTCCAACGTGCAAGTTTCCCATGTGTAGATGAGATGTTTTCTGATGGGTGAGTCAAGAAACAGCTAGATGCTGCTTTTGAAATCCAGGCCTCTGAGGAGAGATGCCTGGAAAGCAAAGCAATGGATCTGATTAGTGCCTAGGGGCCTGTTCTTTCCTTTTTACCTCTGGGGACATCTGTCTATGTGTCTGAGTGCAGGTAGGTGCTCAGTTGGGCTCAGATTGCCCCTGTTTTTCCTGGGAAGCCACCACTATTGAGATGGGTCAGGGACATTGGAGGTTTATCCTATTAGATGGATTGTGGCCATTGGAATGGGCACACACAATTCCCTTGGAGACGGCAAGTACAGTCCTGAGGTTCGGCTCCAGGGGCTTGAGCATGTAGGTTGTGTAGGCCAGGGCTGTTTGGAAGTTGTCTGAAAACACATACTCGGCTTCTGTTTCGGGTCATAGGTATGGCAGGACTGATCTACAGACCATGAGGAGAACTCTTCGGGATTTGAAAGAAGGGCGAGTGTGAGGCTCCTGCTCAAGTTTTTGTCTCTGGATATCGTGTCACTCATGGTCGTGGAATTTCTGGGTGACTTCATGGGAAATGGACGAGTCTTACTCTCTGGTGGTTTGGCCCCGTCTAAAGAGTTTGGGGTCATTCTGTGGGCTGGAGAGGTTGGTTTTTTTTTGTTGTTGTTGTTGTTGTTGTTTTCTTTTTTAACCTCAGGTGTCCCACCAAATGATGGATTCCAGAGTAGAGCCCTGGGGAGGGGCGACTGGACAATCAGAAATCTGGTTAAAAATTGGGGCCTAGGGACATGTCAAGCCCATTATGACATCTAATGGTCCAGCCACTGAGAGGACTTACTAGAGGACAGGACTCATGCTGAGGGTCACAATGCGTGTGTATGCGCTCGTAACACTCAAGAATGGGCGGGGCCTCAGGGTGAATGCTGGTTTCTCCTACACTGAACGTTGGACAACGTGCCAACCACAAGGGTTCTTGCCATGGGAAAGGAGGAGTCCTGATTTCTGCATCACACTCACCCCTGGGCAGTGATTGGAGATAAGGTCTCGGTTCTGAAGCCTGAAAACTGAGGTAGGGAAGAGATGATGACCTAAGGCCATGGCGGGTTTTATGTGCTCAGTGTGCGGTCAGCTTTCTGGGTGTTGGTCACGAGGTCCGGGCTCAGGTTGTGTTCGACAGTGCATTAGTGCCCAGGTTAGACTATATAATTTGGGTAAAGTCGAGTGCTGTGTAGGTTTACCCTCATGTCAGGTGCCTGGGCAGCTCATGAGGCAATAATTTTTTTTCTAGAGGGCAGGCAGAGTGCTGCATTGTGGGTCCGGAATTGCCAAACTTGAGGTCTTCGGGGCCAGGAGTGTGAGGACGGAAGTCTGAGAAGACAAGCTAGACTTGGGTATCAGGGCGAGGGCACGGCAGGTACCCCCTGCAGATCTGAACCAATATCTCATCCATCTGAAGTCAGGGCGAGGATCAGACTTTGGCTCAGGTGGAAGTTCCTGAGCATGACGGCCGCTTCATGAAGGGAGCGGAATCTCGAGGCCATTGAGGTTTTCCCACGTTGGGAGTTGTGGGATGCCCCCTTCAAGGATTCCTTCTGCGGGACAATTGAGACCTGTTGGACAGCTCCAGGACATCCCATTTGGAATGACTCCAGAGCACAGTTCGCGGTTGGATGCCTGGGAAGCCTGCCTCGCATTCCAATTTTCTCCTAGCAACAAGACAGTTTAGATCTGATGTCTCTGCCGGAGCAACCGGGGTGGCTGAGTTGAAATGGACTTTCCTGAGGATGGGTCCTAATGTGTTTTTGTGTCCATGAGGGCCTTGGAATGGGGCGGTGGCACCGGGACCCTGAAGTACTCTCCTAAGCTTTGGACATGGCTCCCATGCACAGGTTTCCTTGTGGAGACGAGATGAGTTCTGATGGGTGCCTCAGGAAAACCCCTATGCTCGTATTGGAATCAGGCTTTTGAGGACACATGCCTGTAACCCAAAGCAATGGATCCTATTATGGCCTAGGGTCCTGTCTGGTTCAATCTTCTTCTCTGGGGACATCCATCTATGGTATGAATGGAGGTCGATTATCAGCTGGTGTCAGACAGCCCTTGTTTGTTCCGGGCGACCTACACTATTCGGATGGCCTCAGGGACTTTGGAGGTTGCTCCTAATTTGTACGGTTTTGGACCATGGAATGGGCAGAATTTCCATGGATTGGTAGGCACAGTCCTAATGTGTGGCTCCAGGGTCCCAGCCTGGAGGGTGTGTGGCCCAAGACTTTGAGGACAGAAGTCTGAAAACACAAACTCAGCTTAGGTTTGGGGACGTAGGAATGGCAGGCCCGATCTACAAACCATGAGAAGAACTCTTCAGGATATGAAGAAAGTGCGAGTCTGAGGCGCTTGCTCAGGCTTTTGTCTCTGGATTTTGTATCAGCGATGGCCGTGGAATGTCGGGGAGGCCTCATGGGCCATGGACGAATCTTCTTCTCTGAGGATTTGGCCGGATTCCCAATTTCTTTTCGTCAATCTGTGGGATGGGAGGACTCAGTTCAGTTTTGTTACCTCAGATGTCCCACCAAAAGAGGAATTCCAAAGCCAAGCCGTGGGGAAGACTGAAGGGACAACCCGAACTATGGTTAAAAATTGGGGCCTAGGGGCATGGCAAGCCCAATATGCTATCTCTTCATCCGGCCACTGAGTGACCTTACTTGAGGACTGGGCTCAGCCTGAGCATCACAATGTGTGTTTGTGACCAATGTGGCCCGCCAGCATGGGCGGGGCCTCATGGGCCACACTGGTTTCAACTACACTGAACATTGGACAACATGCCAACCACAAGGTTTCTTGCCATGGGGAAGGAGTTCTGATTTCTGCATCACCTTCAACCCTGGGCAGTGATTGGAGATAAGGTCAAGGTTCTGAAACCTGAAAACCGAGGTTGGGAAGAGATGACGACCTAAGGCCATGGAAGCTAGATGTGCTCAGTGTGCGGCCAGCTGTCTGGGAGGGGCCAGGGGGTCCAGGCTCAGGCTGTGTCAGAAAGGGCATTAGTGCCCTGGTCAGCCTATGTATTTGGGGTACAGCCATGGTCGGTGCAGGTTGATCCTCATTTGGGGTTACTGGGTAGACCCAGAGGACAATGTTTTTCTTCTGGAGGGCCGGCAGAGTGCTGCATTGTAGTTCTGGATTGCCAAACTGGAGGGCTTGTGGGCCAGTAGTCTGACGACAAAAGTCTGAGAACACAAGCTAGGCTTAGGTTTCTGGGTGAGGCCATGGCAGGCACAATCTACAGACCTGAATCGAGATCTCGTGCATCTGAAGTCAGGGCTAGGATCAGACGATCGCTCAGGTTGGAGTTTCTGTTCCTGATGGCCCCTTCATGAATGGGGGGGGGGCATCACGAGGCCATGGGGGTTTTCCCACGAGGGGAGTTGTGAGAAGCTCCAAACTGCAGAGAGTCTTCTGCAGGACAATTGAAACCTGTTGTTTGGGTCCAGGCCAATGATTCTGAGCAGGGTTCTAAGGATGGATGGCTGGGTAGCCCACCGCGCATTCCAATTGTCTCCTAGCAATAAGACAGGTTAGATCTCCTGGATCTGTGGGGAGCAACCGAGGACGCTGAGTTGAAATGGACACCCCTGGGGATGGGTCCTAACGTGCTTTTGTGTCTATGGAGACCTTGGAATGAAGCGGTGGCACTGGGGCCCTAAAGGGTTCTCCTAAAGAGAGGCTTTGACACAGCTCCAACGTGCAAGTTTCCCATGTGTAGATGAGATGTTTTCTGATGGGTGAGTCAAGAAACAGCTAGATGCTGCTTTTGAAATCCAGGCCTCTGAGGAGAGATGCCTGGAAAGCAAAGCAATGGATCTGATTAGTGCCTAGGGGCCTGTTCTTTCCTTTTTACCTCTGGGGACATCTGTCTATGTGTCTGAGTGCAGGTAGGTGCTCAGTTGGGCTCAGATTGCCCCTGTTTTTCCTGGGAAGCCACCACTATTGAGATGGATCAGGGACTTTGGAGGTTTATCCTATTAGATGGATTGTGGCCATTGGAATGGGCACACACAATTCCCTTGGAGACGGCAAGTACAGTCCTGAGGTTCGGCTCCAGGGGCTTGAGCCTGTAGGTTGTGTAGGCCAGGGCTGTTTGGAAGTTGTCTGAAAACACAAACTCGGCTTATGTTTCGGGTCATAGGTATGGCAGGACTGATCTACAGACCATGAGAAGAACTCTTCGGGATTTGAAAGAAGGGCGAGTGTGAGGCTCCTGCTCAAGTTTTTGTCTCTGGATATCGTGTCACTCATGGTCGTGGAATTTCTGGGTGACTTCATGGGAAATGGACGAGTCTTACTCTCTGGTGGTTTGGCCCTGTCTAAAGAGTTTGGGGTCATTCTGTGGGCTGGAGATGTTCGTTTTTTTCTTGTTGTTGTTGTTGTTGTTGTTTTCTTTTTTAACCTCAGGTGTCCCACCAAATGATGGATTCCAGAGTAGAGCCCTGGGGAGGGGCGACTGGACAATCAGAAATCTGGTTAAAAATTGGGGCCTAGGGACATGTCAAGCCCATTATGACATCTAATGGTCCAGCCACTGAGAGGACTTACTAGAGGACAGGACTCATGCTGAGGGTCACAATGCGTGTGTATGCGCTCGTAACACTCAAGAATGGGCGGGGCCTCAGGGTGAATGCTGGTTTCTCCTACACTGAACGTTGGACAACGTGCCAACCACAAGGGTTCTTGCCATGGGAAAGGAGGAGTCCTGATTTCTGCATCACACTCACCCCTGGGCAGTGATTGAAGATAAGGTCTCGGTTCTGAAGCCTGAAAACTGAGGTAGGGAAGAGATGATGACCTAAGGCCATGGCGGGTTTTATGTGCTCAGTGTGCGGTCAGCTTTCTGGGTGTTGGTCACGAGGTCCGGGCTCAGGTTGTGTTCGACAGTGCATTAGTGCCCAGGTTAGACTATATAATTTGGGTAATGTCGAGTGCTGTGTAGGTTTACCCTCATGTCAGGTGCCTGGGCAGCTCATGAGGCAATAATTTTTTTTCTAGAGGGCAGGCAGAGTGCTGCATTGTGGGTCCGGAATTGCCAAACTTGAGGTCTTCGGGGCCAGGAGTGTGAGGACGGAAGTCTGAGAAGACAAGCTAGACTTGGGTATCAGGGCGAGGGCACGGCAGGTACCCCCTGCAGATCTGAACCAATATCTCATCCATCTGAAGTCAGGGCGAGGATCAGACTTTGGCTCAGGTGGAAGTTTCTGAGCATGACGGCCGCTTCATGAAGGGAGCGGAATCTCGAGGCCATTGAGGTTTTCCCACGTTGGGAGTTGTGGGATGCCCCCTTCAAGGATTCCTTCTGCGGGACAATTGAGACCTGTTGGACAGCTCCAGGACATCCCATTTGGAATGACTCCAGAGCACAGTTCGCGGTTGGATGCCTGGGAAGCCTGCCTCGCATTCCAATTGTCTCCTAGCAACAAGACAGTTTAGATCCTGAGGCACTGAACAGAACTCCTCTCGTCTCCACATGGGGAGCTTTCTTACTGGGGATGTATCAAACCCTTCAGGTAGTGCCCAAGCAGCACTTGAGTGCTGATTGGGAACAAATTCACACTGTGACCCTAGCATGAGCCCCATGTCAAAGAAAGGCCTGTCAGGGCCTGGACAAAGAGCCCGCATATGGGGCTTGCCAAGCCCCTATGCACCCAATCCTCACCAGGGTTTGAGATTTCCAGTCGCCCCGCCCGTACCTGGGGCTCTGATCTGGAATCCCTTTCTTGGAGAGACACATTAGCCAGACAACACGACTCCACAATTCCCACAAAATGACCCCAAACTCTTGGGAGCTGGGACAAATCCCCAGAGAGGGATACGCGTCCACAGTCCTGAGGCCACCGCTCCAATCCACGGCTATCCCGGACACAACATCCAGAGACAAAAGCCTGAAGGAACGCCTTCCACTCGCCCTTGTTTCAGAGGCCCAGGAGTTCCCTCTCGGGCTATACCTCCGGCCTGCCATACCCTAGGCACCACTCATAAGCTGACTTTGTGTTTTAAGACTTCTGTGCCCACAGCCTGGACCCACACACCTCCAGGCTAGGGCCTCTGGAGCCACAGCGAAAGTTTGTGCCTGCCCTCTCCAAGGAAAGTGTGCCCAATCCATTGACCACAACCCTACAGGTTAGGGAAAAGCTCCAAGGCCCCTGAGGACATCAATAGTGTAGGCCACCCTGGACTAAGAGGGGCTCTCTGACACCAGCGGAGCAACTATCTCCACTTAGACTCTCAGAAAGTGTCCCCAGAGACAGAAGGTTGAAATGGACAGGCCCCCAGGCCCTAATATGAACCTTAGCTTTGTTCCATGTGTCCGTTCTCAGAGGACTGTTTTCGTAGACCAGCACATGGGGCTTTTCTGAGGCACCAGACAGCGGATCTCTTGTCTCCACATGGGCAGCTTTCTTACTGGGGATGTATCAAACCCTTCAGGTAGGAGAGTTCCGCAGGGCCACTGAACAACCAGCACATTCCAAGGTCTCCATGGACCCAAACGAACATTATGACGCATCCTCAGGAGAGGCCATTTCAACTCAGCCCCCTGGGTCGCGTGTTCCAGAGGCCCCAGATCAAACATATCTTATCGCTAATGGCCAATTGGAATGCGAGGCATGCTGTACAGGGATCCATCCTTCGAACCCTGCTCTCCAGTCCTTCCGTATGGTATGTCCTGGAGCCATGCAACAGGACTCGAATGTCCCGCAGAAGGAAACCTTGTGGTTTGGGGCAACCTCCAAACTCAGCGTGGGAAAACTTCCTTGGCCTCATGAGGCCCCCGCTTCATGAAGGTGCCATCATGGACACATACTCCAGCCTCAGCCAACGTCTGATCCTCAGCCTGACTTCAGATGCAGGAGATTTTGATTCAGCCTCTGCAGAGTGGGCCTGCTCTGCCCTTGGCTCCAATCCTCACCCTAGCTTGTGTTTTCAGACTTCCGTCCTCTCACTCCAGGCCCACAAGCCCTCCCTACTGGGAATTCTGGGGCCACAATGAAGCACTCTGCCGGCCTCCCAGGAGAAAAACATTGTCTATGGTGCTGCCCAGAAACCCCAAATGAGGATCAAACTGCTTGGCCCTCCGCAACACCCTAATTGCATAGGCTACCTTAAACACTGATGCTCTGAGGCAAATAGCCTGAGCCCAGACCTTCCAACAGACACCGACACAGCTGGCTGCACACCCAGCACATTGGACCCACCCTTGCCTTAGGCCACCATCCATTCCCAACCTGGGTTTTCAGTCATCGGAACCTAGACTTTATCTCCAATCCCTGCACAGGGGGGAACCTGATACACAAGTCAGAACCCCTCCTTCCCCATGGAAAGAAACCTTGCTGCTGGCAGTGAGTCAAACCTTCAGTGTAGGAGAAAACGGCATGGCCCATGAGGCAACGCCCAAGCGTTAGGGCCGCCTTGGGCACAAACACACATTGTGACCCTCAGCGTGAGTACCTTATTCAAGTAACGCCTCTCAGTGACTGGACCAAGAGCCCGCATATGTGGCTTGCCATGCCCATAGGCACCCAGGATTAACTAGATGGTGTGTATTCCAGTTCAGGGAACCCACTGCTGTGCTCTAGAGTCCCTCTCCTGGGGGGTCCCCTGTGGCAGAAAACAGTACTCTTCCCTTCCCACAGAATGAATCCAAACACTTGGGAGATTGGACAATCCCCCGAGAGGAAGGCTCTTCCTCGGCCTCTGAGACAACCCCTACCCTGACCGGACACTGTGAACGCAACACCCAGAGACAAAATCCTGAGTGACTGCCTCCCACTTGCCCTCCTTTGATATCCAGAGGATCTCCCCTCACGGACTGGAGATCAGTCCTGCCATTACCTTGGCCACTAGCTGAGCCAAGTTTGCTTTTTCAGACATCTGTCCCCACAGCCCTGGCAAACACAGCCTCTAGGCTGAATCCTCTGGATCCATACCACAGGACCGTGCCTGCTCTCTCCTGGGAAACTTTGTCCATTCCTTTGGACACACACCTCCAGAATATGAGAAACCTCAAGGCCCCCGAGGACATCCCACTACTGGGAGGCTCCTTGGACACACAGGGGCATTCGGACACAAGCTGAGCAGCTACCTCCACGAAGGCATGCCCACAGATGTCAACAGAGATAGAAGGTTGAGCCGGACAGGCCCTTAGGCCGTAATCTCAACTCTTGCTTTGGGTTCCAGGTGTTACTCCTCAGAGGCTTTGGTTCGAAGAACAGGATATGGGGCTTTCCTGAGGCACTGAACAGAACTCCTCTCCTCTCCACATGGGAAGCTTCCCTGTTGGAGCTGTGTCAAACACCTCAGTTTGGAGAACCCTGCAGAGTCCCTGAGCCACCTCCACATTCCAAGGTCTCCCAGGCCACCAAGCCACAGTAGGACTCATCTTCAGGAGAGTCCATTTCAACTCTCCCCTCTGGGTAGCTCACCCAGGAGCCTGCAGATTGAGCCTGCCTTGTCCTGACTAAAGAGTGGGAATATGAGGTGGCGTTCCCAGGCATCCATGCTTAGACACCTGCTCTCGAGTCTTTCCGTATGGGGCCTCCTGGAACCATCCAGTAGGACTCGACTGTCGTGCAGAAGGAAACCTTGAGGTTTGGAGTAGTTCACAAATCCCATCGTAGGCAAACATCCCTGGCCTAATGAAGCCCTCACCCTTCATGAAGAGGCCATGCTGGACAAAAACTCTAGCCTGAGGCACGTCTCATAGTTGACATGACCTCAGTGCAGGAGATCTCGATTCAGCCTCTGCAGAGTGGGCCTGCCGTGCCCTCGGTCCCAAACCTCACGCTAGCTTGTGTTTTCAGACTTCCTTCCTCACACTCCTGGCAAACAAGCCCTCCGGACAAGAAACTCCAGAACCAAAACCCAGCCCAGTGTCTGCCCAACGGAAGAAAAACCTTTCCCTGTGGGGCTCTCCAGAAAACCCAGATGAGGATCAACCTGCTCGGGCCTCGACGGACCTTGAACTGGATATGCTGCTCTGGGAACTTATGCTCTGTCTGACACAGCCTGAAACCAGACGTCCAGAGAGACAAGGAGACAGCTGGCCGCACACCCAGCACTTCGGACACGCCATGGTCTTATGCCGTCACCTCTTCCTAACCTTGGTTTTCAGATATCTGAACCTAGATATTATATCAATTCTCCACACAGCTGGGTATCGCAAGCACAAAACAGAACACCTCCTTCCCCATGGCTGTCAAGCTTGCTCTTGGCATGAAGTCACACCTTCAGGGTGGGAGAAACCTTCATGGCCCCTGATGCCACGCCCAAACTTGAGTGCTGCTTGGGCACAAATTCACACTGTGACCCTCAGCATGAGCCCCATGTCAAAGAAAGGCTTGTCAGGACCTGGACCAAGAGCCCGCATATGGGGCTTGCCAAGCCCCTATGCACCCAATCCTCACCAGGGTTTGAGATTTCCAGTCGCCCCGCCCGTACCTGGGGCTCTGATCTGGAATCCCTTTCTTGGAGAGACACATTAGCCAGACAACACGACTCCACAATTCCCACAAAATGACCCCAAACTCTTGGGAGCTGGGACAAATCCCCAGAGAGGGATACGCGTCCACAGTCCTGAGGCCACCGCTCCAATCCACGGCTATCCCGGACACAACATCCAGAGACAAAAGCCTGAAGGAACGCCTTCCACTCGCCCTTGTTTCAGAGGCCCAGGAGTTCCCTCTCGGGCTATACCTCCGGCCTGCCATACCCTAGGCACCACTCATAAGCTGACTTTGTGTTTTAAGACTTCTGTGCCCACAGCCTGGACCCACACACCTCCAGGCTAGGGCCTCTGGAGCCACAGCGAAAGTTTGTGCCTGCCCTCTCCAAGGAAAGTGTGCCCAATCCATTGACCACAACCCTACAGGTTAGGGAAAAGCTCCAAGGCCCCTGAGGACATCAATAGTGTAGGCCACCCTGGACTAAGAGGGGCTCTCTGACACCAGCGGAGCAACTATCTCCACTTAGACTCTCAGAAAGTGTCCCCAGAGACAGAAGGTTGAAATGGACAGGCCCCCAGGCCCTAATATGAACCTTAGCTTTGTTCCATGTGTCCGTTCTCAGAGGACTGTTTTCGTAGACCAGCACATGGGGCTTTTCTGAGGCACCAAACAGCGGATCTCTTGTCTCCACATGGGCAGCTTTCTTACTGGGGATGTATCAAACCCTTCAGGTAGGAGAGTTCCGCAGGGCCACTGAACAACCAGCACATTCCAAGGTCTCCATGGACCCAAACGAACATTATGACGCATCCTCAGGAGAGGCCATTTCAACTCAGCCCCCTGGGTCGCGTGTTCCAGAGGCCCCAGATCAAACATATCTTATCGCTAATGGCCAATTGGAATGCGAGGCATGCTGTACAGGGATCCATCCTTCGAACCCTGCTCTCCAGTCCTTCCGTATGGTATGTCCTGGAGCCATGCAACAGGACTCGAATGTCCCGCAGAAGGAAACCTTGTGGTTTGGGGCAACCTCCAAACTCAGCGTGGGAAAACTTCCTTGGCCTCATGAGGCCCCCGCTTCATGAAGGTGCCATCATGGACACATACTCCAGCCTCAGCCAACGTCTGATCCTCAGCCTGACTTCAGATGCAGGAGATTTTGATTCAGCCTCTGCAGAGTGGGCCTGCTCTGCCCTTGGCTCCAATCCTCACCCTAGCTTGTGTTTTCAGACTTCCGTCCTCTCACTCCAGGCCCACAAGCCCTCCCTACTGGGAATTCTGGGGCCACAATGAAGCACTCTGCCGGCCTCCCAGGAGAAAAACATTGTCTATGGTGCTGCCCAGAAACCCCAAATGAGGATCAAACTGCTTGGCCCTCCGCAACACCCTAATTGCATAGGCTACCTTAAACACTGATGCTCTGAGGCAAATAGCCTGAGCCCAGACCTTCCAACAGACACCGACACAGCTGGCTGCACACCCAGCACATTGGACCCACCACTGCCTTAGGCCACCATCCATTCCCAACCTGGGTTTTCAGTCATCGGAACCTAGACTTTATCTCCAATCCCTGCACAGGGGGGAACCTGATACACAAGTCAGAACCCCTCCTTCCCCATGGAAAGAAAACTTGCTGCTGGCAGTGAGTCAAACCTTCAGTGTAGGAGAAAACGGCATGGCCCATGAGGCAACGCCCAAGCGTTAGGGCCGCCTTGGGCACAAACACACATTGTGACCCTCAGCGTGAGTACCTTATTCAAGTAACGCCTCTCAGTGACTGGACCAAGAGCCCGCATATGTGGCTTGCCATGCCCATAGGCACCCAGGATTAACTAGATGGTGTGTATTCCAGTTCAGGGAACCCACTGCTGTGCTCTAGAGTCCCTCTCCTGGGGGGTCCCCTGTGGCAAAAAACAGTACTCTTCCCTTCCCACAGAATGAATCCAAACACTTGGGAGATTGGACAATCCCCCGAGAGGAAGGCTCTTCCTCGGCCTCTGAGACAACCCCTACCCTGACCGGACACTGTGAACGCAACACCCAGAGACAAAATCCTGAGTGACTGCCTCCCACTTGCCCTCCTTTGATATCCAGAGGATCTCCCCTCACGGACTGGAGATCAGTCCTGCCATTACCTTGGCCACTAGCTGAGCCAAGTTTGCTTTTTCAGACATCTGTCCCCACAGCCCTGGCAAACACAGCCTCTAGGCTGAATCCTCTGGATCCATACCACAGGACCGTGCCTGCTCTCTCCTGGGAAACTTTGTCCATTCCTTTGGACACACACCTCCAGAATATGAGAAACCTCAAGGCCCCCGAGGACATCCCACTACTGGGAGGCTCCCTGGACACACAGGGGCATTCGGACACAAGCTGAGCAGCTACCTCCACGAAGGCATGCCCACAGATGTCAACAGAGATAGAAGGTTGAGCCGGACAGGCCCTTAGGCCGTAATCTCAACTCTTGCTTTGGGTTCCAGGTGTTACTCCTCAGAGGCTTTGGTTCGAAGAACAGGATATGGGGCTTTCCTGAGGCACTGAACAGAACTCCTCTCCTCTCCACATGGGAAGCTTCCCTGTTGGAGCTGTGTCAAACACCTCAGTTTGGAGAACCCTGCAGAGTCCCTGAGCCACCTCCACATTCCAAGGTCTCCCAGGCCACCAAGCCACAGTAGGACTCATCTTCAGGAGAGTCCATTTCAACTCTCCCCTCTGGGTAGCTCACCCAGGAGCCTGCAGATTGAGCCTGCCTTGTCCTGACTAAAGAGTGGGAATATGAGGTGGCGTTCCCAGGCATCCATGCTTAGACACCTGCTCTCGAGTCTTTCCGTATGGGGCCTCCTGGAACCATCCAGTAGGACTCGACTGTCGTGCAGAAGGAAACCTTGAGGTTTGGAGTAGTTCACAAATCCCATCGTAGGCAAACATCCCTGGCCTAATGAAGCCCTCACCCTTCATGAAGAGGCCATGCTGGACAAAAACTCTAGCCTGAGGCACGTCTCATAGTTGACATGACCTCAGTGCAGGAGATCTCGATTCAGCCTCTGCAGAGTGGGCCTGCCGTGCCCTCGGTCCCAAACCTCACGCTAGCTTGTGTTTTCAGACTTCCTTCCTCACACTCCTGGCAAACAAGCCCTCCGGACAAGAAACTCCAGAACCAAAACCCAGCCCAGTGTCTGCCCAACGGAAGAAAAACGTTTCCCTGTGGGGCTCTCCAGAAAACCCAGATGAGGATCAACCTGCTCGGGCCTCGACGGACCTTGAACTCGATATGCTGCTCTGGGAACTCATGCTCTGTCTGACACAGCCTGAAACCAGACGTCCAGAGAGACAAGGAGACAGCTGGCCGCACACCCAGCACTTCGGACACGCCATGGTCTTATGCCGTCACCTCTTCCTAACCTTGGTTTTCAGATATCTGAACCTAGATATTATATCAATTCTCCACACAGCTGGGTATCGCAAGCACAAAACAGAACTCCTCCTTCCCCATGGCTGTCAAGCTTGCTCTTGGCATGGAGTCACACCTTCAGGGTGGGAGAAACCTTCATGGCCCCTGATGCCACGCCCAAACTTGAGTGCTGCTTGGGCACAAATTCACACTGTGACCCTCAGCATGAGCCCCATGTCAAAGAAAGGCCTGTCAGGACCTGGACCAAGAGCCCGCATATGGGGCTTGCCAAGCCCCTATGCACCCAATCCTCACCAGTGTTTGAGTTTTCCAATCGCCCCACCTGTACCTGGGCTCTGCTCTGGAATCCCTTTCTTGGAGAGACCCATGAGCCAGACAACACGACTCCACCCTTCCCACAAAATGACCCCAAACTCATGAGGCCCCCGCTTCATGAAGGTGCCATCATGGACACATACTCCATCCTCAGCCAACTTCTGATCCTCAGCCTGACTTCAGATGCAGGAGATTTTGATTCAGCCTCTGCCGATTGGGCCTGCTCTGCCCTTGGTTCCAATCCTCACCCTAGCTTGTGTTTTCAGACTTCTGTCCTCACACTCCTGGCCCACAAACCCTCCCTACTGGGAATTCTCGGGCCACACTGAAGCACTCTGCCTGCCTCCCAGGAGAAAAACATTGTCTATGGTGCTGCCCAGAAACCACAAATGAGGATCAAACTGCTTGGCCCTCGGCAACACCCCAATTGCATAGGCTACCTTAAACACTGATGCTCTGTCGCAAATAGCCTGAGCCCAGACCTTCCAACAGACACCGACACAGCTGGCTGCACACTCAGCACATTGGACCCGCCACTGCCTTAGGCCACCATCCATTCCCAACCTGGGTTTTCAGTCATCGGAACCTAGACCTTATCTCCAATCCCTGCACAGGGGGAACCTGATGCACAAGTCAGAACCCCTCCTTCCCCATGGCAAGAAACCTTGCTGCTGGCAGTGAGTCAAACCTTCAGTGTAGGAGAAAACGGCAAACCTGCCGGGCCTCATGAAGCCCCCCATATCCTTCAGGGAGAGGCCATCATGGACAAAAACTCTAGCTTGAAGCACGTCTCATAGTAGATATGACCGCAATGCAGGAGATCTTGATTAAGCCTCTGCAGAGTCGCCTGCCGTGCCCTCGGTCCCAAACCTCACGCTAGCTAGTGTTTTCAGACTTCCTTCCTCACACTCCTGGCAAACAATCCCTCCAGAGTAGGATTTGCAGAACCACAAGCCAGCCCAGTTACTGCCCACCGGTAGAAAACGTTTCCTTGTGGGGCTCTCCATAAAACCCAGATGAGGATCAACCTGCTCTTGCCTCGACGGCACTCAGATTTGATAGGCTGCTCTGGGCACTAATGCTCTGCCTTTCACAGCCTGATGCCAGACGTCCAGACAGGCAAGGAGACAGCTGGCCACACACCTAGCACTTCTGACACGCCATGGTCTTATGCCGTTATCTCTTCCTAACCTTGGTTTTCGGATATCTAAACCCAGATATTATATCAATTCCCCACCCAGTTGGGCATCTGAATCACAAATCAGAACTCCTTCTTCCCCATGGCTGTAAGGCTTGCTCTTGGCATGGAGTCACACCTTCAGGGTGGGAGAAACCTTCATTTCCCCTGAAACCACGCCCAAACTAGAGTGCTGCCTTGGGCACAAATTCACTCTGTGACCCTCAGCATGAGCCCAATATCAAAGAAAGGCCTGTCAGGGCCTTGACCAAGAGCCCGCATATTAGGCGTGCCAAGCCCCTATACACCCAATCCTCACCAGTGTTTGAGTTTTCCAGTCTCCCCCCCGTTCCTGGGGCTCTGATCTGGAATCACTTTCTTGGAGAGACACATGAGCCAGACAACAGGACTCCACCCTTCCCACAAAATGACCCCAAACTCCTGTTAGCTGGGACAAATCCCCAGAGAGGGAAACTTGTCCACAGTCACTGAGGCCACCCCCTACAATCTACGGCTATCCTGGATGCATCCAGAGACAAAAGCCTAAAGGAATCTCGCCCTTGAATCACAAGCCAAGGAGCTCAATCTCTATCTGTACATCCGGCCTGCCATACCCTCGGCGCCACTCATAAGCTGAGTTTGTGTTTTCAGACTTCTGTGCCCACAGCCTGGACCCACACACCCTCCAGGCTAGGGCATCTGGAGCCACAGCGAAAGATTGTGCCTGCCCTCTCCAAGGAAAGTGTGCCCAATCCATTGACCACAACCCTACAGGTTAGGGAAAAGCTCCAAGGCCCCTGAGGCCATCCTGATAGTGTAGGCTGCCCTGGAATAAAAGGGGCACTCTGACACCAGCTGAGCCATTATCACCACTTAGAGTCTCAGACAGTGTCCCCAGAGACAGAAGATTGAAATGGACAGGCCCTTAGGCCCTAATATGAACCTTAGCTTTAGTTTTCGTGTCTGTCCTCAGAGGACTGGTTTCGTATACCAGCATATTAGGTTTTTCTGAGGCTCCAAACCAAACCTCTCTCGTCTCCACATGGAGTGCTTTCTTACTGGATCTGTATCAAACCCTTCTGGTCGGAGAATTCCGCAGGGCCACAGTACAACCATCACATTCCAAGGTCTCCATGGACAGAAACACACATTATGACACATCCTCAGGAGAAGCCATTTCAACTCAGCCCGCTGGTTAGCTTGCCCCAGAGCCAGCAGATCAAACATATCTTGTCGTTAATGGCCAAAGGGAATGTGAGGCATGCTGTTCAGGGATCCATCCTTTGAACCCTCCTCTTCAGTCCTTCCGTATGGTATGTACTGGAGCCACTCAACAGGACTCGACTGTCTTGCAGAAGGAAACCTTGTGGTTTGTGGCAACCTCCAAACTCAGCGTGGGAAAATTTCGTTGGCCTCATGAGGCACCTGCTTCATGAAGGTGCTATCAAGGGCACAATCCAACCTCAGCCAACGTCTGATCCTCAGCCTGACTTCAGATGCATGAGATATCCTTTCAGCCTTTGCAGAGTGTGCCTGCTCCCAACCTCACCCTATCTTTTGTTTTCAGACTCTACCCTAGCACTCCTGGCCCAAAAGCCCTCATGATTGGGAATTCTGGTTCCAGAACGAAGCACTCTGCCTGCCCCCCAAAGAAAAACATTGTCTATGGCATTGCTCAGAAACCCCAAATGAAAATCAACCTGCTCAGCCCTCGGCAACACCCCAATTGCATAGGCTACCCTAAACACTATGCTCTGTCTTACATAGCCTGAGCCCAGACCTTGTGAGAGACATTGAGACAGTTGGCTTCACACCCAGCACATCGAGCCTGCCATGGGTTAGGCCATTTCATCCCTTCCCATTGACCTGGGTGTCTTCCTGGAGGTATATTCTGAGGCTGTGTCAGACTATGCATTTTCTCTGGAGCTTCCTATGGAATTGGGGTGGTATTAGGGGCCTTGCAATTTTCTCTTAATCTGGTGGGTTGGGAAACTGAGACAGGCTGACATTCCTTGGGAGAGCTGGCCCAGTGCTGTTGTGTGTTCCTGGAGGCCCCATCCTGGAGGGCATATGGGTCAGGACTCTGGGTCCAAAGTCTTCAGACACAAACTGGTAAGAGTTAAGCTCGAGGTGATGGCAGACCCAATCTGCAGACCCTGAGCGAAGCATCTCCAGATATGAAATTCGGACGGCTCTGAGGCAGGAGCACAGTCTTTTCTGTCTGACTTGTTTGTCTATGATGGCCACGAAATGGAGGGGTGGCCTCATGGGTCCATGTGAGATTCTACCTCTCTGGGAATTCTGCTCGGCACCCAAGAGTTTGGTGTATTTCCGGGGGATGGGAGGAGCGCAGTTTTCTGAGTCAGGGATCCCGTCCAAACAGCCATTCCAGAGATGGGTCCTGGGTTCTGGAGCCTGGATCACCACAACAAGGCTTAGGATTTGGGCCTAGGGTCCTGCTCTATGTTTTCCTGGTACAGCTCCCGAGTGTTCTTGTTGGAAATGGGTCTCATTCTGAGGGTCACAATGCCTGTTTTTGCCCAGATGCCCATGCTGAGTGGGTGTGACCTCATGGGCTATGCACTTGGCTCCCACTCTGAGGGTTGGACTGTCATCTCAACATTCAGTTTTCCTGCCATGGGGAAGGAGGGGTACTTTTTTATGCTTCAGGTTCCCCCATGGGCAGGAATTTGAGCTAAGTTCTGGGACCGGTGCCTGAATACCCAGTTCACTTTGAGATGAGGTCCTCGGGCCAAGGCAGGACCCACCTGCAGAAAATGAGGCCTGCTTTCTGGGTGGCTGTCAGGAGCTCGGGCTCGAGCTGTGTCAGACAGAACATTCGTGGAGAGTTCGGCCTATGATATTGGGGTGCTTTTGAGAGCTGTGCAACTGGATCCTCATGGGGGATTTTTGCACAGACCCTTTCTTCACTTCTTCTATTTGGTGAGCAGGCAGATGGCTGCATTACGGCTCCAGAATATCCAAGTTGGAGGGTTTGCAGGCGAGGAGTGTGAGGACAGAAGTATGAAAACATAAGCTACGGTTACGCTCAGTGCCGAGCACATGTCTATTCCAATGTACAGCAGTTGTTTCGAGATCTCCAGCACCTGGGCGAGGGGAAGATGTCTGCTCAAGCTGGAGTTTGTATCCATGATGGCCAACAAATGGTGGGGAGGCCTCAAGAATTCTTGGAGGTTTTTCCAAGCTGGAGCTTGTGAGCTGCTCCAAACATCAAGGTGTCCTACTAAGGGACAGCAGAAGTCTTCTTACAGGGCTCCAGGGTCCCCCATATGGAAGATTCAATAGCAATGCTCTCTGAATGGAGGCCTGGGAAGCCAATCTCGTGTTACCATTGCAGCTGAGGAACAGGGTAAGCTTGAACCAATGACACTGATTCCAAGTTCCAAGTGATTTGCGTTGATGGAAGTTCTCAGTCTAACAGGTCCCAATGCTGCTTGGTGTCCAGGGAGACCTTAGAATGTGGTGGCGGCTCTCTGACCATTGAGGATTCTCTATCCTTAGGATTAGACCCAGTACCCAGGAGCCAGGTTTCCTTCTTGGGACAGGAGGTGTGCTCTTGTATGGCTCACGGACCACAGGTTGGACCATATGCTTGAATTTCCAGAACAGACCTCTAGGAAGAGAGACCTCAAAACATAAGCTAGGGTTCTGATGAAGTTTTAGGGCCATGGAAGTTTCAATCTTCGGACTAAGTGCCATTGGCCTGCATGTCATCCTGGAGGTAGGTGCTGAGGCTGTGTCAGGCTGTGCACTTTTTCCAGAGTGGCCTATGATATTGGGGTGCAGTCAGGGGCCTTGCAGTTTTCTCCTAATCTGGATATTTTGGGAAACTGAGATGGGCAGGGTTTCCTCAGGAGATCAGGGCCAGTGATGTCATGTGTTTCTCGAGGCCCCATCCTGGAGGTCATGTGTGTCAGGACTTTGGGACCAAAGACTTTAGACACAACCTCGGATAAGAGGTAGGAGTGAGGTGATGGCAGTCCGAATCTGAAGACCCTGAGGGAAGCTCCTCGGGATTTGAAATTCAGGTGGCTGGGAGGGAGGAGCACAGGCTTTTCTGTCTGGATTTTGTGTCTAGGATGGCCACTAAATGGAGGGGTGACCTCATGTGTCCATGGGATATTCTTCCACTCTGGTGATTCTGCTTGGCACCCAAGAGTTTGATTTCTTTCTGGGGAAGAGGAAAAGACTGTATTCCATCTCTGGGATCCTGTCCAAACAGGGATTCCAGAGATGGGTTCTGGGTCCAGACACTGGGAAAACTTAAGCAAAGCTTCGATTTGGGATCCTGGTCCAGATCCCAAGGGGGATCTTTGGAAAGGGGTCTCATTCTGAGGGTCACAATGCCTATTTGTGCCCAGCTGCCCATCCTGTGTAGGCATGGTCTCATGGACCATGCACCTGGTTCCCACTCAGGGTTGTACAGCCATCTCAACATTCAGTTTTCTGGCCATGGGGAAGGAGGAGCACTCTTTTGTGCTTCCGAGTCCCCTATGGGCAGGAATTTGAGCTAAGTCTGGGACAGGTACCTGAATATCCAGGTTGCTTCAAGATGATGGCCTCGGGCCAAGGTTGGACCCACCTGGAGGATATGGGGTCCAATATCTGGGTGGCTGACAGGAGGTCGGGGATCAGGCGGTGTCAGATAGACAATGTATGCAGAGGTCAGTCTATTATATTGGGGTGCCATTGAGGGCCGTGCAGGAGGATCCTCATGTGGGTTTCTACGAAGACCCATAGGGCACTTCTTTCTGGTGGGCAGGCAGAAAGCTGCACTGTGGCTTCAGAATTCCCAATATGAAGGGCTTGTAGGCGAGGAGTGTGAAGACAGAAGTCTGAAAACACAAGCCACGGATAAGCTCAGTGCCGACCACAGGACCATTCCATTGTGCAGTGGTTGTTTCGAGATTTCCAGCACCTGAGTATGGGCGAGGGTCAGATGTCTGCTCACGCTGGGTTTGCATCCATGATGGTCAACGAATTGTGGGGTGGCCTCAAGAATTCTTGAAGATTTTCCCAAGCAGGACCTTGTGAGCTGCTCCAAACAGCAAGGTGTCCTACTGTGGGACAGGGGAAGTCCGCTTACAAGGCTCCAGGGTCCCCCATATAGAAAGATTCGACAGCAGAGGTCTCTGAATGGGGGCCTGGGAAGTCTTCCTTGCATGACCATTGCAGCTGAGGAACATTGCAGGCTTGATCTGCTGGTTTTTGTTCAAATTTCCAAGTGATCTAAGTTGACGGATGTTCTCAGTCTAATGAGTCACAATGCTGCTTGGTGTCCAGGGAGACCTTATAATGTGGTGGTGAGGGTGCCTGGGTGGCTCAATGGGCTAAGCTGCTGCCTTCGGCTCAGGTCATGATCTCAGGGTCCTGGGATTGAGTCCCGCATCAGGCTCTCTGCTTAGCACGGAGCCTGCTTCTTCCTCTCTCTCTCTCTGCCTTCCTCTATGCCTACTTGTGATCTCTCTCTGTCAAATAAATAAATAAAATCTATATAAAAAAAAAAGAATGTGGTTGTGGATCTGTGGCCATGCAGGATTCTCCTACCTGAGGGTTTGACCCAGTTCCCAGGAGCCAGGTTCCCTTCTCGGGACAGGAGGGGTTCTCTTGTATGGCTCAGGGACCACATGTCGGATCATATGTTGGATTTCAAGACCAGGCCTCTGGGCACAGAGGCCTGAATATCTAGGCTAGGGTTCTTATGAGGTTGTAGGGGCATGTCATCCTCAACCTTCGGACTTAGGGACTTTGACCTGTGAGTCTTCCTGGAGGTAGATGCTCAGGCTGTGTCAGACTGTGCATTTTTTCCAGAGTGGCCTATGAAATTGGGGTGGGCTCAGGGGCCTTGCAGGCTTTTCCTAATCTGGAGGGTTTGTGCAACTGAGACGGCAGAATTTCATCCAGAGATCAGGCCCAGTGATGTAGTGTGGTTCTGTCAGCCCCATCCTGCAGGGAATGTGGTTAAGGGCTCTGGGACCAAAGTCTTCAGACACAAAATTGTGTATCAATTAGGAGGGAGGTGATGGCAGCCCCGATCTGCAGACGCTGAGGGCAGCTCCTCAGGATTTGAAATTCGTGTGGCTGGGAGGCAGGAGCAAAGGCTTTTCTGTCTGGATTGTGTCTAGGATGGCCTTGGAATGGTGGGGTGTCCTCATGTGTCCATGGAATATTCTACCTCTCTGGGGATTCTGCCCAGCACCCAAGAGTTTGGTGTCTCACTGGGAAGGAGAGAGCGTGGTTTACTGTTTCAGTGTTTCCGTCAACACAGGGATTCCAGAGATGGGTTATAGGTCCCTGTGCCTGGATAACCCTACAAAGGCTTAGTATTTTGGCCTAGAGGCTTGACTGCCTGGCTCTGTGGGGCTTTGGTCCAGCTCCCATGGAGACTTGTTGGAAATGGGTCTCAGGGTAAGGGTCACAATGCCTGTTTTTGCCCAGATGCCCATCCTGAGTGGGCATTGGCTCTTGTTCCATGCACCTGGATCCCAATATGAGGGTTGGACCACCATATCAACATTTAATTTTCCTTCTATGAGGAAGGAGGAGTACTCTTTTGTGCTTCAGATTCCCCCATGCACAGTAATTTGAGCTATGTTCTGGGACTGGTACGTGAATAACCAGGTTGGTTTGAGATGAAGGACTCAGGTCAAGGCAGGTCACACCTGCCAGATATGGGTCCCGCTATCTAGGTGGCTACCAGGAGGTCGGGGCTCGAGCTGTGTCAGACAAAGCATTAGTTCACAAGGTGGCCTATGATATTGTGGTGCTATAGAGGGCTGTGCTGGTGGAACCTTATATGGAGTTTCACGCAGACCCATAGGGCACCTCTTTTTTCTGGTGGGCAGGCAGAAGGCATTGTGGCTCCCAAATTCCCAATATGGGGGACTTGAAGGCGAGGAGTGTGAGAACAGAAGGCAGAAAACACAATCTATGCTTAATCTCAGTGCCGAGAACATGGCCGTTCCAATGTGCAGTGGTTTTTTCGAGATCTCCAGCATCTGAGTACAGGCGAGGGTAAGATGTCTGCTCATGATAGAGTTTGTATCTATCGTGGCCAACAAATGAAATATCCAGCACCTGAGTAAAGGTGGATTTCAGATGTTTACGCACACTGGAGTTTGTGTCTCTGATGACCGAATGGAGGAGTGGCATCAAGAGGCTGATGCATGTGAGATGCTCCAAACAGCAAGGTTGTTTTTTCTACTGGACAGTTAGAGTCTGGTATGTTTTCTGCAGGGCCCCCCATGTGAAAAGTATGGGTAGCAGAGCCCTTCCACATGGATGCCTGGAAAGCACACCTCCATTGACCAATGCAGCTGAGGAACATGCAGGTTCTTTACGGTGCTTCTGGGGCGAAGCACCAAGGTCTTGAGTTGACATGGAATCTCTTGAAGATGGGTTACAATGCTGGTTTTTTTTACCAGGTAGATCTTAGAATGTGTTGGTGGCTAAGGTGCCTGCAAGATTCTCCTACCCTGAGGGTTTAACACAGGTCGAAGAGCACGGTTACCTTCTGGGGACAGGAGATGTAGTGTTTTGTGGCTCAGGGACCACATGCCATATCATAAGTTCCTATTCAAGAACAGGCCTCTGAAGACAGATGCCCGACAACCTAATCTAGGGTTCCAATGAGTCCCAGGGGCATGAGAGGTTCAATCTTCAGACTTAGGACAGTTGACTTGGGTGTCTGCCAGGATGTAGGTGATCAGGGAGTTTCAGACTGCGCACTTATGTCCAGAGTAACCTCCAATATTGGTGTGGCCACAGGGGTCTTGAATGTTTCAACCAACTCTGGAGGGTTTGGTTAACTGACATGCACAATTTCCATGGGGATGGCAAGCACAGTCCTGTGGTGTGGCTCCAGAGACTCCACCCTGGAGGGCATGTGAGCCATGGTTCTGGGAGGGAAGTCTGCAAACACAAACTCGGGTTAGGTTTAGTGGCTAGGTTATCGCAGGGCAATGTGTAGACCTGGAAGGCTACTCGTCAGGAACAGTAACTGGAATGACCCGAAGGTGGAAGCACAGGCTTTTATATCTGGATTGTGTGTCTAGGGTGACCTCAGAATGTAGCTGTGGCCTCATGGGTCTATGGGAGATTTTTCCTCTAAGGATACTGGCGGCTCCCAATATTTTGATGACTTTTTGAGATGGGAAGACTGCTATTTTCGATCTTAGGTGTGCCCCAAAACAGGGATTCCAGAGATGGTCTCTGGGTCTAGGCGCCTGGAAAATCCCACCAAGGGTTGGGATTTGGGCTTATGGGCAGACCAGGCCTGCAATGCAGGATCTTGGTGGTGCAACTGAGAGGGCTTGTTTGGAAGCATGCTCAGGCTGAGCATTACAATGCCTGTTTGTGCCCAGGGTGGCCCTCAGGAGTGGGCGTGGTCCCATTGTCCATTTTCTGGCTCCCACACTGAGGGATGGACACACATTCCAATGGCCAGGTTTCCAGCCATGGGGAAGGAGGAAATATCTATTGTGCTTCATGTTCCCCCATAGGCAGGGATTACAGCAAAGGTCTGGGGACAGATGCCTGAATACCAAGGATGCATAGAGATGACAGATTTGGGCCATGGCCGTTCTCACATGCTGGATATGGGCCCCGCTCTCTGGGTGGCTGACACGAGGTCTGGGCTCAGGCTGTGTCAGACACAGCACTAGTGGCCAGAGAAGTCTATATATTGGGGTTCTCTCCAGGGCCGAGTAAATTGATCCTCATGTAGGGTTTCTGGCAAGACTCACGAAGCACTTCTTTCTGTGGGGCAGGCAGAATGCTGCCTTATGGATCCAGAATTCCCTATCAAGAGGGTTTGGGGACAAATAGGGCGAGAATGCAATTGTAAACACCAGCTATGCTTAAATTGAGTGCCAAGCGGAAGTCAGTTTCAATGTGCAGCAGCTTATACGAGATATCCAGCACCTGAGTAAGGGCAGATGTCAGATATTTGCTCACACTGGAGTTTGTGTCTAGGATGACGACTAATGGAGGGGTGGCTTCAGGAGGCAATGGAGGATTACCCACGCTTAAGATTGTGAGATGCTCCAAACAACAAGGTTTCCTTCTAATGGACAGGAGGAGTCTGTTTTTTTTTCCTCCAGGGTCCCTCAAGTGGAAGTTTGCGTAGCAGAGCCCTCCCGCATGGATGACTGGAAAGCACACGTCCAATGACCATTGCAGCTGAGGAACATGACAGGTTCGTTTTGGTGGTTCTGGTGCCAAGTACCAAGGCCTTGAGTTGACTTGGAATCTCTTACAGATGTGTCCCAAAACTGGTTTGTTACAAGGGAGTTCTTAGAATGTATTGGTGGCTATGGGCCACGCTGAGGGTTTGGCACAAGTCGATGTGCACAGTTTCCATCTTGGGAGAGGAGATGTTCTGTTTTGTGGCTCAGGGTACATATGTTGTATCCTGACTTGGTATTCAAGAACAGGCCTCTGAGGATTGATGCTTGCAACCTAATCTAGAGATCCAATGATGTCCTTGGTGCCCATCAGGTTCAATTTTCTTACTAAGGACCATTGATATGGTTGTCTGACTGGATGTAGGTGATCAGGGTGTTTCAGACTGTGCATTTGCATCCAGAGCCACTTCCAATATTGGGGTGGGCTCAGGGGCCTTGCAGGTTTCTCCTAACTTGGAGGCTTTGGGGAACTGTGATGGGCACAGTTTCCTTGGGGATGGCAGGCCTAGTCCTGTGGTAAGGCTTCAGAGACCACCTCCTTGAGGATATGAGAGCCATGGTTTTGGGAGGGAAGTCTGCAAACACAAATTTGGGTCAGGGATAGTGGCAAGGTGATCGCAGGTCCAATGCATAGACCTAGAAGGCATCACGTCAGGAACTGTAATTAGGGTGACTGAAAGCTGGTAGCACAGGCATTTCTATCTGGATTGTGTGTCCAGGATGGGCTCTGAATGTAGACGTGGTCTCATGGTTCAATGGGAGACTTTTCCTCTCTAAAGATCCTGGTGGATCTCCATAGATTGGTGGTTTTTTAGAGAAGAAAAGAGTGCTCTTTTCCATCTTAGGGGTGCTCCAAAACAGGGAAGAATGCTGTTTTCCAACCTAGGCTTATGCCAAAACAGGGATTCCAGAGACGAGATCTACGTCTGGGTGCCCGGATATCCCACCAACTGTTAGGATTTGGGCCTAGGGGCATTCCAGGCCTGCAATGCAGGATCCTAATGGTGTAACAGAGAGGGCTTGTTTGAAAGCATGCTCAGGCTGAGGGTCATCATGCCTCTTTGTGCCCAGGGGGGCCCTCAGGAGAGGGCGTAGTCTCATTGGCCATATAGCTGGATCCCACTTTGAGGGTTGGACACCCATTGCAACAGCCAGGCTTCCTGCAATGGAAAGAGGAGTTCTCTATTGTGCTTCAGGTTCCCCCATTGGCAGGGTTACAGGAAAGGTCTGTGGAAAGTTGCCTTAATACCAAGGATGTGTACAGATGACAGGCTAAGAATTCCCAGGTAACAAAACAGCATTGTTACCCATGTTCATGACATTCCATGTAAAAATAAGCCCTTAGTACTTCGCCCCAGAGCCACCAGAATGAACTTGCCATGTTCCTAAGCTGCAATGGTCAGTGGAGGTGTGGTTTCCAGGCAACCATACGGGGGTGCTCTGCTACACAAACTTTGCAATTGGCGGGGACCCTTGAGACAAAAAAACAGAATGCCCCTGTCCGGTAGAAGGAAACCTTCTGTTTGGAGCATCTCACAAGCCCCAGCGTGGGAAATCCTCCATTTCCTCTTGAAGCCACCACTCCATTTGTCAGTCATCATTGACACAAACTCCAGCATGAGCAAACATCTGACATCCGCCCTTACTCAGGTGCTGGATTTCAATTCGATCGCTGCACACTGGAACTGCCTTTAGTTTGACTGAATTAAGCCATAGCTTGGGTTTACAATTCCATCCTCAGTCTACTGGTCCACAAGCCCTATTGTGAGGGAATTCTGGAGCTACAACACAATATTCTGCCTTCTCCATAGAAAGAAAAAGGGCCTGGAGAGTCTGTCCAGAAACTCCATATGATGGTCAATCTTCTCGGTGCTAGACGGAACCCTGATTCATAGGCTGCCCTGGGCACTAGTGCTGTGTCTGACATAGCAGGAGCCAGGACCTAGTGTCAGCCACTGAGAGATCAGGGCCCATATACAGCATGTGAGACCAGCTATGGCCCAAATCTGTCTTCTCTTCTATTCTTGGTATTCAGGCATCTGTACCCACACCTTTGCTGAAATCCTTGCCATTGGGGGAACCTGAAGCACAATAGAGAACTCCTCCTTCCCCATGGAAGGTATTCTGACAGTTGGGATAGTTGCTCAACCCTCAAAGTGGAAGGCAGCTCCATGGCCAAGGAGACCATGTGCACTCATGATGGCTTCCCCGGGCACAAGCAGGCATTGTGACCTCAGCCTGAGCATGCTTTCAACCAAACGCTCTCAATTGCATCTCTGGGATCCCGAATTGCAGGCCTAGTACACACCTAGGCCCAAATCCTAACCCTGGTGGGATTTTACAGGGGCCCAGACACAGAGCCCATCTCTGGAATCCCTATTTTGGGGGACCCTTAAGATGGAAAACAGCACTCTTCCCTTCCCCGAGATAGTCACCAAACTCTTGGTAGCCACCAGGATCCTTGAGTGGAAAAATCTGCCATAGACCCATGAGAACACACCTGCATTCCGAGGCCATCCTGGACATTCAATCCAGATACATATCATGTGCTATCACCTTTGAGTCATCGGATTTACAGTTCCTGACGAGCTGCCTTCCAGGTCTATGCATTGGGCCTGCAATCACCTTGCCATTAACCTAAACTGAGTTTGTGTTTGCAGACTTCCTTCCTAAAACCATGGCTCACATGACCTCCAGGTTCTGGCATCTGAAGCCACACCACAAGACTGTGCATGAGATCCTCAAGGAAACTGTGCCCATCACTTTTGCCCGATACCTTTAGATTAGGAGAAACCTGCAAGGCCCCTGAGCGAAGCCAAATAATGGAGGCCGCTCTGGGCACAAATGCACAGTGAGACACCCTGATCACCTCCATACAGGCAGACACCCAAGTCAATGCTCCTGAGTCAGAAGATTGAACCTGACATGCCCCGAGGACTTCATTGGCACACTAGATTAGGTTTACAGGTATCTGTCGTCAGAGGCCTGCTCTGGAATATCAACTTATGATAAAATATATAGTCCCTGAGCCACAGAACAGAATATGTCCTCCCCAAAAAGGAAGCCATGCTCCTGGAATTGTGTCATACCCTAAGGGTATTTGGATCCTGAATGGCCCCTTAGCAACCAGCACATTCTATGATATTCCTGGTAACAAACCATCATTGTGCCCCATCTTCATGAGACTCCATGTCAACTCAAGGTCTCGATATATTGCCCCAGAGCCACCAGAATGCACCTGCCATGTTCCTCAGCTGCAATGGTCAATGGAGGGGTGATTTCCAGGCATCCCTGTGGGGTTCTCTGCTACAAAACTTTCCACATGGAGAAACCAGAGAAAACAAACCAGACTTCTCCTGTCCGGTACAAAGAAACTTTGCTATTTGGAGCATCTCACAAGCCCCAGCATGGGAAATCCTCCATGGCCTCTTGACGCCACCCTTCCATTTGTGGGTAATCACAGACACAAACTCCAGTGTGAGCAAACATCTGACATCCACCCTTACTCAGGTGCTGGATATTCGAAATGGCAGCTGCACACTGGAACTGCCTTTTGCTTTTCACTGAACTTAACCATAGCTTTGTATTACTATTCTATCCTCACCACACTGCTCCACAATATCTCTTGATAGGGAATTCTGGAGCCACAACACAGTATTCTGCCTTCCACATAGAAAGAAGAAGGACCTGTTGAGTCTGCCCAGAAACTGCACATGAGGATCAATCTACTCAGACCACGAGGCAACCCTGATGAATAGATTTCCCTGACCACTAGTGCTGTGTCTGACAGAGTCTAAGCCCCGACCTCGTGTCAGCCACCCAGAGGTGAGGGCCCATATTTAGTATGAGAGATCGGCCATGGCCCTGGGCCATCATCTGTACCCATCCTTGGTATCCAGTCATCTGTCCCCCAAACTTTGCTGGAATTCCTGCCAATGGCGAACCTGAAACACAATAGAGAACACCTCCTTCCCCATGGCAGGAATATTGGCTGTTGGGATGGTTGTCCAACCCTCAGCGTGGGAGCCAGCTGCATGCCAAGGAGACCATGCCCACTCCTGAGGGCCGACATGGGCACAGGCAGGCATGGTGATCCTCAGCCTGAGCATGTTTTCAAACAAACACTCTCAGTTGCTCCTCCAGTACCAGCATTGCAGGCCTGGTATGCCCCTAGGCCCAAATCCTAACCCTTGGTGGGATTTTCCAGGTGCCCAGACCCAGAGTCCGTCTCAGAATCCCTGTTTGGGGCACCCTTAAGATGGAAAACAGCACTCTTCCCTTCCCTGAGAAAGGCACCAAACTATTGGGAGCCGCCAGGATCCTTAGAGAGAAAAAATCTCCCATGGACCCATGAAAACAAACCTGCATTCCGAGGCCATCCTGTCCACACAATCCAAAGAGAAAAGTCTTTGCTACCGCCTTCGAGTCATCCTATTTACATTTCCTGACGAGCTGCCCTCCATGTCTATGCATTGGGCCTGTGATCATCTCGACACTAACCCTAACCCCAGTTTGTGTTTGCCGACTTCTCTCCCAAAACCATGGCTTACATGCCCACCAAGATGTGGTCCCTCAAGCCACATCACAGGAAAGTTCCTGCCATCCCCAAGAAAACAGTGCCCATCAGGTTGTCCAAACCCTCCAGATTAGGAGAAACCTGCCAGGCCCCTGAACCCACCCCAATATTGGCGGTTGCTCTGGATGCAAACGTGCAGTCTGAACCACCCTGAGCACCTCCATCGAGGCAGAAAGCCAAGTCAATGGTTCTGAGTCAGATGATTGAACCTGACATGCCCCTAGGACTTCACTGGAACCCTAGATTGGGTCTTCAGACATCTGTTCTCAGAGTCCTGTTCTGGAATACCAAGTTATGATACAACATGTGGTCCCTGATTCCCACAACAGAACATCTCCTGTCTCCAGAAGGAAAATGTGCTCTTGGATCTATGTCCAACTTTCAGGGTAGATGGATCCTGCATGACCCATTAGCCCCAGCACCTTCTATGATCTCCCTGGTAACAAACCAGCATTGTGACCCAACTTCCTGAGACTTGATGCCAACTCAAGGTGTTGGTACTTTGCCCAAGAGCCATGAAACGAATCTGCCATGTTCCTCAGGTACAAAGGTCAATGGACGTGTGCTTTCTAGGCATCCAAGAGGTAGTTCTCTGCTACACAAAAATTCCACATAGGGAACCCTAGAGCAAACAAATAAGACTGCTCCTGTCAGGTTGAAGGAAACCTTGGTTGTTTGGAGCATCTCACAAGCCCCAGCCTGGGAAGTCCTCCACATTCTCTTGATGCCAACCCTCCATTTGTTAGTCATCATAGACACAAATTCCAGCATGAGCAAACATCTGACATCTGCTCTTACTCAGGTGCTGGATATTCGAATCAGTCATGCACACTGGAAATACCTTTCACTTGACACTGTATTCTTGCATAGTTTGGGTTTACAATTCCATCCTCACCCTACTGGACTGCAAGTCCTCTTGAGAGGGAATTAGGGAGACAAAACGCAACATTCTGCCTTCCCCATAGAAAGAAGGGCCTGGTGAGTCTGCCCAGAAACTCCCCATGAAGATCAATCTACTTGGCCCTCGAGGGAACCCCGATTTATACTTTGCGCTGGCCACTAGCGCTGTGTCTGAGAGAGCCTGAGCCCCAACCTCGTGTCAGCCACCCAGAGTGTGGGGCCCTTATCCAGCATGTGGGACTGGCCATGGCCCAGTCATCTCTACCCATCCTTGGTATTCCGGCAACTATCCCAGACCTTTGCTGGAATCCCTACCAGTGGGGGAACCTGGAGCACAATTGAGAACTCCTCCTTCCCCATGGCAGGAAGCCTGGCTGTTGCTATGGGTGCCCAACCCTCAGAATTAGAACCAGGTGCATGGCCAATGAGACAACGCCCAATCATAAGGGCCGCCTGGGCCAAAGCAGGCATTGTGTCCCTCAACCTTAGCATGCATTCAAACAAATGCTCTCAGTTGTTTCTGCAGGGTCCCGCATCGCAGGCCTGGTATGCCCTTAGGACAAAATCCTAACACTTCGTCGGATTTTCCATGCCAACATAACCAGAGCCCGTCTCTGGAATCTCTGTTTTGAAGCACCCCTATGATGGAAAACAGCAATCTTCCCTCCCCTGAGAAAACTATTAGGAGCTGCCAGGATGCGTAGAGAAGAAAAATCTCCCAGGGCTCCATAAGACCACACCTTCATTCCGAGGCCATCCTGGACACACAATCCAGATACAAGAGACTGTGCTACCACCTTCGAATCACCTGGTTTACAGTTCCAGACGAGCTGCCCTACAGACCTACGCATTGGGCCTGTGATCACCTCGCCATTAACCCTACCCCAAGTTTGTGTTTGCAGACTTCTTTCCCAAAACCATGGCTCACATGCCCTCTATGATGGGTCTCTGTAGCCACACCACAGGAAAGATCCTGCTATCCCCAATGAAACTGTGTCAATCACAGTTGCCCAAACCCTCCAGATTAGGAGAGACCTGCAAGTCCCCTGAGCCCAGTCCAATATTGGAGGCCACTCTGGACACAAATGCACAGTGTGCAACACCCTGATCACCTCCATCCAGGAAGACACCCAAGTCAATGGTCCTGAGTCAGAAGATTGGTCCCTGAACCCCACAATAGAATATCTCCTGTCCCCAGATGGAATTCGTGCTCTTCAACTTGTGTCAAGGGTCGGGGTATATGAATTATGCACAGCCCCTTAGCCCCCAGCACATTCTAAGATCTCTCTGGTAACAAACAAACAGCATTGTGATCCATCTTCATGAGATTCCATGTCACTTCAAGTCCTTGTTAATTCGCCCCAGAGCCACCAGAATGAACCTGCCATGTTCCTCACCTGATATGGTCAGTGGAGGTGTGCTTTCCAGGCATCCATGTGGGAGTGCTCTTCTACTTATTCTTTCCACATGTGGGACCCTGGAGCAAACAAACCAGACTGCCACTGACCAGTAGAAGGGAACCCTCTGTTTGGAGCATCTCAGAAGCACCAGCAGGAGAAATCCTCCATGGCCCTTGACACAACCCCTCCATTTGTCAGTCAACATAGACAAAAACTCCAGCATGAGAAAACATCTGAAATCTGCCGTTATTTAGATTCTGCACTTTCTTTTCCACCACTGCACACTAGAACTGCGTTTCACTTGACACTGAATTTATCCATAGCTTGGGTTTAGAATTCCATCCTCAGCCTCCTGGTCTGCAAGCCCTCTAGAGAGGGAATTTGGAGCCACAAGGCAACATTCTCCATTCCCACTAGAAAGAAATAGGGCCTGGTGAATCTTCCCAGAAACTCCACATGAGGTTCAATCTACTTGGCACTCGATGGAACCTTGATTTATAGGCTGTCCTGGGCACTAGTACTAGTACTAGTACTAGTACTGTGTCTGACAGAGCCTGAGCCAAGACCTAGTTTCAGGCACCCAAAGATATGAGCCCATATCCAGCATGTGAGATTGGCCAGGGCCCAAGTCCATCATCTCTACCCATCCTTGGTATTCAGGCACCTGTCCCCAGACCTTTTATGTAATCCCTACCAATGGGGTAACCTAAAGCACAATAGAGAACTCCTCCTTCCCCATGGTAGGAATCCTGGCTGTTGATATGAGTGTCCAAACCTCAAAGTGGGAGCCAGCTGCATGGCCAAGGAGACAATGCCCACTCATGAGGGCTGCCCTGAGCACAAGTAACCATTGTAAACCTCAGCTTGATCAAGCCTTCAAAAAAATGCTCTTAGTTGCACCTCCAGGATCCTGCATTGCAGGCCTGATATGCCCTTAAGCCCAAATCCTAACACATCGTGGGATGTTCCATGTGCACATACCCAGAGCCCGTCACTGGAATCCCTGTTTTGAGGCACCCCTAAGATGGAAAACAGCACTCTTCACTTCCCTGAGAAAGCCACCAAACTAATGGGATCCCCCAGGATCCTTGAGAAGAAGAATCTCCCATGGTCCCATGAGTCCCACCTGTATTCCGAGGCCAGCGTGGATATGCTATCCAGATACAAGAGACTGTGCTACTGGCTTCGAGTCACCTGATTTACAGTTCCTGACGTGCTGCCCTCCAGATCTTTGGATTGGGACTGTGAACACCTCTCCATTAACCTTATCCCGAGTTTGTGTTTGCAGATCTCTCTCTAAAAACAATAGCTCACATGTCCTCCAGGATGGGGCCCCTAGAGTCACACCACAAGACTGTGCTTGCCATCCCCAAGGAAACTGGGACCATCACAGTTGCCCAAACCCTCCTGATTAGGAGAAACCCGGAAGGCTCCTGAGCACATCCCAATATTGGAGGCTGCTCTGGATGCAAATGCACAGTCTGAAACACCCTGATCACCTCCATCCAGGCAGACACCCAAATCAATGGTCCTGAGTCAGATAATTGAACCTGACATGGCCCTAGGACCTCATTGGAAGAGGGATTAACTTTTCAGGCACCTGTCCTCAGAGGCCTCTTCTGGAATACCAACTTATGATACAAATTATGGCCCCTGAGCACCAGGGTGGGAAATCCTCCATGGCCTCTTGACGCCACCTCTCCATTTGTTGGTCATCATAGACACAAACTCCAGCCTGAGCAAACATCTGACATCCGCCCATATTCAGGCGCTGATATTGGAATCAGCTGCTGCACACTGGAACTGCCTTTCGCTTTGCAATGAATTTAAGCCTAGCTTCAGACTACAATTTCATCCTCACCCTACTGGTCTGCCATATCTCTTGATAGGGAATTCTGGAGCCACAACGCAACATTCTGCCTTCTTCATAGATAGAAGGACCTGGTGAGTCTGCCCATAAACTGCACATAAAGATCAATATACTCAGCCCAGGAGGGAACCCCTATTTATAGTTTGCCCTAGCCACTAGTGCTGTGTCTGACAGAGCCTGAGCCCCTACCTCGTGTCAGCAACCCAGAGGGTGGGGCCCACATTAACCATGTGAGACCGGCCATGGCCCAGGGCTGTCATTACTACCCATCCTTGGTATTCAGGCATCTGTCCCCTAGATCTTAGCTGGAATCCCTACCAATGGGGGGACCTGAAGCACAATAGAGAATTCATCCTTCGCCATGACAGGAATCCTGGCTTTTGGATGGGTGTCCAACCCTAGGAATGGGAACTGGCTGCATGGCTGAGTAGACATCGCCCAATCCTGATGGCCTCCGGGGCACAAGCAGGCATTGGGACCCTCAGCTTGACCATACTTTCAAACAAACGCTCTCAGTTGCACCTCCAGGATCCCGCATTGCAGGCCTGGTATGGCCCTAGGCCTAAATATTAACCCTTGGTGGGATTTTCCAAGCACTTAGACCCAGAGCTCATCTCTGGAATGCCTGTTTTGGGGCACACCTAAGCTGGAAAACAGTACTCATCCCTTCCCGGAGAAATCCAACAAACTATTGAGAACCGCCAGGATCCTTGAGAGGAGAAATCTCCCATGGACCCTTGAGACAACACCTGCAATAAAGGCCATTCTGGAAATTAAATCCAGATACAATTACCTGTGCTACCACCTTTGAGTTACGTGATTTACAGTTCCAGACTTGCTGCCCTCCTGGTCTATGGATTGGGACTATGATCACCTTGCCACTAACCCTAACCTAAGTTTGTGTTTGCAGACTTCTCTCTCAAAATCATGGCGCACATGTCCTCCAGGATGGGGTCTCTGGAGTCACACCACAGGACAGTTCCTGCAATCCCCAAGGAAACTACCCATCACAGTTGTCCAAAAACCCCATATAAGGGAAACCTACAAGGAACCTGAGCCAACCTTAGTATTGGATGCTACTCTGGACACAAATGCACAGTCTGAAACACCCTCATCACCTGCATCCAGTCAGACACCAGAGTCAATGATCCTGAGTCAGAAGATTGAATGACATTCCCCTAGGGCCTCATTCAAACCCATTATTAGGTTTTTAGGCTTCTGTCCTCAGAGACCTGTTCTGGATTACCAATTTATGATACAACATATGGCCGCTGAGCCCCACAACAGAATATCTCCTGCCCCCAGAAGCAATCCAGGCTCTTGGGCCTGTGTCAAATCCTCAGGCTAGATGAATCCTGCATGGCCCATTAACCACCAGCACATTCTAAGATCTCCCTGGTAACAAACCAACATTTTGACCCATCTTCATGAGGTTCCATGTCCAATCCAGTCTTTATTTCTTCGCCTCAAAGCCACCAGATGCCATGTTCCTTCGCTGTCATGGTCAATGAAGGTGTGCTTTCCAGTCACCCATGTGGGAGATCTATGTTATCCGATCTTTCGACATGGGGAACCATGGAGGAAACAAATCAGACTGCCCCTGTCTCGTAGAAGGAAACCTTGCTGTTTGGAGCATCTCAAAAACACCAGATTGGGAAATCCTCCATAACCTCTTGACGCCACCCCTCCATTTTTGTGTCATCATAGACACAAACTCCAGCATGAGCAAATATCTGACATCCACCCTCACTCAAGTGCTGAATATTGGATTCAAACATTGCACACTGGAAATTTCTTTCGCTTGATACAGAATGTAACCATAGCTTAGGTTTACAATTCCATCCTCAGCCTCCTGGTCCACAAGCCCTCTTGATAGTGAATTCTAGAGCCACAAAACAGCATTCTGCCTTCCCCTTACAAACAAGAAGGGCCTGGTGAGTCTGCCCAGAAACCATACATGAGGATCAATCTGCTCAGCACTCGAGGGAACCCCAATTTATAGGCTGCCCTGGGCACTAGTGCTGTGTCTGACAGAGCCTGAGCCAAGACCTAGTGTCAGCCACCCAGTGATCGGGGCCCATATCCACGATTTGATACTGGCCATGGCCCATGTCCATCATCTTTACCCATCCTTGGTATTCAGGCCTCTGTCCCCAGACCTTTGCTGGAATCCCCACTAATGGGGAACCTGAAGCACTATAGAGAACTCCTCTTTCCCCATGGCAGGATTCTGGCTGTTGGGATGGTTGTCCAACCCTCAAAGTGGGAGCCAGCTGCATGGCCAATGTGACCACGCCCACTCATGAGGGCCACCTGGTCATAAGCAAGTATTGTGACCCTCAGCCTGAGAATGATTTCAAACAAGACCTCTCAGTTGCACCTCCAGGATCCTGCATGCAGGCCTGGTAAGCCACTAGGCCCAAATCCTAACACTTGGTGGGATTTTCCAGGGGACCAAACCCAGAGTCCGTCTCTGGAATCCATATTTTGGGTCACCCCTAACATGAAAAACAGCACTCTTCCCTTCCCCGAAAAAGCCACCAACTATTGGGAGCCACCAGGATCCTTAGAGAGGAAAAATCTCCCATGGACCCATGAGGCCACAACTGCATTCTGAGGCCATCCTGCACACAATACAAAGAAAAAAGCCTGTGATTCTGCCTTTGAGTCACCCGATTAACAGTTCCTGAAGAGCTGCCATCCATGTCTATGCATTGGGCCTGTGATAACCTTGCCACTAACCCTAACCCAAGTTTGTGTTTTCAGACTTCCCTCCCAAAACCATGGCTCACATGACCTCCAGTTTGTGATAACTGGAGCCACACCACGGGATTGTACCTGTCTTCCCAAAGGAAACTGTGATTGTCACTATTAAACAAACCCTCTAGATTAGGAGAAACCTGCAAGTCCCCTAAGCCCAGCCCAATATTGGAGGCCACTCTGGACGCAAATGCACAGTCTGACACACCATATCATCTACATCCAGACTGATATCCAAGTCAATGGTCCTCAGACAGAAGATTGAATCTGACATGCTCCTAGGATTCACTGGAACACTAGAATAGGTTTTCAGGTATCTGTACTCAGAAGGCTGTTCTGAATATCAATGTATGATACAATATGGTCACTGAGCCACACAAAAGAACATCTGTCCTTAGAAGAAAGCTGTGCTCTGGACCTGTGTCAAACACTCTGGGTAGATGAATCCTTCAAGGCCCTCTGGCAACCAGCACATTCTATGATCTCCCTGACAAAATACCAGCATTGTGACCCATCTTCATGAGACTCCATGACAACTCCAGCCCTTGGTACTTCGGCCCAGAGCCACCAGAATGAAACTGCCATGTTTCTCTGCTGCCATGGTCAATGTTGGTGTACTTTCCAGGCATCCAGCGGGAGTGCTCTGATACCAACTTTCCACATGGGGAACCCTGGAGGAAACAAACCAGACTCCCCTGTACGGTAAAAGGAATCTTTTCTGTATGGAGTATCTCAAGCCTGAGGGTGGGTAATCCTCCATGGCCTCTTGAGGCCACCCATCCATTTGTTGGTCATCATAGACACTAACTCCAGCGTGAGCAATCAACTGACATCTGCACTTACTCAAGTGCTGGATATTTGAATCAGCTGCTACACACTGGAATTGCCTTATGCTTGGCACTGAATTTAAAAGTAGCTTGGCGGGACGCCTGGGTGGCTCAGTTGGTTAAACAGCTGCCTTCGGCTCAGGTCATGATCCCAGCGTCCTGGGATCGAGTCCCACATCAGGCTCCTTGCTCCGCAGGGAGCCTGCTTCTCCGTCTGACTCTGCCTTCCACTCTGTCTGCCTGTGCTTGCTCTCGCTCGCTCTCTGACAAATAAATAAAATCTTGAAAAAAAAAAAAGTAGCTTGGGTTTGCAATTCCATCCTCACCCTGGTGTTCAGTAAGCTCTCTTGATAGGGAATTCTGAAGCCACAACACAGCATTCTGCCTTCCCCATAGCAAGAAAAAACAGCCTGGAGAGACTGCCCAGAAACCCTACATGAGGATAAATCTACTCGACCCTCGAGTGAACCCCATTTATAGGTTTACCTGGCCACTAGCGCTGAGTCTGACAGAACCTCGTCTCTGACCTCGTGTCAGGACCCAGAGACTGGGCTCCAACTCCAGAATGTGAGACCAGCCATGTCCCAGGGCTGTCATCTCTACCCATTCTTGATTCAGGCATCTGTCCCCAGACATTTGCTGAAATCCCTGCCAATGGGGGAACCAGAAGCACAATAGGGAAATCCTCCTTCCCCATGGCAGGAATGATGGCTCTTGGGATGGGTTTCCAGACCTCAGAGTGGTAGCCAGCTGAATGGCCAATGATAACCCGCCCACTCATGAGGGCCGCCCTGGACACAAGCAGGCATTGTGACCCCCAACATGAGCATGCTTTCAAACAAACACTCTCAGTTGCATTCCAGAATCCAAATTTGCAGGCCTGATATGCCCCTAAGCACAAATCATAACACCTGGTGGGATTTTTCAGGGGCCCAGAAACACAGCCTGTCTCTGGAATCCCTGTTTTGGGACACCCCTAAGATGGAAAATAGCACTCTCCCCTTCGCCAAGTAAGCCACCATAGTATAGGGAGCCGCTAGGATCCTTGAGAGGAAAAATCTCCCATGGATCCATGAGACCACACCTGTATTCCGAGGCCATCCTGGACACAAAAGCCAGATACACAAGCCTGTGCTACCACCTTCAAGGCAACTAATTTATAGTTCCAGACGAGCTGCCCTCCAGGTCTATGCATTGGGCCTGAGATCACCTCACCGCTAACCTTAATCCGAGTTTGTGCTTACAGACTTCTATCCCGAAACCATGGCTCATATTTCCTCCAGGATGGGGTCTCTGGAGCCACACCAAAGGACTGTGCCTGCCATCCCCAAGGAAAATGTGTCCGTCACATTTGCCTAAAACTTTGAGATAAGGAGAAACCTGCAAGGCCCCTGAGCCCACCCCAATACTGGAGGCCCCTCTGGACACAAATGTGCATTCTGAAATACGCTGATCACCTGAATCCAGGCAGATACCCAAGTCAGTGTTTCTCAGTCAGAAGATTGAACCTGACATGCTCCTATGACCTCATTGTAACCCCTGATTAGGTTTTCAGGCATCTATAATCAGAGACCTGTTCTGGAGTACCAACTTAAGATACAACATATGGTCCCTGATCCCCACAGCAGAACATCTCCTTTCTTTAGATGGAAGCCGTGCTCTTGGAACTGTGTCAAACCCTCAGGGTAGATGAATCCTACTTGGCCCGTAGCCACCAGCAGATTCTAAGATCTCACTGGTAACAAGCCAGCATTGTGAGCCATCTTCATGAGATTCCATGTCAACTACAGGCCTTGGTACTTCTCCCCAGAGCCTTCAGAAAGAACCTGTCATGTTCCTCAGCTGCAATGTTCAGTGGAAGTGTGCTTTCCAGGCATCCATGTGGGAGTGCTCTGCTACCCAAACTTTCCACATGGGGGACTCTCGAGCAAACAAATCTGACTGCCCTGTCCTGTAGAAGGAAACCTGGCTGTTTGGAGCATCTCACAAGCTCAAGTGTGGGAAATCCTCTATGACCTCTTTTCAACTCCTCTCCATTTGTCGGTCATTATAGACACAAACTCCAGCTTGAGCAAACATCTGACGTCTGCGCTTACTCAGGTGCTGGATATTCGAATCAGCCGCTGCACACTGGAAATGCCATTCGCTTGTCACTGAATTTATTCATAGCTTGGGTTTACAATTCCATCCTCACCCTACTGGTCCACAAGCCCTCATGATAGGGAATTCTGCAGCCACAACACAGCATTCTGCCTTCCCAGTAGAAAGAAGAAGGGCCTGGTGAGTCTGCCCAGAAACTCCACATTATGATCAATCTACTTGTCCCTTGAGGGAACCCTGAATTATAGACAGCCCTGGCCCCTAGTGTTGTGTCTGACAGAGCCTAAGCCCCGACCTCGTGTCAGCCACCTAGAAGGCGGGGCCCATATCCCGCATGTTAGACTGGCCACGGAACAGAGCCGTCATCTTTACCCATCCTTGGTATTCAGGCATGTGTCCCCAGACCTTTCCTGGAATCCCTACCAATGAGGGAACCTGAATCACAATAGAGAAATCCTCATTCCCCATGGCAGGATTCCTGTAAGTTCGGAAGGGTGTCCAACACTCAGAGTGTTAGCCTACTGAATGGCCATTGAGACCACCCCCATTCCTGAGGGCCACCCTATGCAAAAGCTTGCATAGTGACCCTCAGCCTGAGCATGCTTTCAAACAAACGCTCTCAGTTGTATCTCCAGGACTTGCATTGGAGGCCTGGTAAGTCCCTATGCCCAAATCATAACCCTTGGTGGGTATTTCCAGGTGCCCAGAGCCAGAGCACTTCTCTGCAATCCCTGTTATGGGACACCCTTAATATGGAAAACAGAACTCTTTCCTCTCTGAGAAAGCCACCACATTATAAGGAGCCGCCAGGATACTTGAGAGGAAATATCACCCATGGACACCTGAGACCACACCTGCATTCTTAGTCCATCGTGGATACACAATCCAGATAAAAAAGACTGTGCTACCTCCTTTGAGGCATGCGATTTACATTTCACACGGAGCTTCCCTCCAGGAGTATGCATTGGGCCTACAATCACTTCGCCACTAAACCTAACCCGCATTTGTGTTTGCAGACTTCCCTCCCAAAACCATGGCTCTCATGCCCTCCAGCATGGGGTCTCTGGAGCCACACCACAGGACTGTGCCCACCATTGCCAAGGAAACTGTGCCCATCAAATTGCCCTATCTTTCCAGATTAGGAGAAAACTGCAAGGCCCCTGAGCCCACCCCAATACTGGTTGCCACTCTGTACACAAATGCACAGTCTGGAACACCCTGATCACCTACATCTAGGCAGACTTTGAAGTCAATGATACTGAGTCAGAGGATTGAACCTGACATTCCGTTAGGATTTTATTGGAACCCTAGATTAAATTTTCAGGCATCTATCCTCAGAGGCCTGTTCTGCAATACCAAATTATGATACATTTGGTCCGTTAGCCCCACATCAGAACATCTCTGGTCCGAGAAGGAAACCGTGCCCTTTGACCAGTGTCAAACCCTCAGGGTAGTTGAATCCTACATGGTCCCTTAGCCACCAGCACACTCTAAGGTCTCCATGGTAACAAACCTGCATTCTGACCCATCTTCATGAGACTTCATGTCAACTCCAGGCCTTGGTAATTCGCCCAAGAGCCACCAGAACGAATTGGCCATGTTTCTCAGCTGCAATTTTAATGGAGGTGTGCTTTTCAGGCATCCACGTGGGAGTGCTCTGCTACCCAAACTTTCCACATGGGGGACCCTGGAGCAAATAAACCAGTCTCCCCCTGTGTGGTAGAAGGAAACTTTGCTGTTTGAAGCATCTCACAAGCCCCAGCATGTGAAATCCTCCATGGCCTCTTGACGCCACCCCTCCATTCATCGGTCATCATAGACATAAACTCCAGCATGAGGAAATGTCTGACTTTCACCTTTACTCAGGTGCTGGATATCTGGAATCAGACACTGCACAATGGAACTGCCTTTTGCTTGGCACTGAATTGAACCTTAGCTTGAGTTTACAATTCCATCCTCACCCTACTGGTCCCCAAGCCCGCTTGATAGGGAATTCTGGGGCCACAACGCAGCTTTTTGCCTTCCCCTTAGAAAGAAGAAGGGCATGGTGATTCTGCCCAGAAACTCTGCATGAGGATCAATCTGCTCAGCCCTTGAGGGGTCCCTGATTCATACTCAGCCCTGACCACTAGTTCTGTTTCTGACAGAGCCTGAGTGCTCAATTCATGTCAGCTACTCAGAGAGTCAGGCATGTGAGACTGGCCATGTCTCAGGTCCCTCATCTCTACCCATCCTTGGTATTCAGGCATCTGTCCCCAGACATTTGCTAGAATACCTGCTAATGGGGGAACCTGAGGCACAATAGAGAATTCTTCCTTTTCCATGGCAGGAATCCTGGTAGTTGGGATGGGTGTCCTACATTAAAGTGGTAGCCAGCTGCATGGCCAAGGAGACAACTCCCACTCATAAGGGCTGCCCTAATCACATCAGGCATTGTGACACTCAGACTAGCATGCTTTCAAACAAACGCTCTCAGTTGTACCTCCAAGTCACACATTGTAGGCCTGGTACTCCCCTAGGCCCAAATCCTAATCCTGGTGGGATTTTCCAAGCACCCAGACTCACAGCCCTTCTCTGGAATCCCTTTTTGGGGAACATCTAAGATTGAAAACAGCACTCTTCCATTCAAACGAGAAAGCCACCATACTATTGGGAGCTTCCAGGATCTGTAGAGAGGAAAATACTCTCATGGAAACATTAGAACACACCTGCATTCCAAGGCTATCATGGACACACAATCCAGATACAAAAGCCAGTGCTAGTGCCTTCGAGGTACGTGATTTACAGTTCCTGACGATCTGCCCTCCAGGTCTATGCATTGGGCCTACGATCACCTCGCAACTCAACCTAATCCGAGTTTGTGATTGCAGACTTCTCTCCCAAAACCATGGCTTACATGCCCTCCACGATGGAGTCTCTGGAGCCACACCACAGGACTGTGCCTGCCACCCCCAAGGAAAACGTGCCCACAAATTTGCCTAAACCTTCAAGATTAGGAGAAACCTGCAAGGCCCCAGAGCCCACCCCAATATTGGAGGCCACTCTGTACACAAAGGCACAGTCAGAAACACCCTGATTGCCTACATATAGTCAGACACCGAAGTCAATGGTCCTGAGTCTGATGATTGAACCTGAAATTCCCCTTGGACTTCATTGGAACCCTAGATGAAGTTTTTAGGCATCTGTCCTCAGAGGCCTGTTCTGGAATTCCAACTTATGATACAACATTTGGTCCGTGAGCCCCACAACAGAACATCTCCGATACCCAGAAAAAAACCGTGTTCTTCGACCGGTGTCAAACCATCAGGATAGACTAATCATACATGGCCCCTTAGCCACCAGCACATAGTAAGATTTCCGTGGTAACAAAACTGCATTGTGACCCAACTTCATTAGAAACCAGGCCTTGGTACTTTGCCCTAGAGCAACCAGAAAGAACCTGCCATGTTCCTTAGGTGCAATGGTCAATGTAGGTGTGCTTTCCAGTATCCACGTGCGAGTACTATGCTACCCAAACTTTGCACATGGGGGAAACTGGTGTAAACAAACCAGACCTCCCCTGTCCAGTAGAAGGAAACCTTATGTTTGGATCAACTCACAGGCCTCAGCGTGTAAACTGCTCCATGGCCTCTTGATGCCACCACTCCATTGGTCGGTCATCATAGACACAAACTCCAGTCTAAGCAAACATCTGACATGCACCCTTATCCCGGTGCTGGATGTCTTGAATAAACCACTGCACATTGGATCTGCCTTCCACTTGGCACTGAATTGAACCATAGCTTGTGTTTACAATTCCATCCCCACCTGACTGGTCCCTAAGCCCTCTTGATAGGGAAATCTGGGGCCACAACGCAGCATTCTGCCTTCCCCATCGAATGAAGAAATGCCTGGTGAGTCTGCCCTGAAAACCCACATGAGGATCAATCAGGTCGGCCCTCGAGTCAACACCGATTTATAGGCTGCCATGGCCACTAGTGCCGTGTCTGACAGAGCCTGAGCTCGACTGAGTTTCAGCCACTAGAGAGCAGGCCCCATATCTAGCATTTGGGATTGCCATGGCCCAAGTATGTCATCTCTACCCATCCTTGATATTCAGGCACCTGTCCCTAGACCTTGGCAGGGATCCCTGCCAATTAGGGAACTTGAAGCACAATAGAGAACTCTTCTTTCCCCATGGCAATAAACCTGGCTTTTGGGATGGGTGTTCTACCCTCAAAGGGGGAGCCAGTTACAACATCAATGACACCACACACACTCCTGAGGACTACCCTTGGCACAAACAGGCATTGTGACCCTCACCCTGAGCATGCTTTCAAAAAATCCCTCTCAGATTCACCACAATGATCCCTCATTTCAGGCCTGGTATGCCTGTAGGTTCAAATCATAAAACTTGGTGGGATTTTCGAGGTGCCCAGACCCAGAGACCATCTCTGGAATTTTTGTTTTGGTGCACCCTTCAGATGGAAAACAGCACTCATCCCTTCCCCAAAAATGTCACCAAATTATGAGGAGCCACCAGGATCCATAGAGAGGCAATGTCTCCCATGGACCCATGAGAACACACCTGCATTCCGAGGCCATCCTGGACACACAATCCGGAGAGAAAAGCCTGTGCTACTGCCTTCCATTCACCCTAATTACAGTTCCAGATGAGCTGCTCTCAAGGTATATGCATTGGGCCTGTGATCACCTCGCCACTCACCCTAATTCGAATTTGTGTTTGCAGACTTATCTACCAAAACCATGGCACACATGCCCTCCAGGATGGGGTCTCTGGATCCACACTGCAGGACTGTCCCTGCCATCCACAAGGAAACTGTTTCCATCACAGTTGCCCAAACTGTCTAGATTAGGAGAAACCTACAAGGCCTCTGGGCCTACCCCAATTTCGGCGGCCGCTCTGAACACAAATGCACAGTCTGAAATACCCTGATCTCCTACATCCAGGAACACAGCCAAGTCAATGGTCCTGAGTCAGAATAATGAACCTAACATGCCCCTAGGACGTCATTGGAACCATTGATTCGGTTTTCAGACATGTGTCCTCAGAGGCCTGTTCTAGAATGCGAACTTATGATACAACATGTGGTGGCTGGGCCACACAACAGAACATCTCCTGTCCCCAGAAGGAAACCGTGCCCTACAATCTGTGCAAAATCCCAGAGTAGTAGATTCCTGCACAACTACTAAGCCACCAGCACATTCTAAGATCTACCTGGTAACAAACCAGCTGTGTGGCCCATCTTCAAGAGATTCCATGTCAAATCAAGGACTTGGTACTTTGCTACAGAGACACCAGAATAAAGCTGCCATGTTCTTCAGTTGCAATGGTCAATGAAGTTGAACATTTCAGGCATCCATGCGGTAGAGCTCTGCTACCCAAACTTTCCACATGGGGGACCCTGGAGCAAATAAACCACACTCCACCTGTCCAGTAGAACAAAACCTTGCTATTTGGAGCAGCTCATGAGTCTCAACGTGAAAATCCCTCCATGGCTTCTTGACGCCACCCCTCCATTTGTCAGTCATCATAGACACAAACTCCAGTGTGAGCAAATATCCGACGTCCTCCCTTACTAAGGTGCTGGATATCTCGAAAAAGCTGCTGGACACAGGAACTGCCTTCCGCTTGGCAGTGAATTGAACTGTAGCTTGTGTTTACAATTCCTTCCTCACCCGACTGGTCCCCAAGCCTTCTTGATAGCGAATTATGGAGACACAACACAGCATTCTGCCTTCCCGATAGAAACAAGTGCCTGGTGAGTCTGGCCAGAAACCCCACATGAGGATCAATCTGCTCGGCCCTATATCGGAGGGACCCTGATTTATAGGTTGCCCTGGCCACTAGTGCTGTGTCTGACAGAGCCTGAGCCCAGACCTAGTGTCAGTCACCAGAGTTTGAGCCCCACATCTAGTATTTGGGAATGCCATGGCTCAAGTATTTCATCTCTACCCATCCTTGGTATTCAGGCACCTGTCCCCAGACCTTTGCTGGAATCCCTGATAATGGGGCATCCTGAAGCACAATAGAGAACTCCTCCTTCTTCATATCAGGAAACTTGGCTGTTAGGATGGGTGTTCAACCCTGAAAGGGGGAGTCATTTACAAGTCCAGTGAGACCACACAAATGCCTCAGGGATGCCCTGGAGGCAAACAGGCCTTGTGACCCTCAGCCTGAGCATGCTTTCAAACAATCCTTCTCTGTTGCACCACCATGAACCCGCATTGCAGGCCTAATATGCCTTAAGCCCAAATCCTAGAACTTGTTGTGATGTCCCAGATGCCATGAACCAGAGCCCGTCTCTGGAATCCCTGTTTTGGGGCACCCATAAGGTGGAAAACATCACTCTCCCCTTCCCCGAAAAAGCCACCAAACTATGGAGAGCCACCAGGATCCATAGAGAGGAAAAGACTCCCATGGACCCATGAGACCACACCTGCATTCCAAGGCCATCCTGGACACACAATCCAGAGAGAAAAGCCTGTGCTACTGCCTTCCAGTCTCCCTAATTATAGTTCATGACGAGCTTCCCTCCAGGTCTACGCATTGGGCCTGTGATCACCTCGCCACTCACCCTAATTTGTATTTGTGTTTGCAGACTTCTCTCCCAAAACCATGGCTCTCATGCCCACCAGAATGTGATCTCTGGAGCCACACCACAGAACTCTGGCTGCCAACCCCAAGGACACTGTGCATATCAGATTTGCCCAAACCTTCCAGATTAGGAGAAACCTGTGTGGCCCCTGAGCCCACACCAATATTGCCGGCCACTCGGGATGGAAATGCGCAGTCTAAAACACCCTTATCACCTACATCCAGGGAAATAGCCAAGTCAATGATCGTGAGATAGACGATTGAACCTAAAATGCCCCTAGGCTCTCAATGGAACCCCATTTGGTTTTCAGGCATCTGTCCTCAGGGGCCTGTTCTAAAATACCAATCTATGACACATCATGTTTTCTCTGAGCCACACGACAGAACATCCCCTGTCCCCAAAAGAATACCATGCTCTTCGACCTGTGCCAAACCCTCAGGGTAGGAGAATCCTGCATGGCACCTTAGCAACCAGCACATTCTAAGTTCTCCCTGGTAACAAACAAGCATTGTGACCCATCTGCAAGAGATCCCATGTCAACTCAAGGCCTTGGCACTTTGTCCCAGAGCCACCAGAACGAATCTGCCATGTTCCTCAGCTGCAATTGTCAATGGAGGTGTGCTTTCCTGGCATCCATGCCGGAGAGCTCTTCTTCACAAACTTTCCACATGGGGAAACCTAGAGTAAACAAACCAGACTTCAACTACTCTGTACAAAGAAATGTTACTTTTTGCAGCAGTTCACAGGCCTCAGCATGTGAACTCCTCCATGGCCTCTTTATACCACCCCTCCACTTGTCGGTCATCATAGACAAAAACTCTAGTGTGAGCAAGCATCTGACATCCACCCTTATTCCAGTGCTGGATGTCTCGAGTAAACTGCTACAAATTGGAACTGCCTTCTGCTTGGCACTGAATTGAACCATAGCTTTTGTTTACAATTCCACCCAAAACTGACTGGTCCCCAAGCTCTCGTGATTGGGAAATCTGGAGCCACAACACAGCATTCTGCCTTCCCTATTGAATGAACAAATGCCTGGGAATCTTCCCAAGAAACTCCACATGAGGATCAATCTGCTCCGCCCTCGAATCTACTCTGATATAAAGGCTGCCATGGCCACTAGCGCTGTGTCTGACAGAGCCTGAGCCCCGACCGAGTTTTAGGCCTCATATCTAGCATTTGGGATTGCTATGGCCCAAGTACGTCATCTCCACCCATCCTTGGTATTCAGGCACCTATCTCGAGACCTTGCTGGAAACCCTGCCAATGGGGCAACCTGAAGCACAGAGGAACCTGACGGAAGAGAACTCATCCTTCCTCATGGCAGGACATTTGGCTGTTGGGTTGGGTGTCCAACTCTCTAAGAGGGAGCCAGATATATGACCAATGAGACCACTCCCACTCCTGAGGGCCGCCATGGGAGCAAACAGGCATTGTGAGACTCAGCCTGAGCAAGCTTTCAAACAATCCCTCTCAGTTGCACCATCATGATCCCGCATTTCAGGCCTCATACACCCCTAGGTGCAAATCCTAACCCTTGGTGGGAAGTCCCAGATGCCCAGAAAAAGAGCCTGTATCTGGAATCCCTGTTTTGGGGCACCCATAAGATGGAAAACAACACTCTTCCCTTCCCCAAAAAAGCCACCAAACTATGAGCTGCACAGATCCATAGAGAGGAAAAGTTTCCCATGGACCCATGAGACTATACCTGCATTCCGAGGCCATCCTGGACACACAATATAGAGAGAAAAGCCTGTGCTACTGCCTTCCAGTCACCCTAATTACAACTCCTGACAAGCTGCACTCCAGATCTACTCATTGGGCCTGTGATCACCTTTCCACTAACCATAACCCACATTTGTGTTTGCAGACTTCTCTCCCAAAACCATGGCTCATATGCCCTCCAGGACAGGGTCTCTGGATCCACAACACATGACTAGGCCTGCCATCCCCAAGGAAACTGTGCCCGTCAAACCTGCCCAAACCTTCCAGTTTAGGAGAAACACGCAAGAGCCCTGAGCCCGACCCAATATTGTCGGCAGCACTGGACACAAATGCCAGTCTGAAACGCCCTGATCACCTACATCCAAGCAGACAGCCATTTCAATGTTCCTGGGTCAGAAGATTGTACCTGACATGCTCCTAGGACGTCATTGGAACACTAGATTAGGTTTTCAGGCATCTGTCCTCAGGGTCCTGTTCTGAAATACCAACTTAGGATACAACATGTGGTCCCTGAGCCACACAATAGAATATCTCCTGTCCCCAGTAGGAAACCATGCCCTTCGACCTGTGCCAAACCCTCAAGATTGGAGAATCCTGCACAGCACCTTAGACACCAGCACAAACTCTAGTTTGTGCGTTGACCCATACCACAAGCTTTCCATCTGATGGACAGTCGAGTCCTGTTGAATGGCTCCAGGATGTCCCATACGGAAAGACTGGAGAGCAGGATTCGAAGGATGGATGCCTGTACAGCATACCTCACATTCCCATTGGCTCTTTGTGACAAGACATGTTTGAACTACTGGCTCTGGGGCGAGCTAACTAGGGGGCTGAATTGAAATGGACTCTCCTGCGGATGGGTCATAATGTGGGTTTGTGTGCATGGAGACCTTGGAATATGTTGGCAGCTCAGGGGCCATGAAGTATTCGCCTAACCGAAGGGTGTAATATTGCTCCAATTAAAAAGAGATCCCTATGTCGAGATGAGACAGGTTCTCTTTGGTGCCTCAGAAAAGCCCCAGATACTGGTCTTCAAACCAGTTCTCTGAGTAGAGACACCTGGAAACCAAAGCTAGGGTTCAGATTAGAGCCTAGATGCCTGTCCGTTTCAATATTCTGTCTCTGGGGACACTGTCTGAGTATCTAAGTGGAGATAGTTGCTCAGCTGGTGTCAGAGTGCCCCTCTTAGTCCATGGCCGAGGCATGGCCTTGGAGACCTTATTGGATTTTCCTAATCTCTAGGGTTGTGGCCAATGGATTGGGTACAGTTTTCTTGGAGAGGACTGGCACAGTCCTTCAGTGTGTCTCCATAGGCCCTAGCCTGGAGGGTGTGTGGGTCCGGGCTGTGGGCACAGAAGTCTGAAAACACAAACTCGGCTTGGGTGCGGAGCCGAGAGCATGGCAGGATGGACCCACAGACCGTGAGAGGAGATCCTCAGCTTATGAAAGAAGGGCAAATGGGAGGCAGTCACGCAAGCTTTTGTCTTTGGATGTTTTGTCTCCCATAGCCGTGGAATGTAGGGGTGACCTCAGGGGCTATGGAAGAGTCTCCCTCTCTGAGGAGTTGGTCCAGCTCTTAAGATTTTGGGGACATTTTGTGGGAAGGGTGGAGTCCTGCTGTCTGGCTCAGGTGTTCTTCCAGGAGAGGGACTCCAGATCACAGTCCTGGGTTCGAGCAAATGGAATACTCGAGCTCTTGTGAAGATTGGGATCATAGGGGCTTGGCAAGCCCCATATGCGGGCTCTTGGTCCAGGCCCTGAGAGACCTTACTTCGACATGGGGCCCATGCTGATGGTCCCAATGCGAGTTTGTACCCAAGGAGGCACTCAAGTTTAGGCTTGGCCTCAGGGGCCATGAAGGTTTCTCCTACACTGAAGGTATGACTCCATGCCAACAGCAAGCTTTCCAGCCATGGGGAAGGAGAAGATCTGATTTGTGCTTCAGTTACCCACGTTTGCCAGGATTTGATATAATATCTAGGGTCAGATGTCTGAAAACCCAGGTTGGGAAGAGATGACAGCATAAGGCCATGGCCTGTCTGATGTGCTTAGTGTGCAGCCAGCTGTTTCCTTGTCTGTCGGGACGTCAGGCTGTGTCAGACAGAGCATTACTGACCAGGGTAGCTTTTCCAGTTAGGGTGCGGTCGAGGCCAGAGCAGGTTGGTTCTCATTTGTGGTTTCTGGAGAGCCCCATAGGGCAACGTTTTTCTTCTGGTGGGCAGGCAGAAAACTGTGTTGTGGTTCTGGAATTCCCAGTCTGGAGGGCTTGTTTGCCAGGTTTGTGAAGAGGGTAGTCTGAAAACACAAGCTAGCGTTAGGTTTGGGGCCGAGGGCATGGCAGGCCCACTCTGCAGAGACTGAATCAAGATCTCCTGCATCTGAGGTCAGGGCGAGTATCAGACGTTGCCTCAGGTTGGAGTTTGTGTCCATTATGGCCCCTTCCTGAAGGGGGTGGGGGCGTCATGAGGCCAGGGAGGTTTCCCAACGCTGGGAGTTATGAGCTGCCCCAAACATCAAGGTTTCCTCTGTAGGACAGTCGAGTACTATGAGATGGTTCTAGGATGACCCCTACAGAAAGACTCGAGAGAAGGGGTCTAAGCATGAATGTCTGCAAATGCCACCTCACATTCCCACTGGCTGCTTGGGGCAAGGCAGGCTCAATCTGCAGGCTCTTGGGCGGGTTTCTCAGAGGGCTGAGTTGAAATGGACTCTCCTGAGGATGAGTCATACTGTGGGTTGGTGGCCATGGAGACCTTGGAATGTGGCGGTGGCTCAGGGACTCTGCAGGTTTCTCCAAACCGAAGGGTTTGACACAGCTCCAACAATGAAGCTTCCCATGTGGAGACGATAGTTGTTCTGTTTGGTGTCTCAGGAAAGCCCCAGATGCTGGTCTTCAAACCCAGGCCTCTGAGGAGTGACACCTGGAAACCAAAGCAAGAGTTCAGATTAGGGCCCAGGGGCCTGTCTGGTTCAATCTACTGTCTCTGCCGACATCTGTCTGTGTTTCTGCATGGAGGTAGTTGCTCAGCTAGTGTCAGGATGCCTTTGTCCAGAGAGGCTTATAGTAGTGGGATGTCCTTGGGGGCCTTGAGGTTTCTCCTATTCTGGGGGGTTATGGGCAATGGAATGGGCATAGTCTCCTTGGAGAGAGCAGGACAGTCCTGTGGTGTGGCTCCAGAGGCCCCAGCCTGGCGGCTGTGTGGGCCAGGGCTGTGGGGACAGACATCCAAAAACACAAACTCGGCTGAGGTTTGGGGCTGAGGTTATGGCAGGAGTGATCTACAGTCCGTGAGGGGAGCTCATTGTGATTAGAAAGTAAGGCGAGTGAGAGGCGGTCGTTCAAGCTTATGTCTCTGGATGTTGTATTCATGATGGTCATTTAATGTAAGCATGGTCTCATGGGCCATGGAAGTCTCCCTCTCTGGTGATTTGTCCGGCTCCCAAGAGATTGGGGTCATTTTGTGGGAAGGGAGGAGTCCTGTTTTCTGCCTCATGTGTTCCCACAATAGAGGGATTCTAGAGCAGAGCACTGGGTACATACAACTGGAATACCCACCCTCTGGTTAGGCCTGGGGTCCTATGGGCATAGCAAGCCCATATGCAGATTCTTGGTCCAGCCACTCAGAGACGTTACTTGAATAGTGGACTCATGCTGAGGGTCACAATGTGTGTTTGTGCCCAAGGTGGTCCCCAATATTGGGCGGGACTTCATTGAGCATGCAGGTTTCTCCTACACTGAACCTTGGACATGCCAACCTCAGGGTTTCTTGCCATGGGGAAGGAGGAGTTTTGATTTCTGCATCACGTTCACCTCTAGGCACTAATTGGAGATAAGGTCTAGGTTCTGAAGCCTGAAAACCGAGGTTTGGAAGAGATGACGACCTAAGGCCATGGCGGGTCCGATGTGTTCAGTTTGGGGCCAGCTTTCTAGGTGTCGTTCAGGAGGTCTGCACTCAGGCTGTGCCAGACAGGGCATTCGTGCCCAGATACGCTGTATAATTGGGGTACAGTTGAGTGGCATGCAGAAGATAATTATTTGGGGTTTCTCCGTAGCCCCATAGGGCAAAGTCTTTCTTCTGGAGGGCAGGCAGAGTGCTGCATTCTGGCTCCGGAACTGCCAAACTGGAGTCCTTGGGGCCAGGAATGCAAGGATGTAAGTCTGAGAACTGAAGCTTTGCTTTGGTTTCAGGGCGAGGACATGGCAGGCACACTCTGCAGAGCTAAATTGAGATTTCATGCATCTGAGGTCAGGGCGAGGTTCATATGTTGGCTCAGGTTGGAGTTTCTGTCCATGATGGCCCCTTCATGAAGGGGGGTCATCACACCGCCATTGGTGTTTTCCCATGATGGCAGTAGTGAAATGCTCCAAACCACAAGGATTTTCTGCGGGTCAGTTGAAACCTGTTGGATGGCTCCAGGGCATCCCATATGGAACAATTGCAGAGCAGGGTTCTAAGGATGGATGCCTGGGCATCCGGCCTTGCATTCCAATTGTCTCCTAGCGAAATGGCACGTTTGATTGCTGCCTATGATGTAGCAGCCGAGGGGGCTGAGTTGAAATGCATTCTCCTGAGGTTCGGTCATAATGTGGGATTGTGTCCATGGAGACCTGGGAATGGGGCAGTGGCACCAGGGCTCTGAAGGATGCTCCTAACCAGAGGTTTAGACACAGCTCCAAGAAGCATTTTTCCCATGGGGAAACAAGATTTGTTCTCATTGGTGCTTCAGTAACCCCCAATATGCTGGTATTGGAAACCAGAACTCTGAGGAGAGATGCCTGGAAACCAAGGCAATGGATCTGATTAGGGCCTGGGGCCTGTCTGGTTTAATCTTCTTCTCTCGGTTCATCTGTCTATGGGATTGAGTGGAGGTAGTTCCTCAGCTGGTGTCAGATTGCCCCTATTTGTCCTGGGCAGTCTACACTATTGGGATGGCCACTTAGACTTTGGAGGTTTCTCCTAATTTGCAAGTTTGTGGCCAATGAAATGGGCAGAATTCCTTTGGGGAGGGAAGGCACAATCCTGAGGTGTGGCTCTAGGGGCTCAAGCATGGAGGGTGTGTGGGTCAGAGCTGTGGGGACAGAAGTCTGAAAACAGAAACTCGTCTTAGGTTTGGGGACATAGGTATGGGAGGCCCGATCTACAGACCTTGAGGAGAACTCTTCAGGATATGAACAAAGAGTGAGTGTGAGGCACTTGCTCAGGCTTTTGACTCTGGATTTTGTGTCACTGATGGCCGTGGAATGTAGGGGCGTCCTCATGGACCATGGGTGAGAGTTCCTCTATGGGGATTTGGATGATCCCAATATTTTGGGGTCATTCCGTGGGATGGGAGGAGTCCATTCTGTTTTTTTTTTTTTTTTTTTTTTTTTTTTTTTTTACCTCAGGTGTGCCACTAAAGAGGGATTCCAGAGCAGATCCCTGGGAAGGGGCGACTGGACAACCCGAACTCTGTATAAGATTGGGGGCCTAAGGGCATGGCAATCCCCATATGGGGTACCTTGGTCCAGCCACTGAGAGGTCTTACTTGAGTACAGTGCTCACACTGAGGGTCACAATGCATGTTTGTGCCCAATGTAGGCATCAAGCATGGGCGGGGACTCATGGGCCATGCTTGATTCTCCTACACTGAACTTTGGACAACATACGAACCACAAGGTTTCTTTCCATGGGGAAGGAGGAATTCTGATTTCTGCATCATGTTCACCCCTGGGCAGTGACTGGAGATAAGATCTAAGTTCTGAATCCAGAAAATCGAGGTTGGGATGAGATGATAACCTAAGGTCATGGAGGGTCCGATGTGCTCAGTGTGCGGTCAGCTTTCTGGGTGTTGTTCAGGAGGTATGGATTCAGGCTGTGTCAGACAGTGCATTAGTGCCCAGGTTAGAATGTATAATTTGGGTACAGTTGAGTTCCATGTAGGTTCATCCTCATTTATTGTGTCAGGGAAGCTCACTGGGGCAAAATTTTTCTTCTGGTGGGCAGGCAGAGTGCAGCATTGTGGGTCCAGAATTGCCAAACTTGAGGGCGTCGGGACCAGGAGTGTGAGGACGTAAGTCTGAGATCATAAGCTAGACTTAAGTTTCAGGGCGAGGGCACGGCAGGCACCCTCTGCAGATCCGAATCAAAATCTCATTCATCTGAAGTCAGGACGAGGATCAGACTTAGGCGCAGGTTGGAGTTTCTGTCCATGATGGCCCCTTCATCAAAGGGGTGGAATCTCTAGGCCATGGAGGTTTTCCCACGTTGGGAGTTGTGGGATGCTCCAAACTGCAAGGATTCCTTCTGCGGGAAAATTGAGAACTGTTGGATGGCTCCAGGACATCCCATATGGAATGACTCCAGAGCCGGGTTCTAAGGATGGATGCCTGAGCAGACTGCCTCTTACACCAATTGTCTCCCTGCCACAAGACAGGTACGATCTGATGGCTATGCAGGAGCAATCGTGGGAGCTGAGTTGAAATGGACTCTCCTGAAGATGGGTCTTAATGTGTGTTTGTGTCCATGAGGTCGTTGGAATGGGGTGGTGGCCCCAGGGCTCTAAAGGATTCTAACCGGAGATTTTGAAACAACTCGAAAGAGCAAGTTTTCCATGTGGAGACAAGATTTGTTCTAATTGGTGCCTCAGGAAACCCACATATGCTGGTATTAGAACCAGGCCTCTGAGGAGAGATACATAGAAACCACAGCAATGCATCCAATTAGGTCCTAGGAGCCTCTCTGGTTCAATCTTCTTCTCTGTCGACATCTGTCTATTTTATGAAATGGAGGTAGTTGCTCAGCTGGTGTCAGACCGCTCCTGTTTGTCCGGGCGGCCTACACTATAGGGATGGCCTCGGGGACTTTGGAGGTTTCTCCTAAATTGTATGATTATGGACAATGGCATGGGCAGAATTCCTGTGGAGTGGGCAGGCACAGACCTGATGTGTGGCTCCAAGGGCCCAGCCTTGAGGGTGTGTGGGCAAGGACTGTGGGGACAGATGTCTTAAAACACAAACTCAGCTTAGGTTTGGGGACGTAGGTATGGCAGGCCCGATTTACAGACTATGAGGAGAACTTTTTGGGATCTGAATAAAGGGTGAAAGTGTGACACTTGTCAGGCTTTTGCCCCTGGATTTTGTGTCAATGATGGCCGTGGAATGTCGAGGAGTCCTCATGGGCCATGGAAGAGTGTTTCTCTCTGTGGATTTGGCCAGATCCCAATTGTTTTGGGTTAATCTGTGGGATTCAGTTTTGTTAACTAAGGTGTCCCACCAAAAGAGGGATTCCAGAGCAGAGCCCTGGACAACAAGAAATCTAACTAAAAATACGGGCCTAGGGGCATGGCAAGCCCAATATGCCTTCTAATGGTCCAGCCACTGAGAGGCCTTCATTGAGGACAGAACTCATGCTGAGGGTCACAATGCGTGTTTATGCCCTCGTGGTACTCAAGCATGGGTGGGGACTCATGGTGCATGCTTGTTTCTCCTACACTGAATGATAGTCAACATGTCAACCACATGAGTTCTTGGCATGGGGAAGTATTAATTCTGATTTCTGCATGTCATTCACCCCTGGGTAGTGATTGGACATAAGGTCCAGGTTGTGAAGTCTGAAAACCGAGGTTGGGAAGAGATGACGACCTAAGGCCATGTCGGGTCCGATATGCTCAGCGTGGAGCCAGCTGTCTGGGTGTTGGTCGGGAGGTCCAAGCTTGGGCTGTGTCAGACAGGGCCTTAGTGCCCAGGGTAGATTGTATAATTGGGGTACAACTGAGTGCCGTGCAGGTTGATCTTTATTTGGCATTTCTGGGTAGCCCCAAGGGCAATGTTTTTCTTCTGGAGGACAGGCAGAGTGCTGCATTGTTGCTCCAGAATTTCCAAAGTGGATGCCTTGTGGACGGGGAGTGTGAGGACGGAAGTCTGAGAACACATGTTAGGCGTAGGTTCTGGGCGAGGGCACAGCAGGCACCCTCTGCAGATCTGAATCGGGATATCATGAATCTGAAGTCAGGGCGAGGTTCAAACCTTGGCTTAGGTTTGAATTTCTGTCCATTCTGGCCACTTTATGAAGGGGACAGCATCTCCAGTCCATGGAGGTTTACCCACGATGGGAGTTGTGAGATGCTCCAAACAACAAGGATTCCTTCTGATCAACAATTGAGACCTTTTGTATCACTCCAGTACATACCATACAGAATGACACCAGAGCAGGGATCTTAGGATGGATGCATGGGAAGCCCGCCTCACATTGCAGTTGTCTCCTAGCAAATAGACAGGTTTGATATGCTGGCTCTGTCAGAGCAACCAAGGGGGCTGAGTTGAAATGGACTCTCCTGAGGATGGATGCTAATGTGGGTTTGTGTCCATGGAGACCTTGGAATGGGGCGTTGGTGCATGGGCCCTGAAGGATTCTCCTAACCGGAGGTTTTGAGACATCTCCAAAGGACAAGTTTCCCATGTGGAGACGAGATTTGTTCTGATTGGTGCCTCAGGAAACCCCCATATACTGTTATTGGAATATAGGCCTCTGAAGAGAAATAACTGAAAACCAAAGCAATGGCTCCATTTAGAGCCTAGGGGCCTGTCCGGTTGAATCTTCTTCTCTGTGTACATCCATCTAAGGTATTAGTGGAGTTAGATGCTCAGCTGGTGTCAGATGGCCCTTGTTTGTCCCAGGCGGCCTACACTATTGTGAAGGCCTTGGGGACTTTGGAGGTTTCTCCTAATTTTATGATTATGGACAATGGAATGGGCAGAATTCCCGTGGAGAGGGAAGGCACAGTTTTGATGTGGCTCCAGGGGCCCCAGCCTGCAGGGTGTGTGCACCAGGACTGTGGAAACAGAAGTCTAAAACACAAACTCAGTTTAGGTTTAGGGACGTAGGTATGGCAGGCCCGATCTACAGACCGTGAGGAGAATTCTTCCGGATATGAAGAAAGAGAGATTGTGAGGCACTTGTTCAGGCTTTTGTTTCTGGATTTTGTGTCAACGATGGGCGTGGAATGTCGGGGAGGCCTCATGGGCCATGGACGAGTCTTCCGCTCTGTGGATTTTGCCCGATTCCAATTGTATTGGGTCAAACTGTGGGATGGGAGGAGTCCTTTCAGTTTTGTTACCTCAGGTGTCCCACCAAAAGAGGGATTCCAAAGCCGAGCCCTGGGGAGGGGAGACTGGACAACCAGAAATCTGGTTAAAAATTGGGGCCTAGGGGCATTGCAAGCCCAATATGCTGTCTTTTGGTCCTGCCGCTGAGAGGCCTTACTTGAGAACTGGGCTCACGTTGAGGGTCACAATGCATGTTTGTGACCGACTTGGTCCTCAAGCATCTGCAGGGCCTCATGGGCCACACTGGTTTCAACTACACTTTACGTTGGACAACAAACCAACCACAAGGTTTCTTGCCATGGTGAAGGAGTTCTGATTCCTGCATCATGTTCAACCCTGGGTGGTGACTGGAGATAAGGTTTAGGATCTGAAGCCTGAAAACCGAGGTTGGAAAGAGATGATGACCTAAGGCCATGGCGGGTCTGATGTGCTCAGTGTGTGGCTAGCTGGGTGGGTGCGAGCCAGGAGGTTCAGTCTCAGGCTGTGCCAGAAAGGGCAGTAGTGCCCAGGGCAGCCTGTATAATTGGGGTCCAGTCAAGTGGCATGCAGGTTGATCCTCATTTGGGGAATCTGGGTAGCCCCAGAGGGCAATGTTTTTCTTCCGGAAAGCAGGCAGAGTGCTGCCTTGTAGTTCTGGAATTGCCAAACTGGAGGGCTTGTGGGCCAGGAATGTGAGGATGGAAGTTGAGAACACAAACTAGACTTACGTTTCTGGGCAAGGGCACGGCAGGCACACTCTGCAGAGCTGAATCAAGATGTCCTGCATCTGAAGTCAGGGCGAGGATCAGACGATCGCTCAGGTTGGAGCTTCTGTCCCTGATGGCCCCTTCATGAAGCACAGGGGGCGAAATCACGAGGCCATGGAGGTTTGCCCACGATGGGAGCTGTGAGATGCTCCAAACAGTAAAGATTCTTCTGAGGGACTATTGAGACCTGTTGGTTGGCTCCAGGACTTCCCATACAGCATAATTCTGAGAATGGTTCTAAGTATGGATGTCTGGGAAGCCTGCCTCTCATTCCAATCATCTCCTAGCGACAAGACGGGTTAGATCTGCTGGATCAGGGGGAGCAACTTAGGGGGCTGAGTTGAAATGGACTCTCCTGTGGATGGGTCCTAATGTGGGTGTGTCTCCATGGAGACCTTGGAATGAGGCACTGGCACCGGGAACCTGAAATGTCCTTCTAACCAGAGGCTTTGAGAGAGCTCCAACATGCAAGTTTCCCATGTGTAGACGAGATTTGTTCTGATGGGTGCCTCAGGAGAAGCCCTCAGCTGGTATTGGAATCCAGGCTTTTGAGGAGACATGCCTGTAAACCAAAGCTATGGATCCCATTATGGCCTGGGGTCCTGTCTGGTCAATCTTCTTCTCTGGGGACATCCATCTATGGTATGAGTGGAGGTAGATGCTCAGCTGGTGTCAGACGGCCCTTTTTTGTCCCGGACAACCTACACCATTGGTATGGCCTCAGGGAATTTGGAGGTTTCTCCTAATTTGTACGGTTTTGGATAATGGAATGGGCAGAATTCCCATGGATTGGTTAGGCACAGTCCTAATGTGTGGTTCCAGGGGCCCAGCCTGGAGGGTGTGTGGCCCAGGACTTTGAGGACAGAACTCAAAAAACACAAACTCAGCTTAGGTTTGGGAACGTAGGTATGGCACGGCCGAACTACAAATCATGAGAAGAACTCTTCAGGATATGAAGAAAGAGCGAGTCTGAGGCGCTTGATTAGGCTTTTGTCTCTGGATTTTGTATCAGCGATGGCCGTTGAATGTCGGGGAGGCCTCCTGGGCCATGGACGAATCTTCCTCTCTGTGGATTTGGCCCTATCCCAATTCTTTTTTGTGAATCTGTGGGATAGGAGGACTCCTTTAAGGTTTGTTACCTGAGGTGTCCCACCAAAAGAGGAATTCCAAAGCAGAGCCCTGGGCAAGAGTGAAGGGACAACCCGAAATATGGTTAAAAATTAGGGTCTAGGGGCATGGCAAGCCCAATATGCTGTTTCTTCATGCAGCCACTGAGAGGCCTTGCCTGAGGACCGGGCTCAGGCTGAGGGTCACAATGTGTGTTTGAGACCAATGTGGCCCTCAAGCATGGGCTGGGTCTCATGTGCCACACTGGTTTCAACTACACTGAAAGTTGGACAACATGCCAACCACGAGGTTTCATGCCAAGGGAACGAGTTCGGATTTCTGCAACATTTTCAAACCTGGGCAGTGATTGGAGATAAGGTCAAGGTTCTGAAGCCTGAAAACCGAGGTTGGGTAGAGATGACGACCTATGGCCATGGCGGGTCCGATGTGCTCAGTGTGCGGCCAGCTGTCTGGGTGGGGCCAGGAGTTCCAGGCTCAGGCTGTGTCAGAATGGGCAATTGTGCCCACTTCAGCCTATATATTTGGTGTACAGCCAAATGGCGTGCAGGTTGATCCTCATTTGGGGTTTCTGGGTAGCCCCAGAGGGCAATGTTCTTCTTCCAGGGAGCAGGCAGAGTGCCGCATTGTACTTCTGGATTGCCAAACTGGAGGGCTTGTGGGCCAGTAGTCTGAGGACTGAAGTCTGAGAACACAAGCTAGGCTTAGGTTTTATGGGTGAGGACATGGCAGGCACAATCTACAGACCTGAATCGAGATCTCGTGCATCTGAAGTCAGGGTGAGGATCAGACGATCTTCAGGTTGGACTTTCTGTCCCTGATGGCCCCTTCATGAAGGGGGGGGATCACGAGGCCATGGGGGGTTTCGCACGATGGGAGTTGTGAGAAGCTCCAAACTACAAAGATTCTTCTCCAGGACAATGGAGACCTGTTAGTTGGCGCCAGGCCAAGGATTCCAAGCATGGTTCTGAGGATGGATGGCTAGGTACCACACCTGGCATTCCAATTTTCTCCTAGCTACAAGAAAGGTTAGATCTGCTGGATCTGGGGGAGCAACTGAGGAGGCTGAGTTGAAATTGACTCTCCTGTGGATGTGTCCTAATATGTTTTTGTGTCTATGGAGACCTTGGAATGAAGCGGTGGCACTGGGTCCCTTATGGGTTCTTCTAAACAGAGACTTTGACACAGCTCCACCGTGCAAGTTTCCCATATGTAGATGAGATTTGTTCTGATGGGTGAGTCAAGAAACAGCCATATGCTGGTATTGAAATCCAGGCCTCTGAGGAGACATGCCTGGAAACCATAGCAATGGATCCGATTAGTGCCTAGTGGTCTGTTCATTCCTTTTTTTCTCTGGGGACATCAGTCTATGGGTCTGAGTGCAGGTAGGTGCTCTGATGTGCTCAGATTGCTCCTGTTTGTCCTGGGAAGCCACCACTATTGGGATGGCCTCAGGAACTTTGGAGGTTTATCCTATTAGTAGGATTGTGGCCATTGGAATGGGTACACACAATTCCCTTGGAGAGGGCAAGTACAGTCCTCAGGTTTGGCTCCAAGGGCCTGAGCCTTTGGGGTGTGTAGGCCAGGGCTGTTTGGACAGTTGTCTGAAAACACAACCTCGGCTTATGTTTCGGGCATAGGTATGGCAGGACTGATCTACAGAACATGAGAAGAACTCTTCGGGATATGAAAAAAGGGCGAGTGTGAGGCTCTTGCTCAAGTTTATCTCTGGATATCGTGTGACTCATGGTCGTGAAATTTCCGGGTGACTTCATGGGAAATGGACGAGTCTTACTCTTTAGAAGGTTGGCCTCGTCCAAAGAGTTTGGTGTGTTTATGCCCTCGTCGCACTTGAGAATGGGCTGGGCCTCAGGGTGAATGCTGGTTTCTCCTACACTGAACGTTGGGCAACATGCCAACCACAAGGTTTCTTGCCATGGGTAAGGAGGAGTTCTGATTTCTACATACCATCACCCCTGGGCAGTGATTGGAGAAAAGGTAGGTTCTGAAGCCTGAAAACTGAGGTATGGAAGAGATGATGTCCGAGGGCCATGGCTGGTCTGTTGTGCTCAGTGTGTGGTCAGCTGTCTGTGTGTTAGTCAGGAGGTCCGGGCTCAGGTGTGTCAGACCGTGCATTAGCGCACAGCTTAGAGTATATAATTTACGTACAGTCAAGTGGCGTGTAGGTTTATCCTCATATGATGTGCCTGGGCAGCTCATGAGGCAATATTTTTTTTCTAGAGGGCAGGCAGAGTGCTGCATAGTGGGTTCGGAATTGCCAAACTTGAGGTCTTCTGGGCCAGGAGTGTGAGGACGGAAGTCTGAGAACACAAGCTAGACTTGGGTTTCAGGTTGAGGGCACGGCAGGTACCTCGGCAGATCTGAACCAATATCTCATGCATCTGAATTCAGGGCGAGGATCAGACATAGGCTCTGGTTGGAGTTTCTGTACATGACGGCCCATTCATGAAGGGAGTGGAATCTCTAGTCCATGGAGGTTTCCCCACGTTGGGAGTTGTGAGATGGCCCTTCAAAGATTCCTTCTGCGGGACAATTGAGACCTGTTGGACAGCTCCAGGACATCACATATGGAATGACTCGAGAGCACCATTCGAGGATGAATGCCTGGGAAGCCCGCCTCGCATTCCAATTTTCTTCTAGCAACAAGACAGTATAGATCTGATGGAATTTTCTTCTAGCAACAAGACAGTATAGATCTGATGGCTCAGCAGGTGTTACCGGGGTGGCTGAGTTGAAATGGACTTTCCGGAGGATGGGTCCTAATGTTTGTTTGTGTCCCTGAGGGCCTTGGAATGGGGCGGTGGCACCGGCACCCTGAAGTATTCTCCTAAGCCTTTGACATAGCTCCCATGCACAAGTTTCCTTGTGGAGACGAGATTTGTTCTGATGGGTGCCTCAGGAGAAGCCCTATGCTGGTATTGGAATCCAGGCTTTTGAGGAGACATGCCTGTAAACCAAAGCTATCGATCCCATTATGTCCTAGGGTCCTGCATGGTTCAATCTTCTTCTCTGGGGACATCCATCTATGGTATGAGTGGAGGTTGATGCTCAGCTGGTGTCAGACGGCCCTTGTTTGTCCGGGACAACCTACACCATTGAGATGGCCTCAGGGACTATGGAGGGTTCTCCTAATTTGAACGGTTTGAGACAATGGCATGGGCAGAATTCCCATGGATTGGGTAGGCACAGTACTAATGTGTGGCTCCAGGGGCTCAGTCTGGAGGGTATGTGGCCCAGGAATTTAAGGACAGAAAACAAAAAACACAAACTCATCTTAGGTTTGGGAACGTAGGTATGGCAAGCCCGACCTACAAACCAGGAGAAGAACTCTTCAGGATATGAAGAAAGAGCGAGTCTGAGGCGCTTGCTCAGGCTTTTGTCTCTGGATTTTGTATCAGCGATGGCCGAGGAATGTCGGGGAGGCCTCCTGGGCCATGGACGAATCTTCCTCTCTGTGGATCTGGTCCGATCCCAATTCTTTTTCGTGAATCTGTGGGATGGGAGGACTCCTTTAAGGTTTGTTACCTGAGGTGTCCCACCAAAAGAGGAATTCCAAAGCAGAGCCCTGGGCAAGAGTGAAGGGACAACCCGAACTATGGTTAAAAATTGGGGTCTAGGGCATGGCAAGCCCAATATGCTGTTTCTTCATGCAGCCACTGAGAAGCCTTGCCTGAGGACCGGGCTCAGGCTGAGGGTCACAATGTGTGTTTGAGACCAATGTAGCCCTCAAGCATGGGCTGGGTCTCATGTGCCACACTGATTTCAACTACACTGAACGTTGGACACCATGCCAACCACGAGGTTTCTTGCCAAGGGAATGAGTTCTGATTTCTGCAACATTTTCAAACCTGGGCAGTGATTAGAGATAAGGTCTAGGTACTGAAGCCTGAAAACCGAGGTTGGGAAGAGATGACGAACTAAGGCCATGGCGGTTCCAATGTGCCTAGTGTGCGGCCAGCTGTCTGGGTGGGGCCAGGAGGTCCAGCTCAGGCTGTGTCAGAGAAGGCAATGATGCCCAGGTCAGCCTATATATTTGGTGTACAGCCAAATGGCGTGCAGGTTGATCTTCATTTGGGGTTTCTAGGTAGCCCCAGAGGGCAATGTTTCTCTTGGAGGGCCCACAGAGTGCTGCATTGTACTTCCGGATTGCCAAACTGGAGGGCTTGTGGGCCGGTAGTCTGAGGACGGAACTCTGAGAACACAAGCTAGGCTTAGGTTTTATGGTGAGGACATGGCAGGCACAATCTACAGACCTGAATCGAGATCTCGTGCACCTGAAGTCAGGTTGAGCATCAGACGATGCCTCAGGTTTGACTTTCTGTCCCTGATGGCCCCTTCATAAAGGGGGGGAATCTCGAGGCCGTGGGGGTTTTCCCACCATGGGAGTTGTGAGAAGCTCCAAACTGCAAAGATTCTACTGTGGGACAATTGAGACCAGTTGGTTGGCTCCAGGCCAACGATTCTGAGCAGGGTTCTAAGGATGGATGGCTGGGTAGCCCACCTCGCATTCCAATATTCTCCTAGCTACAAGATAGGCTAGATCTGTTGGATCTCGGGGAGCAACCGAGGAGGCTGAGTTTAAATGGACTCTCCTGTGGATGGGTCCTAATATGTTTTTGTGTCTGGAGACTGTGGCATTAAGCGGTGGCACTAGGGCCCTGAAGGCTTCTCCTAAACAGAGGTTTGACACAGCTCCACCATGCAAGTTTCCCATGTGTAGAGGAGATTTGTTCTGATGGGTGAGTCAAGAAACAGCCATATTCTGGTATTGAAATCCAGGCCTCTGAGGAGAGATGCCTGGAAACAAAGCAATGAATCCGATTAGTGCCTAGGGGCCTGTTGATTTCTTTTTACCTCGGGCGACATCTATCTATGGGTCAGAGTGCAGGTAGGTGCTCAGATGAACTCAGATTGCCCGTGTTTGTCCTTGGAAGCCAACACTATGGGATGGCCTCAGGGAATTTAAAGGTTTATACTTTTAGTTGCGTTGTCGCCATTGGAATGGGCTCACACAATTCCCTTGCGAGGGCAAGAACAGTCCTCAGGTTTGGCTTCAGGGGCCTGAGCCTATAGGGTGTGTAAGCCAGGGCTGTTTGGACAGTTGTCTGAAAACACAAACTCGACTTCTGTTTCGGGTCATAGGTAGGGCAGGACTGATCTACAGACCATGAGGAGAACATTTCGGTATATGAAAAAAAAGCGAGTGTGAGGCTATTGCTCATGTTTTTGTCTCTGCATATCATGTCACTCATGGTCGTGAAATTTCCGGGTGACTTCATGGGAAATGGACGAGTCTTACTCTCTGGGGATTTGGCCCCTTCCAAAGAGGTTGGGGTCATTCTGTGGGATGGAAGAAGTCGTTTTTTTTGTTGTTGTTGCTTTGTTTTGTTTCATTTTTTAACCTCCGTTGTCCCACCAAATGAGGAATTCCAGAGTAGAGCTCTGGGGAGGGGTGACTGGACAACCAGAAATCTGGTTAAAAATTGGGGCCTAGGGCTATGTCAAGCCCATTATGACATCTAGTGTTCCAGGCTCTGAGAGGAATTACTAGAAGACAGGACTCACACTGAGGGTCACAATGCATATTTATGCCCTCGTCGCACTCAAGAATAGGCGGGCCTCAGGGTGAATGCTAGTTTCTCCTACAATGAACGTTGGACAACATGCCAACCACAAGGTTTCTTGCCATGTGTAAGGAGAAGTTCTGATTTCTGCATCACACTCACCCCTGGGCAGTGATTGGAGATAAAGTCTAGTTTCTGAGGCCTGAAAACTGAGGTAGGGAAGAGATGACGACCTAAGGCCATGGCAGGTCTGATGTGCTCAGTGTGCGGTCAGCTGTCTGGGTGTTGGTCAGGAAGTCCGGGCTCAGGTTGTGTCAGACAGTGCATTAGTGCCCAGGTTAGACTATATAATTCGGGCAAAGTCGAGTACCATGTAGGTTTATCTTCATATAAGGTGCCTTGGCAGCTCTTTAGGCAATATTTTTTTTCCAGAAAGCAGGCCATGTGCTGCATTGTGGGACCGGATTTACCAATCATGAGGGCTTTGAGGCCAGGAGAGTGAGGTCGGAATTCTGAGAACAAAAGCTATACTTGGGCTCAGGGCAAGGGCACGGCAGGTACCCCCTTCAGATCTGAACCAATATCTCATCCATTTCAAGTCAGGGAGAGAATTACATTTTGGCTTAGGTTGGAGTGTCTGTGCCTGACGGCCCCTTCATGAAGGGAGCGGGAATCTCGTGTCCATGGAGTTTTTCCCACGTGGGAGTTGTGGGTTGCCCCCTTCAAGAATTCCTTCTGCGGGACAATTGAGACCTTTGGGCAGCTCCAGGACATCCCATATGGAATGACTCCAGAGCACCGTTCGAGGGAGGATGCCTGGGAAGCCAGCCTCGCATTCCAATTGTCTCCTAGCAACAAGCCAGTTTAGATCTGATGGCTCTGCGGGGGCAACCGGGGTGGCTGACTTGATATGGACTTTCCTGAGGATGAGTCCTAATGTGTGTTTGTGTCCATGGGGCCTTGGAATGGGGCCGTGGCACCAGGACCCTGAAGTATTCTCCTAAGCTTTTGACAGAGCTCGATGCACATGTTTCCTTGTGGAGACGAGATTTGTTCTGATTGCTGCCTCAGGAAAACCCCTATGCTGGTATTGGAATCCAGGCTTTTGAGGAGACATGCCTGTAACCAAAGCAATGGATCCGATATGGCCAGGGTCCTGTCTGGTTCAATCTTCTTCTCTGCAGACATCCATCTATGGTATGAGTGGAGGTTGATGCTCAGCTGCTATCAGACCGCGCTTGTTTGTCACGGGAGACCTGCACTATTGGGATGGCCTCAGGGATTTGGAGGGTTCTCCTAATTTTACGGTTTTGGACAATGGAATGGGCAGAGTTCCCATGGATTGGGTAGGCACAGTCCTTATGTGTGGCTCCAGGGACCGCAGCGTGGAGGGTGTGTGGCCCAGGACTTTGAGGACAGAAGTCTGAAAACATAAACTCAGCTTAGGTTTGGAGACATAGGTATGGCAGGCCCGATCTATAAACCATGAGAAGAACTCTTCAGGATATGAAGAAAGAGCGAGTCTGAGGTGCCTGTTCAGTCTTTTGTCTCTAGATTCGGTAACAGCGATGGCCGTGGATTGTCTGGGAAACCTCATGGGCCATTGACGAATCTTCCTCTCTGTGGAATTGGCCCGATCCCAATTCTTTTTCGTCAATCTGTGGAATGGGAGGTCTCCTTTCAGGTTGGTTACCTTAGGTGTCCCGCCAAAAGAGGAATTCCAAAGAAGAGCCCTGTGGAAAAGTGAAGGGACAACCCGAACTATGGGTAAAATTTGGGGCCTAGGGGCATGGCAAGCTCAATATGCTGTCTCTTCATCCAGCCACTGAGAGGCCTTACCTGAGGACTGGGATCAGGCTGAGGGTCACAATGTGTGTTTGTGACCAATGTGGCCCATAAACATGGGCGGGGCCTCATGGGCCACACTGGTTTCAACTACACTGAACATTGGAAAACATGCCAACCACATGGTTTCTAGCCACGGGGAAGGAGTTGTGATTTCTGCATCACTTACAAGCCTGGGCAGTGATTGGAGATAAGGTCTAGGTTCTGAGACTTGAAACCGAGGTTGGGAAGAGATGACGACCTAAGGACATGGCTCGTCCGGCGTGCTCAGTGTTCGACCAGCTTTCTGGGTGGGGCCAGGAAGTCCAGGCTCAGGCTGTGTAGAAAGGGCAATAGTGCCCAGGTCAGCCTATATATTTGGGGTACAGTCGAATGGCCTGCAGGTTGATCCTCATTTGGAGTTTCTGGGTAGCCCCACAGGGCAATGTTTTTCTTCCTGAAGGCTGGAAGAGTGCTGCATTATAGTTCTGGTTTGCAAACTGGAATCTTGTGGGCCAGTAGTCTGAAGACGGAAATCTGAGAACACAAGCTAGGCTTAGGTTTCTGGGTGAGGACAAGGCAGGAACAATCTACAGACCTGAATCGAGATCTCGTGCTTCTGAAGTCAGGGCGAGGATCAGAAGATCGCTCAGGTTGGTGTTTCTGTCCCTGATGGCCCCTTCATGAAGGGGCGGGGGGGTCAAGAGGCCGTGGGGGTTTTCCCACGATGGGAGTTGTGAGAAGCTCCAAACTGCAAAGATTCTTGTGCAGGACAATTGAGACATGTTGGTTGGCTCCAGGCCAACGATTCCGAGCAGGGTTCTAAGGATGGATGCCTGGGTAGCCCACCTTGCATTCCAATTGTGTCCTAGCAACAAGACAGGTTATATCTGCTGGATCTGGGCGAGCAATCTGGATCTGAGTTGAAATGGATTCTCCTGTGGATGGATCCTAATATGTTTTTGTGTCTATGGAGACCTTGGAATGAAGCGGTGGCACTGGGGTCCTGAAGGGTTTTTTCAAACAGAGGCTTTGACACAGCTCCAACGTGCAAGTTTCCCATATATAGATGAGATTTTTTATGCCGGATGAGTCAGGAAACAGCCATATGCTGGTATTGAAATCCAAGCCTCTGAGGAGAGATGACTGGATACCACAACAATGAATCCGAATAGTGCCTAGGGGCCTGTTCATACCTTTTTACTTCTGGGAACATCAGTCTATGCGTCTTAGTGCATGTCGGTGCTCAGATGGGCTCAGATTGCCCGAGTTTGTCCTGGGAAGCCACCACTATTGGGATGGCCTCAGGGAGTTTGCAGGTTTATCCTATTAGTAGGGTTGTGGCCATTGGAATGGGCACATACAATTCCCTTGGAGAGGGCAAGTACACTCCTCCGGTTTGGCTCCAGGGGCCTGAGCCTGTAGGGTGTGTAGGCAGAGCTGTTTGGACAGTCGTCTGAAAACACAAACGCAGCTTATGTTTTAGGTCATAGATATGGCAGGATTGATCTACAGACCATGAGGAGAACTCTTCGGGATATGAATAAGGGGCGAGTGTGAGGCTCGTGCTCAAGTTTTTGTCTCTGGATATCGTGTCACTCATGGTCGTGAAATTCCCTGGTGACTTCATGGGAAATGGACGAGTCTTACACTCTGGGGGTTTGGCCCCGTCCAAAGAGTTTGGGGTCATTCTGTGGGATGGAAGAAGTCCGTTTTGTTGTTGTTGTTGATTTGCCATGTTTTGTTTTTTAACCTCAGGTGTCCCACCAAATGAGGGATTCCAGAGTAGAGCCCTGGGGAGGGCCGAACGGACAACCAGAAATCTGGTTAAAAATCGTGGCCTAGGGACATGTCAAGCCCATTATGACATCTAATAGTCGAGCCACTGAGAGGACTTACTAGAGGACAGGACTCACGCTGAGGGTCACAATGCGTGTCTATGCCCACTTCGCAAACAAGAATGGGCAGGGCCTCATGGTGAATCCTGGTTTCTCCTACACTGAACGTTGGACAACATGCCAACCACAAGGTTTCTTGCCATGGGTAAGGAAGAGTTCTGATTTCTGCATCACAGGCACCCCTGGGCAGTGATTGGAGATAAGGTCTAGGTTCTGAAGCCTAAAAACTGAGGTAGGGAAGAGATGATGACCTAAGGCCATGGCGGGTCTGATGTGCTCAGTGTGCGGTCAGCTGTCTGGGTGTTGGTCAGGAGGTCCGGGCTCAGGTTGTGTCAGACAGTGCATTAGTGCCCAGGTTAGACTATATAATTTGGGTACAGTCGAGTGCCATGTAGATTTATCCTCATATAAGTTGTCTGGGCAGCTCATTAGGCCAATTTTTTTTTCTAGAGGGCAGGCAGAGTGCTTCATTGTCAGTCCGGAATTGCTAAACTTGAGGGCTTCGTGTAGAGGAGTGTGAGGACGGAAGTCTGAGAACACAAGCTAGACTTGGTTTTCAGGGCGAGGACACGGCAGGTACCACTGTAGATCTGAACCAATATCTCATGCATCTGAAGTCAGGGCGAGGATCAGACGTTGGCTCAGGTTGGAGTTTCTGTGCATGACGGACCCTTCATGAAGGGAGCGGAATCTCAAGGCCATGGAGTTTTTCCCACGTTGGGAGTTGTGGGATGCCCCCATCAAGGATTCCTTCTACGGGACAATTGAGACCTGTTGGGCAGCTTCAGGACATCAGGGCACTGTTCGAGGATGGATGCCTGGGAAGCCGGCCTCGCATTCCAAATGTCTCCCAGCAACAAGACAGTTTAGATCTGATGGCTCTGCGGGAGCAACCGGGGCGGCTGACTTGATATGGACTTTCCTGAGGATGGGTCCTAATGTGTGTTTGTGTCCATGAGGGCCTTAAAAAGGGGCGGTGGCACCGGGACCCTGAAGTATTCTCCTAAGCTTTTGACATAGCTCGATGCACAAGGTTCCTTGTGGAGACGAGATTTGTTTTGATGGCTGCCTCAGGAAAACTTCTATGCTGGTATTGGAATCCAGGCTTTTGAGGAGACATGCCTGTAATCCAAAGCAATGTATCCGATTATGGCCTAGGGTCCAGTCTGGTTCAAACTTCTTCTCAGGGGACATCCATTTATGGTATGAGTGGAGGTAGAGCTCAGCAGGTATCAGACCGCCCTTGTTTGTCCCGGGCGACCTGCACTATTGGATGGCCTCAGGGATTTGTAGGGTTCTCCAAATTTTACTGTTTTGGACAATGGCATCGGCAGAAATCCCATGGATTGGGTTGGCACAGTCCTAATGTGTGACTCCAGGGGCCCCAGCCTGGAGGGTGTGTGGCCCAGGACTTTGAGGACAGAAGTCTGAAAACACAAACTCAGCTTAGGTTTGGGGACGTAGGTATGGCAGGCCCGATCTATAAACCATGAGAAGAACTTTTCCGGATATGAAGAGAGAGCGAGTCCGAGGCGCTTGCTCAGGCTTTTGTCTCTGGATTTTGTATCAGAGATGGCCGTGGAATGTCGGGGAGGCCTCATGGGCCATGGACGAATTTTCCACTCTGTGGATTTGGCCCGATCCCAATTGTTTTTCATCAGTCTGTGGAATGGGAGGACTCCTTTCAGGTTTGTTACCTCAGGTGTCCCGCCAAAAGAGTAATTCCAAAGAAAGCCCTGGGGAAAAGTGAAGGGAGAACCCGAACTATGGGTAAAATTTGGGGCATAGGGGCATGGCAAGCCCAATATGCTGTCTCTTCATCCAGCCACTGAAAGGCCTTACCTGAGGCCTGGGATCAGGCTGAGGGACACAATGTGTGTTTGTGACCAATGTGGCCCATAAACATGGGCAGGGCCTCATGGGCCACACTGGTTTCAACTACACTGAACGTTGGAAAACATGCCAACCACTAGGTTTCTTGCCAAGGCGAAGGAGAAGTTCTGATTCTTCCATCACGTTCACTCCTGAACAGAGAGTGGAGATAAGGTCTAGGTTCTGAAGGTGAAAACTGAGGTTGGGTAGAGATGATGGCCTAAAGCCATTGTGGGTGTGATATGCTTTGTGTATGGCCAGCTATCTGGGTGTTGGACTGGAGGTCTGCCCTCAGGCTGTGTCAGACAGGGCTTTAGTGCACAGGCTAGACTGTATAATTGGGGTATGGTCGAGTGGCATGCAGGTTGTTACTAATTTGGCGTTTCTGGTTAGCCCTATAGGGCAACATTTTTCTTCTGGAGGGCAGGCAGAGTGCTGCATTGTGTCTCCAGAATTGCCAAACTGGAGGGGTGTGGCCAGGATTGTGAGGAAGGAAGTCTGAAAACACAAGCTAGCACGAGTTTTGGGGCCAAGAGCATGGCAGGCCCACTCTGCAGAGGCTGAATCGAGATCTCCTGCAGGTGAGGTCAGGGCGAGTATCAGATGTTGCCTCAAGCTGCAGTTTGTGTCAATGACGGCCCTTACATGAAGGGGGTGGGGGCGTCATGAGGCCAGGGAGGTTTCCCTACGCTGGGAGTTGTGAGCTGCTCCAAACTTCAAAGTTTCCTTCTTCAGGACAGTCGGGTACTATTGGATGGTCCCTTGATGCCCCATACAGAAAGACTGGAGAGCAGGGGCCTAAGCATGGATGCCGAGAAACGCCAACTCACCTTCCCATTGCCTGGTCGAGACAAGGCACGCTCAATCTGCGGGCTTTTGGGTGAACTACCCAGAAGGCTGAGTTTAAATGGACTCTCCTGAGGATGAGTCATAATGTGGGTTGGTGGCCATGGAGACCTTGGAATATGGCAGTAGCTAAGGAGCTCTGCAGGATTCTCCAACCCAAAGGGCTTGACACAACTCCAACAAGGAAGCTTCCCATGTGGAGAAGAGAGGTCTTCTGTCTGGTGCCTCAGGAAAGCCCCGTATGCTGGTCTTCGAACCCAGGCCTCTGAGGAGTGATACCTGGACACCAAAGCAAGAGTTCATAATAGGGCCTAGGGGCCTGTCTGGTTCAATCTTCTGTCTCTGCGGATATCTGTCTGTGTGTCTGCATGGAGGTAGTAGTTGCTCAGCTTGTGTCATAATGCCCCTATTTGTCCAGTGCGGCTTGCGGTAGTGGGATTTCCTTGGGGACCTTGAGGTTTCTACTATTTTGTAGAGTTGTGGCCAATGGAATGGGCAGTTTCTTAGGAGAGAGCAGGCACAGTTCTGTGGTGTGGCTCCAGAGACCCCAGCCTGGAGGCTGTGTGGGCCATGGCTGTGCAGACAGACATCCAAAAACCCTAACTCAGCTCAGGTTTGGGGCCGAGGTTACGGAGGGCCTGATCTACAGTCCATGAGGGGAGCTCCTCTGGATATGAAAGAAGGGTGAGAGGGAGGCAGTCGCTCAGGCTTTTGTCTCTGGATGTTTTGTCCACAATGGCCGTTTAATGTAGGAGTTGCCTCACGGGTCGTAGAAGTCTCCCTCTCTGGTAGTTTGTCCAGCCCCCAAGAGTTTGGGGTCATTCTGTGGGAAGGGAAGTGTCCTGTTTTCTGCTTCATGTGTCCCCCAAGTAGAGGGATTCTAGAGCATAGCAGTGGGTACTGACAACTGGAATACTCGCCTTCTGGTTAAGCCTGGGGGCCTATGGATATGACAAGCCCCATATGCAGGATGTTGGTCCAGCCACTGAGAGGCGTTACTTTAATACGGGACTCACGCTGCAGGTCACAATGCATGTCTGTGCCCTAGGCGGCCCTCAAGCACTGGCGTGGCCTTTCGGACAATGTAGATTTTCCCACATTGAACGTTGGACAACATGCCAACCACAAGGTTTCTGGCCATGGGGAAGGAGGAATTCTAATTTCTGCATCACGTTCACCCCTGGGCAGTGATTGGAGATAAGGTCTAGGTTCTGAAGCCTGAAAACCGAGGTTGGGAAGAGATGACGACCTACAGCCATAGCGGGTCCGATGTGTCCAGGTTGGGGCCAGCTGTCTGGGTGTCGTTTGGGATATCTTGTCTCAGGCTGTGCCAGACAGGGCATTAGTATACAGAGTGGGCTGTATAATTGCTTTACAATCGAGTGGCATGCATTAGAAAATCATTTGGGGTTTCTTATTAGCAGCATAGGGCAAAGTTTTTCTTCTGGAGGGCAAGCAGAGTGCTGCATTGTGGCTTCGGAATTCCCAAACTGGAGGGCTTGTGGGCCAGGAGAGTGAGGACAGAAGTCTGAGAACACAAGCTAGGCTTAGGTTTTGGGGCAAGGACATGGCAGGCACACTCTGCAGAGCTGAATTGAGATCTCATGCGTCTGAAGTCAGGTCGAGGTTCAGACTTTGGCTCAGGTTTGAGTTTCTGTCCATGTTGGCCCCATCAGGAAGGGGCGGCATTATGAGGCCATGGGGGTTTTCCCACTATTGGAGTTGTGAGATGTTCCAAACCGCAAGGATTCCTTCTGTGGGACAATTAAGATTTGTTGGATGGCTCCAGGACGTCTTATGAGGTATTTTTCCAGAACAGGATTCTAAGTATGGATGCCTGGGCAGCCAGCCTCACATTCCAATTGTCTCCTAGCAACAAGAAACGTTTGATCTGCTGGCTTGGGGTAGCAACAGAGGGGGCTGAGTAGAAATGGACTTTCCTGAGGATGGTCTTAATGTTGGTTTGAGTCCATGGAGACCTAGGTATGGGGTAGTGGCACCAGGGCCCTGAAGGATTCTCCTAACCAGAGGTTATGACAAAGCTCCAATGAGCAAGTTTCCATGGGGAGACGAGATTTGTTCTTATTGGTGCCTCAGGAAACCACCATATGCTTGTATTGGAAACGAGGCCTCTGAGGAGAGATGCCTGGAAACCAAAGCAATGGATCTGATTAGGGCCTATGGGCCTGTCCGGTTCAATATTCTTCTCTGGGGACATCTGTTGTCTGAGTGGAGCTAGTTGCTCAGCTGGTTTGAGATCACCCCTGTTTGTCATGGGCGGCCTACACTATTGGGATGGCCTCGGTGACTTTGGAGGTTTTTCCTAATTTGCAAGGTTGTGGCCAATGGAATGGGAAGAATTCCCTTGAAAGGGAAGCACAGTCCTGAGGTGTGGCTCCAGGGACCCAAGTGTGGAGCGTGTGTGGTCCAGGGCTATTTGGACAAATGTCTGAAAACACAAACTCCATTTAGGTTGGAGGATGTAGGTATGGCCGTCCCGATCTATAGACCGTGAGGAGACCTCTTCGGGATATGAACAAAGGGCGAATGTGATGTGCATGCTCATGTTTTTTTTTTTTTTTCTGGAAATGTGTCACCGATTGCCATGGAATGTCGGGGTGTCCTCATGGTCCATCGATGAGGCTCCCTTTCTGGGGATTTGACCCGAACCCAAGAGTTTGGGGTCATTCTGTGGGAAGGTAGGAGGCCTGTCTGTTTTTTTTTTTGTTTATTTTATTTGTTTTTGTTTTTTGTGTTTTTACCTCAGGTGGACCACCAAAAGAGGGATTCCAGAGCAGAGTCGTGGGTGGGGGCAACTGCACAACCATAACTATGGTTAACATTGGGACCTAAGAACATGGCAAGCCCCATATGTGGGCTCTTGGTCCAGACACTGAGAGGCCTTCCTTGAGGATAGGTCTCACACTGAGTTTCACAATGTGTTTTTGTGCCCAAGGAGCCCCTCAAGTCAAGGCGTGGCCTAATGTACCATGCTGGTTTCTCCTACACTGAACGTTGCACAGTATGGGAACCACAAGTTTTCTGGCAATGGGGAAGATGGAGTTCTAATTTCTGCAACAATTTCACTCCTGGACTGTGATTGGATTTAAGGTCTAGGTTCTGAAGCCTGAAAACTGAGGTTGGGAAGAGATGAAGCCCTAAGGCCATGGTGTGTCTGATGTGCTCAGTGTTCGGCCAGCTGTTGAGTGTGGGTTGGGAGGTGCAGGCTCAGGCTGTGGCAGACAGGGAATTAGTGCCCAGGCTAGACTGTATCATTGGGGTGCAGTCGAGTTTCGTGCAGGATGGTACTCATTTGTGGTTACTGGGTAGCCCCAGAGGGCAAAGTTTTTCTTCTAGAGGGAAACACAGTGCCACATAGTGTCTCCAGAATTCCCAAACTGGAAGGCTTGTGGGCCAGGAGTGTGAGGAAAAAATTCTGAGAACACAAGCCAGACTTAGATTTCGGGGTGAGGGGACGGCAGGCACCCTCTGCAGAGATGATTAGAGATCCCGTATACCTGAAGACAGAGCTAGGATCAGACGTTGGCTTAGATCGGAGTCTCTGTCCACGACGGCCCCTTCATGAAGGGGAGGGTGTAACGAGGACATGGAGGTTTTCCCACGATGGGAATTGTGAGATGCTCCAAACCGCAATGATTCCTTCTGTGGAACAGTCGAGACCTGTTGGATGGCTCCAGGACATCCCATAAGGAAATTATCCAGAGCAGGGTTCTAAGGATGGATGCCTGGGCAGCCTGCCTCCCATTCCAGGTGTCTCATAGAGCCAAGGCATATTCGATCTCCTGGATCAGGGGAGCAACCGAGGCGGGTGTTTTGAAATGGGTGAGTTGAGGATGGGTCATAATGTGCATTTGTGTCCATGTAGACCTTGGAATGGGGTGCTTGATCCGGGGCCTTGAGGGATGTTCATAACCGGAGGTTTTGATGGAGCTCTAAAGAGTATGTTTCCTATGTAGAGAAGAGAATTGTTTTGATGAGTGCCTAAGGAATCTCCCATATGCTGGTATTGGAAACCAGGCCTCTGAGGGGAGATGACTGGAATCAAAGCAATGGATCTGATTAGGACATAAGTGCCTGTCCAGTTCAATCTAATTCTATGGGGATATCTGTCTCTGTGTCTGAGTGGTGGTAGTTTCGTAACTTGTGAAAGATCATCCCTGTTTGTCCTGGGCAGCCAACACAATTCGAATGGCCTGGGGGAGTTTGGAGGATTCTCCTAATCTATAGGGTTGTGGCCAATGGAAATGGCAGAATTCCCCTGGAGAGGGAAGCCACAGTCCTGAGGTGTGGCTCCAGGGGCCTCAGCTTGGATGGTCTGTGGGCCAGGACTGTGGGGACAGAATTCTGAAAACACAAACTCAGCTTATGTTTGGGTATGTATGTATGAAGGCTCGATCAACAGACCGTGAGAATTTTCCGGTTTATGAACAAAGGGCGAGTATGTGGCGCTTGCTCAGGGTTTTGTCTCTGGATTTTGTGTCAACGGTGGCCGTGGAATTTCGGGATGTTCTCAAGGGCCATGGACAATTCTTTCTCTGGTGATATGGCCTGATCCCAAGCAGTTGGGATCATTCTGTGGATTGGAAGAGTCCTTTCTGTATATATATATAGACATCTCGAACTCTGGTTGAGATTGGGGGACTAGGGGCCTGGCAAGCCCCATATGTGGGCTGTTGTTCCAGTCACTAAGAGGCTTTACATGAGGATAGGGCTCACGCTGAGGGTCACAATGTGTGTTTGTGCAAATTATGGCCCTCAGGGATAGGTGGGGCCTCATAGTTCATGCTGCTTTCTAGTACAATGAACATTGGACAACATGCCAACCACTAGGTTTCTTGCCAGGGCGAAGGAGAAGTTCTGATTCTTGCATCACGTTCACTCCTGAGCAGTGAGTGGAGATAAGGTCTAGGTTCTGAAGGTGAAAACTGAGGTTGGGTAGAGATGATGGCCTAAAGCCATTGTGGGTGTGATATGCTCTGTGTACGGCCAGCTGTCTGGGTGTTGGACTGGAGGTCTGCCCTCAGGCTGTGTCAGAGTGGGCATTAGTGCACAGGCTAGACTGTATAATTGGGGTATGGTCGAGTGGCATGCAGGTTGTTACTCATTTGGCGTTTCTGGTTAGCCCTATAGGGCAACATTTTTCTTCTGGAGGGCAGGCAGAGTGCTGCATTGTGTCTCCAGAATTGCCAAACTGGAGGGGTGTGGCCAGGAATGTGAGGAAGGAAGTCTGAAAACACAAGCTAGCATGAGTTTTGGGTCCAAGAGCATGGCAGGCCCACTCTGCAGAGGCTGAATCGAGATCTCCTGCAGGTGAGGTCTGGGCGAGTATCAGATGTTGCCTCAAGCTGGAGTTTGTGTCCATGACGGCCCCTTCCTGAAGGGGGTGGGGGCGTCATAGGGCAGGGAGGTTTCCCTACGCTGGGAGTTGTGAGCTGCTCCAAACTTCAAAGTTTCCTTCTTCAGGACAGTCGAGTACGATTGGATGGTTCCAGGATGCCCCATACAGAAAGGCACGAGAGAAGGGCCCTAAGCATGGATGCCGAGAAACGCCAACTCACCTTCCCATTGCCTGGTCGAGACAAGGCACGCTCAATCTGCGGGCTCTTGAGTGAGCTACCCAGTAGGCTGAGTTTAAAAGGACTCTGCTGAGGATGAGTCATAATGTGGGTTGGTGGCCATGGAGACCTTGGAATGTGGCAGTAGCTAAGGGACTCTGCAGGATTCTCCAACCCGAAGGGCTTGACACAACTCCAACATGAAGCTTCCCATGTGGAGATGAGAGGTCTTCTGTCTGGTGCCTCAGGAAAGCCCCGTATGCTGGTCTTCGAACCCAGGCCTCTGAGGAGTGATACCTGGACACCAAAGCAAGAGTTCATATTAGGGCCTAGGGGCCTGTCTGGTTCAATCTTCTGTCTCTGCGGATATCTGTCTGTGTGTCTGCATGGAGGTAGTAGTTGCTCAGCTTGTGTCATAATGCCCCTATTTGTCCAGTGCGGCTTGCGGTAGTGGGATTTCCTTGGGGACCTTGAGGTTTCTACTATTTTGTAGAGTTGTGGCCAATGGAATGGGCAGTTTCTTAGGAGAGAGCAGGCACAGTTCTGTGGTGTGGCTCCAGAGACCCCAGCCTGGAGGCTGTGTGGGCCATGGCTGTGCAGACAGACATCCAAAAACCCTAACTCAGCTCAGGTTTGGGGCCGAGGTTACGGCAGGCCTGATCTACAGTCCATGAGGGGAGCTCCTCTGGATATGAAAGAAGGGTGAGAGGGAGGCAGTCGCTCAGGCTTTTGTCTCTGGATGTTTTGTCCACAATGGCCGTTTAATGTAGGAGTTGCCTCATGGGTCGTAGAAGTCTCCCTCTCTGGTAGTTTGTCCAGCCCCCAAGAGTTTGGGGTCATTCTGTGGGAAGGGAAGTGTCCTGTTTTCTGCTTCATGTGTCCCCCCAGTAGAGGGATTCTAGAGCATAGCAGTGGGTACTGACAACTGGAATACTCGCCCTCTGGTTAAGCCTGGGGGCCTATGGATATGACAAGCCCCATATGCAGGATCTTGGTCCAGCCACTGAGAAGCGTTACTTTAATACGGGACTCACGCTGCAGGTCACAATGAATGTCTGTGCCCTAGGCGGCCCTCAAGCACTGGCGTGGCCTTTCGGACAATGCAGGTTTTCCCACATTGAACGTTGGACAATATGCCAACCACAAGGTTTCTGGCCATGGGGAAGGAGGAATTCTAATTTCTGCATCACGTTCACCCCTGGGCAGTGATTGGAGATAAGGTCTAGGTTCTGAAGCCTGAAAACCGAGGTTGGGAAGAGATGACGACCTACAGCCATAGCGGGTCCGATGTGTCCAGGTTGGGGCCAGCTGTCTGGGTGTCGTTTGGGATGTCTTGTCTCAGGCTGTGCCAGACAGGGCATTAGTATACAGGGTGGGCTGTATAATTGCTTTACAATCGAGTGGCATGCATTAGAAAATCATTTGGGGTTTCTTATTAGCAGCATAGGGCAAAGTTTTTCTTCTGGAGGGCAGGCAGAGTGCTGCATTGTGGCTTCGGAATTCCCAAACTGGAGGGCGTGTGGGCCAGGAGAGTGAGGACAGAAGTCTGAGAACACAAGCTAGGCTTAGGTTTCGGGGCAAGGACATGGCAGGCACACTCTGCAGAGCTGAATTGAGATCTCATGCGTCTGAAGTCAGGTCGAGGTTCAGACTTTGGCTCAGGTTTGAGTTTCTGTCCATGTTGGCCCCATCAAGAAGGGGGGGCATTATGAGGCCATGGGGGTTTTCCCACTATTGGAGTTGTGACATGCTCCAAACCGCAAGGATTCCTTCTGTGGGACAATTAAGTTTTGTTGGATGGCTCTAGGACGTCTTATAAGGTATTTTTCCAGAACAGGGTTCTAAGTATGGATGCCTGGGCAGCCAGCCTCACATTCCAATTGTCTCCTAGCAACAAGAAACGTTTGATCTGCTGGCTTGGGGTAGCAACAGAGTGGGCTCAGTTGATATGGACTTTCCTGAGGATGGTCTTAATGGTGGTTTGAGTCCATGGAGACCTTGGTATGGGGCAGTGGCACCAGGGCCTTGAAGGATTCTCCTAACCAGAGGTTATGACAAAGCTCCAATGAGCAAGTTTCCATGGGGAGACGAGATTTGTTCTTATTGGTGCCTCAGGAAACCACCATATGCTGGTATTGGAAACGAGGCATCTGAGGAGATATGCCTGGAAACCAAAGCAATGGATCTGATTAGGGCCTAGGGGCCTGTCCGGTTCAATATTCTTCTCTGGGGACATCTGTTGTCTGAGTGGAGGTAGTTGCTCAGCTGGTTTGAGATCACCCCTGTTTGTCCTGGGCAGCCTACACTATTGGGATGGCCTCGGTGACTTTGGAGGTTTTTCCTAATTTGCAAGGTTGTGGCCAATGGAATGGGAAGAATTCCCTTGAAAGGGAAGCACAGTCCTGAGGTGTGGCTCCAGGGACCCAAGTGTGGAGCGTGTGTGGTCCAGCGCTATTTGGACAAAAGTCTGAAAACACAAACTCCTCTTAGGTTGGGGGATGTAAGTATGGCCGGCCCGATCTATAGACCGTGAGGAGACCTCTTCGGGATATGAACAAAGGGCGAATGTGATGTGCATGCTCATGCTTTTTTTTTTTTTTCTGGAAATGTGTCACCGATTGCCATGGAATGTCGGGGTGTCCTCATGGGCCATTGATGAAGCTCCCATTCTGGGGATTTGACCCGATCCCAAGAGTTTGGGGTCATTCTGTGGGAAGGGAGGGGGCCTTTCTGTTTTTTCTTTTTGTTTATTTTTTTTTTTACTCTCAGGTGGACCACCAAAAGAGGGATTCCCGAGCAGAGTCGTGGGTGAGGGCAACTGGACAACCAGAACTCTGGTTAACATTGGGACCTAAGAACATGGCAAGCCCCTTATGTGGGCTCTTGGTACAGACACTGAGAGGCCTTCCTTGAGGATAGGTCTCACACTGAGTTTCACAATGTGTTTTTGTGCCCAAGGAGCCCCTCAAGTCAGGGCGTGGCCTAATGTACCATGCTGGTTTCTCCTACACTGAACGTTGCACAGTATGGGAACCACAAGTTTTCTGGCAATGGGGAAGATGGAGTTCTACTTTCTGCAACACTTTCTCTCCTGGACTGTGATTGGATTTAAGGTCTAGGTTCTGAAGCCTGAAAACTGAGGTTGGGAAGAGATGAAGCCCTAATGCCATGGTGTGTCTGATGTGCTCAGTGTTCGGCCAGCTGTTGAGTGTGGGTTGGGAGGTGCAGGCTCAGGCTGTGGCAGACAGGGAATTAGTGCCCAGGCTAGACTGTATCATTGGGGTGCAGTCGAGTTTCGTGCAGGATGGTACTCATTTGTGGTTACTGGGTAGCCCCAGAGGGCAACGTTTTTCTTCTGGAGGGAAGACACAGTGCCACATAGTGGCTCCAGGATTCCCAAACTGGAAGGCTTGTGGGCCAGGAGTGTGAGGAAAAAATTCTGAGAACACAAGCCAGACTTAGATTTCGGGGTGAGGGGACGGCAGGCACACACTGCAGAGATGATTTGAGATCCCGTATACCTGAAGACAGAGCTAGGATCAGACGTTTTCTTAGGTCGGAGTTTCTGTCCATGACGGCCCCTTCATGAAGGGGAGGGTGTAACGAGGACATGGAGGTTTTCCCACGATGGGAATTGTGAGATGCTCCAAACCACAATGATTCCTTCTGTGGGACAGTCGAGACATGTTGGATGGCTCCAGGACATCCCATAAGGAAGTTATCCAGAGCAGGGTTCTAAGGATGGATGCCTGGGCAGTCTACCTCCCATTCCAGGTGTCTCATAGTGTCAACGCAAGTTCGATCTGCTGGATCTAGGGGAGCAACCGAGGCGGGTGTTTTGAAATGGGTGAGTTGAGGATGTGTCATAATGTGCATTTGTGTCCATGTAGACCTTGGAATGGGGTGCTTGATCCGGGGCCTTGAGGGATGTTCATAACCGGAGGTTTTGATGGAGCTCTAAAGAGTATGTTTCCTATGTAGAGAAGAGAATTGTTTTGATGAGTGCCTAAGAAATCTCCCATATGCTGGTATTGGAAACCAGGACTCTCAGGAGAGATGACTGGAATCAAAAGCAATGGATCTGATTAGGGCCTAAGTGCCCGTCCAGTTCAATCTTATTCTATGGGGATATCTGTGTCTGGGTCTGAGTGGAGGTGGTTTCATAACTTGTGAAAGATCATCCCTGTGTGTCCTGGGCAGACAACACAATTCAGATGGCCTGGGGGAGTTTGGAGGATTCTCCTAATCTATAGGGTTGTGACCAATGGAAATGGCAGAATTCCCCTGGAGAGGGAAGCCACAGTCCTGAGGTGTGGCTCCAGGGGCCCCAGCTTGGATGGTCTGTGGGCCAGGACTGTGGGGACAGAATTCTGAAAACACAAACTCAGCTTATGTTTGGGTATGTATGTATGATGGCTCGATCAACAGACCGTGAGAATTTTCAGGGCTATGAACAAAGGGCGAGTATGTGGCGCTTGCTCAGGGTTTTGTCTCTGGATTTTGTGTCAACGGTGGCCGTGGAATTTCGGGATGTCCTCAAGGGCCATGGACAATTCTTTCTCTGGTCATATGGCCTGATCCCAAGTGGTTGGGATCATTCTGTGGATTGGAAGAGTCCTTTCTGTATATATATATATATATATATATATTTTTTTTTTTTTTTTACCTCAGGTGTCCCACCAAAGAGGGATTCCAGAGTAGAGCCCTGAGTAGGGGTGACTAGACATCTCGAAATCTGGTTGAGATTGGGGGACTAGGGGCTTGGCAAGCCCCATATGTGGGCTGTTGTTCCAGTCACTAAGAGGCTTTACATGAGGATAGGGCTCACGCTGAGGGTCTCAATGTGTGTTTGTGCAAATTGTGGCCCTCAGGGATAGGTGGGGCCTCATAGTCCATGCTGCTTTCTCCTACAATGAACATTGGACAACATGCCAACCACTAGGTTTCTTGCCAAGGCGAAGGAGAAGTTCTGATTCTTGCATCACGTTCACTCCTGAGCAGTGAGTCTTGATAAGGTCTAGGTTCTGATGGTGAAAACTGAGGTTGGGTAGAGTTGATGCCCTAAAGCCATTGTGGGTGTGATATGCTCTGTGTACGGCCAGCTGTCTGGGTGTTGGACTGGAGGTCTGCCCTCAGGCTGTGTCAGACAGGGCTTTAGTGCACAGGCTAGACTGTATAATTGGGGTATGGTCGAGTGGCATGCAGGTTGTTACTCATTTGGCGTTTCTGGTTAGCCCTATAGGGCAACATTTTTCTTCTGGAGGGCAGGCAGAGTGCTGCATTGTGTCTCCAGAATTGCCAAACTGGAGGGGTGTGGCCAGGATTTTGAGGAAGGAAGTCTGAAAAAACAAGCTAGCACGAGTTTTGGGGCCAAGAGCATGGCAGGCCCACTCTGCAAAGGCTGAATCGAGATCTCCTGCAGTTGAGGTCAGGGCGAGTATTAGATGTTGCCTCAAGCTGGAGTTTGTGTCCATGACGGCCCCTTCCTGAAGGGGGTGGGGGCGTCATGAGGCCAGGGAGGTTTCCCTACGCTGGGAGTTGTGAGCTGCTCCAAACGTCAAAGTTTCCTTCTTCAGGACAGTCGAGTACGATTGGATGGTTCCAGGATGCCCCATACAGAAAGACTCGATAGCAGTGGCCTAAGCATGGATGCCGAGAAACGCCAACTCCCCTTCCCATTGCCTGGTCGAGACAAGGCACGCTCAATCTGCGGGCTCTTGGGTGAGCTACCCAGAAGGCTGAGTTTAAATGGACTCTCCTGAGGATGAGTCATAATGTGGGTTGGTGGCCATGGAGACCTTGGAATGTGGCAGTAGCTAAGGGACTCTGCAGGATTCTCCAACCCGAAGGGCTTGACACAACTCCAACAAGGAAGCTTCCCATGTGGAGATGAGAGGTCTTCTGTCTGGTGCCTCAGGAAAGCCCCGTATGCTGGTCTTCGAACCCAGGCCTCTGAGGAGTGATACCTGGACACCAAAGCAAGAGTTCATAATAGGGCCTAGGGGCCTGTCTGGTTCAATCTTCTGTCTCTGCGGATATCTGTCTGTGTGTCTGCATGGAGGTACTAGTTGCTCAGCTTGTGTCATAATGCCCCTATTTGTCCAGTGCGGATTGTGGTAGTGGGATGTCCTTGGGGACCTTGAGGTTTCTACTATTTTGTAGAGTTGTGGCCAATGGAATGGGCAGTTTCTTAGGAGAGAGCAGGCACAGTTCTGTGGTGTGGTTCCAGAGACCCCAGCCTGGAGGCTGTGTGGGCCATGGCTGTGCAGACAGACATCCAAAAACCCTAACTCAGCTCAGGTTTGGGGCCGAGGTTACGGCAGGCCTGATCTACAGTCCATGAGGGGAGCTCCTCTGGATATGAAAGAAGGGTGAGAGGGAGGCAGTCGCTCAGGCTTTTGTCTCTGGATGTTTTGTCCACAATGGCCGTTTAATGTAGGAGTTGCCTCATGGGTCGTAGAAGTCTCCCTCTCTGGTAGTTTGTCCAGCCCCCAAGAGTTTGGGGTCATTCTGTGGGAAGGGAAGTGTCCTGTTTTCTGCTTCATGTGTCCCCCCAGTAGAGGGATTCTAGAGCATAGCAGTGGGTACTGACAACTGGAATACTCGCCATCTGGTTAAGCCTGGGGGCCTATGGATATGACAAGCCCCATATGCAGGATCTTGGTCCAGCCACTGAGAGGCGTTACTTTAATACGGGACTCACGCTGCAGGTCACAATGCATGTCTGTGCCCTAGGCGGCCCTCAAGCACTGGCGTGGCCTTTCGGACAATGCAGGTTTTCCCACATTGAACGTTGGACAACATGCCAACCACAAGGTTTCTGGCCATGGGGAAGGAGGAATTCTAATTTCTGCATCACGTTCACCCCTGGGCAGTGATTGGAGATAAGGTCTAGGTTCTGAAGCCTGAAAACCGAGGTTGGGAAGAGATGACGACCTACAGCCATAGCGGGTCCGATGTGTCCAGGTTGGGGCCAGCTGTCTGGGTGTCGTTTGGGATGTCTTGTCTCAGGCTGTGCCAGACAGGGCATTAGTATACAGGGTGGGCTGTATAATTGCTTTACAATCGAGTGGCATGCATTAGAAAATCATTTGGGGTTTCTTATTAGCAGCATAGGGCAAAGTTTTTCTTCTGGAGGGCAGGCAGAGTGCTGCATTGTGGCTTCGGAATTCCCAAACTGGAGGGCTTGTGGGCCAGGAGATTGAGGACAGAAGTCTGAGAACACAAGCTAGGCTTAGGTTTCGGGGCAAGGACATGGCAGGCACACTCTGCAGAGCTGAATTGAGATCTCATGCGTCTGAAGTCAGGTCGAGGTTCAGACTTTGGCTCAGGTTTGAGTTCCTGTCCATGTTGGCCCCATCAAGAAGGGGGGGGCATTATGAGGCCATGGGGGTTTTCCCACTATTGGAGTTGTGAGATGCTCCAAACCGCAAGGATTCCTTCTGTGGGACAATTAAGATTTGTTGGATGGCTCCAGGACGTCTTATAAGGTATTTTTCCAGAACAGGGTTCTAAGTATGGATGCCTGGGCAGCCAGCCTCACATTCCAATTGTCTCCTAGCAACAAGAAACGTTTGATCTGCTGGCTTGGGGTAGCAACAGAGTGGGCTGAGTTGATATGGACTTTCCTGAGGATGGTCTTAATGGTGGTTTGAGTCCATGGAGACCTTGGTAAGGGGCAGTGGCACCAGCGCCCTGAAGGATTCTCCTAACCAGAGGTTATGACAAAGCTCCAATGAGCAAGTTTCCATGGGGAGACGAGATTTGTTCTTATTGGTGCCTCAGGAAACCACCATATGCTGGTATTGGAAACGAGGCCTCTGAGGAGAGATGCCTGGAAACCAAAGCAATGGATCTGATTAGGGCCTAGAGGCCTGTCCGGTTCAATATTCTTCTCTGGGGACATCTGTTGTCTGAGTGGAGGTAGTTGCTTAGCTGGTTTGAGATCACCCCTGTTTGTCCTGGGCAGCCTACACTATTGGGATGGCCTCGGTGACTTTGGAGGTTTTTCCTAATTTGCAAGGTTGTGGCCAATGGAATGGGAAGAATTCCCTTGAAAGGGAAGCACAGTCCTGAGGTGTGGCTCCAGGGAGCCAAGTGTGGAGCGTGTGTGGTCCAGGGCTATTTGGACAAAAGTCTGAAAACACAAACTCCACTTAGGTTGGAGGATGTATGTATGGCCGGCCCGATCTATAGACCGTGAGGAGACCTCTTCGGGATATGAACAAAGGGCGAATGTGATGTGCATGCTCATGGTTTTCTTTTTTTTTTTTTTTTCTGGAAATGTGTCACCGATTGCCATGGAATATCGCGGTGTCCTCATGGTCCATCGATGAGGCTCCCTTTCTGGGGATTTGACCCGATCCCAAAAGATTGGGGTCATTCTGTGGGAAGGGAGGAGGCCTTTTTTTTGTTTGTTTATTTTTTTTTTTGTTTTTTGTTTTTTGTTTTTTTAACCTCAGGTGGTCCACCAAAAGAGGGATTCCAGAGCAGAGTCGTGGGTGGGGGCAACTGCACAACCAGAACTCTGGTTAACATTGGGACCTAAGAACATGGCAAGCCCTATATGTGGGCTATTGGTCCAAACACTGAGAGGCCTTCCTTGAGGATAGGTCTCACACTGAGTTTCACAATGTGTTTTTGTGCCCAAGGAGCCCCTCAAGTCAGGGCGTGGCCTAATGTACCATGCTGGTTTCTCCTACACTGAACGTTGCACAGTATGGGAACCACAAGTTTTCTGGCAATGGGGAAGATGGAGTTCTAATTTCTGCAACACTTTCACTCCTGGACTGTGATTGGATTTAAGGTCTAGGTTCTGAAGCCTGAAAACTGTGGTTGGGAAGAGATGAAGCCCTAAGGCCATGGTGTGTCTGATGTGCTCAGTGTTCGGCCAGCTGTTGAGTGTGGGTTGGGAGGTGCAGGCTCAGGCTGTGGCAGACAGGGAATTAGTGCCCAGGCTAGACTGTATCATTGGGGTGCAGTCGAGTTTCGTGCAGGATAGTACTCATTTGTGGTTACTGGGTAGCCCCAGAGGGCAACGTTTTTCTTCTGGAGGGAAGACACAGTGCCACATAGTGTCTCCAGAATTCCCAAACTGGAAGGCTTGTGGGCCAGGAGTGTGAGGAAAAAATTCTGAGAACACAAGCCAGACTTAGATTTCGGGGTGAGGGGACGGCAGGCACCCTCTGCAGAGATGATTCGAGATCCCGGATACCTGAAGACAGAGCTAGGATCAGACGTTTTCTTAGGTCGGAATTTCTTTCCATGACGGCCCCTTCATGAAGGGAAGGGTGTCACGAGGACATGGAGGTTTTCCCACGATGGAAATTGTGAGATGCTCCAAACCACAATAATTCCTTCTGTGGGACAGTCAAGACATGTTGGATGGCTCCAGGACATCTCATAAGGAAGTTATCCAGAGCAGGGTTCTAAGGATGGATGCCTGGGCAGCCTGCCTCCCATTCCAGGTGTCTCAGAGCCAAGGCAAGTTCGATCTGCTGGATCTAGGGGAGCAACCGAGGCGGGTGTTTTGAAATGGGTGAGTTGAGGATGGGTCATAATGTGCATTTGTGTCCATGTAGACCTTGGAATGGGGTGCTTGATCCGGGGCCTTGAGGGATGTTTATAACCAGAGGTTTTGATGGAGCTCTAAAGAGTATGTTTCCTATGTAGAGAAGAGAATTGTTTTGATGAGTGCCTAAGTAATCTCCCATATGCTGGTATTGGAAACCAGGCCTCTGAGGAGAGATGACTGGAATCAAAAGCAATGGATCTGATTAGGGCCTAAGTGCCTGTCCAGTTCAATCTTATTCTATGGGGATATCTGTCTCTGGGTCTGAGTGGAGGTGGTTTCCTAACATGTGAAAGATCATCCCTGTTTGTCCTGGGCAGCCAACACAATTCGGATGGCCTGGGGGAATTTGGAGGATTCTCCTAATCTATAGGGTTGTGGCCAATGGAAATGGCAGAATTCCCCTGGAGAGTGAAGCCACAGTCCTGTGGTGTGGCTCCAGGGGCCCAGCTTGGATGGTGTGTGGGCCAGGACTGTGGGGACAGAAGTCTGAAAACACAAACTCTGCTTAGGTTTGGCGATGTATGTATGAAGGCTCGATCTACAGACCGTGAGAATTTTCCGGGCTATGAACAAAGGGCGAGTATGTGGCGCTTGCTCAGGGTTTTGTCTCTGGATTTTGTGTCAATGGTGGCCGTGGAATGTCGGGGTGTCCTCAAGGGCCATGGACAATTCTTTCTCTGGTGATTTGGCCTGATCCCAAGGGTTTGGGATCATTCTGTGGATGGGAAGAGTCCTTTCTGTATTTTTTTTTTTTACCTCAGGTGTCCCACCAAAGACGGATTCCAGAATAGAGCCCTGAGTAGGGGTGACTAGACATTTCGAACTCAGGTTGAGATTGGGGGACTAGGAGCTTGGCAAGCCCCATATGTGGGCTGTTTTTCCAGTCACTAAGAGGCTTTACATGAGGATAGGGCTCACGCTGAGGGTCACAATGTGCGTTTGTGCACATTGTGGCCCTCAGGGATAGGTGGGGCCTCATAGTCCATGCTGCTTTCTCCTACAATGAACATTGGACAACATGCCAACCACTAGGTTTCTTGCCAAGGCGAAGGAGAAGTTCTGATTCTTGCATCACGTTCACTCCTGAGCAGTGAGTGGAGATAAGGTCTAGGTTCTGATGGTGAAAACTGAGGTTGGGTAGAGATGATGGCCTAAAGCCATTGTGGGTGTGATATGCTCTGTGTACGGCCAGCTGTCTGGGTGTTGGACTGGAGGTCTGCCCTCAGGCTGTGTCAGACAGGGCTTTAGTGCACAGGCTAGACTGTATAATTGGGGTGTGGTCCAGTGGCATGCAGGTTGTTACTCATTTGGTGTTTCTGGTTAGCCCTATAGGGCAACATTTTTCTTCTGGAGGGCAGGCAGAGTGCTGCATTGTGTCTCCAGAATTGCCAAACTGGAGGGGTGTGGCCAGGATTGTGAGGAAGGCAGTCTGAAAACACAAGCTAGCACGAGTTTTGGGGCCAAGAGCATGGCAGGCCCACTCTGCAGAGGCTGAATCGAGATCTCCTGCAGGTGAGGTCAGGGCGAGTATCAGATGTTGCCTCAAGCTGGAGTTTGTGTCCATGACGGCCCCTTCCTGAAGGGGGTGGGGGCGTCATGAGGCCAGGGAAGTTTCCCTACGCTTGGAGTTGTGAGCTGCTCCAAACTTCAAAGTTTCCTTCTTCAGGACAGTCAAGTACGATTGGATGGTTCCAGGATGCCCCATACAGAAAGTCTCGCGAGCAGGGCCCTAAGCATGGATGCCCAGAAACGCCAACTCACCTTCACATTGCCTGGTCGAGACAAGGCACGCTCGATCTGCGGGCTCTTGGGTGAGCTACCCAGAAGCCTGAGTTTAAATGGACTCTCCTGAGGATGAGTCATAATGTGGGTTGGTGGCCATGGAGACCTTGGAATGTGGCAGTAGCTAAGGGACTCTGCAGGATTCTCCAACCCGAAGGGCTTGACACAACTCCAACAAGGAAGCTTCCCATGTGGAGATGAGAGGTCTTCAGTCTGGTGCCTCAGGAAAGCCCCGTATGCTGGTCTTCGAACCCAGGCCTCTGAGGAGTGATACCTGGACACCAAAGCAAGAGTTCATAATAGGGCCTAGGGGCCTGTCTGGTTCAATCCTCTGTCTCTGCGGATATCTGTCTGTGTGTCTGCATGGAGGTAGTAGTTGCTCAGCTTGTGTCATAATGCCCCTATTTGTCCAGTGCGGCTTGCGGTAGTGGGATGTCCTTGGGGACCTTGAGGTTTCTACTATTTTGTAGAGTTGTGGCCAATGGAATGGGCAGTTTCTTAGGAGAGAGCAGGCACAGTTCTGTGGTGTGGCTCCAGAGACCCCAGCCTGGAGGCTGTGTGGGCCATGGCTGTGCAGACAGACATCCAAAAACCCTAACTCAGCTCAGGTTTGGGGCCGAGGTTACGGCAGGCCTGATCTACAGTCCATGAGGGGAGCTCCTCTGGATATGAAAGAAGGGTGAGAGGGAGGCAGTCGCTCAGGCTTTTGTCTCTGGATGTTTTGTCCACAATGGCCGTTTAATGTAGGAGTTGCCTCATGGGTCGTAGAAGTCTCCCTCTCTGGTAGTTTGTCCAGCCCCCAAGAGTTTGGGGTCATTCTGTGGGAAGGGAAGTGTCCTGCTTTCTGCTTCATGTGTCCCCCCAGTAGAGGGATTCTAGAGCATAGCAGTGGGTACTGACAACTGGAATACTCGCCCTCTGGTTAAGCCTGGGGTCCTATGGATATGACAAGCCCCATATGCAGGATTTTGGTCCAGCCACTGAGAGGCGTTACTTTATTACGGGACTCACGCTGCAGGTCACAATGCATGTCTGTGCCCTAGGCGGCCCTCAAGCACTGGCGTGGCCTTTCGGACAATGCAGGTTTTCCCACATTGAACGTTGGACAACATGCCAACCACAAGGTTTCTGGCCATGGGGAAGGAGGAATTCTAATTTCTGCATCACGTTCACCCCTGGGCAGTGATTGGAGATAAGGTCTAGGTTCTGAAGCCTGAAAACCGAGGTTGGGAAGAGATGACGACCTACAGCCATAGCGGGTCCTATGTGTCCAGGTTGGGGCCAGCTGTCTGGGTGTCGTTTGGGATGTCTTGTCTCAGGCTGTGCCAGACAGGGCATTAGTATACAGGGTGGGCTGTATAATTGCTTTACAATCGAGTGGCATGCATTAGAAAATCATTTGGGGTTTCTTATTAGCAGCATAGGGCAAAGTTTTTCTTCTGGAGGGCAGGCAGAGTGCTGCATTGTGGCTTCGGAATTCCCAAACTGGAGGGCTTGTGGGCCAGGAGAGTGAGGACAGAAGTCTGAGAACACAAGCTAGGCTTAGGTTTCGGTGCAAGGACATGGCAGGCACACTCTGCAGAGCTGAATTGAGATCTCATGCGTCTGAAGTCAGGTCGAGGTTCAGACTTTGGCTCAGGTTTGAGTTTCTGTCCATGTTGGCCCCATCAAGAAGGGGGGGCATTATGAGGCCATGGGGGTTTTCCCACTATTGGAGTTGTGACATGCTCCAAACCGCAAGGATTCCTTCTGTGGGACAATTAAGTTTTGTTGGATGGCTCTAGGACGTCTTATAAGGTATTTTTCCAGAACAGGGTTCTAAGTATGGATGCCTGGGCAGCCAGCCTCACATTCCAATTGTCTCCTAGCAACAAGAAACGTTTGATCTGCTGGCTTGGGGTAGCAACAGAGTGGGCTCAGTTGATATGGACTTTCCTGAGGATGGTCTTAATGGTGGTTTGAGTCCATGGAGACCTTGGTATGGGTCAGTGGCACCAGGGCCTTGAAGGATTCTCCTAACCAGAGGTTATGACAAAGCTCCAATGAGCAAGTTTCCATGGGGAGACGAGATTTGTTCTTATTGGTGCCTCAGGAAACCACCATATGCTGGTATTGGACACGAGGCCTCTGAGGAGATATGCCTGGAAACCAAAGCAATGGATCTGATTAGGTCCTAGGGGCCTGTCCGGTTCAATATTCTTCTCTGGGGACATCTGTTGTCTGAGTGGAGGTAGTTGCTCAGCTGGTTTGAGATCACCCCTGTTTGTCCTGGGCAGCCTACACTATTGGGATGGCCTCGGTGACTTTGGAGGTTTTTCCTAATTTGCAAGGTTGTGGCCAATGGAATGGGAAGAATACCCTTGATAGGGAAGCACAGTCCTGAGGTGTGGCTCCAGGGACCCAAGTGTGGAGCGTGTGTGGTCCAGCGCTATTTGGACAAAAGTCTGAAAACACAAACTCCTCTTAGGTTGGGGGATGTAGGTATGGCCGGCCCCATCTATAGACCGTGAGGAGACCTCTTCGGGATATGAACAAAGGGCGAATGTGATATGCATGCTCATGGTTTTTTTTTTTTTTTTCTGGAAATGTGTCACCGATTGCCATGGAATATCGCGGTGTCCTCATGGTCCATCGATGAGGCTCCCTTTCTGGGGATTTGACCCGATCCCAAAAGATGGGGTCATTCTGTGGGAAGGGAGGAGGCCTTTTTTTTGTTTGTTTATTTTTTTCTTTGTTTTTTGTTTTTTGTTTTTTCAACCTCAGGTGGTCCACCAAAAGAGGGATTCCAGAGCAGAGTCGTGGGTGGGGGCAACTGCACAACCAGAACTCTGGTTAACATTGGGACCTAAGAACATGGCAAGCCCTATATGTGGGCTATTGGTCCAAACACTGAGAGGCCTTGCTTGAGGATAGGTCTCACACTGAGTTTCACAATGTGTTTTTGTGCCCAAGGAGCCCCTCAAGTCAGGGCGTGGCCTAATGTACCATGCTGGTTTCTCCTACACTGAACGTTGCACAGTATGGGAACCACAAGTTTTCTGGCAATGGGGAAGATGGAGTTCTAATTTCTGCAACACTTTCACTCCTGGACTGTGATTGGATTTAAGGTCTAGGTTCTGAAGCCTGAAACTGAGGTTGGGAAGAGATGAAGCCCTAAGGCCATGGTGTGTCTGATGTGCTCAGTGTTCGGCCAGCTGTTGAGTGTGGGTTGGGAGGTGCAGGCTCAGGCTGTGGCAGACAGGGAATTAGTGCCCAGGCTAGACTGTATCATTGGGGTGCATTCGAGTTTCGTGCAGGATAGTACTCATTTGTGGTTACTGGGTAGCCCCAGAGGGCAACGTTTTTCTTCTGGAGGGAAGACACAGTGCCACATAGTGGCTCCAGAATTCCCAAACTGGAAGGCTTGTGGGCCAGGAGTGTGAGGAAAAAATTCTGAGAACACAAGCCAGACTTAGATTTCGGGGTGAGGGGACGGCAGGCACCCTCTGCAGAGATGATTCGAGATCCCGGATACCTGAAGACAGAGCTAGGATCAGACGTTTTCTTAGGTTGGAATTTCTTTCCATGACGGCCTCTTCATGAAGGGAAGGGTGTCACGAGGACATGGAGTTTTTCCCACGATGGGAATTGTGAGATGCTCCAAACCACAATGATTCCTTCTGTGGGACAGTCAAGACATGTTGGATGGCTCCAGGACATCTCATAAGGAAGTTATCCAGAGCAGGGTTCTAAGGATGGATGCCTGGGTAGCCTGCCTCCCATTCCAGGTGTCTCATAGAGCCAAGGCAAGTTCGATCTGCTGGATCTAGGGGAGCAACCGAGGCGGGTGTGTTGAAATGGGTGAGTTGAGGATGGGTCATAATGTGCATTTGTGTCCATGTAGACCTTGGAATGGGGTGCTTGATCCGGGGCCTTGAGGGATGTTTATAACCGGAGGTTTTGATGGAGCTCTAAAGAGTATGTTTCCTATGTAGAGAAGAGAATTGTTTTGATGACTGCCTAAGTAATCTCCCATATGCTGGTATTGGAAACCAGGCCTCTGAGGAGAGATGACTGGAATCAAAAGCAATGGATCTGAATAGGGCCTAAGTGCCTGTCCAGTTCAATCTTATTCTATGGGGATATCTGTCTCTGGGTCTGAGTGGAGGTGGTTTCCTAACTTGTGAAAGATCATCCCTGTTTGTCCTGGGCAGCCAACACAATTCGGATGGCCTGGGGGAATTTGGAGGATTCTCCTAATCTATAGGGTTGTGGCCAATGGAAATGGCAGAATTCCCCTGGAGAATGAAGCCACAGTCCTGTGGTGTGGCTCCAGGGGCCCAGCTTGGATGGTGTGTGGGCCAGGACTGTGGGGACAGAAGTCTGAAAACACAAACTCAGCTTAGGTTTGGCGATGTATGTATGAAGGCTCGATCTACAGACCGTGAGAATTTTCCGGGCTATGAACAAAGGGCGAGTATGTGGCGCTTGCTCAGGGTTTTGTCTCTGGATTTTGTGTCAATGGTGGCCGTGGAATGTCGGGGTGTCCTCAAGGGCCATGGACAATTCTTTCCCTGGTGATTTGGCCTGATCACAAGGGTTTGGGATCATTCTGTGGATGGGAAGAGTCCTTTCTGTATTTTTTTTTTTTACCTCAGGTGTCCCACCAAAGAGGGAATCCAGAGTAGAGCCCTGAGTAGGGGTGACTAGACATCTCGAACTCTGGTTGAGATTGGGGGATTAGGGGCTTGGCAAGCCCCATTTGTGGGCTGTTGTTCCAGTCACTAAGAGGCTTTACATGAGGATAGGGCTCACGCTGAGGGTCACAATGTGTGTTTGTGCACATTGTGGCCCTCAGGGATAGGTGGGGCCTCATAGTCCATGCTGCTTTCTCCTACAATGAACATTGGACAACATGCCAACCACTAGGTTTCTTGCCAAGGCAAAGGAGAAGTTCTGATTCTTGCATCACGTTCACTCCTGAGCAGTGAGTGGAGATAAGGTCTAGGTTCTGAAGGTGAAAACTGAGGTTAGGTAGAGATGATGGCCTAAAGCCAATGTGGGTGTGATATGCTCTGTCTATGGCCAGCTGTCTGGGTGTTGGACTGGAGGTCTGCCCTCAGGCTGTGTCAGACAAGGCTTTAGTGCACAGGCTAGACTGTATAATTGGGGTATGGTCGAGTGGCATGCAGGTTGTTACTCATTTGGCGTTTCTGGTTAGCCCTATAGGGCAACATTTTTCTTCTGGAGGGCAGGCAGAGTGCTGCATTGTGTCTCCAGAATTGCCAAACTGGAGGGGTGTGGCCAGGATTGTGAGGAAGGAAGACTGAAAACACAAGCTAGCACGAGTTTTGGGGCCAAGAGCATGGCAGGCTCACTCTGCAGAGGCTGAATCGAGATCTCCTGCAGGTGAGGCCAGGGCGATTATCAGATGTTGCCTCAAGCTGGAGTTTGTGTCCATGACGGCCCCTTCCTGAAGGGGGTGGGGGCGTCATGAGGCCAGGGAGGTTTCCCTACGCTGGGAGTTGTGAGCTGCTCCAAACTTCAAAGTTTCCTTCTTCAGGACAGTCGAGTACTATTGGATGGTTCCAGGATGCCCCATACAGAAAGACTCGAGAGCAGCGGCCTAAGCATGGATGCCGAGAAACGCCAACTCACCTTACCATTGCCTGGTCGAGACAAGGCACGCTCAATCTGCGGGCTCTTGAGTGAGCTACCCAGAAGGCTGAGTTTATATGGACTGTGCTGAGGATGAGTCATAATGTGGGTTGGTGGCCATGGAGACCTTGGAATGTGGCAGTAGCTAAGGGACTCTGCAGGATTCTCCAACCCGAAGGGCTTGACACAACTCCAACAAGGAAGCTTCCCATGTGGAGATGAGAGGTCTTCTGTCTGGTGCCTCAGGAACCCCGCATGCTGGTCTTCGAACCCAGGCCTCTGAGGAGTGATACCTGGACACCAAAGCAAGAGTTCATAATAGGGCCTAGGGGCCTGTCTGGTTCAATCTTCTGTCTCTGCGGATATCTGTCTGTGTGTCTGCATGGAGGTAGTAGTTGCTCAGCTTGTGTCATAATGCCCCTATTTGTCCAGTGCGGCTTGCGGTAGTGGGATGTCCTTGGGGACCTTGAGGTTTCTACTATTTTGTAGAGTTGTGGCCAATGGAATGGGCAATTTCTTAGGAGAGAGCAGGCACAGTTCTGTGGTGTGGCTCCAGAGACCACAGCCTGGGGGCTGTGTGGGCCATGTCTGTGCAGACAGATTTCCAAAAACCCTAACTCAGCTCAGGTTTGGGGCCGAGGTTACGGCAGGCCTGATCTACAGTCCATGAGGGGAGCTCCTCTGGATATGAAAGAAGGGTGAGAGGGAGGCAGTCGCTCAGGCTTTTGTCTCTGGATGTTTTGTCCACAATTGCCGTTTAATGTAGGAGTTGCCTCATGGGTCGTAGAAGTCTCCCTCTCTGGTAGTTTGTCCAGCCCACAAGAGTTTGGGGTCATTCTGTGGGAAGGGAAGTGTCCTGTTTTCTGCTTCATGTGTTCCCCCAGTAGAGGGATTCTAGAGCATAGCAGTGGGTACTGACAACTGGAATACTCGCCCTCTGGTTAAGCCTGGGGGCCTATGGATATGACAAGTCCCATATGCAGGATCTTGTTCCAGCCACTGAGAGGCGTTACTTTAATACAGGACTCACGCTGCAGGTCACAATGCATGTCTGTGTCCTAGGCGGCCCTCAAGCACTGGCGTGGCCTTTCGGACAATGCAGGTTTTCCCACATTGAACGTTGGACAACATGCCAACCACAAGGTTTTTGGCCATGGGGAAAGAGGAATTCCAATTTCTGCATCACGTTCATCCCTGGGCAGTGAATGGAGATAAGGTCTAGGTTCTGAAGCCTGAAAACCGAGGTTGGGAAAAGATGACGACCTACAGCCATAGTGGGTCCTATGTGTCCAGGTTGGGGCCAGGTGTCTGGGTGTCGTTTGGGATGTCTTGTCTCAGGCTGTGCCAGACAGGGCATTAGTATACAGGGTGGGCTGTATAATTGCTGTACAATCGAGTGGCATGCATTAGAAAATCATTTGGGGTTTCTTATTAGCAGCATAGGGCAAAGTTTTTCTTCTGGAGGGCAGGCAGAGTGCTGCATTGTGGCTTCGGAATTCCCAAACTGGAGGGCTTGTGGGCCAGGAGAGTGAGGACGGAAGTCTGAGAACACAAGCTAGGCTTAGGTTTCGGGGCAAGGACATGGCAGGCACACTCTGCAGAGCTGAATTGAGATCTCATGCGTCTGAAGTCAGGTCGAGTTTCAGACTTTGGCTCAGGTTTGAGTTCCTGTCCATGTTGGCCCCTTCAGGAAGGGGGGGCATTATGAGGCCATGGGGGTTTTTCCACTATTGGAGTTGTGAGATGCTCCAAACCGCAAGGATTCCTTCTGTGGGACAATTAAGATTTTTTGGATGGCTCCAGGACGTCTTATAAGGTATTTTTCCAGAACAGGGTTCTAAGTATGGATGCCTGGGCAGCAAGCCTCAAATTCCAATTGTCTCCTAGCAACAAGAAACGTTTGATCTGCTGGCTTTGGGTAGCAACAGAGGGGGCTGAGTTGAAATGGACTTTCCTGAGGATGGTCTTAATGTTGGTTTGAGTCCATGGAGACCTTGGTATGGGGCAGTGGCACCAGGGCCCTGAAGGATTCTCCTAACCAGAGGTTATGACAAAGCTCCAATGAGCAAGTTTCCATGGGGAGACGAGATTTGTTCTTATTGGTGCCTCATGAAACCACCATATGCTGGTATTGGAAACGAGGCCTCTTAGGAGAGATGCCTGGAAACCAAAGCAATGGATCTGATTAGGGCCTAGGGGCCTGTCCGGCTCAATATTCTTCTCTGGGGACATCTGTTGTCTGAGTGGAGTTTGTTACTCAGCTGGTTTGAGATCACCCCTGTTTGTCATGGGCGGCCTACACTATTGGGATGGCCTCGGTAACTTTGGAGGTTTTTCCTAATTTGCAAAGTTGTGGCCAATGGAATGGGAAGAATTCCCTTGAAAGGGAAGCACAGTCCTGATGTGTGGCTCCAGGGACCCAAGTGTGGAGCGTGTGTGGTCCAGGGCTATTTGGACAAAAGTCTGAAAACACAAACTCCACTTAGGTTGTGGGATGTAGGTATGGCCGGCCCGATCTATAGACCGTGAGGAGACCTCTTCGGGATATGAACAAAGGGCGAATGTGAGCTGCTTGCTCATGCTTATTTTTTTTTTTTTCTGTAAATGTGTCACCGATTGCCATGGAATGTCGGGGTGTCCTCATGGGCCATCGATGAGGCTCCCTTTCTGGGGATTTGACCCGATCCCAAGAGTTTGGGGTCATTCTGTGGGAAGGGAGGAGGCCTTTCTGTTTTTTTTGTTTGTTTGTTTGTTTGTTTGTTTGTTTTGTTGTTTTTTTTTTTTTTTAACCTTGGTGGACCACCAAAAGAGGGATTCCAGAGCAGAGTCGTGTGTGGGGGCAACAGGACAACCAGACCTCTGGTTAACATTGGGACCTAAGAACATGGCAAGCCCCTTATTTGGGCTCTTGGTCCAGACACTGAGAGGCCTTCCTTGAGGATAGGTCTCACACTGAGTTTCACAATGTGTTTTTGTGCCCAAGGAGCCCCTCAAGTCAGGGCGTGGCCTAATGTACCATGCTGGTTTCTCCTACACTGAACGTTGCACAGTATGGGAACCACAAGTTTTCTGGCAATGGGGAAGATGGAGTTCTAATTTCTGCAACACTTTCACTCCTGGAATGTGATTGGATTTAAGGTCTAAGTTCTGAAGCCTGAAAACTGAGGTTGGGAAGAGATGAAGCCCTAAGGCCATGGTGTGTCTGATGTGCTCAGTGTTCGGCCAGCTGTTGAGTGTGGGTTGGGAGGTGCAGGCTCAGGCTGTGGCAGACAGGGAATTAGTGCCCAGGCTAGACTGTATCATTGGGGTGCAGTCGAGTTTCGTGCAGGATGGTACTCATTTGTGGTTACTGGGTAGCCCCAGAGGGCAACGTTTTTCTTCTGGAGGGAAGACACAGTGCCACATAGTGGCTGCAGAACTCTCAAACTGGATGGCTTGTGGGCCAGGAGTGTGAGGAAAAAATTCTGAGAACACAAGCCTGACTTAGATTTCGGGGTGAGGGGACGGCAGGCACCCTCTGCAGAGATGATTCGAGATCCCGTATACCTGAAGACAGCGCTAGGATCAGACGTTGGCTTACGTCGGAGTTTCTGTCCATGAAGGCCCCTTCTTGAAGGGGAGGGTGTCACGAGGACATGGAGGTTTTCCCACGATGGGAATTGTGAGATGCTCCAAACCGCAATGATTCCTTCTGTGGGACAGTCGAGACCTGTTGGATGGCTCCAGGACATCCCATAAGGAAGTTATCCAGAGCAGGGTTCTAAGGATGGATGCCTGGGCAGCCTGCCTCCCATTCCAGGTGTCTCATAGAGCCAAGCCAAGTTCGATCTGTTGGATATAGGGGAGCAACCGAGGCGGGTGTTTTGAAATGAGTGAGTTGAGGATGGGTCATAATGTGCATTTGTGTCCATGTAGACCTTGGAATGGGGTGCTTGATCCGGGGCCTTGAGGGATGTTCATAACCGGAGGTTTTGATGGAGCTCTAAAGAGTATGTTTCCTATGTAGAGAAGAGAATTGTTTTGATGAATGCCTAAGGAATCTCCCATATGCTGTATTGGAAACCAGGCCTCTGAGGAGAGATGACTGGAATCAAAAGCAATGGATCTGATTAGTGCCTCAGTGCCCGTCCAGTTCAATCTTATTCTATGGGGATATCTGTCTCTGGGTCTGAGTGGAGGTGGTTTCCTAACTTGTGAAAGATCATCGCTGTGTGTCCTGGGCAGCCAACACAATTCGGATGGCCTGGGGGAGTTTGGAGGATTCTCCTAATCTATAGGGTTGTGGCCAATGGAAATGGCAGAATTCCCCTGGAGAGGGAAGCCACAGTCCTGAGGTGTGGCTCCAGGGGACCCAGCTTGGATGGTGTGTGGACCAGGACTGTGGGGACAGAAGTCTGAAAACACAAACTTTGCTTAGGTATGGGGATGTATGTATGAAGGCTCGATCTACAGACCGTGAGAATTTTCCAGGCTATGAACAAAGGGCGAGTATATGGCGCTTGCTCAGGGTTTTGTCCTTGGATTTTGTGTCAATGTTGGCCGTGGAATGTCGGGGTGTCCTCAAGGGCCATGGACAATTCTTTCTCTGGTGATTTGGCCTGATCCCAAGGGGTTGGGATCATTCTGTGGATGGGAAGAGTCCTTTCTGTAATTTTTTTTTTTTTTTTTACCTCAGATGTACCACCAAAAAGGGATTCCAGAGTAGAGCATTGAGTAGGGTGACTAGACATCTCGAACTCTGGTTGAGATTGGGGGACTAGGGGCTTGGCAAGCCCCATATGTGGGCTGTTGTTCCAGTCACTAAGAGGCTTTACATGAGGATAGGGCTCACGCTGAGGGTCACAATGTGTGTTTGTGCAGATTGTGGCCCTCAGGGATAGGTGGGGCCTCATATTCCATGCTGCTTTCTCCTACAATGAACATTGGACAACATGCCAACCACTAGGTTTCTTGCCAAGGCGAAGGAGAAGTTCTGATTCTTGCATCACGTTCACTACTGAGCAGTGAGTGGAGATAAGTTCAAAGTTCTGAAGGTGAAAACTGAGGTTGGGTAGAGATGATGGCCTAAAGCCATTGTGGATGTGATATGCTCTGTGTATGGCCAGCTGTCTGGGTGTTGGACTGGAGGTCTGCCCTCAGGCTGTGTCAGACAGGGCTTTAGTGCACAGGCTAGACTGTAAAATTGGGGTATGGTCGAGTGGCATGCAGGTTGTTACTCATTTGGCGTTTCTGGTTAGCCCTAAAGGGCAACATTTTTCTTCTGGAGGGCAGGCAAAGTGCTGCATTGTGTCTCCAAAATTGCCAAACTGGAGGGGTGTGGCCAGGATTGTGAGGAAGGAAGTCTGAAAACACAAGCTAGCACGAGTTTTGGGGCCAAGATCATGGCAGGCCCACTCTGCAAAGGCTGAATCGAGATCTCCTGCAGGTGAGGTCAGGGCGAGTATCAGATGTTGCCTCAAGCTGGAGTTTGTGTCCATGACGGCCCCTTCCTGAAGGGGGTGGAGGCGTCATGAGGCCAGGGAGGTTTCCCTACGCTGGGAGTTGTGAGCTGCTCCATACTTCAAAGTTTCCTTCTTCAGGACAGTCGAGTACTATTGGATGGTTCCAGGATGCCCCATACAGAAAGACTCGAGAGCAGGGCCCTAAGCATGGATGCCGAGAAACGCCAACTCACCTTCCCATTGCCTGGTCGAGACAAGGCACGCTCAATCTGCGGGCTCTTGGGTGAGCTACCCAGAAGGCTGAGTTTAAATGGACTCTGCTGAGGATGAGTCATAATGTGGGTTGGTGGCGAAGGAGACTGTGGAATGTGGCAGTAGCTAAGGGACTCTGCAGGATTCTCCAACCCGAAGGGCTTGACACAACTCCAACAAGGAAGCTTCCCATGTGGAGATGAGAGGTCTTCTGTCTGGTGCCTCAGGAAAGCCCCGTATGCTGGTCTTCGAACCCAGGCCTCTGAGGAGTGATACCTGGACACCAAAGCAAGAGTTCATAATAGGGCCTAGAAGCCTGTCTGGTTCAATCTTCTGTCTCTGCGGATATCTGTCTGTGTGTCTGCATGGAGGTAGTAGTTGCTCAGCTTGTGTCATAATGCCCCTATTTGTCCAGTGCGGCTTGCGGTAGTGGGATGTCCTTGGGGACCTTGAGGTTTCTACTATTTTGTAGAGTTGTGGCCAATGGAATGGGCAGTTTCTTAAGAGAGAGCAGGCACAGTACTGTGGTTTGTCTCCAGAGACCCCAGCCTGGGGGCTGTGTGGGCCATGGCTGTGCAGACAGACATCCAAAAACCCTAACTCAGCTCAGGTTTGGGGCCGAGGTTACGGCAGGCCTGATCTACAGTCCATGAGGGGAGGTCCTCTGGATATGAAAGAAGGGTGAGAGGGAGGCAGTCGCTCAGGCTTTTGTCTCTGGATGATTTGTCCACAATGGCCGTTTAATGTAGGAGTTGCCTCATGGGTCGTAGAAGTCTCCCTCTCTGGTAGTTTGTCCAGCCCCCAAGAGTTTGGGGTCATTCTGTGGGAAGGGAAGTGTCCTGTTTTCTGCTTCATGTGTCCCCCCAGTAGAGGGATTCTAGAGCATAGCAGTGGGTACTGACAACTGGAATACTCGCCCTCTGGTTAAGCATGGGGGCCTATGGATATGACAAGCCCCATATGCAGGATCTTGGTCCAGCCACTGAGAGGCGTTACTTTAATACGGGACTCACGCTGCAGGTCACAATGCATGTCTGTGCCCTAGGCGGCCCTCAAGCACTGGCGTGGCCTTTCGGACAATGCAGGTTTTCCCACATTGAACGTTGGACAACATGCCAACCACAAGGTTTCTGGCCATGGGGAAGGAGGAATTCTAATTTCTGCATCTCGTTCACCCCTGGGCAGTGATTGGAGATAAGGTCTAGGTTCTGAAGCCTGAAAATCGAGGTTTGGGAAGAGATGACGACCTACAGCCATAGCGGGTCCTATGTGTCCAGGTTGGGGCCAGGTGTCTGGGTGTCGTTTGGGATGTCTTGTCTCAGGCTGTGCCAGACAGGGCATTAGTATACAGGGTGGGCTGTATAATTGCTTTACAATCGAGTGGCATGCATTAGAAAATCATTTGGGGTTTCTTATTAGCAGCATAGGGCAAAGTTTTTCTTCTGGAGGGCAGGCAGAGTGCTGCATTGTGGCTTCGGAATTCCCAAACTGGAGGGCTTGTGGGCCAGGAGAGTGAGGACGGAAGTCTGAGAACACAAGCTAGGCTTAGGTTTCGGGGCAAGGACATGGCAGACACACTCTGCAGAGCTGAATTGAGATCTCATGCGTCTGAAGTCAGGTCGAGGTTCAGACTTTGGCTCAGGTTTGAGTTCCTGTCCATGTTGGCCCCTTCAGGAAGGGGGGGCATTATGAGGCCATGGGGGTTTTCCCACTTTTGGAGTTGTGAGATGCTCCAAACCGCAAGGATTCCTTCTGTGGGACAATTAAGAGTTGTTGGATGGCTCCAGGACGTCTTATAAGGTATTTTTCTAGAACAGGGTTCTAAGTATGGATGCCTGGGCAGCCAGCCTCACATTCCAATTGTCTCCTAGCAACAAGAAACGTTTGATCTGCTGGCTTGGGGTAGCAACAGAGGGGGCTGAGTTGAAATGGACTTTCCTGAGGATGGTCTTAATGTTGGTTTGAGTTCATGGAGACCTTGGTATGGGGCAGTGGCACCAGGGCCTTGAAGGATTCTCCTAACCAGAGGTTATGACAAAGCTCCAATGAGCAAGTTTTCCATGGGGAGACGAGATTTGTTCTTATTGGTGCCTCAGGAAACCATCATATGCTGGTATTGGAAACGAGGCCTCTGAGGAGAGATGCCTGGAAACCAAAGCAATGGATCTGATTAGGGCCTAGGGGCATGTCCGGTTCAATATTCTTCTCTGGGGACATCTGTTGTCTGAGTGGAGGTATTTGCTCAGCTGGTTTGAGATCACCCCTGTTTGTCATGGGCGGCCTACACTATTGGGATGGCCTCGGAGACTTTGGAGGTTTTTCCTAATTTCAAAGTTGTGGCCAATGGAATGGGAAGAATTCCCTTGAAAGGGAAGCACAGTCCTGAGGTGTGGCTCCAGGGACCCAAGTGTGGAGCGTGTGTGGTCCAGGGCTATTTGGACAAAAGTCTGAAAACACAAACTCCACTTAGGTTGTGGGATGTAGGTATGGCCGGCCCGATCTATAGACCATGAGGAGACCTCTTCGGGATATGAACAAAGGGCGAATGTGAGGTGCTAGCTCATGCTTTTTTTTTTTTTTTTCTGGAAATGTGTCACCTATTGCCATGGAATGTCAGGGTGTCATCATGGGCCATCGATGAGGCTCCCTTTCTGGAGATTTGACCCGATCCCAAGAGTTTGGGGTCATTCTCCGGGAAGGGAGGAGGCCTTACTGTTTTTTTTTTTTTTTTTTTTTTTTTTTTTTTTTTTTACCTCAGGTGGACCACCAAAAGAGGGATTCCAGAGCAGATTCGTGGGTGGGACAACTGGACAACCAGACCTCTGGTTAACATTGGGACCTAAGAACATGGCAAGCCCCTTATGTGGGCTCTTGGTCCAGACACTGAGAGGCCTTCCTTGAGGATAGTTCTGACACTGAGTTTCACAATGTGTTTTTGTGCCCAAGTAGCCCCTCAAGTCAGGGCGTGGCCTAATGTACCATGCTGGTTTCTCCTACACTGAACGTTGCACAGTATGGGAACCACAAGTTTTCTGGCAATGGGAAAGATGGAGTTCTAATTTCTGCAACACTTTCACACCTGGACTGTGATTGGATTTAAGGTCTAGGTTCTGAAGCCTGAAAACTGAGGTTGGGAAGAGATGAAGCCCTAAGGCCATGGTGTGTCTGATGTGCTCAGTGTTCGGCCAGCTGTTGAGTGTGGGTTGGGAGGTGCAGGCTCAGGCTGTGGAAGACAGGGAATTAGTGCCCAGGCTAGACTGTATCATTGGGGTGCAGTCGAGTTTCGTGCAGGATGGTACTCATTTGTGGTTACTGGGTAGCCCAAGAGGGCCACGTTTTTCTTCTGGAGGGAAGACACAGTGCCACATAGTGGCTCCAGAATTCCCAAACTGGAAGGGTTGTGGGCCAGGAGTGTGAGGAAAAAATTCTGAGAACACAAGCCTGACTTAAATTTCGGGGTGAGCGGACGGCAGGCACCCTCTGCAGAGATGATTCGAGATCCCGTATACCTGAAGACAGAGCTAGGATCAGACGTTGGCTTACGTCGGAGTTTCTGTCCATGAAGGCCCCTTCATGAAGGGGAGGATGTCACGAGGACATGGAGGTTTTCCCACGATGGGAATTGTGAGATGCTCCAAACCACAATGATTCCTTCTGTGGGACAGTCGAGACCTGTTGGATGGCTCCAGGTTATCCCATAAGGAAGTTATCCAGAGCAGGGTTCTAAGGATGTATGCTTGCGCAGCCTGCCTTTCATTCCAGGTGTCTCATAGAGCCAAGGCAAGTTCGATCTGCTGGATCTAGTGGAGCAAACGAGGCGGGTGTGTTGAAATGGGTGAGTTGAGGATGGGTCATAATGTGCATTTGTGTCCATGTAGACCTTGGAATGGGGTGCTTGATCCGGGGCCTTGAGGGATGTTCATAACCGGAGGTTTTGATGGAGCTCTAAAGAGTATGTTTCCTATGTAGAGAAGAGAATTGTTTTGATGAGTGCCTAAGGAATTTCCCATATGCTGGTATGGGAAATCAGGCCTCTGAGGAGAGATGACTGGAATCAAAAGCAATGGATCTAATTAGGGCCTAAGTGCCCGTCCAGTTCAATCTTATTCTATGGGGATATCTGTCTCTGGGTCTGAGTGGAGGTGGTTTCCTAACTTGTGAAAGATCATCCCTGTGTGTCCTGGGCAGCCAACACAATTCGGATGGCCTGGGGGAGTTTGGAGGATTCTCCTAATCTATAGGGTTGTGGCCAATGGAAATGGCAGAATTCTCCTGGAGAGGGAAGCCACAGTCCTGAGGTGTGGCTCCAGGGGACCCAGCTTGGATGGTGTGTGTGCCAGGACTGTGGGGACAGAAGTCTGAAAACACAAACTCAGCTTAGGTTTGGGGATGTATGTATGAAGGCGATCTACAGACCGTGAGAATTTTCCGGGCTATGAACAAAGGGCGAGTATGTGGCGCTTGCTCAGGCTTTTGTCTCTGGATTCTGTGTCAATCATGGCCGTGGAATGTCGGGGTGTCCTCAAGGGCCATGGACAATTCTTTCTCTGGTGATTTGTCCTGATCTCAAGTGCTTGGGATCATTCTGTGGATGGGAAGAGTCCTTTCTGTATTTTTTTTTTTTTATCTCAGGTGTCCCACCAAAGAGGGATTCCCGAGTAGAGCCCTGAGTAGGGGTGACTAGACATCTCGAACTCTGGTTGAGATTGGGGGACTAGGGGCGTGGCAAGCCCCATATGTGGGCTGTTGTTCCAGTGACTAAGAGGCTTTACATGAAGATAGGGCTCACGCTGAGGGTCACAATGTGTGTTTGTGCACATTGTGGCCCTCAGGGATAGGTGGGACCTCCTAGTCCATGATGCTTTCTCCTACAATGACCATTGGACAACATGCCAACCACTAGGATTCTTGGAGAAACCTCCAAAGTCCCTGAGGCCATCCCAATAGTGTAGGTCGCCCGGAACAAACAAGGGCTGTCTGACACCAGCTGATAATCGACCTCCACTCTTACCATAGATGGATGTCCACAGAGACGAAGATTGAACCAGACAGGACCCTAGGCCATAATAGGATCCATTGCTTTAGGTTACAGGCATGTGTCCTCAAAAGCCTGATTCGAATACGAGCATAGGTGTTTTCCTGAGGCACCCATCAAAACTCATCTCGTCTCCACAAGGAAACCTGTGCATGGGAGCCATGTCCAAAGCTTAGGAGAGTACTTCAGGGTCCCGGTGCCACCGCCCCATTCCAAGGCCCTCATGGACACAAAAACACATTAGGACCCATCCTCAGGAAAGTCCATTTCAACTCAGCCACCCCTGTTGCTCCAGCAGAGCCATCAGATCTAAACTGTCTTGTTGCTAGGAAACAATTGGAATGCGAGGCGGGCTTCCCAGGCATACATCCGAGAACGGTGATCTGGAGTCATTCCATATGGGATGTCCTGGAGCTGTCCAACAGGTCTCAATTGTCCCGAAGAAGGAACCCTTGAAGGGGGCATCCCACAACTCCCAACGTGGGAAAACCTCAATGGTCTCGAGATTCCGCTCCCTTCATGAAGCGGCCGTCTTGCACAGAAACTCCAACCTGAGCCAACGTCTGATCCTCGCCCTGAATTCAGATGCATGAGATATTGGTTCAGATCTGCAGGGGTACCTGCCGTGCCCTTGCCCTGAAACCCAAGTCTAGCTTTTCTTCTCAGACTTCTGTCCTCACACTCCTGGCCCCGAAGCCCTCAAGTTTGGCAATTCCGGACCCACAATGCAGCACTCTGCCTGCCCTCTAGAAAAAAAATGATTGCCTCATGAGCTGCCCAGGCACCTTAAATGAGGGTAAACCTACACAGCACTCGACTTTACCCAAATTATATAGTATGACCTGGGCACTAATGCACTGTCGAACACAACCTGAGCCCGGACCTCCTGAACAACACCCAGAAAGCTGACCGCACACTGAGCACATAAAACCCGCCATGGCCTTAGGTCATCATCTCTTCCCTACCTCAGTTTTCAGGCTTCAGAAACGAGACCTTATCTCCAATCACTGCCCAGGGGTGAGTGTGATGCAGAAATCAGAACTCCTCCTTACCCATGGCAAGAACCCTTGTGGTTGGCACGTTGTCCAACGTTCAGTGTAGGAGAAACCAGCATTCACCCTGAGGCCCCGCCCATTCTTGAGTGCGACGAGGGCATACACACGCATTGTGACCCTCAGCATGAGTCCTGTCCTCTAGTAAGTCCTCTCAGTGGCTGGACCATTAGATGTCATAATGGGCTTGACATGTCCCTAGGCCCCAATTTTTAACCAGATTTCTGATTGTCCAGTCGCCCGACCCCAGGGCTCTACTCTGGAATCCATCATTTGGTGGGACACCTGAGGTTAAAAAAGAAAACAACAACAACAACAACAACAAAAAACGGTCTTCTTCCAGCCCACAGAATGACCCCAAACTCTTTGGACTGGGCCAAACCACCAGAGAGTAAGACTCGTCCATTTCCCATGAAGTCACCCAGAAATTCCACGACCATGAGAGACACGATATCCAGAGACAAAAACTTGAGCAGGAGCCTCACACTCGCCCTTCTTTCAAATCCCGAAGAGTTCTCCTCATGGTCTGTAGATCAGTCCTGCCATACCTATGACCCGAAACATAAGCCGAGTTTGTGTTTTCAGACAACTGTCCAAACAGCCCTGGCCTACACAACCTACAGGCTCAGGCCCCTGGAGCCAAACCTGAGGACTGTACTTGCCCTCTCCAAGGGAATTGTGTGTGTCCATTCCAATGGCCACAACCCTTCTAATAGGATAAACCTCCAAAGTCCCTGATCCATCTCAATAGTGGTGGCTTCCCAGGAAAAACAGGGGCGATCTGAGCTCAACTGAGCACCTACCTGCACTCAGACCCATAGACAGATGTCCCCAGAGGTAAAAAGGAAAGAACGGGCTTCTAGGTACTAATGAGATCCATTGCTTTGGTTTCCAGGCATCTCTCCTCATAGGCCTGGATTTCAAAAGCAGCATATAGCTGTTTCTTGACTCACCCATCAGAAAACATCTCATCTACAAATGGGAAACTTGCACGTTGGAGCTGTGTCAAAGCCTTTGTTTAGGAGAACCCTTTAGGGCCCCAGTGCCACCGCTTCATTCGAAGGTCTCCATAGACACAAAAGCACGTTAGGACCCATCCCCAGGGGTGTCCATTTCAACTCAGCGTCCTCGGTTGCTCCCCACAGATCCAGGAGATATAACCTGTCTGGTTGCTAGGAGACAATTGGAATGCGAGGTGGGCTACCCCGCCATCCATCCTTAGAACCCTGCTCAGAATCATTGGCCTGGAGCCAAACAACAGGTCTCAATTGTCCTGCAGAAGACTCTCTGCAGTTTGGAGCTTCTCACAACTCCCATCGTGGGAAAACACCCATGGCCTCGTGATGCCCCCCCCCCCATTCATGAAGGGGCCATCAGGGACAGAAAGTCCAACATTAGCGATCGTCTGATCCTCGCCCTGACTTCAGATGCACGAGATCTCGATTCAGGTCTGTAGATTGTGCCTGCCATGGCCTCACCCAGAAACCTAAGCCTAGCTTGTGTTCTCAGACTTTTGTCGTCAGACTACTGGCCCACAAGCCCTCCAGTTTGGCAATCCAGAACTACAATGCAGCACTCTGCCGGCCCTCCAGAAGAAAAAACATTGTCCTCTGGGGCTACCCAGTAACCCCAAATGAGGATCAACCTGCACCGACCTTGGCTGTAATTCAAATACGTAGGCTGACCAGGGCACTAATGCCCTTTCTGACACAGCCAGAGCCTTGACCCCCTGGATCCTTCCAGACAGCTGGCCGCACACTGAGCACATCCAGCTGCCATGGCCTTAGGTCGTATCTCTTCCCAACCACGGTTTTCAGGTTTCAGAACCTAGACCTTATCTCCAATCACTGCCCAGGGTTGAAGGTGATGCAGAAATCAGAACTCCTTCCCCATGGCAAGAAACCTTGTGGTTGGCATGTTGTCCAACGTTCAGTGTAGTTGAAACCAGTGTGGCCCATGAGGCCCCGCCCATGCTGGCGGGCCACATTGGTCAGAAACACACATTGTGACGCTCAGGCTGAGCCCAGTCCTCAAGTAAGGCCACTCAGTGGCTGGATGAAGAGATAGAATATTGGGCTTGCCATGCCCCTAGGCCCCAATTATTAACCATAGTTCGGGTTGTCCCTTTGGTATTCCCCACTGCTTGGCTTTGGAATTCCTCTTTTGGTGGGACACCTGAGGTAACAAAACTGATAGGAGACTTCCCATCCCAGAGATTGACGAAAAGCAATTGGGAATCAGGCCAAATCCTCAGAGAGGAAGATTCGTCCATGGCCCATGAGGCTTCCCCGACATTCCACGGCCATCGCTGATACATAATCCAGAGACAATAGCGTGAGCATCGCCTCAGACTAGCACTTTCTTCATATCCTGAAGAGTTCTTCTCATGGTTTGTAGATCGGGTTTGCCATACCAACGTCCCCAAACCTAAGCTGAGTTAGTGTTTTCAGACTTCGGTCCTCAAAGTCTTGGGCCCCACACCATCCAGGGTGGGACCCTGGAGCCACACATAGGACTGTGCCTACCAATCCATGGGAATTCTGCCCATTCCATGGTCCAAAATCGTACAAATTAGGAGAAACCTCCAAAGTCCCTGAGGCCATCCCAATAGTGTAGGTCGCCCGGAACAAACAAGGGCTGTCTGACACCAGCTGATAATCGACCTGCACTCATACCATAAATGGATGTCCCCAGAGAAGAAGATTGAACCAGACAGGACCCTAGGCCATAAAAGGATCCATTGCTTTAGGTTACAGGCATGTGTCCTCAAAAGCCTGATTCCAATACGAGCATAGGGGGTTTCCTGAGGCACCCATCAGAACTCATCTCGTCTCCACAAGAAAACCTGTGCATGGGAGCCATGTCCAAAGCTTAGGAGAGTACTTCAGGGTCCCGGTGCCACCGCCCCATTCCAAGGCCCTCATGGACACAAAAACACATTAGGACCCATCCTCAGGAAAGTCCATTTCAACTCAGCCAACCCAGTTGCTCCCGCAGAGCCATCAGATCTAAACTGTCTTGTTGCTAGGAGACAATTGGAATGCGCGGCGGGCTTCCCAGGCATCCATCCGCGAACGGTGCTCTGGAGTCATTCCATATGGGATGTCCTGGAGCTGTCCAACAGTTCTCAATTGTCCCGCAGAAGGAATCCTTGAAGGGGGCATCCCACAACTCCCAACGTGGGAAAACCTCAATGGCCTCGAGATTCCGCTCCCTTCATGAAGCGGTCGTCATGCTCAGAAACTCCCACCTGAGCCAACGTCTGATCCTCGCCCTGACTTCAGATGCATGAGATATTGGTTCAGATCTGCAGGGGGTACCTGCCGTGCCCTCGCCCTGAAACCCAAGTCTAGCTTGTCTTCTCAGACTTCCGTCCTCACACTCCTGGCCCTGAAGCCCTCAAGTTTGGCAATTCCGGACCCACAATGCAGCACTCTGCCTGCCCTCTAGAAAAAAAATTATTGCCTCAACCTGCCCAGGCACCTTAAATGCGGGTAAACCTACGCAGCACTCGACTTTACCCAAATTATATAATCTAACCTGGGCACTAATGCACTGTCGAACACAACCTGAGCCCGGACCTCCTGACCAACACCCAGAAAGCTGACCGCACACTGAGCACATAAAACCCGCCATGGCCTTAGGTCATCATCTCTTCCCTACCTCAGCTTTCAGGCTTCAGAACCGAGACCTTATCTCCAATCACTGCCCAGGGGTGAGTGTGATGCAGAAATCAGAACTCCTCCTTACACATGGAAAGAACCCTTGTGGTTGGCACGTTGTCCAACGTTCAGTGTAGGAGAAACCAGCATTCACCTTGATGCCCCGCCCTATCTTGAGTGCGACGAGGTCATACACACACATTGTGACCCTCAGCATGAGTCCTGTCCTCTAGTAAGTCCTCTCTGTGGCTGGACCATTAGATGTCATAATGGGCTTGACATGTCCCTAGGCCCCAATTTTTAACCAGATTTCTGATTGTCCAGTCGCCCCTCCCCAGGGCTCTACTCTGGAATCCATCATTTGGTGGGACACCTGAGGTTAAAAAAGAAAACAAAAACAACAACATCAACAAAAAAACGGACTTCTTCCAGCCCACAGAATGACCCCAAACTCTTTGGACGGGGCCAAACCACCAGAGAGTAAGACTCGTCCATTTCCCATGAAGTCACCCAGATATTGCACGACCATGAGTGACACGATATCCAGAGACAAAAACTTGAGAAGGAGCCTCACACTCGCCCTTCTTTCAAATCCCGAAGAGTTCTCCTCATGGTCTGTAGATCAATCCTGCCATACCTATGACCCGAAACATAAGCCGAGTTTGTGTTTTCAGCCAACTGTCCAAACAGCCCTGGCCTACACAACCTACAGGCTCGGGACCCTGGAGCCAAACCTGAGGACTGTACTTGCCCTCTCCAAGGGAATTGTGTGTGACCATTCCAATGGCCACAACCCTTCTAATAGGATAAACCTCCAAAGTCCCTGATCCATCTCAATAGTGGTGGCTTCCCAGGAAAGACAGGGGCAATCTGAGCCCAACTGAGCACCTACCTGCACTCAGACCCATAGACAGATGTCCCCAGAGGTAAAAAGGAAAGAACAGGCCCCTAGGCACTAATCAGATCCATTGCTTTGCTTTCCAGGCATCTCACCTCTGAGGCCTGGATTTCAAAAGAAGCATATAGCTGTTTCTTGACTCACCCATCAGAAAACATCTCATCTACACATGAGAAACTTGCACGTTTGAGCTGTGTCAAAGCCTCTGTTTAGGAGAACCCTTTAGGGCCCCAGTGCCACCGCTTTATTCCAAGATCTCCATAGACACAAAAGCACGTTAGGACCCATCCCCAGGGGTGTCCATTTCAACTCAGCGTCCTCGGTTGCTCCCCACAGATCCAGGAGATCTAACCTGTCTTGTTGCTAGGAGACAATTGGAATGCGAGGTGGGCTACCAGGCATCCATCCTTAGAACCCTGCTCAGAATCATTGGCCTGGAGCCAAACAACAGGTCTCAATTGTCCTGCAGAAGACTCTCTGCAGTTTGGAGCTTCTCACAACTCCCATCATGGGAAAACCCCCATGGCCTCGTGATGCCCCCCCACCCATTCATGAAGGGGACATCAGGGACAGAAACTCCAACCTGAGCGATCCTCTGATCCTCGCCCTGACTTCAGATGCACGAGATCTCGATTCAGGTCTGTAGATTGTGCCTGCCATGGCCTCACCCAGAAACCTAAGCCTGGCTTGTGTTCTCAGACTTTTGTCGTCAGACTACTGGCCCACAAGCCCTCCAGTTTGGCAATCCAGAACTACAATGCAGCACACTGCCGGCCCTCCAGAAGAAAACCATTGTCCTCTGAGTCTACCCAGTAACCCCAAATGAGGATCAACCTGCACCGACCTTGGCTGTACCCCAAATACATAGGCTGACCAGGGCACTAATGCCCTTTCTGACACAGCCTGAGCCTGGAACCCCTGGACCCTCCCAGACAGCTGGCCGCACACTGAGCACATCGAGCCGCCATGGCCTTAGGTCGTCATCTCTTCCCAACCTCGGTTTTCAGGTTTCAGAACCTAGACCTTATCTCCAATCACTGCCCAAGGTTGAAGTTGATGCAGAAATCAGAACTCCTTCCCCATGGCAAGAAACCTTGTGGTTGGCATGTTGTCCAACGTTCAGTGTAGTTGAAACCAGTGTGGCCCATGAGGCCCCGCCCATGCTCACGGGTCACATTGGTCACAAACACACAGTATGACCCTCAGGCTGAGCCCAGTCCTCAAGTAAGGCCACTCAGTGGCTGGATGAAGAGATAGCATATTGGGCTTGCCATGCCCCTAGGCCCCAATATTTAACAATAGTTCGGGTTGTCCCTTCAGTCTTCCCCACGGCTTGGCTTTGGAATTCCTCTTTTGGTGGGACACCTGAGGTAACAAAACTGAAATGAGTCCTCCCATCCCAGAGATTGACGAAAAGCAATTGGGAATCAGGCCAAATACTCAGAGAGGAAGATTCGTCCATGGCCCATGAGGCCTCCCCGACATTCCACGGCCATCGCTGATACAAAATCCAGAGACAAAAGCCTGAGCAAGCGCCTAAGACTCGCACTTTCTTCATAGCCTGAAGAGTTCTTTTCATGGTTTGTAGATCGGGCCTGCCATACCTACGTCCCCAAACCTAAGCTGAGTTTGTGTTTTCAGACTTCTGTCCTCAAAGTCTTGGGCCCCACACCCTCCAGGCTGGGCCCCTGGAGCCACACATTAGGACTGTGCCTACCAATCCATGGGAATTCTGCCCATTCCATGGTCCAAAATCGTACAAATTAGGAGAAACCTCCAAAGTCCCTGAGGCCATCCCAATAGTGTAGTTCGCCCGGAACAAACAAGGGGTGTCTGACACCAGCTGATATCGACCTCCACTCATACCATAGATGGATGTCCCCAGAGTAGAAGATTGAACCAGACAGGACCCTAGGCCATAATAGGATCCATTGCTTTGGGTTACAGGCATGTGTCCTCAAAAGCCTGATTCCAATACGAGCATAGGGGTTTTCCTGAGGCACCCATCAGAACTCATCTCGTCTCCACAAGGAAACCTGTGCATGGGAGCCATGTCCAAAGCTTAGGAGATACTTCAGGGTCCCGGTGCCACCGCCCGATTCCAAGGCCCTCATGGACACAAAAACACATTAGGACCCATCCTCAGGAAAGTCCATTTCAACTCAGCCACCCCTGTTGCTCCGGCAGAGCCATCAGATCTAAACTGTCTTGTTGCTAGGAGACAATTGGAATGCGAGGCGGGCTTCCCAGGCATCCATCCGCGAACGGTGCTCTGGAGTCATTCCATATGGGATGTCCTGGAGCTGTCCAACAGGTCTCAATTGTCCCGTAGAAGGAAACCTTGAAGGGGGCATCCCACAACTCCCAACGTAGGAAAACCTCAATGGCCTCGAGATTCCGCTCCCTTCATGAAGCGGCCGTCATGCACAGAAACTCCAACCTGAGCCAACGTCTGATCCTCGCCCTGACTTCAAATGCATGAGATATTGGTTCAGATCTGCAGGGGGTACCTGCCGTGCCCTCGCCCTGAAACCCAAGTCTAGCTTTTCTTCTCAGACTTCCGTCCTCACACTCCTGGCCCCGAAGCCCTCATGTTTGGCTATTCCGGACCCACAATGCAGCACTCTGCCTGCCCTCTAGAAAAAAAATTATTGCCTCATGACCTGCCCAGGCACCTTAAATGCGGGTAAACCTACACAGCACTCGACTTTACCCAAATTATATAGTATGACCTGGGCACTAATGCACTGTCGAACACAACCTGAGCCCGGACCTCCTGACCAACACCCAGAAAGCTGACTGCACACTGAGCACATAAAACCCGCCATGGCCTTAGGTCATCATCTCTTCCCTACCTCAGTTTTCAGGCTTCAGAACCGAGGCCTTATCTCCAATCACTGCCCAGGGGTGAGTGTGATGGAAAAATCAGAACTCCTCCTTACCCATGGCAAGAACCCTTGTTGTTGGCACGTTGTCCACCGTTCAGTGTAGGAGAAACCAGCATTCAACCTGAGGCCCCGCCCATTCTTGAGTGCGACGAGGGCATACACACGCATTGTGACACTCAGCATGAGTCCTGTCCTCTAGTAAGTCCTCTCAGTGGCTGGACCATTAGATGTCATAATGGGCTTGACATGTCCCTAGGCCCCAATTTTTAACCAGATTTCTGATTGTCCAGTCGCCCCTCACCAGGGCTCTACTCTGGAATCCATCATTTGGTGGGACACCTGAGGTTAAAAAAGAAAACAACAACAACAACAACAACAACAAAAAAAAAACGGACTTCTTCCAGCCCACAGAATGACCCTAAACTCTTTGGACGGGGCCAAACCACCAGAGAGTAAGACTCATCCATTTCCCATGAAGTCACCCAGAAATTGCACGACCATGAGTGACACGATATCCAAAGACAAAAACTTGAGCAGGAGCCTCACACTCGCCCTTCTTTCAAATCCCGAAGAGTTCTCCTCATGGTCTGTAGATCAGTCCTGCCATACCTATGACCCGAAACGTAAGCCGAGTTTGTGTTTTCAGACAACTGTCAAACATATAGGCTGACCAGGGCACTAATGCCATTTCTCACACAACCTGAGCTTGGACTCCCTGGCCCGTCCTAGACAGCTGGCCGCACACTGAGCACATCGAGCCTTAGTGGCCTTAGGTCGTCATTTCTTCCCACCCTCGGTTTTCAGGTTTCAGAACCTAGAGCTTATATCCAGTCACTGCCCAAGGTTGAAGGTGATGCAGAAATCAGAACTCCTTCCCCATGGCAAGAAACTTGTGTTTGGCATGTTGTCCAACGTTCAGTGTGGTTGAAACCAGTGTGGCCCATGAGGCCCCGCCCAAACTCATGGGCCACATTGGTCACAAACACACATTGTGACCCTCAGGCTGAGCCCAGTCCTCAAGTAAGGCCACTCAGTGGCTGGATGAAGAGATAGCATATTGGGCTTGCCATAGTTCGCGTTGTCCCTTCAGTCTTCCCCACGGCTTTGCTTTGGAATTCCTCTTTTGGTGGGACAACTGAGGTAACAAACCTGAAATGAGTCCTCCCATCCCACAGATTGACGAAAAGCAATTGGGAATCGGGCCAAATCCTCAGAGAGGAAGATTTGTCCATGGCCCATAAGGCCTCCCCGACATTCCACGGCCATCGCTGATACAAAATCCAGAGAAAAAAGCCTGAACAAGCGACTCAGTCTCGCACTTTCTTCATATCCTGAAGAGTTCTTCTCATGGTTTGTAGATCGGGCCTGCCATAACTACTTCCCCAAACCTAAGCTGAGTTTGTTTTCAGACAACTGTCCAAACAGCCCTGGCCTACACAACCTACAGGCTCAGGCCCCTGGAGCCAAACCTGAGGACTGTACTTGCCCTCTCCAAGGGAATTGTGTGTGCCCATTCCAATGGCCACAACCCTTCTGATAGGATAAACCTCCAAAGTCCCTGATCCATCTCAATAGTGGTGGCTTCCCAGGAAAAACAGGGGCAATCTGAGCCCAAATGAGCACCTACCTGCACTCAGACCCCTAGACAGATGTCCCCAGAGGTAAAAAGGAAAGAAAAGGCCCCTAGGCACTAATCAGATCCATTGCTTTGTTTTCCAGGCATCTCTCCTCAGAGGCCTGGATTTCAAAAGCAGCATATAGCTGTTTCTTGATTCACACATCAGAAAACATCTCATCTACACATGGGAAACTTGCACGTTGGAGATGTGTCAAAGCATCTGTTTAGGAGAACCCTTTAGGGCCCCAGTGCCACCGCTTCATTCCAAGGTCTCCATAGACAGAAAAGCACGTTAGGACCCATCCCCAGGGGTGTCCACTTCAAATCAGCATCCTCGTTAGCTCCCCACAGATCCAGGAGATCTAACCTGTCTTTTTGCTAGGAGACAATTGGAATGCGAGGTGGGCTACCCAGCCATCCATCCTTAGAACCCTGCTCAGAATCATTGGCCTGGAGCCAAACAACAGGTCTCAATTGTCCTGCAGAAAACTCTCTGCAGTTTGGAGCTTCTCACAACTCCCATAGTGGCAAAACCCCCATGGCCTCGTGATGCCCCCCCATTCATGAAGGGGCCATCAGGGACAGAAACTCCAACCTGAGTGATCGTCTGATCCTCGCCCTGACTTCAGATGCACGAGATCTCGATTCAGATCTGTAGATTGTGCCTGCCATGGCCTCACCCAGAAACCTAAGCCTAGCTTGTGTTCTCAGACTTTTGTCGTCAGACTAGTGGCCCACAAGCCCTCCAGTTTGGCATTCCAGAACTACAATGCAGCACTCTGCCGGCCCTCCAGAAGAAAAACGTCGTCCTCTGGGGCTACCCAGTAACCACAAATGAGGATCAACCTGCACCGACCTTGGCTGTACCCCAAATACATAGGCTGACCAGGGCACTAATGCCCTTTCTGACACAGCCTGAGCCTGGACCCCTTGGACCCTCCCAGACAGTTGGCCGCACACTGAGCACATCGAGCCGCCATGGCCTTAGGTCGTCATCTCTTCCCAACAACAGTTTTCAGGTTCCAGAACCTAGACCTTATCTCCAATCACTGCCCAGGGTTGAAGGTGATGCAGAAATCAGAACTCCTTCCCCATGGCAAGAAACCTTGTGGTTGGCATGTTGTCCAACGTTCAGTGTAGTTGAAACCAGTGTGGCCCATGTTGCCCCGACCATGCTCTCGGGCCACATTGGTCACAAACACCCATTGTGACGCTCAGGCTGAGCCCAGTCCTCAAGTAAGGCCACTCAGCGGCTGGATGAAGAGATAGAATATTGGGCTTGCCATGCCCCTAGGCCCCAATTTTTAACCATAGTTCGGGATGTCCCTTCAGTCTTCCCCACGGCTTGGCTTTGGAATTCCTCTTTTGGTGGGACACCTGAGGTAGCAAAACTGAAATGAGTCCTCCCATCCCAAGATTGACGAAAAGCAATTGGGAATTGGGCCAAATCCTCAGAGAGGAAGATTCGTCCATGGCCCATGAGGCCTCCCCGACATTCCACGGCCATCGCTGATACAAAATCCAGAGACAAAAGCCTGAGCAAGCGCCTCAGACTCGCACTTTCTTCATATCCTGAAGAGTTCTTCTCATGGTTTGTAGATCGGGCCTGCCATAACTACTTCCCCAAACCTAAGCTGAGTTTGTTTTCAGACAACTGTCCAAACAGCCCTGCCCTACACAACCTACAGGCTCAGGCCCCTGGAGCCAAACCTGAGGACTGTACTTGCCCTCTCCAAGGGAATTGTTTGTGCCCATTCCAATGGCCACAACCCTTCTAATAGGATAAACCTCCAAAGTCCCTGATCCATCTCAATAGTGGTGGCTTCCCAGGAAAAACAGGGGCAATCTGAGCCCAAATGAGCACCTACCTGCACTCAGACCCCTAGACAGATGTCCCCAGAGGTAAAAAGGAAAGAAAAGGCCCCTAGGCACTATACAGAACCATTGCTTTGGTTTCCAGGCATCTCTCCTCAGAGGCCTGGTTTTCAAAAGCAGCATATAGCTGTTTCTTGACTCACCCATCAGAAAACATCTCATCTACACATGGGAAACTTGCACGTTTGACTTGTGTCAAAGCCTCTGTTTAGGAGAACCCTTTAGGGCCCCAGTGCCACCGCTTCATTCCAAGGTCTCCATAGACACAAAAGCACGTTAGGACCCATCCCCAGGGGTGTCCACTTCAACTCAGCATTTTTGTTAGCTCCCCACAGATCCAGGAGATCTAATCTGTCTTTTTGCTAGGAGACAATTGGAATGCGAGGTGGGCTACCCAGCCATCCATCCTTAGAACCCTGCTCAGAATCATTGGCCTGGAGCCAAACAACAGGTCTCAATTGTCCTGCAGAAGACTCTCTGCAGTTTGGAGCTTCTCACAACTCCCATAGTGGGAAAACCCCCATGGCCTCTTGATACCCCCCCATTCATGAAGCGGCCATCAGGGACTGAAACTCCAACCTGAGTGTTCGTCTGATCCTCGCCCTGACTTCAGATGCACGAGATCTCGATTCAGATCTGTAGATTGTGCCTGCCATGGCCTCACCCAGAAACCTAAGCCTACCTTGTGTTCTCAGACTTTTGTCGTCAGACTACTGGCCCACAAGCCCTCCAGTTTGGCAATCCAGAACTACAATGCAGCACTCTTCCTGCCCTCCAGAAGAAAAACATTGTCCTCTGGGGCTACCCAGTAACCCCAAATGAGGATCAACCTGCACCGACCTTGGCTGTACCCCAAATACATAGGCTGACCAGGGTACTAATGCCCTTTCTGACACAGCCTGAGCCTGGACCCCCTGGACCCTCCCAGACAGCTGGCCGCACACTGAGCACATCGAGCCGCCATGGCCTTAGGTCGTCATCTCTTCCCAACCTCGGTTTTCAGGTTTCAGAACCTAGACCTTATCTCCAATCACTGCCCAGGGTTGAAGGTGATGCAGAAATCAGAACTCCTTCCCCATGGCAAGAAACCTTGTGGTTGGCATGTTGTCCAACGTTCAGTGTAGTTGAAACCAGTGTGGCCCATGAGTCCCCGCCCATGCTCGCGGGCCACATTGGTCACAAACACACATTGTGACGCTCAGGCTGAGCCCAGTCCTCAAGTAAGGCCACTCAGCGGCTGGATGAAGAGATAGAATATTGGTCTTGCCATGCCCCTAGGCCCCAATTTTTAACCATAGTTCGGGATGTCCCTTCAGTCTTCCCCACGGCTTGGCTTTGGAATTCCTCTTTTGGTGGGACACCTGAGGTAACAAACCTGAAAGGAGACCTCCCATCCCACAGATTGACGAAAAGCAATTGGGAATCGGGCCAAATCCTCAGAGAGGAAGATTCGTCCATGGCCCTTGAGGCCTCCCCGACATTCCACGGCCATCGCTGATACAAAATCCAGAGACAAAAGCCTGAGCAAGTGCCTCAGACTCGCACTTTCTTCATATCCTGAAGAGTTCTTCTCATGGTTTGTAGATCGGGCCTGTCATACCTACGTCCCCAAACCTAAGCTGAGTTTCTGTTTTCAGACTTCTGTCCTCAAAGTCTTGGGCCACACACCCTCCAGGCTGGGCGCCTGGAGCCACACATTAGGACTGATACTACCAATCCATGGGAATTCTGCCCATTCCATGGTCCAAAATCTTACAAATTAGGAGAAACCTCCAAAGTCCCTGAGGCCATCCCAATAGTGTAGTTCGCCCGGAACAAACAAGGGCTTTCTGACACCAGCTGATAATCCACCTCCACTCATACCATAGATGGATGTCCCCAGAGAAGAAGATTGAACCAGACAGGACCCTAGGCCATAATAGGATCCATTGCTTTGGGTTACAGGCATGTGTCCTCAAAAGCCTGATTCCAATACGAGCATAGGGGTTTTCCTGAGGCACCCATCAGAACTCATCTCGTCTCCACAAGGAAACCTGGGCATGGGAGCCATGTCCAAAGCTTAGGAGAGTACTTCAGGGTCCCGGTGCCACCGCCCCATTCCAAGGCCCTCATGGACACAAAAACACATTAGGACCCATCCTCAGGAAAGTCCATTTCAACTCAGCCACCCCGGTTGCTTCGGCAGAGCCATCAGATCTAAACTGTCTTGTTGCTAGGAGACAATTGGAATGTGAGGCGGGCTTCCCAGGCATCCATCCGCGAACGGTGCTCTGGAGTCATTCCATATGGGATGTCCTGGAGCTGTCCAACAGGTCTCAATTGTCCCGCAGAAGGAATCCTTGAAGGGGGCATCCCACAACTCCCAACGTGGGAAAACCTCAATGGCCCCGAGATTCTGCTCCCTTCATAAAGCGGCCGGCATGCACAGGAACTCCAAACTGAGCCAACGTCTCATCCTCGCCCTGACTTCAGAAGCATGAGATATTGGTTCAGATCTGCAGGGGGTACCTGCCGTGCCCTCGCCCTGAAACCCAAGTCTAGCTTGTCTTCTCAGACTTCCGTCCTCAAACTCCTGGCCCCGAAGTCCTAAAATTTAGCAATTCCGGACCCACAATGCAGCACTCTGCCGGCCCTCTGGAAAAAAAAAAAAAATATTGCCTCATGAGCTACCCAGGCACCTTAAATGAGGGTAAACCTACACAGCACTCGACCTTACCCAAATTAGATAGTCTAACCTGGGCACTAATGCACTGTCGAACACAACCTGAGCCGGGACCTCCTGACCAACACCCAGAAAGCTGACCGCACACTGAGCACATAAAACCCGCCATGGCCTTAGGTCATCATTTCTTCCCTACCTCAGTTTTCAGGCTTCTGAACCGAGACCTTATCTCCAATCACTGCCCAGGGGTGAATGTTATGCAGAAATCAGAACTCCTCCTTACCCATGGCAGGAACCCTTGTGGTTGGCATGTTGTCCAACGTTCAGTGTAGGAGAAACCAGCATTCACCCTGACCCCCCGCCCATTCTGGAGTGCGACGAGGGCATACACGCGCATTGTGACCCTCAGCATGAGTCCTGTCCTCTAGTAAGTCCTCTCAGTGGCTGGAACTTTAGATGTCATAATGGGCTTGACATGTCCCTAAGCCCCAATTTTTAACCAGATTTCTGACTGTCCAGTCGCCCCTCCCCAGGACTCTACTCTGGAATCCCTCATTTGGTGGGACACCAGAGGTTAAAAAAGAAAACAACAACAACAACAAAAAAAAAAACGGACTTCTTCCATCCCCAGAATGACCCCAAACTCTTTGGACGGTGCCGGAACCCCAGAGAGTAAGACTCGTCCATTTCCCATGAAGTCACCCAGAAATTCCACGACCATGAGTGACACGATATCCAGAGACAAAAACTTGAGCAGGAGCCTCACACTCGCTCTTCTTTCAAATCCAGAAGAGTTCTCCTCATGGTCTGTAGATCAGTCCTGCCATTCCTATGACCCGAAACATAAGCCGAGTTTGTGTTTTCAGACAACTGTCCAAACAGCCCTGGACTGCACAACCTTCTGGCTCAGGCCCCTGGAGCCAAACCTGAGGACTGTACTTTCCCTCTCAAAGGGAATTGTGTGTGCCCATTCCAATGGCCACAAACCTTCTAATAGGATAAAACTCCGAAGTCCCTGATCCATCTCAATAGTGGTGGCTTCCCAGGAAAAACAGGGGCTATCTGAGCCCTACAGAGCACCTTCCTGCACTCAGACCCATAGACAGATGTCCCCAGAGGTAAAAAGGAAAGAACAGGCCCCTAGGCACTAATCAGATCCATTGCTTTGGTTTCCAGGCATCTCTCCTCAGAGGCCTGGATTTCAAAAGCAGCATATAGCTGTTTCTTGATTCATCCATCAGAAAACATCTCATCTACACATGGGAAACTTGCACGTTGGAGCTGTGTCAAAGCCTCTGCTTAGTAGAACTCTTTAGGGCCCAAGTGCCACCGCTTCATTCCAAGGTCTCCTTACACAAAAGCACATTAGGACCCATGCCCAGGGGTGTCCATTTCAATGCAGCGTCCTCGGTTGCTCCCCACAGATCCAGGAGATCTAACCTGTCTTGTTGCTAGGAAACAATTGGAATGCGAGGTGGGCTACCCAGCCATCCATCCTTAGAACCCTGCTCAGAATCATTGGCCTGGAGCTAAACAACAGTTCTCAATTGTCCTGCAGAAGACTCTCTGCAGTTTGGAGCTTCTCACAACTCCCATCGTGGGAAAACCCCATGGCCTCGTGATCACCCCCCCATTCATGAAGGGGCCATCAGGGACAGAAACTACAACCTGAGCGATCGTCTGATCCTCGCCCTGACTTCAGACGCACGAGATCTCGATTCAGGTCTGTAGATTGTGCCTGCGATGGCCTCACCCAGAAACCTAAGCCTAGCTTGTGTTCTCAGACTTTTGTCGTCAGACTACTGGCCCACAAGCCCTCCAGTTTGGCAATCCATAACTACAATGCAGCACTCTGCCTGCCCTCCAGATAAAAAAACATTGTCCTCTGGGGCTACCCAGTAACCCCAAATGAGGATCAACCTGCACCGACCTTGGCTGTACCCCAAATACATAGGCTGACCAGGGCACTAATGCCCTTTCTGACACAGCCTGAGCCTGGACCCCTGGCCCCTCCCAGACAGCTGGCCGAACACTGAGCACATCGAGCCCCCATGGCCTTAGGTCGTCATCTCTTCCCAACCTCGCTTTCCAGGTTTCAGAACCTAGACCTTATCTCCAATAACTGCCCAGGGTTGAAGGTGATGCAGAAATCAGAACTCCTTCCCCATGGCAAGAAACCTTGTGGTTGGCATGTTGTCCAACGTTCAGTGTAGTTGAAACCAGTGTGGCCCATGAGGCCCCGCCCATGCTCACGGGCCACATTGTTTACAAACACACATTGTGACCCTCAGGCTGAGCCCAGTCCTCAAGTAAGGCCACTCAGTGGCTGGATGAAAGGATAGCATATTGGGCTTGCCATGCCCCTAGGCCCCAATTTTTAACCATAGTTCCGGTTGTCCCTTCAGTCTTCCCCACGGCTTGGCTTTGGAATTCCTCTTTTGGTGGGACACCTGAGTAACAAAACTGTAATGAGTCCTCCCATCCCACAGATTGACGAAAAGCAATTGGGAATCGGGCCAAATCCTCAGAGAGGAAGATTTGTCCATGGCCCATAAGGCCTCCCCGACATTCCACGGCCATCGCTGATACAAAATCCAGAGACAAAAGCCTGAGCAAGCGCCTCAGACTAGCACTTTCTTCATATCCTGAAGATTTCTTCTCATGGTTTGTAGATCGGGCCTGCCATACCTACGTCCCCAAACCTACGCTGAGTTTGTGTTTTCAGACTTCTGTCCTCAAAGTCTTGGGCCACACACTCTACAGGCTGGGACCCTGGAGCCACACATTAGGACTGTGCCTACCAATCCATGGGAATTCTGCCCATTCCATGGTCCATAATCGTACAAATTAGGAGAAACCTCCAAAGTCCCTAAGGCCATCCCAATAGTGTAGGTCGCCCGGAACAAACAAGGGCTGTCTGACACCAGCTGATAATCGACCTCCACTCATACCATAGATGGATGTCCCCAGAGAAGAAGATTGAACCAGACAGGACCCAAGGCCATAATAGGATCCATTGCTTTGGGTTAAAGGCATATGTCCTCAAAAGCCTGATTCCAATACGAGCATAGGGGTTTCCTGAGGCACCCATCAGAACTCATCTCGTCTCCACAAGGAAACCTGTGCATGGGAGCCATGTCCAAAGCGTAGGAGAGAACGTCAGATTCCCGGTGCCACCGCCCCATTCCAAGGCCCTATGGACACAAAAACACATTAGGACACATCCTCAGGAAAGTCCATTTCAACTCTGCCACCCCGGTTGCTCCCGCAGAGCCATCAGATCTAAACTGTCTTGTTGCTAGGAGACAATTGGAATGTGAGGCGGGCTTCCCAGGCATCCATCCGCGAACGGTGCTCTGGAGTCATTCCATATGGGATGTCCTGGAGCTTTCCAACAGGTCTCAATTGCCCGGAAGAAGGAATCCTGGAAGGGGGCATCCCACAACTCCCAACGTGGGAAAACCTCAATGGCCTCGAGATTCCGCTCCCTTCATGAAGCGTCCATCATGCACAGAAACTCCAACCTGAGCCATCGTCTGATCCTCGCCCTGACTTCAGATGCATGAGATATTGGTTCAGATCTGCAGGGGGTACCTGCCGTGACCTCGCCCTGAAACCCAAGTCTAGCTTGTCTTCTCACACTACTGTCCTCACACTCCTGGCCCCGAAGCCCTCAAGTTTGGCAATTCCGGACCTACAATGCAGCACTCTGCCTGCCCTCTAGAAAAAAAATTATTGCCTCATGAGCTGCCCAGGCACCTTAAATGAGGGTAAACCTACACAGCACTCGACTTTACCCAAATTATATAGTCTAACCTGGGCACTAATGCACTGTAGAACACAACCTGAGCCCGGAACTCCTGACCAACACCCAGAAAGCTGACCGCACACTGAGCACATAAAACCCGCCATGGCCTTAGGTCATCATCTCTTCCCTACCTCAGTTTTCAGGCTTCAGAACCGAGACCTTATCTCCAATCACTGCCCAGGGGTGAGTGTAATGCAGAAGTCAGAACTCCTCCTTACCCATGGCAAGAACCCTTGTGGTTGGCAAGTTGTCCAACGTTCAGTGTAGGAGAAACCAACATTCACCCTGAGGCCCCACCCATTCTTGAGTGCGACGAGGGCATACACACGCATTGTGACCCTCAGCATGAGTCCTGTCCTCTAGTAAGTCCTCTCCTTGGCTGGACCATTAGATGTTAATGGGCTTGACATGTCCCTAGGCCCCAATTTTTAACCAGATTTCTGATTGTCCAGTCGCCCCTCCCCAGGGCTCTACTCTGGAATCCCTCATTTGGTGGGACACCTGAGGTTAAAAAAGAAAACAACAACAACAAGAACAAAAAACGGACTTCTTCCAGCCCACAGAATGACCCCAAACTCTTTGGACGGGGCCAAACCACCAGAGAGTAAGACTCGTCCATTTCCCATGAAGTCACCCAGAAATTCCACGACCATGAGTGACACGATATCCAGAGACAAAAACTTGAGCAGGAGCCTCACACTCGCCCTTCTTTCAAATCCCAAAGAGTTCTCCTCATGGTCTGTAGATTAGTCCTGCCATACCTATGACCCGAAACATAAGCCGAGTTTGTGTTTTCAGACAACTGTCCAAACAGCCCTAGCCTACACAACCTACAGGCTAAGGCCCCTGGAGCCAAACCTGAGGACTGTACTTGCCCTCTCCAAGGGTATTGTGTGTGCCCATTCCAATGGATACAACCTTTCTAATAGGATAAACCTCCAAAGTCCCTGATCCATCTCAATAGTGGTGGCTTCCCAGGAAAAACAGGGGCAATCTGAGCACTACAGAGCACCTACCTTCACTCAGACCCATAGACACATGTGCCCAGAGGTAAAAAGGAAAGAATAGGCCCCTAGGCACTAATCAGATCCATTGCTTTCGTTTCCAGGCATCTCTCCTCAGAGGCCTGGAATTCAAAAGCAGCATATAGCTGTTTCTTGACTCACCCAACAGAAAACATCTCATCTACACATGGGAAACTTGCACGTTGGAGCTGTGTCAAAGCCTCTGTTTAGTAGAACTCTTTAGGGCCCAAGTACCACCGCTTCATTCCAAGGTCTCCTTAGACACAAAAGCACATTAGGACCCATGCCCAGGGGTGTCCATTTCAATGCAGCGTCCTCGGTTGCTCCCCACAGATCCAGGAGATCTAACCTGTCTTGTTGCTAGGAGACAATTGGAATGCGAGGTGGGCTACCCAGCCATCCATCCTTAGAACCCTGCTCAGAATCATTGGCCTGGAGCCAAACAACAGGTCTCAATTGTCCTGCAGAAGACTCTCTGCAGTTTGGAGCTTCTCACAACTCCCATCGTGGGAAAACCCCCATGGCCTGGTGATCCCCCCCCCCATTCATGAAGGGGCCATCAGGGACAGAAACTACAACCTGAGCGATCGTCTGATCCTCGCCCTGACTTCAGATGCATGAGATCTCGATTCAGGTCTGTAGATTGTGCCTTCCATGGCCTCATCCAGAAACCTAAGCCTAGCTTGTGTTCTCAAACTTTTGTCGTCAGACTACTGGCCCACAAGCCCTCCATTTTGGCAATCCAGAACTACAATGCAGCACTCTGCCTGCCCTCCAGAAGAAAAACATTGTCCTCTGGGGCTACCCAGTAACCCCAAATGAGGATCAACCTGCACCGACCTTGGCTGTACCCCAAATACATAGGCTGACCAGGGCACTAATGCCCTTTCTGACACAGCCTGAGCCTGGACTCCCTGGCCCGTCCCAGACAGCTGGCCGCACACTGAGCACATCGAGCCGCCATGGCCTTAGGTCGTCATCTCTTCCCTACCTCGGATTTCAGGCTTTAGATTCTAGAACTTACCTCCAATCATGCCCAGGGTTGAACGGGATGCAGAAATCAGAACTCCTTCCCCATGGCAAGATACCTTGTGTTTGGCATGTTGTCCAACTTTCAGTGTAGTTGAATCCAGTTATGCCCATGAGGCCCTGCCATGCTCGCAGGCTACATTGGTCACAAACACACATTGTGACCCTCAGCCTGACCAAAGTCCTCAAGTAAGGCCTCTCAGTGGCTGGATGAAGAGATAGCATATTGGGCTTGCCATGCCCCTAGTCCCAATTTTGAACCATAGTTCTGGTGGTCCCTTCAGTCTTCCCCACGGCTTTACTTTGGAATTCCTCTTTTCGAGGGACACCTGAGGTAACAAAACTGAAAAGAGTCCTCCCATCCCACAGTTTGACGAAAAAAAATTGGGAATCGGGCGAAATCCTCATAGAGGTAGATTCGTCCATGGCCCATGAAGCATCCCCGACATTCTACGGCCATTGCTGATACAAATTCCAGAGACAAATGCCTGAGCAAGCACCTCAGACTCGCTCTATATTCAAATCTTCATGAGTTCTTCTCATGGTTTGTATATTGGTCCTGCCATACCGACGTCCCCAAAAAAAGCTGAGTTTGTGTATCGGAATCACAATCAGAACTCTGCCTTCCACATGGCTGTAATGCTTGTTCTTCACATGGAGTCACACCTTCACGTGGGGAACCCTTCATGGCCCCTGATGCCACGCCAAAACATGAGTGCTGCTTGGGCACAAATTCACACTGTGACCCTAGCATGAGCCCCATGTCAAAGAAAGGCCTGTCAGGTTCGGGACGAAGATCCTGCATATAATCCCTGCCATGCCTATAGGCAACCAGGACTAACTAGATGGTTTGTATTCCAATTGAAGGAACCCACTGCTGTGCTCTAGAGTCCCTCTCCTGGGGGGTCCTTTCTGGCAGAAAACAGTACTCTTCACTTCCCACAGAATGAACCCAAACACTTGGGAGCTTGGACAATCCCCCGAGAGGAAGGCTCTTCCTCGGCCCCTGAGGCAACCCCTACCCTGACCGGACACTGTGAATGCAACACCCACAGACAAAAGCCTGAGCAACTGCCTCCCACTTGCCCTCCTTTGATATCCAGAGAATCTCCCCTCACGGACTGGAGATCAGGCCTGCCATTACCTTGGCCCCTTCCTGAGCCAAGTTTGCTTTTTCAGACATCTGTCCCCACAGCCCTGGCAAACACAGCCTCTAGGCTGGGTCCTCTGGAGCCATACCACAGGACTGTGCCTGCTCTCTCCTGGGAAACTGTGTCCATTCCTTTGGACACAAACCTCCAGAATATGAGAAACCTCAAGGCCCCCGAGGACATCCCACTACTGGGAGCCTCCCTGGACACACAGGGGCATTCCGACACAAGCTGAGCAGCTACCTCCACGAAGGCATGCACAAGATGTCAACAGAGATAGAAGGTTGAGCCGGACAGGCCCATAGGCCATAATCTCAACTCTTGCTTTGGGTTCCAGGTGTTACTCCTCAGAGGCTTTGGTTCGAAGAAAAGGATATGGGGCTTTCCTGAGGCACTGAACAGAACTCCTCTCGTCTCCACATGGGAAGCTTCCTTGTTGGAGCTGTGTCAAACACCTCAGTTTGGAACCCTGCAGAGTCCCTGAGCCACCTCCACATTCCAAGGTCTCCCAGGCCACCAAGCCACAGTAGGACTCATCTTCAGGAGAGTCCATTTCAACTCTCCCCTCTGGGTAGCTCACCCAGGAGCCTGCAGATTGAGCCTGCCTTGTCCTGACTAAAGAGTGGGAATATGAGGTGGCGTTCCCAGGCATCCATGCTTAGACATCTGCTCTCGAGTCTTTCCGTATGGGGCCTCCTGGAACCATCCAATAGGACTCGACTGTCGTGCAGAAGGAAAGCTTGAGGTTTGGAGTAGTTCACAAATCCCATCGTAGGCAAACCTCCCTGGTTTCATGAAGCCCCCACACCCTTCAGGAAAAGGCCATGCTGGACAAAAACTCTAGCCTGAGGCACGTCTCATAGTTGACATGACCTCAGTGCAGGAGATCTCGATTCAGCCTCTGCAGAGTGGGCCTGCCGTGCCCTCGTTCCCAAACCTCATGCTAGCTTGTGTTTTCAGACTTCCTTCCTCACACTCCTGGCAAACAAGCCCTCCGATTAGGAACTCCAGAACCACAACCCAGCCCAGTGTCTGCCAAAAGGAAGAAAAACGTTTCCCTGTGGGGCTCTCCAGAAAACCCAGATGAGGATCAACCTGCTCGGGCCTCGACGGTACCCGAACTGGATAGGATGCTCTGGGAACTCATGCTCTGTCTGACACAGCCTGAAGCCAGACGTCCAGACAGACAAGGAGACAGATGGCCGCACACCCAGCACTTCGGACACGCCATGGTCTTATGCCGTCACCTCTTCCTAACCTTGGTTTTCAGATATCTGAACCTAGACATTATATCAATTCCCCACACAGCTGGGTATAGCTAGCACAAAACAGAATTCCTCCTTCCCCATGGCTGTCAAGGTTGCCTTGGCATGGAGTCACACCTTCAGGGTGGGAGAAACCTTCATGGCCCCTGATGCCACGCCCAAACGTGAGTGCTGCTTGGGCACAAATTCACACTGTGACCCTCAGCATGAGCCCCATGTCAAAGAAAGGCCTGTCAGGGCCTGGACCAAGTGCCCGCATATGGGGCTTGCCAAGCCCCTATGCACCCAATCCTCACCAGTGTTTGAGTTTTCCAGTCGCCCCGCCCGTACCTGGGGCTCTGTTCTGGAATCCCTTTCTTGGAGAGACCCATGAGCCAGACAACACGACTCCACCCTTCCCACAAAATGACCCCAAACTCTTGGGAGCTGGGACAAATCCCCAGAGAGGGATACTTGTCCACAGTCCCTGAGGCCACCCCTCCAATCCATGGCTATCCAGGACACAACATTCAGAGACAAAAGCCTGAAGGAACGCCTCCCACTCGCCCTTGTTTCAGAGGCCCAGGAGCTCCCTCTTGTGCTGTACCTCCGGCCTGCCATACCCTAGGCGCCACTCATAAGCTGACTTTGTGTTTTCAGACTTCTGTGCCCACAGCCTGGACCCACACACCTCCAGCCTAGGGCCTCTGGAGCCACAGCGAAAGATTGTGCCTGCCCTCTCCAAAAAAAGTGTGCCCAATCCATTGACCACAAACCTACAGGTTAGGGAAAAGTTCCAAGGCCCTGAGGCCATCAATAGTGTAGGCCACCCTGGACTGAGAGGGGCTCTCTGACACCAGCGGAGCAACTATCTCCACTTAGACTCTCAGACAGTGTCCCCAGAGACAGAAGGTTGAGCCGGACAGGCCCTTAGGCCGTAGTCTCAACTCTTGCTTTGGGTTCCAGGTGTTACTCCTCAGAGGCTTTGGTTCAAAGAACAGGATATGGGGCTTTCCTGAGGCACTGAACAGAACTCCTTTCGTCTTCACATGGGAAGCTTCCTTGTTGATGCTGTGTCAAACACCTCAGTTTGGAATACACTGCAGAGTCCCTGAGCCACCTCCACATTCCAAGGTCTCTCAGGCCACCAAGCCACAGTAGGACTCATCTTCAGGAGAGTCCATTTCAACTCTCCCCTCTGGGTAGCTCACCCAGGAGCCCGCAGATTGAGCCTGCCTTGTCCTGACTAAAGAGTGGGAATATGAGGTGGCGTTCCCAGGCATCCATGCTTAGACTACTGCTCTCGAGTCTTTCCGTATGGGGCCTCCTGGAACCATCCAATAGGACTCGACTGTCGTGCAGAAGGAAAGCTTGAGGTTTGCAGTAGTTCACAAATCCCATCGTAGGCAAACCTCCCTGGCTTCATGAAGCCCCCACACCCTTCAGGAAGAGGCCATGCTGGACAAAAACTCTAGCCTGAGGCACGTCTCATAGTTGACATGACCTCAGTGCAGGAGATCTCGATTCAGCCTCTGCAGAGTGGGCCTGCTGTGCCCTCGTTCCCAAACCTCACGCTAGCTTGTGTTTTCAGACTTCCTTCCTCACACTCCTGGCAAACAAGCCCTCCGGACCAGAAACTCCAGAACCAAAACCCAGCCCAGTGTCTGCCCAACGGAAGAAAAAAGTTTCCCTGTGGGGCTCTCCAGAAAACCCAGATGAGGATCAACCTGCTCGGGCCTCGACGGACCCCGAACTGGATATGCTGCTCTGGGCACTCATGCTCTGTCTGACACAACCTGAAACCAGACGTCCAGAGAGACAAGGAGACAGCTGGCCGCACACCCAGCACTTCGGATACGCCATGGTCTTATGCCGTCACCTCTTCCTAACCTTGGTTTTCAGATATCTGAACCTAGACATTATATCAATTCTCCACACAGCTGAATATCGCAAGCAAAAACAGAACTCCTCCTTCCCCATGGCTGTCAAGCTTGATCTTGGCATGGAGTCACACCTTCAGGGTGGGAGAAACCTTCATGGCCCTGATGCCACGCCCAAACTTGAGTGCTGCTTGGGCACAAATTCACACTGTGACCCTCAGCATGAGCCCCATGTCGATTATCAGCTGGTGTCAGACAGCCCTTGTTTGTTCCGGGCGACCTACACTATTGGGATGGCCTCAGGGACTTTGGAGGTTTCTCCTAATTTGTACGATTTTGGACCATGGAATGGGCAGAATTCCCATGGATTGGTAGGCACAGTCCTAATGTGTGGCTCCAGGCGCCCAGCCTGGAGCGTGTGTGGCCCAAGACTTTGAGGACAGAAGTCTGAAAACACAAACTCAGCTTAGGTTTGGGGACGTAGGTATGGCAGGCCCGATCGACAAACCATGAGAAGAAATCTTCAAGATATGAAGAAAGTGCGAGACTGAGGCGCTTGCTCAGGCTTTTGTCTCTGGATTTTGTATCAGCGATAGCCGTGGAATGTCGGGGAGGCCTCATGGGCCATGGTCGAATCTTCCTCTCTTAGGATTTGGCCCAATTCCCAATTGCTTTTCGTCAATCTGTGGGATGGGAGGACTCATTTCAGGTTTGTTACCTCAGGTGTCCCACTAAAAGAGGAATTCCAAAGCAAATCCGTGGGGAAGACTGAAGGGACAACCCGAACTACGGTTAAAAATTGGGGCCTAGGGGCATGGCAAGCCCAATATGCTATCTCTTCATCCAGCCACTGAGTGGCCTTACTTGAGGACTGGGCTCAGCCTGAGGTTCACAATGTGTGTTTGTGACCAATGTGGCCTGCGAGCATGGGCGGGGCCTCATGGGCCACACTGGTTTCAACTACACTGTACGTTGGACAACATGCCAACCACAAGGTTTCTTGCCATGGGGAAGGAGTTCTGATTTCTGCATCCCCTTCAACCTTGGGCAGTGATTGGAGATAAGGTCTAGGTTCTGAAACCTGAAAACCGAGGTTTGGAAGAGATGACGACCTAAGGCCATGGCGGCTGGATGTGCTCAGTGTGCGGCCAGCTGTCTGGGAGGGGCCAGGGGCTCCAAGCTCAGGCTGTGTCAGAAAGGGCATTACTGCCCTGGTCAGCCTATGTATTTGGGGTACAGCCATGGTCGGTGCAGGTTGATCCTCATTTGGGGTTAAAGGGTAGCCCCAGAGGACAATGTTTTTCTTCTGGAGGGCCGGCAGAGTGCTGCATTGTAGTTCTGGATTGCCAAACTGGAGGGCTTGTGGGCCAGTAGTCTGACGACAAAAGTCTGAGAACACAAGCTAGGCTTAGGTTTCTGGGTGAGGCCATGGCAGGCACAATCTACAGACCTGAATCGAGATCTCGTGCATCTGAAGTCAGCGCGAGGATCAGACGATCGCTGAGGTTGGAGTTTCTGTCCCTGATGGCCCCTTCATGAATGGGGGGGGCATCACGAGGCCATGGGTGTTTTCCCACGATGGGAGTTGTGAGAAGCTCCAAACTGCAGAGAGTCTTCTGCAGGACAATTGTGACCTGTGTTTGGCTCCAGACCAATGATTCTGAGCAGGGTTCTAAGGATGGATGGCTGGGTAGCCCACCTCGCATTCCAATTGTCTCCTAGCAACAAGACAGGTTAAATGTCCTGGATCTGTGGGGAGCAACCGAGGACGCTGTGTTGAAATGGACACCCCTAAGGATGGTTCCTAATGTGCTTTTGTGTCTATGGAGACCTTGGAATGAAGAGGTGGCACTGGTGCCCTAAAGGGTTCTCCTAAACAGAGACTTTGACACAGCTCCAACGTGCACGTTTCCGATGTGTAGATGAGATGTTTTCTGATGGGTGAGTCAAGAAACAACTATATGCTGCTTTTGAAATCCAGGCCTCTGAGGAGAGATGCCTGGAAACCAAAGCAATGGATCTGATTAGTGCCTAGGGGCCTGTTCTTTCCTTTTTACCTCTGGGGACATCTGTCTATGGGTCTGAGTGCAGGTAGGTGCTCATTTGGGCTCAGATTGCCCCTGTTTTTCCTGGGATGCCACCACTTTTGAGATGGATCAGGGACTTTGGAGGTTTATCCTATGAGAAGGGTTGTGGCCATTGGAATGGGCACACACAATTCCCTTGGAGAGGGCAAGTACAGTCCTCAGGTTTGGCTCCAGGGGCCTGAGCCTGTAGGTTGTGTAGGCCAGGGCTGTTTGGACAGTTGTCTGAAAACACAACTCGGCTTATGTTTCGGGTCTTAGGTATGGCAGGACTGATCTACAGACCATGAGGAGAACTCTTCGGGATTTGAAAGAAGGGCTAGTGTGAGGCTCTGCTCAAGTTTTTGTCCTGGATATCGTGTCACTCATGGTCGTTGAATTTCTGGGTGTCTTCATGGGAAATGGACGAGTCTTACTCTCTTGTGGTTTGGCCACGTCCAAAGAGTTTGCCTTCATTCTGTGGGCTGGAAGAAGTCCGTTTTTTTTTTTTTGTTGTTGTTGTTGTTTTTTTCTTTTTTAACCTCAGGTGTCCCACCAAATGATGGATTCCAGAGTAGAGCCCTGGGGAGGGGCGACTGGACAATCAGAAATCAGGTTAAAAATTGGGGCCTAGGGACATGTCAAGCCCATTATGACATCTAATGGTCCAGCCACTGAGAGGACTTACTAGAGGACAGGACTCATGCTGAGGGTCACAATGCGTGTGTATGCCCTCGTCGCACTCAAGAATGGGCGGAGCCTCAGGGTGAATGCTGGTTTCTCCTACACTGAACGTTGGACAACCTGCCAACCACAAGGGTTCTTGCAATGGTTAAGGAGGAGTTCTGACTTCTGCATCACACTCACCCCTGGGATGTGATTGGAGATAAGGTCTCGGTTCTGAAGCCTGAAAACTGAGGTAGGGAAGAGATGATGACCTAAGGCCATGGCGGGTTTTATGTGCTCAGTGTGCGGTCAGCTTTCTGGGTGTTGGTCAGGAGGTCGGGGCTCAGGTTGTGTTCGACAGTGCATTAGTGCCCAGGTTAAACTATATAATTTGGGTAAAGTCGAGTGCTGTGTAGGTTTACCCTCATTTAAGGTGCCTGGGCAGCTCATGAGGCAATAATTTTTTTTCTAGAGGGCAGGCAGTCTGCTGCATTGTGGGTCCGGAATTGCCAAACTTGAGGGCTTCAGGGCCAGGGTGTGAGGACGGAAGTCTGAGAAGACAAGCTAGACTTGGGTTTCAGGGCGAGGGCACGGCAGGTACCCCCTGCAGATCTGAACCAATATCTCATGCATCTGAAGTCAGGGCGAGGATCAGACGTTGGCTCAGGTTGGAGTTTCTGAGCATGACGACTGCTTCATGAAGGGAGCGGAATCTCGAGGCCATTGAGGTTTTCCCACGTTGGGAGTTGTGGGATGCCCCCTTCAAGGATTCCTTCTGCGGGACAATTGAGACCTGTTGGACAGCTCCAGGACATCCCATATGGAATGACTCCAGAGCACCGTTCGCGGATGGATGCCTGGGAAGCCCGCCTCGCATTCCAATTGTCTCCTAGCAACAAGAGAGTTTAGATCTGATGGCTCTGCCGGAGCAACCGGGGTGGCTGAGTTGAAATGGACTTTCCTGAGGATGGGTCCTAATGTGTTTTTGTGTCCATGAGGGCCTTGGAATGGGGCGGTGGCACCGGGACCCTGAAGTACTCTCCTAAGCTTTGGACATGGCTCCCATGCACAGGTTTCCTTGTGGAGACGAGATGAGTTCTGATGGGTGCCTCAGGAAAACCCCTATGCTCGTATTGGAATCAGGCTTTTGAGGACACATGCCTGTAACCCAAAGCAATGGATCCTATTATGGCCTAGGGTCCTGTCTGGTTCAATCTTCTACTCTGGGGACATCCATCTATGGTATGAGTGGAGGTCGATTATCAGCTGTTGTCAGACAGCCCTTGTTTGTTCCAGGCGACCTACACTATTGGGATGGCCTCAGGGACTTTGGATGTTTCTCCTAATTTGTAAGATTTTGGACCATGGAATGGGCAGAATTCCCATGGATTGGTAGGCACAGTCCTAATGTGTGGCTCCAGGGGCCCAGCCTGGAGGGTGGTTGGCCCAAGACTTGAGGACTGAAGTCTGAAAACACAAACTCAGCTTAGGTTTGGGGACGTAGGTATGGCAGGCCCGATCTACAAACCATGAGAAGAACTCTTCAGTATATGAAGAAAGTGCGAGTCTGAGGCGCTTGCTCAGGCTTTTGTCTCTGGATTTTGTATCAGCGATGGCCGTGGAATGTCGGGGAGGACTCTTGGGCCATGGACGAATCTTCCTCTCTGAGGATTTGGCCCGATTCCCAATTGCTTTTCGTCAATCTGTGGGATGGGAGGACTCATTTCAGTTTTGTTACCTCAGGTGTCCCACCAAAAGAGGAATTCCAAAGCCAAGCCGTGGGGAAGACTGAAGGGTCAACCCGAACTATGGTTAAAAATTGGGGCCTAGGGGCATGGCAAGCCCAATATGCTATCTCTTCATCCAGCCACTGAGCGGCCTTACTTGAGGACTGGGCTCAGCCTGAGCGTCACAATGTGTGTTTGTGACCAATGTGGCCCACGAGCATGGGTGGGGCCTCATGGGCCACACTGGTTTCAACTACACTGAACGTTGGACAACATGCCAACCATAAGGTTTCTTGCCATGGGGAAGGAGTTCTGATTTCTGCATCACCTTCAACCCTGGGCAGTGATTGGAGATAAGGTCTAGGTTCTGAAACCTGAAAACCGAGGTTGGGAAGAGATGACGACCTAAGGCCATGGCGGCTCAATGTGCTCAGTGTGCGGCCAGCTGTCTGGGAGGGTCCAGGGGGTCCAGGCTCAGGCTGTGTCAGAAAGGGCATTAGTGCCCTGGTCAGCCTATGTATTTGGGTTACAGCCAAGCTCGGTGCATGTTGATCCTCATTTGGGGTTACTGGGTAGCCCCAGAGGACAATGTTTTTCCTCTGGAGGGCCGGCAGAGTGCTGCATTGTAGTTCTGGATTGCCAAACTGGAGGGCTTGTGGGCCAGTAGTCTGACGACAAAAGTCTGAGAACACAAGCTAGGCTAAGTTTTCTGGGTGAGGCCATGGCAGGCACAATCTACAGACCTGAATCGAGATCTCGTGCATCTGAAGTCAGGGCGAGGATCAGAAGATCGCTCAGGTTGGAGTTTCTGTCCCTGATGGCCCCTTCATGAATGGGGGGGGGCTTCACGAGGCCATGGGTGTTTTCCCACGATGGGAGTTGTGAGAAGCTCCAAACTGCAGAGAGTCTTCTGCGGGACAATTGAGACCTGTTGTTTGGCTCCAGGCCAATGATTCTGAGCAGGGTTCTAAGGATGGATGGCTGGGTAGCCCACCTCGCATTCCAATTGTCTCCTAGCAACAAGACAGGTTAGATCACCTGGATGTGTGGGGAGCAACCGAGGACGCTGAGTTGAAATGGACACCCCTGGGGATGGGTCCTAACGTGCTTTTGTGTCTATGGAGACCTTGGAATGAAGCGGTGGCACTGGGGCCCAAAAGGGTTCTCCTAAACAAAGGCTTTGACACAGCTCCAACGTGAAAGTTTCCCATGTGTTGATGAGATGTTTTCTGATGGGTGAGTCAAGAAACAGGAATATGCTGCTTTTGAAATCCAGGCCTCTGAGGAGAGAAGACTGGAAACCAAAGCAATGGATCTGATTAGTGCCTAGGGGCCTGTTCTTTCCTTTTTACCTCTGGGGACATCTGTCTATGGGTCTGAGTGCAGGTAGGTGCTCAGTTGGGCTCAGATTGCCCCTGTTTTTCCTGGGAAGCCACCACTATTGAGATGGATCAGGGACTTTGGAGGTTTATCCTATGAGAAGGGTTGTGGCCATTGGAATGGGCACACACAATTCCCTTGGAGAGGGCAAGTTCAGTCCTCAGGTTTGGCTCCAGGGGCCTGAGCCTGTAGGTTGTGTAGGCCAGGGCTGTTTGGACAGTTGTCTGAAAACACAAACTCGGCTTATGTTTCGGGTCATAGGTATGGCAGGACTGATCTACAGACCATGAGGAGAACTCTTTGGGATTTGAAAGAAGGGCGAGTGTGAGGCTCTGCTCAAGTTTTTGTCCTGGATATCGTGTCACTCATGGTCGTTGAATTTCTGGGTGACTTCATGGGAAATGGACGAGACTTACTCTCTGGTGGTTTGGCCACGTCCAAAGAGTTTGCGTTCATTCTGTGGGTTGGAAGAAGTCCGTTTTTTTTGTTGTTGTTGTTGTTGTTTTTTTCTTTTTTAACCTCAGGTGTCCCAGCAAATGATGGATTCCAGAGTAGAGCCCTGGGGAGGGGCGACTGGACAATCAGAAATCTGGTTAAAAATTGGGGCCTAGGGACATGTCAAGCCCATTATGACATCTAATGGTCCAGCCACTTAGAGGACTTACTAGAGGAAAGGACTCATGCTGAGGGTCACAATGCGTGTGTATGCCCTCGTCGCACTCAAGAATGGGCGGGGCCTCAGGGTGAATGCTGGTTTCTCCTACACTGAACGTTGGACAACGTGTCAACCACAAGGGTTCTTGCGATGGGTAAGGATGAGTTCTGATTTCTGCATCACACTAACCCCTGAGCAGTGATTGGAGATAAGGTCTCGGTTCTGAAGCCTGAAAACTGAGGTAGGGAAGAGATGATGACCTAAGGCCATGGCGGGTTTTATGTGCTCAGTGTGCGGTCAGCTTTCTGGGTGTTGGTCAGGAGGTCCGGGCTCAGGTTGTGTTCGACAGTGCATTAGTGCCCAGGTTAGACTATATAATTTGGGTAAAGTCGAGTGCTGTGTAGGTTTACCCTCATTTAAGGTGCCTGGGCAGCTCATGAGGCAATAATTTTTTTTCTAGAGGGCAGGCAGAGTGCTGCATTGTGGGTCCGGAATTGCCAAACTTGAGGGCTTCGGGGCCAGGAGTGTGAGGACGGAAGTCTGAGAAGACAAGCTAGACTTGGGTTACAGGGCGAGGGCACGGCAGGTACCCCCTGCAGATCTGAACCAATATCTCATGTATCTGAAGTCAGGGCGAAGATCAGACGTTGGCTCAGGTAGGAGTTTCTGAGCATGACGGCCGCTTCATGAAGGGAGCGGAATCTCGAGGCCATTGAGGTTTTCCCACATTGGGAGTTGTGGGATGCCCCCTTCAAGGATTCCTTCTGCGGGACAATTGAGACCTGTTGGACAGCTCCAGGACATCCCATATGGAATGACTCCAGAGCACCGTTCGCGGATGGATGCCTGGGAAGCCCGCCTCGCATTCCAATTGTCTCCTAGCAACAAGAGAGTTTAGATCTGATGGCTCTGCCGGAGCAACCGGGGTGGCTGAGTTGAAATGGACTTTCCTGAGGATGGGTCCTAATGTGTTTTTGTGTCCATGAGGGCCTTGGAATGGGGCGGTGGCACCGGGACCCTGAAGTAGTCTCCTAAGCTTTGGACATGGCTCCCATGCACAGGTTTCCTTGTGGAGACGAGATGAGTTCTGATGGGTGCCTCAGGAAAACCCCTATGCTCGTATTGGAATCAGGCTTTTGAGGACACATGCCTGTAACCCAAAGCAATGGATCCTATTATGGCCTAGGGTCCTTTCTGGTTCAATCTTCTACTCTGGGGACATCCATCTATGGTATGAGTGGAGGTCGATTATCAGCTGTTGTCAGACAGCCCTTGTTTGTTCCAGGCGACCTACACTATTGGGATGGCCTCAGGGACTTTGGATGTTTCTCCTAATTTGTAAGATTTTGGACCATGGAATGGGCAGAATTCCCATGGGTTGGTAGGCACAGTCCTAATGTGTGGCTCCAGGGGCCCAGCCTGGAGGGTGGTTGGCCCAAGACTTGAGGACTGAAGTCTGAAAACACAAACTCAGCTTAGGTTTGGGGACGTAGGTATGGCAGGCCCGATCTACAAACCATGAGAAGAACTCTTCAGTATATGAAGAATGTGCGAGTCTGAGGCGCTTGCTCAGGCTTTTGTCTCTGGATTTTGTATCAGCGATGGCCGTGGAATGTCGGGGAGGACTCTTGGGCCATGGACGAATCTTCCTCTCTGAGGATTTGGCCCGATTCCCAATTGCTTTTCGTCAATCTGTGGGATGGGAGGACTCATTTCAGTTTTGTTACCTCAGGTGTCCCACCAAAAGAGGAATTCCAAAGCCAAGCCGTGGGGAAGACTGAAGGGTCAACCCGAACTATGGTTAAAAATTGGGGCCTAGGGGCATGGCAAGCCCAATATGCTATCTCTTCATCCAGCCACTGAGCGGCCTTACTTGAGGACTGGGCTCAGCCTGAGCGTCACAATGTGTGTTTGTGACCAATGTGGCCCACGAGCATGGGCGGGGCCTCATGGGCCACACTGGTTTCAACTACACTGAACGTTGGACAACATGCCAACCATAAGGTTTCTTGCCATGGGGAAGGAGTTCTGATTTCTGCATCACCTTCAACCCTGGGCAGTGATTGGAGATAAGGTCTAGGTTCTGAAACCTGAAAACCGAGGTTGGGAAGAGATGACGACCTAAGGCCATGGCGGCTCAATGTGCTCAGTGTGCGGCCAGCTGTCTGGGAGGGTCCAGGGAGTCCAGGCTCAGGCTGTGTCAGAAAGGGCATTAGTGCCCTGGTCAGCCTATGTATTTGGGTTACAGCAAAGCTCGGTGCATGTTGATCCTCATTTGGGGTTACTGGGTAGCCCCAGAGGACAATGTTTTTCCTCTGGAGGGCCGGCAGAGTGCTGCATTGTAGTTCTGGATTGCCAAACTGGAGGGCTTGTGGGCTAGTAGTCTGACGACAAAGGTCTGAGAACACAAGCTAGGCTAAGTTTTCTGGGTGAGGCCATGGCAGGCACAATCTACAGACCTGAATCGAGATCTCGTGCATCTGAAGTCAGGGCGAGGATCAGACGATCGCTCAGGTTGGAGTTTCTGTCCCTGATGGCCCCTTCATGAATGGGGGGGGGCATCACGAGGCCATGTGTGTTTTCCCACGATGGGAGTTGTGAGAAGCTCCAAACTGCAGAGAGTCTTCTGCGGGACAATTGAGACCTGTTGTTTGGCTCCAGGCCAATGATTCTGAGCAGGGTTCTAAGGATGGATGGCTGGGTAGCCCACCTCGCATTCCAATTGTCTCCTAGCAACAAGACAGGTTAGTTCACCTGGATGTGTGGGGAGCAACCGAGGACGCTGAGTTGAAATGGACACCCCTGGGGATGGGTCCTAACGTGCTTTTGTGTCTATGGAGACCTTGGAATGAAGCGGTGGCACTGGGTCCCAAAAGGGTTCTCCTAAACAAAGGCTTTGACACAGCTCCAACGTGAAAGTTTCCCATGTGTTGATGAGATGTTTTCTGATGGGTGAGTCAAGAAACAGGTATATGCTGCTTTTGAAATCCAGGCCTCTGAGGAGAGATGCCTGGAAACCAAAGCAATGGATCTGATTAGTGCCTAGGGGCCTGTTCTTTCCTTTTTACCTCTGGGGACATCTGTCTATGGGTCTGAGTGCAGGTAGGTGCTCAGTTGGGCTCAGATTGCCCCTGTTTTTCCTGGGAAGCCACCACTATTGAGATGGATCAGGGACTTTGGAGGTTTATCCTATGAGAAGGGTTGTGGCCATTGGAATGGGCACACACAATTCCCTTGGAGAGGGCAAGTTCAGTCCTCAGGTTTGGCTCCAGGGGCCTGAGCCTGTAGGTTGTGTAGGCCAGGGCTGTTTGGACAGTTGTCTGAAAAAACAAACTCGGCTTATGTTTCGGGTCATAGGTATGGCAGGACTGATCTACAGACCATGAGGAGAACTCTTTGGGATTTGAAAGAAGGGCGAGTGTGAGGCTCTGCTCAAGTTTTTGTCCTGGATATCGTGTCACTCATGGTCGTTGAATTTCTGGGTGACTTCATGGGAAATGGACGAGACTTACTCTCTGGTGGTTTGGCCACGTCCAAAGAGTTTGCGTTCATTCTGTGGGTTGGAAGAAGTCCGTTTTTGTTGTTGTTGTTGTTGTTGTTTTTTTCTTTTTTAACCTCAGGTGTCCCAGCAAATGATGGATTCCAGAGTAGAGCCCTGGGGAGGGGCGACTGGACAATCAGAAATCTGGTTAAAAATTGGGGCCTAGGGACATGTCAAGCCCATTATGACATCTAATGGTCCAGCCACTTAGAGGACTTACTAGAGGAAAGGACTCATGCTGAGGGTCACAATGCGTGTGTATGCCCTCGTCGCACTCAAGAATGGGCGGGGCCTCAGGGTGAATGCTGGTTTCTCCTACACTGAACGTTGGACAACGTGTCAACCACAAGGGTTCTTGCCATGGGTAAGGATGAGTTCTGATTTCTGCATCACACTAACCCCTGGGCAGTGATTGGAGATAAGGTCTCGGTTCTGAAGCCTGAAAACTGAGGTAGGGAAGAGATGATGACCTAAGGCCATGGCGGGTTTTATGTGCTCAGTGTGCGGTCAGCTTTCTGGGTGTTGGTCAGGAGGTCCGGGCTCAGGTTGTGTTCGACAGTGCATTAGTGCCCAGGTTAGACTATATAATTTGGGTAAAGTCGAGTGCTGTGTAGGTTTACCCTCATTTAAGGTGCCTGGGCAGCTCATGAGGCAATAATTTTTTTTCTAGAGGGCAGGCAGAGTGCTGCATTGTGGGTCCGGAATTGCCAAACTTGAGGGCTTCGGGGCCAGGAGTGTGAGGACGGAAGTCTGAGAAGACAAGCTAGACTTGGGTTACAGGGCGAGGGCACGGCAGGTACCCCCTGCAGATCTGAACCAATATCTCATGTATCTGAAGTCAGGGCGAAGATCAGACGTTGGCTCAGGTTGGAGTTTCTGAGCATGACGGCCGCTTCATGAAGGGAGCGGAATCTCGAGGCCATTGAGGTTTTCCCACATTGGGAGTTGTGGGATGCCCCCTTCAAGGATTCCTTCTGCGGGACAATTGAGACCTGTTGGACAGCTCCAGGACATCCCATATGGAATGACTCCAGAGCACCGTTCGCGGATGGATGCCTGGGAAGCCCGCCTCGCATTCCAATTGTCTCCTAGCAACAAGAGAGTTTAGATCTGATGGCTCTGCCGGAGCAACCGGGGTGGCTGAGTTGAAATGGACTTTCCTGAGAATGGGTCCTAATGTGTTTTTGTGTTCATGAGGGCCTTGGAATGGGGCGGTGGCACCGGGACCCTGAAGTACTCTCCTAAGCTTTGGACATGGCTCCCATGCACAGGTTTCCTTGTGGAGACGAGATGAGTTCTGATGGGTGCCTCAGGAAAACCCCTATGCTCGTATTGGAATCAGGCTTTTGAGGACACATGCCTGTAACCCAAAGCAATGGATCCTATTATGGCCTAGGGTCCTGTCTGGTTCAATCTTCTTCTCTGGGGACATCCATCTATGGTATGAGTGGAGGTCGATTATCAGCTGGTGTCAGACAGCCCTTGTTTGTTCCGGGCGACCTACACTATTGGGATGTCCTCAGGGACTTTTGAGGTTTCTCCTAATTTGTACGATTTTGGACCATGGAATGGGCAGAATTCCCATGGATTGGTAGGCACAGTCCTAATGTGTGGCTCCAGGGGCCCAGCCTGGATGGTGTGGGGCCCAAGACTTTGAGAACAGAAGTCTGAAAACATAAACAGCTTAGGTTGGGGACGTAGGTATGGCAGGCCCGATCTACAAACCATGAGAAGAACTCTTCAGGATATGAAGAAAGGGCGAGTCTGAGGCGCTTGCTCAGGCTTTTTTCTCTGGATTTTGTATCAGCGATGGCCGTGTAATGTCGGGGAGGCCTCATGGGCCATGGACGAATCTTCCACTCTGAGGATTTGGCCCGATTCCCAATTGCTTTTCGTCAATCTGTGGGATGGGAGGACTCATTTCAGTTTTGTTACCTCAGGTGTCCCACCAAAAGAGGAATTCCAAAGCCAAGCCGTGGGGAAGACTGAAGGGTCAACCGAACTATGGTTAAAAATTGGGGCCTAGGGGCATGGCAAGCCCAATATGCTATCTCTTCATCCAGCCACTGAGTGGCCTTACTTGAGGACTGGGCTCAGCCTGAGCGTCACAATGTGTGTTTGTGACCAATGTGGCCTGCGAGCATGGGCGGGGCCTCATGGGCCACACTGGTTTCAACTACACTGAACGTTGGACAACATGCCAACCACAAGGTTTCTTGCCATGGGGAAGGAGTTCTGATTTCTGCAACACCTTCAACCCTGGGCAGTGATTGGAGATAAGGTCAAGGTTCTGAAACCTGAAAACCGAGGTTGGGAAGAGATGACGACATAAGGCCATGGCGGCTCGATGTGCTCAGTGTGCGGCCAGCTGTCTGGGAGGGTCCACGGGGTCCAGGCTCAGGCTGTGTCAGAAAGGGCATTAATGCCCTGGTCAGCCTATGTATTTGGGGTACAGCCAAGGTCGGTGCAGGTTGATCCTCATTTGGGGTTACTGGGTAGCCCCAGAGGACAATGTTTTTCTTCTGGAGGGCCGGAGGAGTGCTGCATTGTAGTTCTGGATTGCCAAACTGGAGGGCTTGTGGGCCAGTAGTCTGACGAAAAAGTCTGAGAACACAAGCTAGGCTTAGGTTTCTGGGTGAGGCCATGGCAGGCACAGTCGACCGACCTGAATCGAGATCTCGTGCATCTGAAGTCAGGGCGAGGATCAGACGATCGCTCAGGTTGGAGTTTCTGTCCCTGATGGCCCCTTCATGAGTGGGGGGGTGGGCATCACGAGGCCATGGGTGTTTTCCCAAGATGGGAGTTGTGAGAAGCTCCAAACTGCAGAGAGTCTTCTGCAGGACAATTGAGACCTGTTGTTTGGCTCCAGGCCAATGATTCTGAGCAGGGTTCTAAGGATGGATGGCTGGGTAGCCCACCTCGTATTCCAAATGTCTCCTAGCAACAAGACAGGTTAGATCTTCTGGATCTGTGGGGAGCAACCGAGGACGCTGAGTTGAAATGGACACCCCTGGGGATGGGTCCTAACGTGCTTTTGTGTCTATGGAGACCTTGGAATGAAGCGGTGGCACTGGGGCCCTAAAGGGTTCTCCTAAACAGAGGCTTTGACACAGCTCCAACGTGCAAGTTTCCCATGTGTAGATGAGATGTTTTCTGATGGGTGAGTCAAGAAACAGCTATATGCTGCTTTTGAAATCCAGGCCTCTGAGGAGAAATGCCTGGAAACCAAAGCAATGAATCTGATTAGTGCCTAGGGGCCTGTTCTTTCCTTTTTACCTCTCGGGACATCTGTCTATGGGTCTGAGTGCAGGTAGGTGCTCAGTTGGGCTCAGATTGCCCCTGTTTTTCCTAGGAAGCCACCACTATTGAGATGGATCAGGGACTTTGGAGGTTTATCCTATTAGAAGGGTTGTGGCCATTGGAATGGGCACACACAATTCCCTTGGAGAGGCCAAGTACAGTCCTCAGGTTTGGCTCCAGGGGCCTGAGCCTGTAGGTTGTGTAGGCCAGGGCTGTTTGGACAGTTGTCTGAAAACACAAACTCGGCTTATGTTTCGGGTCATAGGTATGGCAGGACTGATCTACAGACCATGAGGAGAACTCTTCGGGATTTGAAAGAAGGGCGAGTGTGAGGCTCCTGCTCAAGTTTTTGTCTCTGGATATCGTGTCACTCATGGTCATGGAATTTCTGGGTGACTTCATGGGAAATGGACGAGTCTTACTCTCTGGTGGTTTGGCCCCGTCCAAAGAGTATGGGGTCATTTTGTGGGCTGTTAGAAGTACGTTTTGTTGTCGTTGTTGTTGTTGTTGTTGTTGTTGTTTTTTTAACCTCAGGTGTCCCACCAAATGATGGATTCCAGAGTAGAGCCCTGGGGAGGGCCGAATGGACAATCAGAAATCTGGTTAAAAATTGGGGCCTAGGGACATGTCAAGCCCATTATGACATCTAATGTTCCAGCCAATGAGAGGACTTACTAGAGGACAGGACTCATGCTTAGGGTCACAATGCGTGTGTATGCACTCGTCGCACTCAAGAATGGGCGGGGCCGCAGGGTGAATGCTGGTTTTTCCTACACTGAACGTTGGACAACGTGCCAACCACAAGGGTTCTTGCCATGGGTAAGGAGTAGTTATGATTTCTGCATCACACTCACCCCTGGGCAGTGATTGGAGATAAGGTCTCGGTTCTGAAGCCTGAAAACTGAGGTAGGGAAGAGATGATGACCTAAGGCCATGGCGGGTTTTATGTGTTCAGTGTGCGGTCAGCTTTCTGGGTGTTGGTCAGGAGGTCCGGGCTCAGGTTGTGTTCGACAGTGCATTAGTGCCCAGGTTAGACTATATAATTTGGGTAAAGTCGAGTGCTGTGTAGGTTTACCCTCATTTAAGGTGCCTGGGCAGCTCATGAGGCAATAATTTTTTTTTTCTAGAGGGCAGGCAGAGTGCTGCATTGTGGGTCCGGAATTGCCAAACTTGAGGGCTTCGGGGCCAGGAGTGTGAGGACGGAAGTCTGAGAAGACAAGCTAGACTTGGGTTTCAAGGCGTGGGCACGGCAAGTACCCCCTGCAGATCTGAACCAATATCTCATCCATGTGAAGTCAGGGCGAGGATCAGACGTTGGCTCAGGTGGGACTTTCTGAGCATGACGGCCGCTTCATGAAGGGAGCGGAATCTCGAGGCCATTGAGGTTTTCCTACGTTGGGAGTTGTGGGATGCCCCCTTCAAGGATTCCTTCTGTGGGACAATTGAGACCTGTTGGACAGCTCCAGGACATCCCATATGAAATGACTCCAGAGAACGGTTCGCGGATGGATGCCTGGGCAGCCTGCCTCGCATTCCAATTGTCTCCTAGCAACAAGACTGTTTAGATCTGATGGCTCTGCTGGAGCAACCGGGGTGGCTGAGTTGAAATGGACTTTCCTGAGGATGGGTCCTAATGTGTTTTTGTGTCCATGAGGGCCTTGGAATGGGGCGGTGGCACCGGGACCCAGAAGTACTCTCCTAAGCTTTGGACATGGCTCCCAGGTTTCCTTGTGGAGACGAGATGAGTTCTGATGGGTGCCTCAGGAAAACCCCTATGCTCGTATTGGAATCAGGCTTTTGAGGACACATGCCTGTAACCCAAAGCAATGGATCCTATTATGGCCTAGGGTCCTGTCTGGTTCAATCTTCTTCTCTGGGGACATCCATCTATGGTATGAGTGGAGGTCGATTATCAGCTGGTGTCAGACAGCCCTTGTTTGTTCCGGGCGACCCACTCTATTGGGATGGCCTCAGGGAATTTGGAGGTTGCTCCTCATTTGTACGATTCTGGACCACGGAATGGGCAGAATTCCCATGGATTGGTAGGCACAGTCCTAATGTGTGGCTCCAGGAGCCCAGCCTGGAGGGTGTGGGGCCCATGACATTGAGGACAGAAGTCTGAAAACACAAACTCAGCTTAGGTTTGGGGACTTAGGTATGGCAGGCCCGATCTACAAACCATGAGAAGAACTCTTCAGGATATGAAGAAAGGGCGAGTCTGAGGCGCTTGCTCAGGCTTTTTTCTCTGGATTTTGATCAGCGATGGCCGTGGAATGTCGGGGAGGCCAAATGGGCCATGGACGAATCTTCCTCTCTGAGGATTTGGCCCGATTCCCAATTGCTTTTCGTCAATCTGTGGGATGGGAGGACTCATTTCAGTTTTGTTATCTCAGATGTCCCACAAAAAGAGGAATTCCAAAGCCAAGCCGTGGGGAAGACTGAAGGGACAACCCGAACTATGGTTAAAAATTGGGGCCTAGGGGCATGGCAAGCCCAATATGCTATCTCTTCATCCAGCGACTGAGTGGCCTTACTTGAGGACTGGGCTCAGCCTGAGCGTCACAATGGGTGTTTGTGACCAATGTGGCACGCCAGCATGGGCGGGGCCTCATGGGCCACACTGGTTTCAACTACACTGAACGTTGGACAACATGCCAACCACAGGCTTTCTTGCCATGGGGAAGGAGTTCCTATTTCTGCATCACCTTCAACCCTGGGCAGTGATTGGAGATAAGGTCTAGGTTCTGAAACCTGAAAACCGAGGTTGGGAAGAGATGACGACCTAAGGCCATGGCGGCTCGATGTGCTCAGTGTGCGGCCAGCTGTCTGGGAGGGTCCACGTGGTCCAGGCTCAGGCTGTGTCAGAAAGGGCATTAGTGCCCTGGTCAGCCTAAGTATTTGGGGTACAGCCAAGGTCGGTGCAGATTGATCCTCATTTTGGGTTACTGGGTAGCCCCAGAGGCAATGTTTTTCTTCTAGAGGGCTAGCAGAGTGCTGCATTGTAGTTCTGGATTGCCAAACTGGAGGGCTTGTGGGCCAGTAGTCTGACGACAAAAGTCTGAGAACACAAGCTAGGCTTAGGTTTCTGGGTGAGGCCATGGCAGGCACAATCTACAGACCTGAATCGAGATCTCGTGCATCTGAAGTCAGGGCGAGGATCAGACGATCGTTAAGGTTGGAGTTTCTGTCCCTGATGGCCCTTTCATAAATGGGGGGGGTATCACGAGGCCATGGGTGTTTTTCCACGAGGTGAGTTGTGAGAAGCTCCAAACTGCAGAGAGTCTTCTGCAGGACAATTGAGACCTGTTGTTTGGTTCCAGGCCAATGATTCTGAGCAGGGTCCTAAGGATGGATGGCTGGGTATCCCACCTCGCATTCCAATTGTCTCCTAGCAACAAGACAGGTTAGATCTCCTGGATCTGTGTGGAGCAACCGAGGACGCTGAGTTGAAATGGACACCCCTGGGGATGGATCCTAACGTGCTTTTGTGTCTATGGACACTTTGGAATGAAGCGGTGGCACTGGGGCCCTAAAGGGTTCTCCTAAACAGAGGCTTTGACACAGCTCCAACGTGCAAGTTTCCCATGTGTAGATGAGATGTTTTCTGATGGGTGAGTCAAGAATCAGCTATATGCTGCTTTTGAAATCCAGGAATGTGAGGAGAGATGCCTGGAAACCAAAGCAATGGATCTGATTACTGCCTAGGGGCCTATTCTTTCCTTTTTACCTCTGGGGACATCTGTCTATGGGTCTGAGTGCAGGTAGCTGCTCAGTTGGGCTCAGATTGCCCCTGTTTTTCCTGGGAAGCCACCACTTTTGAGATGGATCAGGGACTTTGGAGGTTTATCCTATTAGAAGGGTTGTGGCCATTGGAATGGGCACACACAATTCCCTTGGAGAGGGCAAGTACAGTCCTGAGGTTCGGCTCCAGGGGCCTGAGCCTGTAGGTTGTGTAGGCCAGGGCTGTTTCGACAGTTGTCTGAAAACACAAACTCAGCTTATATTTCGGGTCATAGGTATGGCAGGACTGATCTACAGACCATGAGGAGAACTCTTCGGGATTTGAAAGAAGGGCGTGTGTGAGGTTCCTGCTCAAGTTTTTGTCTCTGGATATCGTGTCACTGATGGTCGTGGAATTTCTGGGTGACTTCATGGGAAATGGACGAGTCTTACTCTCTGGTGGTTTGGCCCCGTCCAAAGAGTTTGGGGTCATTCTGTGGGCTGGAAGAAGTTCGTTTTTTTTTTATTGTTGTTGTTGTTGTTGTTTTCTTTTTTAACCTCAGGTGTCCCAACAAATGATGGATTCCAGAGTAGAGCCCTGGGGAGGGGCGACTGGACAATCAGAAATCTGGTTAAAAATTGGGGCCTAGGGACATATCAAGCCCATTATGACATCTAATGTTCCAGCCACTGAGAGGACATACTAGAGGACTGGACTCATGCTGAGGGTCACCATGCGTGTGTATGCACTCCTAATACTCAAGAATGGGCGGGGCCTCAGGGTGAATGCTGGTTTCTCCTACACTGAACTTAGGACAACGTGCCAACCACAAGGGTTCTTGTCATGGGTAAGGAGGAGTCCTGATTTCTGCATCACACTCACCCCTGGGCAGTGATTGGAGATAAGGTCTCGGTCTGAAGCCTGAAAACTGAGGTAGGGAAGACATGATGACCTAAGGCCATGGCGGGTTTTATGTGCTCAGTGTGCGGTCAGCTTTCTGGGTGTTGGTCAGGAGGTCCCGGCTCAGGTTGTGTTCGACAGTGCATTAGTGCTCAGGTTAGACTATATATTTTGGGTAAAGTCGAGTGCTGTGTAGGTTTACCCTCATTTAAGGTGCCTGGGCAGCTTATGAGGCAATAATTTTTTTTCTAGAGGGCAGGCAGAGTGCTGCATTGTGTGTCCGGAATTGCCAAACTTGAGGGCTTCGGGGCCAGGAGTGTGAGGACGGAAGTCTGAGAAGACAAGCTAGACTTGGGTTTCAGGGCGAGGGCACGGCAGGTACCCCCTGCAGATCTGAACCAATATCTCATCCATCTGAAGTCAGGGCGAGGATCAGATGTTGGCTCAGGGTGGAGTTTCTTTGCATGATGGCCGCTTCATGAAGGGAGCGGAATCTCGGGGCCATTGAGGTTTTCCCACGTTGGGAGTTGTGGGATGCCCCCTTCAAGGATTCCTTCTGCGGGACAATTGAGACCTGTTGGACAGCTCCAGGACATCCCATATGAAATGACTCCAGAGCACGGTTCGCGGATGGATGCCTGGGCAGCCTGCCTCGCATTCCAATTGTCTCCTAGCAACAAGACTGTTTATATCTGATGGCTCTGCGGGAGCAACCGGGGTGGCTGAGTTGAAATGGACTTTCCTGAGGATGGGTCCTAATGTGTTTTTGTGTCCATGAGGGCCTCGGAATGGGGCGGTGGCACCGGGACCCTGAAGTACTCTCCTAAGCTTTGGACATGGCTCCCATGCACAGGTTTCCTTGTGGAGACGAGATGAGTTCTGATGGGTGCCTCAGGAAAACCCCTATGCACATATTGGAATAGGCTTTTGAGGACACATGCCTGAAACCCAAAGCAATGGATCCTATTATGGCCTAGGGTCCTGTCTGGTTCAATCTACTTCTCTGGGGACATCCATCTATGGTATGAGTGGAGGTCGATTATCAGCTGGTGTCAGACAGCCCTTGTTTGTTCCGGGCGACCCACACTATTGGGATGGCCTCAGGGTCTTTGGAGGTTTCTCCTATTTTGTACGATTCTGGACCATGGAATGGGCAGAATTCCCATGGATTGGAAGGCACAGTCCTAATGTGTGGCTCCAGGGGACCAGCCTGGAGGGTGTGTGGCCCAAGATTTTGAGGACAGAAGTATGAAAACACAAACTCAGCTTATGTTTGGGGACGTAGGTATGGCAGGCCCGATCGACAAAAGAGAAGAACTCTTCAGGATATGAAGAAAGTTCGAGTCTGAGGCGCTTCCTCAGGCTCTTGTCTCTGGATTTTGTATCAGCGATGGCCGTGGAATGTCGGGGAGGCCTCATGGGCCATGGACGAATCTTCCTCTCTGAGGATTTGGCCCGATTCCCAATTGCTTTTCGTCAATCTGTGGGATGGGAGGACTCATTTCAGTTTTGTTATCTCAGATGTCCCACCAAAAGAGGAATTCCAAAGCCAAGCCGTGGGGAAGACTGAAGGGACAACCCGAACTATGGTTAAAAATTGGGGCCTAGGGGCATGGCAAGCCCAATATGCTATCTCTTCATCCAGCCACTGAGTGGCCTTACTTGAGGACTGGGCTCAGCCTGAGCGTCACAATGTGTGTTTCTGACCAATGTGGCCCGCCAGCATGGGCGGGGCCTCATGGGCCACACTGGTTTCAACTACACTGAACGTTGGACAACATGCCAACCACAAGGTTTTTTGCCATGGGGAAGGAGTTCTGATTTCTGCATCACCTTCAACCCTGGGCAGTGATTGGAGATAAGGTCTAGGTTCTGAAACCTGAAAACCGAGGTTGGGAAGAGATGACGACCTAAGGCCATGGCGGCTCGATGTGCTCAGTGTGCGGCCAGCTGTCTGGGAGGGTCCACGTGGTCCAGGCTCAGGCTGTGTCAGAAAGGGCATTAGTGCCCTGGTCAGCCTAAGTATTTGGGGTACAGCCAGGGCGGTGCAGGTTGATCCTCATTTGGGGTTACTGGGTAGCCCCAGAGGACAATGTTTTTCTTCTGGAGGGCCGGCAGAGTGCTGCATTGTAGTTCTGGATTGCCAAACTGGAGGGCTTGTGGGCCAGTAGTCTGACGACAAAAGTCTGAGAACACAAGCTAGGCTTAGGTTTCTGGGTGAGGCCATGGCAGGCACAATCTACAGACCTGAATCGAGATCTCGTGCATCTGAAGTCAGGGCGAGGATCAGACTATCGCTCAGGTTGGAGTTTCTGTCCCTGATGGCCCCTTCATGAATGGGGGGGGCATCACGAGGCCATGGGTGTTTTCCCACGAGGGGAGTTGTGAGAAGCTCCAAACTGCAGAGAGTCTTCTGCAGGACAATTGAGACCTGTTGTTTGGCTCCAGGCCAATGATTCTGAGCAGGGTTCTAAGGATGGATGGCTGGGTATCCCACCTCGCATTCCAATTGTCTCCTAGCAACCAGACAGGTTAGATCTCCTGGATCTGTGGGGAGCAACCGAGGACGCTGAGTTGAAAAGGACAACCCTGGGGATGGATCCTAACGTGCTTTTGTGTCTATGGAGACTTTGGAATGAAGCGGTGGCACTGGGGCCCTAACGGGTTCTATTAAACAGAGGCTTTGACACAGCTCCAACGTGCCAGTTTCCCATGTGTAGATGAGATGTTTTCTGATGGGTGAGTCAAGAAACAGCTATATGCTGCTTTTGAAATCCAGGAATCTGAGGAGAGATGCCTGGAAACCAAAGCAATGGATCTGATTAGTGCCTAGGGGCCTGTTCTTTCCTTTTTACCTCTGGGGACATCTGTCTATGGGTCTGAGTGCAGGTAGGTGCTCAGTTGGGCTCAGATAGCCCCTGTTTTTCCTGGGAAGCCACCATTATTGAGATGGATCAGGGACTTTGGAGGTTTATCCTATTAGAAGGGCTGTGGCCATTGGAATGGGCACACAGAATTCCCTTGGAGAGGGCAAGTACAGTCCTCAGGTTTGGCTCCAGGGGCCTGAGCCTGTAGGTTGTGTAGGCCAGGGCTGTTTGGACAGTTGTCTGAAAACACAAACTGGGCTTATGTTTCTGGTCATAGGTATGGCAGGACTGATCTACAGACCATGAGGAGAACTCTTCGGGATTTGAAAGAAGGGCGATGTGAGGCTCCTGCTCAAGTTTTTGTCTCTGGATATATTGTCACTCATGGTCGTGGAATTTCTGGGTGACTTCATGGGAAATGGACGAGTCTTACTCTCAGGTGGTTTGGCCCCGTCCAAAGAGTTTGGGTTCATTCTGTGGGCTGGAAGAAGTCCGTTTTTGTTGTTGTTGTTGTTGTTTTCTTTTTTAACCTCAGGTGTCCCACCAAATGATGGATTCCAGAGTAGAGCCCTGGGGAGGGGCGCCTGGACAATAAGAAATCTGGTTTAAAATTGGGGCCTAGGGACATGTCAAGCCCATTATGACATCTAATGGTCCAGCCACTGAGAGGACTTACTAGAGGACAGGACTTATGCTGAGGGTCACAATGCGTGTGTATGCCCTCGTAACACTCAAGAATTGGTGGGGCCTCAGGGTGAATGCTGGTTTCTCCTAAACTGAACGTTGAACAACGTGCAAACCACAAGGGTTCTTGCCATGGGTAAAGAGGAGTTCTGATTACTGCATCACACTCACCCCTGGGCAGTGATTGGAGATAAGTTCTCGTTCTGAAGCCTGAAAACTGAGGTAGGGAAGAGATGATGACCTAAGGCCATGGCGGGTTTTATGTGCTCAGTGTGCGGTCAGCTTTCTGGGTGTTGGTCAGGAGGTCCGGGCTCAGGTTGTGTTCGACAGTGCATTAGTGCCCAGGTTAGACTATATAATTTGGGTAAAGTCGAGTGCTGTGTAGTTTTACCCTCATTTAAGGTGCCTGGGCAGCTCATGAGGCAATAATTTTTTTTCTAGAGGGCAGGCAGAGTGCTGCATTGTGGGTCCGGAATTGCCAAACTTGAGGGCTTCGGGGCCAGGAGTGTGAGGACGGAAGTCTGAGAAGACAAGCTAGACTTGGGTTTCGGGGGGGCATGGCAGGTCCCCCCTGCATATCTGAACCAATATCTCATCCATGTGAAGTCAGGGCGAGGATCAGACGTTGGCTCAGGTTGGAGTTTCTGAGCATGACGGCCGCTTCATGAAGGGAGCAGAATCTCGAGGCCATTGAGGTTTTCCCACGTTGGGAGTTGTGGGATGCCCCCTTCAGGGATTCCTTCTGCGGGACAATTGAGACCTGTTGGACAGCTCCAGGACATCCCATATGGAATGACTCCAGAGCATCGTTCGCGGATGGATGCCTGGGAAGCCCGCCTCGCATTCCAATTTTCTCCTAGCAACAAGACTGTTTAGATCTGATGGCTCTGCCTGAGCAACCGGGGTGGCTGACTTGAAATGGACTTTCCTGAGGATGGGTCCTAATGTGTTTTTGTGTCCATGAGGGCCTCGGAATGGGGCGGTGGCACCGGGACCCTGAAGTACTCTCCTAAGCTTTGGACATGGCTCCCATGCACAGGTTTCCTTGTGGAGACGAGATGAGTTCTGATGGGTGCCTCAGGAAAACCCCTATGCTCGTATTGGAATCAGGCTTTTGAGGACACATGCCTGTAACCCAAAGCAATGGATCCTATTATGGCCTAGGGTCCTGTCTGGTTCAATCTTCTTCTCTGGGGACATCCATCTATGGTATGAGTGGAGGTCGATTATCAGCTGGCGTTAGACAGCCCTTGTTTGTTCAGGGCGACCAAATCTATTGGGATGGCCTCAGGGACTTTGGAGGTTTCTCCTAATTTGTACGATTTTGGACCATGGAATGGGCAGAATTCCCATGGATTGGTAGGCACAGTCCTAATGTGTGGTTCCAGGGGCCCAGCCTGGAGGGTGTGTGGCCCAAGACTTTGAGGACAGAAGTCTGAAAACACAAACTCAGCTTAGTTTTGGGGACGTAGGTATGGCAGGCCCGATCGACAAACCATGAGAAGAACTCTTCAGAATACGAAGAAAGTGCGAGTCTGAGGTGCTTGCTCAGGCTTTTGTCTCTGGATTTTGTATCAGCGATGGCCGTGGAATGTCGGGGAGGCCTCATGGGCCATGGAGGAATCTTCCTCTCTGAGGATTTGGCCCAATTCCCAATTGCTTTTCGTCAATCTGTGGGATGGGAGGACTCATTTCAGTTTTGTTACGTCAGGTGTCCCACCAAAAGAGGAATTCCAAAGCCAAGCCGTGGGGAAGACTGAAGGGACAACCCGAATTATGGTTAAAAATTGGGGCCTAGGGGCATGGCAAGCCCAATATGCTATCTCTTCATCCAGCCACTGAGTGGCCTTACTTGAGGACTGGGCTCAGCCTGAGCGTCACAATGTGTGTGTGTTTCTGACCAATGTGGCCCGCCAGCATGGGCGGGGCCTCATGGGCCACACTGGTTTCAACTACACTGAACGTTGGACAACATGCCAACCACAAGGTTTGTTGCCATGGGGAAGGAGTTCTGATTTCTGCATCACCTTCAACCCTGGGCAGTGATTGGAGATAAGGTCTAGGTTCTGAAACCTGAAAACCGAGGTTGGGAAGAGATGACGACCTAAGGCCATGGCGGCTCGATGTGCTCAGTGTGCGGCCAGCTGTCTGGGAGGGTCCACGGGGTCCAGGCTCAGGCTGTGTCAGAAAGGGCATTAGTGCCCTGGTCAGCCTAAGTATTTGGGGTACAGCCAAGGACGGTGCAGGTTGATCCTCATTTGGGGTTACTGGGTAGCCCCAGAGGCAATGTTTTTCTTCTGGAGGGCCGGCAGAGTGCTGCATTGTAGTTCTGGATTGCCAAACTGGAGGGCTTGTGGGCCAGTAGTCTGACGACAAAAGTCTGAGAACACAAGCTAGGCTTAGGTTTCTGGGTGAGGCCATGGCAGGCACAATCTACAGACCTGAATCGAGATCTCGTGCATCTGAAGTCAGGGCGAGGATCAGACTATCGCTCAGGTTGGAGTTTCTGTCCCTGATGGCCCCTTCATGAATGGGGGGGGCATCACGAGGCCATGGGTGTTTTCCCACGAGGGGAGTTGTGAGAAGCTCCAAACTGCAGAGAGTCTTCTGCAGGACAATTGAGACCTGTTGTTTGGCTCCAGGCCAATGATTCTGAGCAGGGTTCTAAGGATGGATGGCTGGGTATCCCACCTCGCATTCCAATTGTCTCCTAGCAACCAGACAGGTTAGATCTCCTGGATCTTTGGGGAGCAACCGAGGACGCTGAGTTGACATGGACAACCCTGGCGATGGATCCTAACGTGCTTTTGTGTCTATGGAGACTTTGGAATGAAGCGGTGGCACTGGGGCCCTAACGGGTTCTATTAAACAGAGGCTTTGACACAGCTCCAACGTGCCAGTTTCCCATGTGTAGATGAGATGTTTTCTGATGGGTGAGTCAAGAAACAGCTATATGCTGCTTTTGAAATCCAGGAATCTGAGGAGAGATGCCTGGAAACCAAAGCAATGGATCTGATTAGTGCCTAGGGGCCTGTTCTTTCCTTTTTACCTCTGGGGACATCGGTCTATGGGTCTGAGTGCAGGTAGGTGCTCAGTTGGGCTCAGATTGCCCCTGTTTTTCCTGGGAAGCCACCATTATTGAGATGGATCAGGGACTTTGGAGGTTTATCCTATTAGAAGGGCTGTGGCCATTGGAATGGGCACACAGAATTCCCTTGGAGAGGGCAAGTACAGTCCTCAGGTTTGGCTCCAGGGGCCTGAGCCTGTAGGTTGTGTAGGCCAGGGCTGTTTGGACAGTTGTCTGAAAACACAAACTCGGCTTATGTTTCTGGTCATAGGTATGGCAGGACTGTTCTACAGACCATGAGGAGAACTCTTCGGGATTTGAAAGAAGGGCGATGTGAGGCTCCTGCTCAAGTTTTTGTCTCTGGATATATTGTCACTCATGGTCGTGGAATTTCTGGGTGACTTCATGGGAAATGGACGAGTCTTACTCTCAGGTGGTTTGGCCCCGTCGAAAGAGTTTGGGTTCATTCTGTGGGCTGGAAGAAGTCCATTTTTGTTGTTGTTGTTGTTGTTTTCTTTTTTAACCTCAGGTGTCCCACCAAATGATGGATTCCAGAGTAGAGCCCTGGGGAGGGGCGCCTGGACAATAAGAAATCTGGTTTAAAATTGGGGCCTAGGGACATGTCAAGCCCATTATGACATCTAATGGTCCAGCCACTGAGAGGACTTACTAGAGGACAGGACTTATGCTGAGGGTCACAATGCGTGTGTATGCCCTCGTAACACTCAAGAATTGGTGGGGCCTCAGGGTGAATGCTGGTTTCTCCTAAACTGAACGTTGAACAACGTGCAAACCACAATGGTTCTTGCCATGGGTAAAGAGGAGTTCTGATTTCTGCATCACACTCACACCTGGGCAGTGATTGGAGATAAGTTCTCGTTCTGAAGCCTGAAAACTGAGGTAGGGAAGAGATGATGACCTAAGGCCATGGCGGGTTTTATGTGCTCAGTGTGCGGTCAGCTTTCTGGGTGTTGGTCAGGAGGTCCGGGCTCAGGTTGTGTTCGACAGTGCATTAGTGCCCAGGTTAGACTATATAATTTGGGTAAAGTCGAGTGCTGTGTAGGTTTACCCTCATTTAAGGTGCCTGGGCAGCTCATGAGGCAATAATTTTTTTTCTAGAGGGCAGGCAGAGTGCTGCATTGTGGGTCCGGAATTGCCAAACTTGAGGGCTTCGGGGCCAGGAGTGTGAGGACGGAAGTCTGAGAAGACAAGCTAGACTTGGGTTTCGGGGAGGCATGGCAGGTCCCCCCTGCATATCTGAACCAATATCTCATCCATCTGAAGTCAGGGCGAGGATCAGACGTTGGCTCAGGTTGGAGTTTCTGAGCATGACGGCCGCTTCATGAAGGGAGCAGAATCTCGAGGCCATTGAGGTTTTCCCACGTTGGGAGTTGTGGGATGCCCCCTTCAGGGATTCCTTCTGCGGGACAATTGAGACCTGTTGGACAGCTCCAGGACATCCCATATGGAATGACTCCAGAGCATCGTTCGCGGATGGATGCCTGGGAAGCCCGCCTCGCATTCCAATTTTCTCCTAGCAACAAGACTGTTTAGATCTGATGGCTCTGCCTGAGCAACCGGGGTGGCTGACTTGAAATGGACTTTCCTGAGGATGGGTCCTAATGTGTTTTTGTGTCCATGAGGGCCTTGGAATGGGGCGGTGGCACCGGGACCCTGAAGTACTCTCCTAAGCTTTGGACATGGCTCCCATGCACAGGTTTCCTTGTGGAGACGAGATGAGTTCTGATGGGTGCCTCAGGAAAACCCCTATGCTCGTATTGGAATCAGGCTTTTGAGGACACATGCCTGTAACCCAAAGCAATGGATCCTATTATGGCCTAGGGTCCTGTCTGGTTCAATCTTCTTCTCTGGGGACATCCATCTATGGTATGAGTGGAGGTCGATTATCAGCTGGCGTTAGACAGCCCTTGTTTGTTCAGGGCGACCAAATCTATTGGGATGGCCTCAGGGACTTTGGAGGTTTCTCCTAATTTGTACGATTTTGGACCATGGAATGGGCAGAATTCCCATGGATTGGTAGGCACAGTCCTAATGTGTGGTTCCAGGGGCCCAGCCTGGAGGGTGTGTGGCCCAAGACTTTGAGGACAGAAGTCTGAAAACACAAACTCAGCTTGGTTTTGGGGACATAGGTATGGCAGGCCCGATCGACAAACCATGAGAAGAACTCTTCAGAATACGAAGAAAGTGCGAGTGTGAGGCGCTTGCTCAGGCTTTTGTCTCTGGATTTTGTATCAGCGATGGCCGTGGAATGTCGGGGAGGCCTCATGGGCCATGGACGAATCTTCCTCTCTGAGGATTTGGCCCAATTCCCAATTGCTTTTCGTCAATCTGTGGGATGGGAGGACTCATTTCAGTTTTGTTACGTCAGGTGTCCCACCAAAAGAGGAATTCCAAAGCCAAGCCGTGGGGAAGACTGAAGGGACAACCCGAACTATGGTTAAAAATTGGGGCCTAGGGGCATGGCAAGCCCAATATGCTATCTCTTCATCCAGCCACTGAGTGGCCTTACTTGAGGACTGGGCTCAGCCTGAGCGTCACAATGTGTGTTTCTGACCAATGTGGCCCGCCAGCATGGGCGGGGCCTCATGGGCCACACTGGTTTCAACTACACTGAACGTTGGACAACATGCCAACCACAAGGTTTGTTGCCATGGGGAAGGAGTTCTGATTTCTGCATCACCTTCAACCCTGGGCAGTGATTGGAGATAAGGTCTAGGTTCTGAAACCTGAAAACCGAGGTTGGGAAGAGATGACGACATAAGGCCATGGCGGCTCGATGTGCTCAGTGTGCGGCCAGCTGTCTGGGAGGGTCCACGGGGTCCAGGCTCAGGCTGTGTCAGAAAGGGCATTAGTGCCCTGGTCAGCCTATGTATTTGGGGTACAGCCAAGGTCGGTGCAGGTTGATCCTCATTTGGGGTTACTGGGTAGCCCCAGAGGACAATGTTTTTCTTCTGGAGGTCCGGCAGAGTGCTGCATTGTAGTTCTGGATTGCCAAACTGGAGGGCTTGTGGGCCAGTAGTCTGACGACAAAAGTCTGAGAACACAAGCTAGGCTTAGGTTTCTGGGTGAGGCCATGGCAGGTACAATCTACAGACTTGAATCGAGATCTCGTGCATCTGATGTCAGGGCGAGGATCAGACTATCGCTCAGGTTGGAGTTTCTGTCCCTGATGGCCCCTTCATGAATGGGGGGGGCATCACGGGGCCATGGGTGTTTTCCCACGATGGGAGTTGTGAGAAGCTCCAAACTGCAGAGAGTCTTCTGCAGGACAATTGAGACCTGTTGTTTGGCTCCAGGCCAATGATTCTGAGCAGGGTTCTAAGGATGGATGGATGGGTAGCCCACCTCGCATTTCAATTGTCTCCTAGCAACAAGACAGGTTAGATCTCCTGGATCTGTGGGGAGCAACCGTGGACGCTGAGTTGAAATGGACACCCCTGGGGATGGGTCCTAATGTGCTTTTGTGTCTATGGAGACCTTGGAATGAAGCGGTGGCACTGGGGCCCTTAAGGGTTCTCCTAAACAGAGGCTTTGACACAGCCCCAACGTGCAAGTTTCCCATGTGTAGATGAGATGTTTTCTGATGGGTGAGTCAAGAAACAGCTATATGCTGCTCTTGAAATCCAGGTCTCTGAGGAGAGATGCCTGGAAACCAAAGCAATGGATCTAATTAGTGCCTAGTTGCCTGTTCTTTCCTTCATACCTCTGGGGACATCTGTCTATGGGTCTGAGTGCAGGTAGGTGCTCATTTGGGCTCAGATTACCCCTCTTTTTCCTGGGAAGCCACCACTATTGAGATGGATCAGGGACTTTGGAGGTTTATCCTATTAGAAGGGTTGTGGCCTTTGGAATGGGCACACACAATTCCCTCTGAGAGGACAAGTACAGTCCTCAGGTTTGGCTCCAGGGGCCTGAGCCTGTAGATATGTAGGCCAGGGTTGTTTGGACAGTTGTGTGAAAACACACATCCTCCATGCTAGGGCCCCTGGAACCACACATCAGGTTTGTTCCTGCCTTCTCAAAGGGAATTCTTCATATTCCATTGGCCACAACCATATAAATCAGGAGAAATCTCCAATGTCCCTGGGACCATCCCAATATTGTAGGCTGCTCGGAACAAACAGGGGTGATCTGACACTAGCTGAGCAACTAGCTCCACACCAACTCGGAGACAGATGTCCCCAGAGAAGAACATTGAACTGGACAGGCCCCTAGGCCCTAATCAGATCCATTGCTTTGGTTTCCAGGCATCTCTTCTCAGAGGCCTGGTTTCTAATACCAGCCTATGGGGTTTCCATAGGCTCCTTCAGAGCAAGTCTTGTCTGCACATTGGAAACTTGCTCGAGGAGCTATGTCAGAACCTCAAGGCCTGGTTTTCAATACCACCATATGGGGGTTTCCTGAGGCATCAGTCAGAACAAATGTCTTCTCCACATGGGAAACGTGCTCTTTCAAGCTGTGTCAAAACCTCCGGCTAGGAAAATCCTTCAGGGCCCCGGTGCCACCACCTCATTCCAAGGTCTCCATGGACACAATCCCACATTAGGACCCATCTGCAGGAGAGTCTATTTCAACTCAGTGCCCTTGGGTGCTCCCCTAGAGCCAGCAGATCGAACCTATCTTGTCACTAGGAGACAATTGGAATGTGAGGCGGACTGGCTAGGCATCCATCTGTAGAAAACTACTCTGAAGTAATTCCATATGGGACGTCCTGGAGCCATCCAACAGGTCACAGCTGTCCTGCAGAAGGAATCCTTGCGCTTTGGAGCACCTCACAACTTCCATCATGGGAAAAGCTCTGTGGCCTCGTGGTGCACTGTCCCCTTCATGAAAGAGCCATCTTGGACAGAAACTCCAACCTGAGCCAACGTCTAATCCTCGCCCTGACTTCAGATGCACGAAATCTTGATTCAACTCTGCAGAGTGTGCCTGCCGAAACCCTGCCCCGAAGCAAAACCTAGCTATTGTTCTCAGACTTCGTCCTCACACTCCGAGCCCACCAGCCCTCCAGTTAGGGAATTCTGGAGAGACACAATGCAGCACTCTGACTGCCCTCCAGAAGAGAAACGTTGTCCTATGGGGCTAACCAGAAACACCAAATGAGGATCAACCTGCATGCCACTTGACTCTACCCCAATTATACAGTTTCGCTTCGGCGTTAATGCCCTGTCTTGCACAGCCTGAGGTCTGAATTTTCAACCGACACCCAGACAGCTGGCTGTACACTGAGCACATCAGACCCGCCATGGCTTTAGGTCATCATCTCTTTTCAACCTTGGTTTTCAGGCTTCAGAACCTAGACCTTATATATACTCACTACCCAGGGGTGAACGTGATGCAGAAATAAAACTCCTTCTTCCTCAAGGCAAGAAACCTTGTGGTTGGCATGTTTTCCAACGTTCAGTGTAGGAGAATCCAGTGTAGCCCATGAGTCCCCGCCCATGCTTGAGAACCGCAATGGGCACAAACACATTGGGACCCTCAGTGTGAGCCCTGTCCTCAAGTAAAGCCTCTCAGGGTCTGGACCAAGACCCGCATTGCCATCCCTAGTCCCCCAATATTAATGAGAGGTTGAGAGTTCTAATCACCCCTATTCAGGTCTCTGCTCTGGAACCCCTGAGGAAAAAAAATATTGAAGGGTCTCCTCCATCCCCTGAATGAGCCCCAAAACTTGGGATCTGACCAAATCTTAAAAGAGAAAGAATCATCCATGGCCAAAGAGGCCATCCCGTCATTCCATGGCCACCATTGACACAAAATCTAGAGACAAAAGCCTGGAGATATGCCTCACACTTGCCCTTTGTTCATAGCCTGATAAATTCTTCTCACGGTCTATAGATCAGGCATGTCATACCTACGTCCCCAAATCTAAGCTGAGTTTGGGTTTCAGGTTTCTGTCCCCACTGTCCTGGCCCACACACCCTCCAGGCTGGGGCCCCTGGAGCCATGCCTCAGGACTGTGCCTGCCTTCTCCAAGCAAATTCTGCCCATTCCATTGGCCACAACCCTAAAGATTAGGAGAACACTCCAACGTCCCTGAGGCCATCCCAATAGTGTTGGCCACTCAAGGCAAACAGGGTGATCTGTCCCAAGATGAGCAACTACCTCAACTCAGATCCATAGACAGATAACGCCAGAGAAGAATATTGAACCGGACAGGCACCTAGGCCCTAATCAGATCCATTGCTTTTGATTCCAGGCATCTCTCCTCAGAGGCCTGGTTTCCAATACCAGCATATGTGTTCTTCAAGAGGTACCAGTCTGAACAAATCTCATTTCCACATGGGAAACATGCATTTTGGAGCTGTGTCACAACCTCCAGTTAAGGGAAACCTTCAGGTCCCAGCAGCCAACACCCCATTCCAAGGTCTCCATGGACACAAACCCGCATTATGACCCATCCGCAGGCGAGTCCATTTCAACACATCCCCTTTGGTTGCTCCCCAAAAGAAGCAGATCGAACCTGCCTTGTCACTAGGAGACAATAGGAATGTGAGGCGGGCACTCCAGGAATCCATCCTTAGAACCCTGCACTGCCGTGGTTCCGCATGGGACGTCCTGGAGCAATCTGACCGGTCTCGACTGTCCCGTAGAAGGAATCCTTGCCGATTGGAGCAACTTACAATGCCAATCGTGGGAAAGTCTCCATAGCCCCATGATGCCCCCCACCATCATGAAGGGGCCATCCTGAACAGAAACTTCAACCTGAGCCTACGTCTGATCCTCGCCCTGACTTCAGATGCATGAGATTTAGATTTAGCTCTACAGAGTGTGCCTGCCATGATCTTGACCCAAAACCTAAGCCTAGCTTGTGTTCTCTCATTTCCTTCCTCACAATTCTGGCCCACAAGCCCTCCAGTGTGAGAATTCCGTCGCCACAATGCAGCACTCTTCCTTCCCTCCAGAAGAAAAACGTTGCCCCTGGGGCTACCCAGAAACGCCAAATGAGGATCAACCTGCATGCCACTCAACTTTACTTCAATTATACAGTCTAAGCTTGGCACTAATGCCCTGTCTGACACAGCCTGAGCCTGGACCTCCTGGATGACACCCAGAAAGGTGGTGTCACACCTAAGGACTGTGCCAGTGCACTCCAAGGGAACTCTGCCCGTTTCATTTGCCACAACCTTACAGATTAGGAGAAACCTCCAATTCCCAAGACCAGCCCAATAGTGTTGGCCTCCCCCAACAAATATGGGTGATCTGACACAAGCTGAGCAGTGACCTCCATTCTGAATCTTAGACAGAGACACTCAGAGGAGAATATTGAAAAAGACAGGCCCCTAGACCGTAATCAGATCCATTGCTTTGGATTCCAGGCATTGTTCCCCAGATGCTTGGTTTCCAATACCAGGTTGTGGGGGTTTCAGAACAAATCTCGTCTCTACATGGGAAACTTGCTCTTTGGAGCTGCATCAAAACCTCAGGTTAGGAGAATTCTTCAGGGCAACAGAGCCACTGCCCCATTCCAAGGGATCCATGGACACAAATCCATATCATGACTGATCCTCATGAGATTCCATTTCAATTCAGCCCCCTCGGTTGTTCCCCCAGTGACAGCAGATCGAATCCTCCTTTTCACTAGGACACAACTGGAATGCAAGTTGGACTGCCCAGTTATCCATCATTAGAACTGTGCTTTGGAGCATTTCTTATGGGACGTCCTTGATCCATCCAAAAGGTCGTGACTGTCCCGCTGACGGAATTCTTGTGGTTTGGAGCATCACACACTCACAAAGTTGGAAATCTTCCATGGTTTCCTGATGCCCCCCCACCTTCATGAAGGGGACATCATGTACAGAAACTCCAACCTAAGCCAACATCTGATCCTCGCCCTGACTTCAGATGCACGAGATCTCATTTCAGGTCTGTAGAGTGTGCCTGCCATGTCACCGCTGCGAATTCTAAGCTGAACTTGTGTTCTCAGACTTCTGTCCAAAAACACCTGGCCCACAAGCCCTGAAGTTGGCAATTCTGGAGCCAGAATGCAGCACTCTGCCTGCCCTCCAGAAGAAAATCTTTGCCCTATGGGGCCAACCAGAAACCCCAAATGAGGACCAACCTTCACATCACTCGACTGTACCCCAATTATACAGTCTAGCCTGGGGACTAATGCCCTGCATGACACAGCCTGAGCCCAGACCTCATGATGGACACAGACATCTGGCCTCACACTAAGTGCATCGGACCCACCATGGCCTTAGGTCGTCATCTCTTACCAACCTCGGTTTTCAGGCTTCAGAATCTAGACCTTATCTCTACTCACTGCCATGCCGTGTACGTGATGCAGAAATCAGAACTCCTCCTTCCCCATGACCAGAAACCCTGTGGTTGGCATGTTGTCCAACGTGCAGTGTAGGAGAAACCAGCATGGCCCATGAGGCCTCAGACATGCTTGAGGGCTGCGATGGGCACAAACACACATTAGGACCCTAAGCATGAACCCTGGCCTCAAGTAAAGCCTCTCCGGGGCTGGACCAAGAGCCCATATATGGAGATTACCATGCCCCTACTCCCCAAACCTTAACCAGTGCTTGAGAAGTCTAGTCACCCCTACTCAGATCTCTTCTCTAGAATCCCTCCTTGGTGGGACACATGAGGTTAAAAAAAAAAAAATAGAGAAAGGACTCCTACCGTCCAAAGAATGACCGCAAACACTTGGAATTGGGCCAAATGCACAGAGAGAAATACTCGTCCATGGCTGATGAGGCCATCCTGACATTCCACGGCCACCATTGACACAAAATCCGGAGACAAAAGCCTGAAAAAGCGCCACACACTCGCCCTTTGTTCAAAGCCTGAAAATTCTCACGGTCTGTAGATCGGGCCTGCCATACCTATGTCCCCAAACCTAAGCCACGTTTGTGTTTTCAGACTTCTGTCTCCATTGTCCTGGCCCACATACCCTCAAGGCTTGGCCCCATGGAGCCACACCTCAGGACTGTGCCTGCCCTCTCCATGGGAATTCTGCTCATTCCTTTGGCACAACCTGACAGATTAGGAGAAACATCCGAAGTCCCCGAGGCCACCCCAATATTGTAGGATGTCCGGGACAAACAGGGACCATCTGCCACAAGCTGAGCCACTACCTCCAATCAGACCTGTAGATAGATATCCATAGAAAAGAAGATTGAAGAGGACAGGCACCTAGGCCCTAAACGAATTCATTGCTTTTGTTTTCATGTATCTCTCCTCAGAGGCCTGGATTCCAATACCAGCACATGGGGGTTTCTGGAGCTACCAGTCAGAGCAAATCGCATGCCACATGGGAATCATGCTATATGGAACTGTGTCAAAACCTCCAGTTAGGAGAAAATTTCACGTCACTGGAGCCACCGCCCCATTCCAATGTCTCAATGGACACAATCCCACATTATGACCCATCCTCAGGAGAGTCCATTTCAACACAAACCTGGCGGTTGCTCACCCAGTGCCAGCAGATCAAACCTGCTTTGTCACTAGGAGACAATTGGAATGCGAGTTCGTTGCCCAGGTATCCATGTTAGAACTCTGCTCTGGAGAAATTCCTAATGGGGTGTACTTGATCCATTCAACAGGTCTCAACTGTCCTGCAGAAGGAATCCTTGTGGTTTGCAGCATCACACACTCGCACCGTGGGAAAACCTCCATGGCCTCGTGATGCCTCCACCTTCAGGTAGAGGACATCATGGACAGAAACTCCAGTCTGATCCTCGCCCTGACCTCAGATGCATGAGATCTCAATTCAGCTCTGCAGAGTGTGCTTGCCTTGCCCTCGCCCCAAAACCTAAGCCAGCTCGCGTTCTCAGACTTCCATCCTCACACTCCTGGCCCACAAGCCTTCCACTTTGGGAATTCTGGAGACAAAATTCAGCACTCTGCCTGCCCTCCAAAAGAGAGACTTTGCCCTAGGGGTCTACCCAGAAACAACAAATGAGGATCAACCTGCAATTCTCTAGACTGTACCCCAATTATACAGTCTAGCCTGGGCACTAATGCCCTGTCTGACACAGCCTGACCCCAGACCTCGTGACCGACACCCAGACACCTGGCCTCACACTGAACACATCAAACATGCCATGGCCTTAGTTCATCATCTCTTCCCAACCTTGGTCTTCAGGCTTCAGAACCTAGACATTATCTCCACTCACAACTAAGTGATGTACGTGATGCAGAAATCAGAACTTCACCTTCCCCATGACCAGAAACCTTGTGGTTGGCATGTTGTCCAACGTTCAGTATATGAGAACCCAGCATGGCCAATGAGGCCTCAGACATGCTTGAGGGCTGCGATGGGCACAAACACACATTAGGACCCTAAGCATGAACCCTGGCCTCAAGTAAAGCCTCTCCGTGGCTGGACCAAGAGCCTGCATATGGGACTTGCCATGCCCCTACTCCCCCAATCCTAGCCAGAGCTTGAGAAGTCTAGTCAACCTTATTCAGAGCTCTTTTCTGGAATACCTCTTTGGTGGGACACATAAGGAAAAAAAAAAAACCCAAGATAAAGAAAAAAAAAAGTAAGGACTCCTACCATCCAAAGAATGACCCCAAATACTTGGAATCTGGCCAAATCCACAGAGAGAAATACTCGTCCATGGTCGATGAGGCCAGCCTGACATTCCACGGCCACCATTGACACAAAATCCGGAGACAAAAACCTGAAAAAGCGCCACACACTTGCCCTTTGTTCAGAGCCCCCAAAATTCTCAAGGTCTGTAGATCGGGCCTGCCATACCTATGTCCCCAAACCTAAGCCGAGTTTGTGTTTTCAGACTTCTGTCTCCATTGTCCTCACCCACACATTCTAAAGGCTGGGCCCCATGGAGCCACACCTCAGGACTGTGCCTGCCCTCTCCAAGGGAATTCTGCTCATTCATTTGGCACAACCTGACAGATTAGGAGAATCATCCAAAATCTCTGAGGCCATCCCAATAGTGTAGGATGTCCTGGACATACAGGGACCCTCTGGCACAAGCTGAGCCACTACCTCCAATCAGAACCTTAGACAGATATCCATAGAAAAGAATATTGAACAAGACAGGCACCTAGGCCCTAATTGGATCCATTGCTTTTGTTTTCAGGCATCTCTCCTCAGAGGCCTGGATTCCAATACCAGCATAAGGGGGTTTCCAGAGCTACCTATCAGAAAAAATCTCGTCTCCACATGGGAATCTTGCTCTATGGAGCTGTGTCATAACCTCCAGTTAGGAGAAAACTTCAGGTCACTGGAGCCACTGCCCCATTTGAATATCTCCATGGACACAATCCCAAATTATGACCCATCCTCAGGAGAGTCCATTTCAACTAAACCCCCTCGGTTGCTACTCCAGAGCCAGCAGATTGAACCTGCCTTGTCGCTAGGAGACAATTGAAATGCGAGTTGGGCTCTTCAGGCATCCATCCTTAGAACCCTGCTCTTGCGTCGTTCCTAATGGGACATCCTTGAGCCATCCAACAGGTCTCGACTGTCCCACAGGAGTCCTTGTGCATGGACCACCTAACAACTCATATCATGGAAAGCTTCCAAGGTCACATGATGCCCCCAATCTTCATGAAGGCAGATCATGGAAAGAAACTCCAACCTGAGCCAACAGCTGATCTTCGCCTTGACTTCAGATGCACGAGATCTTGATTCAGCTCTTCAGAGTGTACCTGCTGTGCCCTCACCCCAAAACCTAAGCGTAGCTAGTGTTCTCCGACTTCCGTCCTCACTCTCCTGGACCACACGCCCTCTATTTTGGGATTTCCGATGACACAGTGCTGCACTCTGCCTGCCCTCTAGAAGAAAAATATTGCCCTACGGGTCTACCCAGAAACCTCAAATGAGGATAAACCTGCACGTCACTCAACTGTACACCAATTATATAGTCTAGCCTGTGCACTAATGCCCTGTCTGACAGAACCTGAGGCCTGAATTCCCAACCGACACCCAGACAGCTTGCAGTACACTGAGAACATCTGAACCGCCATGGCCTTAGGTCGCCATCTCTTTCCAACTTCGGTTTTCAGGCTACAGAATACTAGACCTTATCTCTACTCACTTCCCATGGGTGAACGTGATGCAGAAATCAGAACTCCTCCTTCCCTCTCGCCAGAATCTTGTGGTTGGCATCTTGTCCAACGTTCAGTGTAGGACCCCTGTAGGGCCTACAGGGGCAGTAGTAGGGCCCCTGAGGGTAGTGTAGGGTCCCTGAGGCCCTGCCTATGCTTAAGAGCTGCGGTGGGCTCAAACACACATTGGGACCCTCAGTTTGAGCCCTGTCCTCAAGTAAAGCCTCTCAGTGGCTTGACCATGAGCCCGCATATGGGGCCTGCCATGCCCCAAGTCACCCAATCTTAACCAGAGGTAGAGACATCTAGTCACCCCTACTCAGGGCTCTGCTCTGGAATCCCTCTTTGGTGGGACATTTGAGGTAAATAAACACAGAAAGGACTCCTCCCACTCACAGAATGACCCCAATCACTTGGGATTGGGCCATCCCAAGTGATTGGGGTCCAGAGAGAAAGACTCGTCCATGGCCCATGAGGCCAGCCCGACATTCCACGGACACTATTGACACAAAATCCAGAGACATAAGCTTCAGCAAGCGTTCACACTCACCCTTAGGTCATAGCCCAAAAAATTCTCCTCATAGTCTGTAGATTGGGCCTGCCATACCTACGTCCCCAAAACTAAGCCGAGTTTGTGTTTTCAGACTTCTATCCTGACATCCCTGTCCCACACACCCTCCAGACTGAGGCCCCTGGAGCCGCACCTCAGGACTGTGCCTGCCCTCTCCAAGGAAATTCTTCCCATTCCATTGGCCACAACCCTACAGATAAGGAGAAACCTCCAAAGTCCCAGAGGCCATTCCAATAGTGTAGGCCACCCAGGACAAAGAGGGGCGATCTCTCACAAGCTGAGCAACGACGTCAACTCACCCGTAGACAGATAACCCAAGAGAATAAGATTAAACTGGACTGGCCCCTAGAATGTAATTGGTTCCATTGCTTTTTTTTCTAAGCATCTCTCCTCAGAGGCCTGTTTTCCAATACCAGCATATGGGGGATTCCAGAGATACCAATCAGAACAAATCTTGTCTTCACATGGGAAACTTATCCTTTGGAGCTCTGTAAAAGCCTCCAGTTAGGAGAAACCTTCAGGTAGCCGGAGCAACCGTCCTATTCCAAGGTCTCCATGGGCACATACCCGCATTATGACCATTTGGCAGGAGAGTACATTTCAACTCAGCCCCGTCGATTACTCCCCCAGAGGCAGAATTTCAAACCTGCCTTGTCGCTAGGAGACAACTGGAATGCAAAGCAGACTCTCTAGGCATCCATCCTTGGAATCCTGCTCTGGCGCCGTTCCATATGGGATGTCCTGGAGCCTTCCAACAGGTCTTGACTGTCCCACAGAAGGAATCCTTGCAGATTGGAGCATCTCACAACTCCTATCGTGGGAAAACCTAAATGGCCTCATGAGATGCTCCCCTTTATAAAGGGGCCATCATGGACAGAAACTCCAACCTGAGCCAACTTCTGATGCATTGCTTTGGTTTCTAGGTATCTCTCCTCAGAGGCCTGGTTTCCAATATCAGAATATGGGGGTTTCCTAAGGAAACAATCAGAACAGATCTCATCTCCACATGGGAAACTTGCTCTTTGGAGCTGTGTCAATACCTCAGGTTAGGAGGATCCTTCAGGGCGCTGGCACCATGGCCCAATCCCAAGGTCTCCAAGGACACGAACTTACATTATGATCCATTCTCAGGAGAGTCCATTTCAAATCAGCCCCCTCGGCTGCTCACCCAGAGCCAGCAGATCAAAACTTCCTGGTCACTAAGAGACAGTTGGAATGGGAGGCGGGCTTCCCAGGCATCCATCCTTAGAACCCTGCTCTGGAGAACTTCTTTATGGGACGTCTTGAATCCAACAAACCTGTCTTGACTGTCTCGCAGAATGAATCCTTGTGGTTTGAAGCATCACACAATAACACTGTGAGAAAACCTCCATTTCCTCATGATGCCCCACACCTTCATAAATGGGCCATCACGGACAGAAACTCCATCCTAAGCCAAAGTCTGATCCTCGCCCTGAATTCAGAAGCATGAGATCTCGATTCAGCACTTGAGAGTGTGCCTGCTGGGCCCTCGCCCTGAAACCTAAGCCTAACTTGTGTTCTCAGACTTCCGTCCTCAGAATCCTGGCCACACCCCTCCAATTTGGAAATTCTGGAGACACAATGCAGCACTCTGCCTGGCCTCCAGAAGAAAAATGTTGCCCTATAGGGCTAACCAGAAACGCCAAATGAGTAACAACCTGCATGCCACTCGACCATACCCCAATTATACAGTCTAGCCTGTGCACTAAAGCCCTGTCGGACACAGCCTGAGGGCAGACATCCAGTCCAACACCCAGACAGTTGGCCGTACACTTGAGCATATCAAACCCACAATGGCTTTAGGCCATCATCTCTACCCAACCTCAGTTTTCACCTTCAGAACCTAGACCTTATCTCCACTCACTGCTCAGGAGTGAACGTGATGCAAGAATCAGAACTTCTCCTTCGCCTTGGCAAGAAATCTAGTGGTTGGCATGTTGTCCAATGTTCATTGTAGGAGAAAGCAGCATGGACTATGAGGCCCCACCTATCCCAGAGGGCCACAATGTGCACAAACACACATTGTGACCCTCAGCGTGAGCCCTATCCTCATGTAAAGCCTCTTAGTGACTGGAACAACAGCCCACATATGGGGCTTGCCAAGCCCCTAGTCCCCCAATCTCAACCAGAGTTCGAGATGTCTACTCACCCCTACTCAGGGCTCTACTCGGGAATCCCTCTTTGGTGGGACACCTGAGGTAAAAAAAAAAAAATACAGAAAGGACTCTTCCCATTCACAGAATGATCCCAACCACTTGGGATCAGGCCAAATCACAAGAGAAAGAATTGTCCATGGCCCTTGAGGACACCACGACATTCCACGGCCACCATTGACACAAAATCCAGAGACAAAACCCTGAGCAAGCGCCACATACTCGCACTTTGTTCATAGCCCGGAAAATTCTCATGGTCTGTAGATCGAGCCTTCATACATACATTCCCAAACCTAAGCTGAGTTTGTGTTTTCAGACTTCTGTCCCCACAGTCCTGGCCCACACAACATCCAAGCTGGGGCCCCTGGAGCCACACCTCAGGACTGTGGCTTCCCTCTCCAGGGGAATTCTGCCATTTCCATTGGGTACAACCCTATAGATTAGGAGAATCCTCCAAACTCCCCCAGGCCATCCGAACTGTGTTGGCTGCCCAGGACAAACAGGGATGATCTTTCACAAGTTAGGAAACCACCTCCACTCAGACCCAGAGACAGATATCTCCATAGAATAAGAAGAAACTGGACGGGCACTTAGGCCCTAATCAGATCCCTTGCTTTTGATTCCAGTCATCTCTCCTCAGAGGCCTGGTTTCCAATACCAGCATATGGGAGATTCCTTAGGCACTCATCAAAACAATTCTCTTCTCTACATAGGAAACATACTCTTTAGAGCTCCATCAAAACCTCCGGTTATGAACATCCCTCAAGGCCCCGGATCAAGCACCCCATTCCAAGGTCTACATGGACACAAATGCACATTATGACCCATCCTCAACTCACCCATTTCAACACACCCGCCTCGGTTGCTCCCCTAGATCCAGCAGATCGAACTTGGCTTGGCTCTATGAGACACCTGGAATGGGAGGCAGGCTGCCCAGGCATCCATCCTTAGAACCCTGCTCTGGATAACTTCCTTATGGGATGTCCTGGAGCCATCCAACAGGTCTCGACTGTCCCACAGAAGGAATCATTGTGGTTTGGAGCATCTCACAATTCCCATAGTGGGAAAACCTTCATGTCCTCGTGACACCCTCCCCTTCATGAAGGGGCCATCATGGACAGAAACTCCGACCTAAGCCAACGTCTGATCCTAGCTCTGTCTTCAGGTATACGGGATCTCGAATCATCTCTGCAGAGGGTGCCTGCCTTCCCCTCACCCCGAAATCTAAGTCTGGCTTGTGTTCTCAGAATTTTTTCCTCACACTCCTGGCCCTAATGCCTTCCAGTTTGGGAATTCTGGAGACACTATGTGGCACTGTGTCTTCCCTCCAGAAGAAAAACGTTGCCCTCTGGGGCTACCAAGTAACCACAAATGAGTAACATCCTGCACGAAACTCGACTGCACCCCAATGATACAGTCTAGCCTGGGCACTTATTCCCTGTCTCCCACAGCCTGAGCCTGCACCTCCCAACCCACACTCAACAGCTGGCCGAACACTGAGCACATCAGACACACCATGGCCTTAGGGCTTCATCTCTTCCCAACCTCAGTTTTCAGGTTTCAGAACCGAGACCTTAAATCCAATCACAGTCCAGGAGTGAAAGTGTTGCAGAAATTAGAACTCCTTCTTCCCCATGGCCAGAAACCTTGTGGTTCCCATACTGTGCAACGTTCAGTGTAGGAGGCACCAGCATGGTACTTTAGGCCATGCCCTGACTGGAGGGGATCCTTGGGCACAAAACCACATTGTGAAACTCAGTGTGAGACCTATCCTCAAGGAAGGCCTCTCAGTGTCTGGACCAAGAGCCCACATATGGGGCTTGCCATGTTCTTAGGTCCCAATGTTAACCAGATGTCTGGTTGTCCAGTTGCCCCCACCCACGACTCTGCTCTGGAATCCCTCTTTTGGTGGTCCACCTGAGGTAAAAAAAAAAAAAAAAAAAAAAAAAAAAAGTAAACAACAAAAAAAAAGAAAGGCCTCCTCCCTTCCCACAGAATGACCCCAAACTTTTAAGATGGGGTCAAATCCCCAGAAAGGGAGCCTCATCGATGGCCCATGAGGACACCCTGACATTCCATGGCAATCGGTGACACATTTCCAGAAAAAAAAAAAAAAAAAGCATGAGCAACACCTCACATTCGCCCTTTGTTCATATCCCGAAGAGTTCTCCTCACGGTCTATAGATCGGGCCGGCCATACCTACATCCCACAACCTAAGTGGAGTTTGTGTTTTCAGACTTTTGTCCAAATAGCCCTGGACCACACACACTCCACGCTTGGGTCCCTGGAGCCACACCTCAGGACTGTGCTTCCCTTTCAAGGGAATTCTTCCCATTCCATTGGCCACAACCTTGCAAATGAGGAAAAACCTCCAAAGTCACCGAGGCCATCCCAATAGTGTAGGCCGCCCAGGACAAACAGGGGTGATCTCAAACCAGCCGAGCAACTACCTCCACTCAGACAACAGATGTCCCCAGAGAAGAATATTGAACCGGACAGGCCCCTAGGCCCTAATCAGATCCATTGCTTTGGTTTCCAGGCATCTCTCCTCAGAGGCCTCGTTTCCAATACCAGCATATGGTGGTTTCCTGAGGCACCAATAAGAACAAATCTCGTCTCCCCATGGAAAACTTGCTCATTGGAGCTTTGTCATAACCTCTGGTTAGGAGAATCCTTCAAGGCCCTGGTGCCACTGCCCCATACCAAGGTCTCCATGGACTCAAACCAACATTAAGACCATCCTCAGGAAAGTCCATTTCAACTCAGTCCCCTCTGTTGCTACCCCAACCAGCAGATCAAACGTTTCTTGTTGCTAGGAGACAATTGGAATGTGAGGCTGGCTGCCCAGGCATCCATTCTTAGAACCCTGTTCTGGAAAAATACCTTATAAGACGTCCTGGAGCCATCCAACAAATCTTAATTGTCCCACAGAAGGAATCCTTGCGGTTTAGAGCATCTCACAACTCCAATAGTGGGAAAACCCCCATGGTCTCATAAAGCCCCCCCTTCCTGAAGGGGCCAACATGGACAGAAACTCAAACCTGAGCCAAAGTCTGAACCTCGACCTGACTTCAGACGCATGAGATCTCAATTCAGCTCTGCAGAGTGTGCCTGCCATGTCCTTGCCCGGAAACCTAAGCCTAGCTTGTGTTCTCAGACTTCCGTCCTCACTCTCCTGGCCCACAAGCCCTCCAGTTTGGGAATTCCGAAGCCACAATGCAGCACTCTGCCTGCCCTCCAGAAGAAAAACTTTGCCCTATGCTGCTAATAAGAAACCCCAAATGATTTTCTAATGCATGCCACTCGATTGTAAAGCAATTATACAGCCCACCCTGTATACTAATGCCCTGTCTGGCACAGCCTGAGACAAGACATCCCAAACGACACCCAGACAGCTGGCCCCAACCTGGACACATAGGAGCCGCTATGGCTGTAGGTCGTCATCTCTTCCCAACCTCGGTTTTCAGGCTTCAGAACCTAGACCTTATCTCCAATCACTGCCCAGGGGTGAACGTGATGCAGAAATTAGAATTCCTCCTTCCCCATGGCCAGAAACCTTGTGTTTGGCATGTTGTCCAACGTTCAATGTGGGAAAACCTGCATTGTCCGAAAGGCCACGCCAGTGCTTGAGGGCCGCCTAGGGCACAGACATGCATTGTGACCTGCAGCGTGAGTCCCGTATTAAAGTAACGCCTCTCAGTGGCTGGACCAAGATCCTGCATATGGGGCTTGTCATATCCATAGGCCCCCAGGCTTAACCAGAGGGCGAGTATTCCAGTTGTCAGTACCCACTGCTATGCTCTAGAATCCCTCTACTGGGGGGACACATGAAGCAGAAAACAGGACACTTCCCTTCCCACAGAATGACCCCAAACTCTTGGGGGCTGGACAAACTACCAGAGAGGGAGACTTCTACGACCCATGAGGCAACTCCTACATTAAACGGCCATTGTGGACAAAACATCCAGAGACAAAAGCCTGAGCGACTGCCTCCCTCTCATCCTTCTTTCATATCCAGAGGAGCTCCCCTCATGGACTGTAGATCAGGCCTGCCGTAACCTCGGCCCCAAACCTGAGCTGAGTTAGGGTTTTTGGATGTCTGTCTGCACAGCCATGGCCCACACAGCCTCCAGGCTGGGGTCTCTGGAGCCACACCACAGAACTGTGCCTGCTCTCTCCTAAGAAACTGCCCATTCCATTGGCCACAACTCTACAAAATAGTAGAAACCTCAAGGTCCCCAAGGACATCCCACTACCGCAAGCCGCACTGGACAAATAGGGGCATTATGACACAAGCTGAGCAACTACTACCTCCATGCAGACACACAGACAGATATCCGCAGAGACAGAGGATTGAGCCAGACAGGCCCATAGGCCCTATTATGAACTCTTGCTTTGGTGTCCAGGTATCACTCCTCAGAGGCCTGGGTTCGAAGACCAGCATACAGGGCTTTCCTGAGGCACCAGATAGAAGACCTCTCATCTCCACATGGGAAGTTTCCTTGTTGGAGTTGTGTCAAGCCCTTCGGGTTGGAGAATCCTGCAGAGTCCCTTAGCTACTGCCACATTCCAAGGTCTCCATGGCCACCAACCCACATTATGACTCATCCTCAGCAGAGTCCATTTAAACTCAGCCTTCTGCGTAGCTCACCCAAGAGCCCGCAGATTGAGCGTGCCTTTTCTCGACCAGGCAATGGGAAGGAGAGTCGGCGTTTCTCGGCATCCATGTTTAGGGCCCTGCTCTCGAGTCTTTCTGTATGGGGCATCCTGGAACCATCCAATAGTACTCGACTGTCCTGAAGAAGGAAACCTTGAAGTTTGGAGCAGCTCACAACTCCCAGCGTAGGGAAACCTCCCTGGCCTCATGATGCCCCCACCCCCTACAGGAAGGGGCCGTCATGGACACAAACTCCAGCTTGAGGCAACATCTGATAATCGCCCTGACCTCACCTGCAGGAGATCTCGATTCCGCCTCTGCAGAGTGGGCCTGCCATGCTCTTTGCCCCAAAACTCGTGCTAGCTTGTGTTTTCAGACTTCCTTCCTCACAATCCTGGCCACACCCCTCCAGTTTGGCAATTCTGGAGACACAATGCAGCACTCTGCCTGCCCTCCAGAAGAAAAATGTTGCCCTATAGGGCTAACCAGAAACGCCAAATGAGTAACAACCTGCATGCCACTCGACCATACCCCAATTATACAGTCTAGCCTGTGCACTAAAGCCCTGTCTGACACAGCCTGAGGGCAGATCTCCAGTCCAACACCCAGACAGCTGGCCGTACACAGAGCATATCACACCCACAATGGCTTTAGGCCATCATCTCTACCCAACCTCAGTTTTCACCTTCAGAACCTAGAACTTATCTCCACTCACTGCTCAGGAGTGAACGTGATGCAAGAATCAGAACTTCTCCTTCGCCTTGGCAAGAAACCTAGTGGTTGGCATGTTGTCCAATGTTCATTGTAGGAGAAAGCAGCATGGACTATGAGGCCCCACCTAACCCTGAGGGCCACAATGTGCACAAACACACATTGTGACCCTCAGCGTGAGCCCTATCCTCATGTAAAGCCTCTTAGTGACTGGAACAACAGCCCACATATGGGGCTTGCCAAGCCCCTAGTCCCCCAATCTCAACCAGAGTTCGAGATGTCTAGTCACCCCTACTCAGGGCTCTACTCTGGAATCCCTCTTTGGTGGAACACCTGAGGTAAAAAAAAAAAAATACAGAAAGGACTCTTCCCATCCACAGAATGATCCCAACCACTTGGGATCAGGCCAAATCACCAGAGAAAGAATTGTCCATGGCCCTTGAGGACACCCCGACATTCCACGGCCACCGTTGACACAAAATCCAGAGACAAAAGCCTGAGCAAGCGCCACATACTCGCCCTTTGTTCATAGCCCGGAAAATTCTCACGGTCTGTAGATCGAGCCTTCATACATACATCCCCAAACCTAAGCTGAGTTTGTGTTTACCGACTTCTGTCCCCACAGTCCTGGCACACACACCATCCAAGCTGGGGCCCCTGGAGCCACACCTAAGGACTGTGGCTTCCCTCTCCAGGGGAATTCTGCCATTTCCTTTGGCCACAAAGCTATAGATTAGGAGAATCCTCCAAACTCCCCGAGGCCATACCAATAGTGTTGGTTGCCCAGGACAAACAGGGATGATCTTTCACAAGTTAGGAAACTACCTCCACTCAGACCCAGAGACAGATATCCCCATAGAATAAGATTGAACTGGACAGGCACTAGGCCCTAATCAGATCCATTGCTTTTGTTTCCAGGCATCTCTCCTCAGTGGCCTGGTTTCCAATAGCAGCATACGGGGGATTACTGAGGCACTCATCAGAAAAATCTCGTCTCCACATAGGAAATGTACTCTTTGGAGCTCTATAAAAACCTCTGTTTAGGAGAATCTTTCAGGGCCCCGGATCAAGCGCCCCATTCCAAGGTCTCCATGGACTTAAACCCACATTATCATATCCTCGGGAGAGTCCATGTCAACTCAACCCCCTTGGTTTCTCCCCCAGGGCCTGCAGATCAAACCTGCCTTGTTGCTAGGAGACAACTAGAATGGGAGGCGGGCTGCCCAGGCATCCATCCTTAGAACCCTACTCTGGAGTCGTTCAACATGGGACATCCTAGAGCCATCCAACAGGTCTCAAGTGTCCCACAGAAGGAATCTTTGCAGTCTGGAGCATCTCACAACTCCCATTGTGGTAAAATCTACATGGCCTCTTGAGACGCTCCACGTTATAAAGGGGCCATCTTGGACAGAAACTCCAACCTGAGCAAACGTCTGATATTCGCCCTGACTTCAGGTGAATGAGATCTTGATTCAGCTCTGCAGAGTGTGCCTTCTGTGCCCTCACCCCAAAAACTAAGCCTAGCTTGTGTTCTCAGACTACCGTCCTCACACCCATGGCCCAAAAGACCTACAGTTTGACAATACTGGGGCCACAATGCAGCACTCTGCCTGCCCTCCAGAAGAAAAACGTTGCCTTATGGAGCTACCTAGAAACCCGAATAAGGATCAACTGAACGCCACTCGACTGCACCCCAAATATACAGTCTACCCTGTCTAATGCCTTGTCTGACACAGCATGAGCCCACACCTCCAGACCTATGCTCAACAGCTGGCCGCAAAATGAGCTCATTGGACCCATCAGGTCCTTAGGTCTTCATCTCTTCCCAACCTCAGTTTTCAGGTTTCAGAACCAAGACCTAAACTCCAATCACTGTCCAGGGGTGAACGTGATGCAGAAATCACAACTCTTCCTTCGCCATGGTTGGAAATCTTGTGGTTGGCATATTCTCCAACGTTCAGTGTAGGAGAATCAAGCGTGGCCCATGAGGCACTTCCCATGCTTGAGGGCCTTGTTGGGCACAAAAACGGCATTGTGTCCCTCAGCATGAGCCCTGTCCTCAAGGAAGGCCTCCCAGTGTCTGAATCAAGAGCCCACATATTGGACTTGCCATGCCCCTAGGCCCCCAAACTTAAATAGAGGTGGGGTTATCCAGTTGTCCCTCCCAAGGACTCTGCTCTAGAATCCCTCTTTTATTGGGACACTTGAGGTACATAAAATAAAATATAAAATAAAATAAAATAAATAAAATAAATTAAAATAAAATAAAATAAAAAACAGAAAGGACTCCTCCCATCCCACAGAATGTACCCAAACTCTTGGGATCGGGTCAAATCCTCAGAGAAGGAAAGCCGTCCACAACCCATGAGGCCACGCCAGCATTCCACCCACATTGTTGACACAAATCCAGAGAGAAAACCTGAGCAAGCACCTCAAACACACCCTTTTTCATATCCCGAAGTGTTATCACGGTCTGTAGATTGGGCGTGCCATACCTATGTCCCCATTCCTAAGCGGAGTTTGTGTTTTCAGACTTTTGTCCCCACAGGCCTGGCCCACACAGCCTCAAGGCTGGGCCCCTAGAACCAAACTCAGAACTGTGCCTGCCCTCTCCAGGCGATTTCTGCCCATTCCATTGGCCACAACCCTATAGATTAGGAGAAACTCCAAAGTCCCGAGGCCATCCCAATATTATAGTTTGCCCAGGACAAACAGGGGCGATCTGACACAAGCTGAGCAACTACATCCCCTCGGATCCGTAGAAACGTATCCTCAGGAAAGAGATTGAACCGGGCAGGCACCTAGGCCCTAACCATATTCACTGCTTTTGTTTCCAGTCATCTCTCCTCAGAGGCCTGGTTTCCAATACCAGCATATGGGAGATTCCTTAGGCAACATCAAAACAATTCTCTTCTCTACATAGAAAACGTACTCTTTAGAGCCCATCAAAACCTCCGGTTATGAACATCCCCAAGGCCCCGGATCAAGCACCCCATTCCAAGGTCTACATGGACACAAATGCACATTATGACCCATCCTCAACTCACCCATTTCAACACACCCGCCTCGGTTGCTCCCCTAGATCCAGCAGATCGAACTAGCCTTGGCGCTATGAGACACCTGTAATGGGAGGCAGGCTTCCCACGCATCCATCCTTAGAACCCTGCTCTGGATAACTTCCTTATGGGATGTCCTGGAGCCATCCAACAGGTCTCGACTGTCCCACAGAAGGAATCATTGCGGTTTGGAACATCTCACAATTCCCATCCTGGGAAAACCTCCATGTCCTCGTGACACCCTCCCCTTCATGAAGGGGCCATCATGGACAGAAACTCCGACGTAAGCCAACGTCTGATCCTAGTTCTGTCTTCAGGTATACGGGATCTCGAATCATCTCTGCAGAGGGTGCCTTCCGTCCCCTCACCACGAAATCTAAGTCTGGCTTGTGTTCTCAGAATTTTTTCCTCACACACCTGGCCCACAATCCTTCCAGTTTGGGAATTCTGGAGACACTATGTGCCACTGTGTCTTCCCTCCAGAAGAAAAACGTTGCCCTCTGGGTCTACGCAGTAACCACAAATGAGTAACATCCTGCACGAAACTCGACTGCACCCCAATGATACAGTCTAGCCTGGGCACTAATTCCCTGTCTTCCACAGCCTGAGCCTGCACCTCCCAACCCACACTCAACAGCTGGCCGAACACTGAGCACATCAGACACACCATGGCCTTAGGTCTTCATCTCTTCCCAACCTCAGTTTTCAGGCTTCAGAACCTAGACCTTAAATCCAATCACAGTCCAGGAGTGAAAGTGTTGCAGAAATTAGAACTCCTTCTTCCCCATGGCCAGAAAACTTGTGGTTGCCATATTGTGCAACGTTCAGTGTAGGAGAAACCAGCATGGTACATTAGGCCACGCCCTGACTTGAGGGGCTCCTTGGGCACAAAAACACATTGTGAAACTCAGTGTGAGACATATCCTCAAGGAAGACCTCTCAGTGCCTGGACCAAGAGCCATATATGGGGCTTGCCATGTTCTTAGGTCCCAATGTTAACCAGAGGTCTGGTTGTCCAGTCGCCCCTCCCCAGGACTCTGCTCTGGAATCCCTCTTTTGGTGGTCCACCTTAGGTAAAAAAAAAATAATAATAAAAAAAATAAACAAAAAAACAAGAAAGGCCTCCTCCCTTCCCACAGAATGACCCCAAACTCTTGGGATTGGGTCAAATCCCCAAAGGGAGCCTCATCGATGGCCCATGAGGACACCCCGACATTCCATGGCAATGGGTGACACATTTCCAGAAAAAAAAAAAAAAAAGCATGAGCCAGCACCTCACATTCGCCCTTTGTTCATATCCCGAAGAGTTCTCCTCACGGTCTATAGATCTGGCCGGCCATACCTACATCCCACAACCTAAGTGGATTTTGTGTTTTCAGACTTTTGTCCAAATAGCCCTGGACCACACACGCTCCACACTTGGGTCCTTGGAGCCACACCTCAGGACTGTGCTTCCCTTTCAAGGGAATTCTTCCCATTCCATTGGCCACAACCTTGCAAATTAGGAAAAACCTCCAAAGTCACCGAGGCCATCCCAATAGTGTAGGCCGCCCATGACAGACAGGGGTGATCTCAAACCAGCTGAGCAACTACCTCCACTCAGACAACAGATGTCCCCAGAGAAGAATATTGAACCGGACAGGCCCCTAGGCCCTAATCAGATCCATTGCTTTGGTTTCCAGGCATCTCTCCTCAGAGGCTTCGTTTCCAATACCAGCATATGGTGGTTTCCTGAGGCACCAATAAGAACAAATCTCGTCTCCCCATGGAAAACTTGCTCATTGGAGCTTTGTCATAACCTCTGGTTAGGAGAATCCTTCAGGGCCCTGGTGCCACTGCCCCATACCAAGGTCTCCATGGACTCAAACCAACATTAAGACCATTCTCAGGAAAGACCATTTCAACTCAGCCCCCACTGTTGCTACCCCAAGCCAGCAGATCAAACGTTTCTTGTTGCTAGGAGACAATTGGAATGTGAGGCTTGCTGCCCAGGCATCCATACTTAGAACCCTGTTCTGGAAAAATACCTTATAAGACGTCCTGGAGCCATCCAACAAATCTTAATTGTCCCACAGAAGGAATCCTTGCGGTTTGGAGCATCTCCCAACTCCATTAGTGAGAAAACCCCCATGGCCTCATAATGCCCCCCCTTCCTGAAGGGGCCAACATGGACAGAAACTCAAACCTGAGCCAAAGTCTGAACCTCGACCTGACTTCAGACGCATGAGATCTCAATTCAGCTCTGCAGAGTGTGCCTGCCATGTCCTTGCCCCGAAACCTAAGCCTAGCTTGTGTTCTCAGACTTCCGTCCTCACTCTCCTGGCCCACAAGCCCTCCAGTTTGGGAATTCCGAAGCCACAATGCAGCACTCTGCCTGCCCTCCAGAAGAAAAACTTTGCCCTATGCTGCTAATAAGAAACCCCAAATGATTTTCTAATGCATGCCACTCGATTGTAAAGCAATTATACAGCCCACCCTGTATACTAATGCCCTGTCTGGCACAGCCTGAGACAAGACATCCCAAACGACACCCAGACAGCTGGCCCCAACCTGGACACATAGGAGCCGCTATGGCTGTAGGTCGTCATCTCTTCCCAACCTCGGTTTTCAGGCTTCAGAACCTAGACCTTATCTCCAATCACTGCCCAGGGGTGAACGTGATGCAGAAATTAGAATTCCTCCTTCCCCATGGCCAGAAACCTTGTGGTTGGCATGTTGTCCAACGTTCAATGTGGGAAAACCTGCATTGTCCGGAAGGCCACGCCAGTGCTTGAGGGCCGCCTAGGGCACAGACATGCATTGTGACCTGCAGCGTGAGTCCCGTATTAAAGTAACGCCTCTCAGTGGCTGGACCAAAATCCTGCATATGGGGCTTGTCATATCTATAGGACCCCAGGCTTAACCAGAGGGCGAATATTCCAGTTGTCAGTACCCACTGCTATGCTCTAGAATCCCTCTACTGGGGGGACACATGAAGCAGAAAACAGGACACTTCCCTTCCCACAGAATGACCCCAAACTCTTGGGGGCTGGACAAACTACCAGAGAGGGAGACTTCTACGACCCATGAGGCAACTCCTACATTAAACGGCCATTGTGGACAAAACATCCAGAGACAAAAGCCTGAGCGACTGCCTCCCTCTCACCCTTCTTTCATATCCAGAGGAGCTCCCCTCATGGACTGTAGATCAGGCCTGCCGTAACCTCGGCCCCAAACCTGAGCTGAGTTAGGGTTTTTGGATGTCTGTCTGCACAGCCATGGCCCACACAGCCTCCAGGCTGGGGTCTCTGGAGCCACACCACAGAACTGTGCCTGCTCTCTCCTAAGAAACTGCCCATTCCATTGGCCACAACTCTACAAAATAGTAGAAACCTCAAGGTCCCCAAGGACATCCCACTACCGCAAGCCGCACTGGACAAATAGGGGCATTATGACACAAGCTGACCAACTACTACCTCCATGCAGACACACAGACAGATATCCGCAGAGACAGAAGATTGAACCAGACAGGCCCCTAGGCCCTATTATGAACTCTTGCTTTGGTGTCCAGGTATCACTCCTCAGAGGCCTGGGTTCGAAGACCAGCATACGGGGCTTTCCTGAGGCACCAGACAGAAGACCTCTCATCTCCACATGGGAAGCTTCCTTGTTGGAGTTGTGTCAAGCCCTTTGGGTTGGAGAATCATGCAGAGTCCCTTAGCTACTGCCACATTCCAAGGTCTCCATGGCCACCAACCCACATTATGACTCATCCTCAGGAGAGTCCATTTAAACTCAGCCTTCTGGGTAGCTCACCCAAGAGCCCGCAGATTGCGCATGCCTTGTCTCGACCAGGCAATGGGAAGGTGAGTTGGCGTTTCTCGGCATCCATGCTTAGGGCCCTGCTCTCGAGTCTTTTTGTATGGGGCATCCTGGAACCATCCAATAGTACTCGACTGTCCTGAAGAAGGAAACTTTGAAGTTTGGAGCAGCTCACAACTCCCAGCGTAGGGAAACCTCCCTGGCCTCATGACGCCCCCACCCCCTTCAGGAAGGGGCCATCATGGACACAAACTCCAGCTTGAGGCAACATCTGATACTCGCCCTGACCTCACGTGCAGGAGATCTCGATTCAGCCTCTGCAGAGTGGGCCTGCCATGCTCTTGGCCCCAAAACTCGTGCTAGCTTGTGTTTTCAGACTTCCTTCCTCACAATTATGGCCACACCCCTCCAGTTTGGCAATTCTGGAGACACAATGCAGCACTCTGCCTGCCCTCCAGAAGAAAAATGTTGCCCTATAGGGCTAACCAGAAACGCCAAATGAGTAACAACCTGCATGCCACTCGACCATACCCCAATTATACAGTCTAGCCTGTGCACTAAACCCTGTCTGACACAGCCTGAGGGCAGACCTCCAGTCCAACACCCAGACAGCTGGCCGTACACAGAGCATATCACACCCACAATGGCTTTAGGCCATCATCTCTACCCAACCTCAGTTTTCACCTTCAGAACCTAGACCTTATCTCCACTCACTGCTCAGGAGTGAACGTGATGCAAGAATCAGAAATTCTCCTTCGCCTTGGCAAGAAACCTTGTGGTTGGCATGTTGTCCAATGTTCATTGTAGGAGAAAGCAGCATGGACTATGAGGCCCCACCTATCCCTGAGGGCCACAATTTGCACAAACACACATTGTGACCCTCAGCGTGAGCCCTATCCTCATGTAAAGCCTCTTAGTGACTGGAACAACAGCCCACATATGGGGCTTGCCAAGCCCCTAGTCCCCCAATCTCAACCAGAGTTCGAGATGTCTAGTCACCCCTACTCAATGCTCTACTCTGGAATCCCTCTTTGGTGGGACACCTGAGGTAAAAAAAAAAAAAAAAATACAGAAAGTACTCTTCCCATTCACAGAATGATCCCAACCACTTGGGATCAGGCCAAATCACAAGAGAAAGAATTGTCCATGGCCCTTGAGGACACCACGACATTCCACGGCCACCATTGACACAAAATCCAGAGACAAAACCCTGAGCAAGCGCCACATACTCACCCTTTGTTCATAGCCCGGAAAATTCTCACGGTCTGTAGATCGAGCCTTCATGCATACATCCCCAAACCTATGCTGAGTTTGTGTTTTCAGACTTCTGTCCCCACAGTCCTGGCCCTCACACCATCCAAGCTGGGGCCCCTGGAGCCACACCTCAGGACTGTGGCTTCCCTCTCCAGGGGAATTCTGCCATTTCCATTGGCCACAACCCTATAGATTAGGAGAAACCTCCAAACTCCCCCAGGCCATCGGAATTGTGTTGGCTGCCCAGGACACACAGGGATGATCTTTCACAAGTTAGGAAATCACCTCCACTCAGACCCAGAGACAGATATCCCCATAGAATAAGATTGAACTGGACGGGTCTTAGGCCCTAATCAGATCCATTGCTTTTGATTCCAGTCATCTCTCCTCAGAGGCCTGGTTTCCAATACCAGCATATGGGAGATTCCTTAGGCACTCATCAAAACAATTCTCTTCTCTACATAGGAAACATACTCTTTAGAGCTCCATCAAAACCTCCGGTTATGAACATCCCTCAAGGCCCCGGATCAAGCACCCCATTCCAAGGTCTACATGGACACAAATGCACATTATGACCCATCCTCAACTCACCCATTTCAAAACACCCGCCTCGGTTGCTCCCCTAGATCCTGAAGATCGAACTTGCCTTGGCTCTATGAGACACCTGTAATGGGAGGCAGGCTGCCCACGCATCCATCCTTAGAACCCTGCTCTGGATAACTTCCTTATGGGATGTCCTGGAGCCATCCAACAGGTCTCGACTGTCCCACAGAAGGAATCATTGTGGTTCGGAGCATCTCACAATTCCCATCGTGGGAAAACCTCCATGTCCTCATGACACCCTCCCCTTCATGAATGGACAGAAACTCCGACCTAAGAAAACGTCTGATCCTAGCTCTGTCTTCAGGTATACGGGATCTCAAATTATCTCTGCAGAGGGTGCCTGCCATCCCCTCACCCCGAAATCTAAGTCTGGCTTGTGTTCTCAGAATTTTTTCCTCACACTCCTGGCCCACAAGCCTTCCAGTTTGGGAATTTTGGAGTCACTCTGTGGCACTGTGTCTTCCCTCCAGAAGAAAAACGTTGCCCTCTGGGGCTACCCAGTAACCACAAATTAGTACCATCCTGCACGAAACTCGACTGCACCCAAATGATGAAGTCTAGCCTGGGCAATAATTCCCTGTCTGCCACAGCCTGAGCCTGCAGTTCCCAACCCATACTCAACAGCTGGCCGAACACTGAGCACATCAGACACACCATGGCCTTAGGGCTTCATCTCTTCCCAACCTCAGTTTTCAGGCTTCAGAACCTAGACCTTAAATCCAATCACAGTCCAGGAGTGAAAGTGTTGCAGAAATTAAAACTCCATCTTACCAATTGCCAGAAAACTTGTGGTTCCCATACTGTGCAACGTTCAGTGTAGGAGAAACCAGCATGGTACATTAGGCCACGCCCTGACTTGAGGGGCTCCTTGGGCACAAAACCACATTGTGAAACTCAGTGTGAGACCTATCCTCAAGGAAGGCCTCTCAGTGTCTGGACCAAGAGCCCACATATGGGGCTTGCCATGTTTTTAGGTCCCAATGTTAACCAGAGGTCTGGTTGTCATGTTGCCCCCACCCACGAATCTGCTCTGGAATCCCTCTTTTGGTGGTCCACAGGAGGTTAAAAAAAAAAAAAATAAAAAAAATAAACAAAAAAAAAAAACAGAAAGGCCTCCTCCCATCCCACAGAATGACACCAAACTCTTGGGATCGGGTCAAATCCCCAGAAAGTGACATCGATGGCCCATGAAGACACCCCGACATTCCATGGCAATCGGTGACACATTTCCAGAAAAAGAAAAAAAAGCATGAGCATGCACATCACATTCGCCCTTTGTTCATATCCCGAAGAGGTCTCCTCACGGTCTATAGATCGGGCCGGCCATACCTACATCCCACAACCTAAGTGGAGTTTGTGTTTTCAGACTTTTGTCCAAATAGCCCTGGACCACACACGCTCCACACTTGGGTCCCTGGAGCCACACCTCAGGACTGTGCTTCCCTTTCAAGGGAATTCTTCCCATTCCATTGGCCACAACCTTGCAAATTAGGAAAAACCGACAAAGTCACCGAGGCCATCCCAATAGTGTAGGCCGCCCAGGACAAACAGGGGTGATCTCAAACCAGCTGAGCAACTACCTCCACTCAGACAACAGATGTCCCCAGAGAAGAATATTGAACCGGACAGGCCCCTAGGCCCTAATCAGATCCATTGCTTTGGTTTCCAGGCATCTCTCCTCAGAGGCCTCGTTCCCAATACCAGCATATGGTGGTTTCCTGAGGCACCAATAAGAACAAATCTCGTCTCCCCATGGAAACTTGCTCATTGGAGCTTTGTCATAACCTCTGGTTAGGAGAATCCTTCAGGGCCCTGGTGCCACTGCCCCATACCAAGGTCTCCATGGACTCAAACCAACATTAAGACCATCCTCAGGAAAGTCCATTTCAACTCAGCCCCCTCTGTTGCTACCCCAAGCCAGCAGATCAAACGTTTCTTGTTGCTAGGAGACAATTGGAATGTGAGGCTGGCTGCCCAGGCATCCATACTTAGAACCCTGTTCTGGAAAAATACCTTATAAGACGTCCTGGAGCCATCCAACAAATCTTAATTGTCCCACAGAAGGAATCCTTCGGTTTGGAGCATCTCACAACTCCAAAAGTGGGAAAACCCCCATGGCCTCATAATGCCCCCCCTTCCTGAAGGGGCCAACATGGACAGAAACTCAAACCTGAGCCAAAGTCTGAACCTCGACCTGACTTCAGACGCATGAGATCTCAATTCAGCTCTGCAGAGTGTGCCTGCCATGTCCTTGCCCCGAAACCTAAGCCTAGCTTGTGTTCTCAGACTTCCGTCCTCACTCTCCTGGCCCACAAGCCCTCCAGTTTGGGAATTCCGAAGCCACAATGCAGCACTCTGCCTGCCCTCCAGAAGAAAAAATTTGCCCTATGCTGCTAATAAGAAATCCCAAATGATTTTCTAATGCATGCCACTCGATTGTAAAGCAATTATACAGCCCACCCTGTATACTAATGCCCTATCTGGCACAGCCTGAGACAAGACATCCCAAACGACACCCAGACAGCTGGCCCCAACCTGGACACATAGGACCCGCTATGGCTGTAGGTCGTCATCTCTTCCCAACCTCGATTTTCAGGCTTCAGAACCTAGACCTTATCTCCAATCACTGCCCAGGGGTGAACGTGATGCAGAAATTAGAATTCCTCCTTCCCCATGGCCAGAAACCTTGTGGTTGGCATGTTGTCCAACGTTCAATGTGGGAAAACCTGCATTGTCCGAAAGGCCACGCCAGTGCTTGAGGGCCGCCTAGAGCACAGACATGCATTGTGACCTGCAGCGTGAGTCCCGTATTAAAGTAACGCCTCTCAGTGGCTGGACCAAGATCCTGCATATGGGGCTTGTCATATCCATAGGCCCCCAGGCTTAACCGCAGGGCGAGTATTCCAGTTGTCAGTACCCACTGCTATGCTCTAGAATCCCTCTACTGGGGGGACACATGAAGCAGAAAACAGGACACTTCCCTTCCCACAGAATGACCCCAAACTCTTGGGGGCTGGACAAACTACCAGAGAGGGAGACTTCTACGACCCATGAGGCAACTCCTACATTAAACGGCCATTGTGGACAAAACATCCAGAGACAAAAGCCTGAGCGACTGCCTCCCTCTCACCCTTCTTTCATATCCAGAGGAGCTCCCCTCATGGACTGTAGATCAGGCCTGCCGTAACCTCGGCCCCAAACCTGAGCTGAGTTAGGGTTTTTGGATGTCTGTCTGCACAGCCATGGCCCACACAGCCTCCAGGCTGGGGTCTCTGGAGCCACACCACAGAACTGTGCCTGCTCTCTCCTAAGAAACTGCCCATTCCATTGGCCACAACTCTACAAAATAGTAGAAACCTCAAGGTCCCCAAGGACATCCCACTACCGCAAGCCGCACTGGACAAATAGGGGCATTATGACACAAGCTGACCAACTACTACCTCCATGCAGACACACAGACAGATATCCGCAGAGACAGAAGATTGAACCAGACAGGCCCCTAGGCCCTATTATGAACTCTTGCTTTGGTGTCCAGGTATCACTCCTCAGAGGCCTGGGTTCGAAGACCAGCATACGGGGCTTTCCTGAGGCACCAGTCAGAAGACCTCTCATCTCCACATGGGAAGCTTCCTTGTTGGAGTTGTGTCAAGCCCTTCGGGTTGGAGAATCATGCAGAGTCCCTTAGCTACTGCCACATTCCAAGGTCTCCATGGCCACCAACCCACATTATGACTCATCCTCAGGAGAGTCCATTTAAACTCAGCCTTCTGGGTAGCTCACCCAAGAGCCCGCAGATTGAGCATGCCTTGTCTCGACCAGGCAATGGGAAGGTGAGTTGGCGTTTCTCGGCATCCATGCTTAGGGCCCTGCTCTCGAGTCTTTCTATATGGGGCATCCTGGAACCATCCAATAGTACTCGACTGTCCTGAAGAAGGAAACTTTGAAGTTTGGAGCAGCTCACAACTCCCAGCGTAGGGAAACCTCCCTGGCCTCATGACGCCCCCACCCTTTTCGGGAAGGGGCCATCATGGACACAAACTCCAGCTTGAGGCTACATCTGATAATCGCCCTGACCTCACCTGCAGGAGATCTCGATTCAGCCTCTGCAGAGTGGGCCTGCCATGCTCTTGGCCCCAAAACTCGTGCTAGCTTGTGTTTTCAGTCTTCCTTCCTCACAATCCTGGCCACACCCCTCCAGTTTGGCAATTCTGGAGACACAATGCAGCACTCTGCCTGCCCTCCAGAAGAAAAATGTTGCCCTATAGGGCTAACCAGAAACGCCAAATGAGTAACAACCTGCATGCCACTCGACCATACCCCAATTATACAGTCTAGCCTGTGCACTAAAGCCCTGTCTGACACAGCCTGAGGGCAGACCTCCAGTCCAACACCCAGACAGCTGGCCGTACACAGAGCATATCACACCCACAATGGCTTTAGGCCATCATCTCTACCCAACCTCAGTTTTCACCTTCAGAACCTAGAACTTATCTCCACTCACTGCTCAGGAGTGAACGTGATGCAAGAATCAGAACTTCTCCTTCGCCTTGGCAAGAAACCTAGTGGTTGGCATGTTGTCCAATGTTCATTGTAGGAGAAAGCAGCATGGACTATGAGGTCCCACCTATCCCTGAGGGCCACAATTTGCACAAACACACATTGTGACCCTCAGCGTGAGCCCTATCCTCATGTAAAGCCTCTTAGTGACTGGAACAACAGCCCACATATGGGGCTTGCCAAGCCCCTAGTCCCCCAATCTCAACCAGAGTTCGAGATGTCTACTCACCCCTACTCAGGGCTCTACTCTGGAATCCCTCTTTGGTGCGACACCTGAGGTAAAAAAAAAAAAAAATACAGAAAGGACTCTTCCCATCCACAGAATGATCCCAACCACTTGGGATCAGGCCAAATGACCAGAGAAAGAATTGTCCATGGCCCTTGAGGACACCCCGACATTCCACGGCCACCATTGACACAAAATCCAGAGACAAAAGCCTGAGCAAGCGCCACATACTCGCCCTTTGTTCATAGCCCGGAAAATTCTCACGGTCTGTTGATCGAGCCTTCATACATACATCCCCAAACCTAAGCTGAGTTTGTGTTTTCATACTTTTGTCCCCACAGTGCTGGCCCACACACCATCCAAGCTGGGGCCCCTGGAGCCACACCTCAGGACTGTGGCTTCCCTCTCCAGGGGAATTCTGCCCTTTCTATTGGCCACAACCTTATAGATTAGGAGAATCCTCCAAACTCCCCCAGGCCATCCGAATTGTGTTGGCTGCCCAGGACACATAGGGATGATCTTTCACAAGTTAGGAAACCACCACCACTCAGACCCAGAGACAGATATCCCCATAGAATAAGATTGAACTGGACGGGCACTTAGGCCCTAATCAGATCCATGGCTTTAGATTCCAGTCATCTCTCCTCAGAGGCCTGGTTTCCAATACCAGCATATGGGAGATTCCTTAGGCTCTCATCAAAACAATTCTCTTCTCTACATAGGAAATATACTCTTTAGAGCTCCATCAAAACCTCCGGTTATGAACATCCCTCAAGGCCCCGGATCAAGCACCCCATTCCAAGGTCTACATGGACACAAATGCACATTATGACCCATCCTCAACTCACCCATTTCAACACACCCGCCTCGGTTGCTCCCCTAGATCCTGAAGATCGAACTTGCCTTGGCTCTATGAGACACCTGGAATGGGAGGCAGGCTGCCCACGCATCCATCCGTAGAACCCTGCTCTGGATAACTTCCTTATGGGATGTCCTGGAGCCATCCAACATGTCTCGACTGTCCCACAGAAGGAATCATTGTGGTTCGGAGCATCTCACAATTCCCATCGTGGGAAAACCTCCATGGCCTCGTGACACCCTCCCCTTCATGAATGGGCCGTCATGGACAGAAACTCCGACCTAAGAAAACGTCTGATCCTAGCTCTGTCTTCAGGTATACGGGATCTCGAATCATCTCTGCAGAGGGTGCCTGCCGTCCCCTCACCTCGAAATCTAAGTCTGGCTTGTGTTCTCAGAATTTTTTCCTCACACTCCTTGCCCACAAGCCTTCCAGTTTGGGAATTTTGGAGTCACTATGTGGCACTGTGTCTTCCCTCCAGAAGAAAAACGTTGCCCTCTGGGGCTACCCAGTAACCACAAATGAGTACCACCCTGCACAAAACTCGACTGCACCCCAATGATACAGTCTAGCCTGGGCACTAATTCCCTGTCTGCCACAGCCTGAGCCTGCACCTCGCAACCCACACTCAACAGCTGGCCGAAAACTGAGCACATCAGACACACCATGGCCTTAGGGCTTCATCTCTTCCCAACCTCAGTTTTCAGGCTTCAGAACCTAGACCGTAAATCCAATCACAGTCCAGGAGTGAAAGTGTTGCAGAAATTAGAACTCCATCTTCCCCATTGCCAGAAAACTTGTGGTTCCCATACTGTGCAACGTTCAGTGTAGGAGAAACCAGCATGGTACATTAGGCCACGCCCTGACTTGAGGGGCTCCTTGGGCACAAAAACACATTGTGAAACTCAGTGTGAGACCTATCCTCAAGGAAGGCCTCTCAGTGTCTGGACCAAGAGCCCACATAAGGGGCTTGCCATGTTCTTAGGTCCCAATGTTAACCAGAGGTCTGGTTGTCCTCTTGCCCCCACCCACGACTCTGCCCTGGAATCCCTCTTTTGGTGGTCCACCGGAGGTTAAAAAAAAAAAAAAAAAACAAAAAACAATAAACAAAAAAAATAAACAAACAAACAAAAAAAAACAGAAAGGCCTCCTCCCTTCCTACAGAATGACCCCAAACTCTTGGGATCGGGTCAAATCCCCAGAAAGGGAGCCCATCGATGGCCCATGAGGACACCCCGACATTCCATGGCAATCGGTGACACATTTCTAGGAAAAAAAAAAAAAAAAGCATGAGCATGCACATCACATTCGCCCTTTGTTCATATCCCGAAGAGGTCTCCTCACGGTCTATAGATCGGGCCGGCCATACCTACATCCCACAACCTAAGTGGAGTTTGTGTTTTCAGACTTTTGTCCAAATAGCCCTGGACCACACACGCTCCACACTTGGGTCCCTGGAGCCACACCTCAGGACTGTGCTTCCCTTTCAAGGGAATTCTTCCCATTCCTTTGGCCACAACCTTGCAAATTAGGAAAAACAGACAAAGTCACCGAGGCCATCCCAATAGTGTAGGCCGCCCAGGACAAACAGGGGTGATCTCAAACCAGCTGAGCAACTACCTCCACTCAGACAACAGATGTCCCCAGAGAAGAATATTGAACCGGACAGGCCCCTAGGCCCTAATCAGATCCATTGCTTTGGTTTCCAGGCATCTCTCCTCAGAGGCCTCGTTTCCAATACCAGCATATGGTGGTTTCCTGAGGCACCAATAAGAACAAATCTCGTCTCCCCATGGAAAATTTGCTCATTGGAGCTTTGTCATAACCTCTGGTTAGGAGAATCCTTCAGGGCCCTGGTGACACTGCCCCATACCAAGGTCTCCATGGACTCAAACCAACATTAAGACCATTCTCAGGAAAGACCATTTCAACTCAGCCCCCACTGTTGCTACCCAAAGCCAGCAGATCAAACGTTTCTTGTTGCTAGGAGACAATTGGAATGTGAGGCTTGCTGCCCAGGCATCCATACTTAGAACCCTGTTCTGGAAAAATACCTTATAAGACGTCCTGGAGCCATCCAACAAATCTTAATTGTCCCACAGAAGGAATCCTTGCGGTTTGGAGCATCTCCCAACTCCATTAGTGGGAAAACCCCATGGCCTCATAATGCCCCCCCTTCCTGAAGGGGCCAACATGGACAGAAACTCAAACCTGAGCCAAAGTCTGAACCTCGACCTGACTTCAGACGCATGAGATCTCAATTCAGCTCTGCAGAGTGTGCCTGCCATGTCCTTGCCCCGAAACCTAAGCCTAGCTTGTGTTCTCAGACTTCCGTCCTCACTCTCCTGGCCCACAAGCCCTCCAGTTTGGGAATTCCGAAGCCACAATGCAGCACTCTGCCTGCCCTCCAGAAGAAAAACTTTGCCCTATGCTGCTAATAAGAAACCCTAAATGATTTTCTAATGCATGCCACTCGATTGTAAAGCAATTATACAGCCCACCCTGTATACTAATGCCCTGTCTGGCACAGCCTGAGACAAGACATCCCAAACGACACCCAGACAGCTGGCCCCAACCTGGACACATAGGACCCGCTATGGCTGTAGGTCGTCATCACTTCCCAACCTCGGTTTTCAGGCTTCAGAACCTAGACCTTATCTCCAATCACTGCCCAGGGGTGAACGTGATGTAGAAATTAGAATTCCTCCTTCCCCATGGCCAGAAACCTTGTGGTTGGCATGTTGTCCAACGTTCAATGTGGGAAAACCTGCATTGTCCGGAAGGCCACGCCAGTGCTTGAGGGCCGCCTAGGGCACAGACATGCATTGTGACCTGCAGCGTGAGTCCCATATTAAAGTAACGCCTCTCAGTGGCTGGACCAAGATCCTGCATATGGGGCTTGTCATATCCATAGGACCCCAGGCTTAACCAGAGGGCGAGTATTCCAGTTGTCAGTACCCACTGCTATGCTCTAGAATCCCTCTACTGGGGGGACACATGAAGCAGAAAACAGGACACTTCCCTTCCCACAGAATGACCCCAAACTCTTGGGGGCTGGACAAACTACCAGAGAGGGAGACTTCTACGACCCATGAGGCAACTCCTACATTAAACGGCCATTGTGGACAAAACATCCAGAGACAAAAGCCTGAGCGACTGCCTCCCTCTCACCCTTCTTTCATATCCAGAGGAGCTCCCCTCATGGACTGTAGATCAGGCCTGCCGTAACCTCGGCCCCAAACCTGAGCTGAGTTAGGGTTTTTGGATGTCTGTCTGCACAGCCATGGCCCACACAGCCTCCAGGCTGGGGTCTCTGGAGCCACACCACAGAACTGTGCCTGCTCTCTCCTAAGAAACTGCCCATTCCATTGGCCACAACTCTACAAAATAGTAGAAACCTCAAGGTCCCCAAGGACATCCCACTACCGCAAGCCGCACTGGACAAATAGGGGCATTATGACACAAGCTGAGCAACTACTACCTCCATGCAGACACACAGACAGATATCCGCAGAGACAGAAGATTGAACCAGACAGGCCCCTAGGCCCTATTATGAACTCTTGCTTTGGTGTCCAGGTATCACTCCTCAGAGGCCTGGGTTCGAAGACCAGCATACGGGGCTTTCCTGAGGCACCAGACAGAAGACCTCTCATCTCCACATGGGAAGCTTCCTTGTTGGAGTTGTGTCAAGCCCTTTGGGTTGGAGAATCCTGCAGAGTCCCTTAGCTACTGCCACATTCCAAGGTCTCCATGGCCACCAACCCACATTATGACTCATCCTCAGGAGAGTCCATTTAAACTCAGCCTTCTGGGTAGCTCACCCAAGAGCCCGCAGATTGCGCATGCCTTGTCTCGACCAGGCAATGGGAAGGTGAGTTGGCGTTTCTCGGCATCCATGCTTAGGGCCCTGCTCTCGAGTCTTTCTGTATGGGGCATCCTGGAACCATCCAATAGTACTCGACTGTCCTGAAGAAGGAAACTTTGAAGTTTGGAGCAGCTCACAACTCCCAGCGTAGGGAAACCTCCCTGGCCTCATGACGCCCCCACCCCCTTCAGGAAGGGGCCATCATGGACACAAACTCCAGCTTGAGGCAACATCTGATACTCGCCCTGACCTCACGTGCAGGAGATCTCGATTCAGCCTCTGCAGAGTGGGCCTGCCATGCTCTTGGCCCCAAAACTCGTGCTAGCTTGTGTTTTCAGACTTCCTTCCTCACAATTATGGCCACACCCCTCCAGTTTGGCAATTCTGGAGACACAATGCAGCACTCTGCCTGCCCTCCAGAAGAAAAATGTTGCCCTATAGGGCTAACCAGAAACGCCAAATGAGTAACAACCTGCATGCCACTCGACCATACCCCAATTATACAGTCTAGCCTGTGCACTAAAGCCCTGTCTGACACAGCCTGAGGGCAGACCTCCAGTCCAACACCCAGACAGCTGGCCATACACAGAGCATATCACACCCACAATGGCTTTAGGGCATCAACTCTACCCAACCTCAGTTTTCACCATCAGAACCTAGACCTTATCTAGACTCACTGCTCAGGAGTGAACGTGATGCAAGAATCAGAAATTCTCCTTCGCCTTGGCAAGAAACCTTGTGGTTGGCATGTTGTCCAATGTTCATTGTAGGAGAAAGCAGCATGGACTATGAGGCCCCACCTATCCCTGAGGGCCACAATTTGCACAAACACACATTGTGACCCTCAGCGTGAGCCCTATCCTCATGTAAAGCCTCTTAGTGACTGGAACAACAGCCCACATATGGGGCTTGCCAAGCCCCTAGTCCCCCAATCTCAACCAGAGTTCGAGATGTCTAGTCACCCCTACTCAATGCTCTACTCTGGAATCCCTCTTTGGTGGGACACCTGAGGTAAAAAAAAAAAAAAAAATACAGAAAGGACTCTTCCCATTCACAGAATGATCCCAACCACTTGGGATCAGGCCAAATCACCAGAGAAAGAATTGTCCATGTCCCTTGAGGACACCTCGACATTCCACGGCCACCGTTGACACAAAATCCAGAGACAAAAGCCTGAGCAAGCGCCACATACTCGCCCTTTGTTCATAGCCCGGAAAATTCTCACGGTCTGTTGATCGAGACTTCATACATAAATACCCAAACCTAAGCTGAGTTTGTGTTTTCAGAATTCTGTCCCCACAGGCATGGCCCACACACCATCCATGCTGGGGCCCCTTGAGCCACACCTCAGGACTGTGGCTTCCCTCTCCCGGGGAATTCTGTCATTTCCATTGGCCACACCCTATAGATTAGGAGAATCCTCCAAACTCCCCCAGGCCATCCGAATTGTGTTGGCTGCCCAGTACACACAGGGATGATCTTTCACAAGTTAGGAAACCACCTCCACTCAGACCCAGAGACAGATATCCCCATAGAATAAGATTGAACTGGACGGGCACTTAGGCCGTAATCAGATCCATTGCTTTTGATTCCAGTCATCTCTCCTCAGAGGCCTGGTTTCCAATACCAGCATATGGGAGATTCCTTAGGCACTCATCAAAACAATTCTCTTCTCTACATAGGAAACATACTCTTTAGAGCTCCATCAAAACCTCCGGTTTTGAACATCCCTCAAGGCCCCGGATCAAGCACCCCATTCCAAGGTCTACATGGACACAAATGCACATTATGACACATCCTCAACTCACCCATTTCAAAACACCCGCCTCGGTTGCTCCCCAAGATCCAGCAGATCGAACTTGCCTTGGCTATATGAGACACGTGGAATGGGAGGTAGACTGCCCAGGCATCCATCCTTAGAATCCTGCTCTGGATAACTTCCTTATGGGATGTCCTGGAGCCATCCAACATGTCTCGACTATCCCACAGAAGGAATCATTGTGGTTTGGAGCATCTCACAATTCCCATCGTGGGAAAACCTCCATGTCCTCGTGACACCCTCCCCTTCATGAATGGGCCGTCATGGACAGAAACTCCGACCTAAGTAAACGTCTGATCCTAGCTCTGTCTTCAGGTATACGGGATCTCGAATCATCTCTGCAGAGGGTGCCTGCCGTCCCCTCACCCCGAAATCTAAGTCTGGCTTGTGTTCTCAGAATTTTTTCCTCACACTCCTGGCCCACAAGCCTTCCAGTTTGGGAATTCTGGAGCCACTATGTGGCACTGTGTCTTCCCTCCAGAAGAAAAACTTTGCCCTCTGGGGCTACCCAGTAACCACAAATGAGTACCATCCTGCACGTAACTCGACTGCACCCCAATGATACAGTCTAGCCTGGGCACTAATTCCCTGTCTGCCACAGCCTGAGCCTGCACCCCCAACCCACACTCAACAGCTGGCCGAACACTGAGCACATCAGACACACCATGGCCTTAGGGCTTCATCTCTTCCCAACCTCAGTTTTCAGGCTTCAGAACTTAGACCTTAAATCCAATCACAGTCCAGGACGAAAGTGTTGCAGAAATTAAAACTCCATCTTCCCCATTGCCAGAAAACTTGTGGTTCCCATACTGTGCAACGTTCAGTGTAGGAGAAACCAGCATGGTACACTAGGCCACGCCCTGACTTGAGGGGCTCCTTGGGAACAAAAACACATTGTGAAACTCAGTTTGAGACCTATCCTCAAGGAAGGCCTCTCAGTGTCTGGAACAAGAGCCCACATAAGGGGCTTGCCATATTCTCAGGTCCCAATGTTAACCAGAGTTCTGGTTGTCCAGTTGCCCCCACCCACGACTCTGCTCGGGAATCCCTCTTTTGGTGGTCCACCTGAGGTTAAAAAAAAAAATAAACAAAAAAAAACAGAAAGGCCCCCTCCCTTCCCACAGAATGACCCCAAACTCTTGGGATCGGGTGAAATCCCAAGAATGGGAGCCTCATCAATGGCCCATGAGGACACCCCGACATTCCATGGCAATCGGTGACACATTTCCAGAAAAAAAAAAAAAAAAAGCATGAGCATGCACATCACATTCGCCCTTTGTTCATATCCCGAAGAGGTCTCCTCACGGTCTATAGATCGGGCCGGCCATACCTACATCCCACAACCTAAGTGGAGTTTGTGTTTTCAGACTTTTGTCCAAATAGCCCTGGACCACACACGCTCCACACTTGGGTCCCTGGAGCCACACCTCAGGACTGTGCTTCCCTTTCAAGGGAATTCTTCCCATTCCATTGGCCACAACCTTTCAAATTAGGAAAAACCTCCAAAGTCACCGAGGCCATCCCAAAAGTGTAGGCCGCCCAGGACAAACAGGGGTGATCTCAATCCAGCTGAGCAACTACCTCCACTCAGACAACAGATGTCCCCAGAGAAGAATATTGAACCGGACAGGCCCCTAGGCCCTAATCAGATCCATTGCTTTGGTTTCCAGGCATCTCTCCTCAGAGGCCTCATTTCCAATACCAGCATATGGTGGTTTCCTGAGGCACCAATAAGAACAAATCTTGTCTCCCCATGGAAAACTTGCTCATTGGAGCTTTGTCATAAACTCTGGTTAGAAGAATCCTTCAGGGCCCTGGTGCCACTGCCCCATACCAAGGTCTCCATGGACTCAAACCACCATTAAGACCATCCTCAGGAAAGTCCATTTCAACTCAGCCCCCTCTGTTGCTACCCCAAGCCAGCAGATCAAACGTTTCTTGTTGCTAGGAGAAAATTGGAATGTGAGGCTGGCTGCCCAGGCATCCATACTTAGAACCCTGTTCTGGAAAAATACCTTATAAGACGTCCTGGAGCCATCCAACAAATCTTAATTGTCCCACAGAAGGAATACTTGCGGTTTGGAGCATCTCACAAGTCCAAAAGTGGGAAAACCCCCATGGCCTCATAATGCCCCCCCTTCCTGAAGGGGCCAACACGGACAGAAACTCAAACCTGAGCCAAAGTCTGAACTTCGACCTGACTTCAGACGCATGAGATCTCAATTCAGCTCTGCAGAGTGTGCCTGCCATGTCCTTGCCCAAAAACAAAGCCTAGCTTGTGTTCTCAGACTTCCATCCTCACTCTCCTGACCCACAATCCCTCCAGTTTGGGAATTCCGAAGCCACAATGCAGCACTCTGCCTGCCCTCCAGAAGAAAATCTTTGCCCTATGCTGCTAATAAGAAACCCCAAATGATTTTCTAATGCATGCCACTCGATTGTAAAGCAATTATACAGCCCACCCTGTATACTAATGCCCTGTCTGGCACAGCCTGAGACAAGACATCCCAAACGACACCCAGACAGCTGGCCCCAACCTGGACACATAGGACCCGCTGTGGCTGTAGGTCGTCATCTCTTCCCAACCTCGGTTTTCAGGCTTCAGAACCTAGACCTTATCTCCAATCACTGCCCAGGGGTGAACGTGATGCAGAAATTAGAATTCCTCCTTCCCCATGGCCAGAAACCTTGTGGTTGGCATGTTGTCCAACGTTCAATGTGGGAAAACCTGCATTGTCCGAAAGGCCACGCCAGTGCTTGAGGGCCGCCTAGGGCACAGACATGCATTGTGACCTGCAGCGTGAGTCCCGTATTAAAGTAACGCCTCTTAGTGGCTGGACCAAGATCTTGCATATGGGGCTTGTCATATCCATAGGCCCCCAGGCTTAACCAGAGGGCGAGTATTCCAGTTGTCAGTACCCACTGCTATGCTCTAGAATCCCTCTACTGGGGGGACACATGAAGCAGAAAACAGGACACTTCCCTTCCCACAGAATGACCCCAAAATCTTGGGGGATGGACAAACTACCAGAGAGGGAGACTTCTACGACCCGTGAGGCAACTCCTACATTAAACGGCCATTGTGGACAAAACATCCAGAGACAAAAGCCTGAGCGACTGCCTCCCTCTCACCCTTCTTTCATATCCAGAGAAGCTCCCCTCATGGACTGTAGATCAGGCCTGCCGTAACCTCGGCCCCAAACCTGAGCTGAGTTAGGGTTTTTGGATGTCTGTCTGCACAGCTACGGCCCACACAGCCTCCAGCTGGTGTCTCTGGAGCCACACCACAGAACTGTGCCTGCTCTCTCCTAAGAAACTGCCCATTCCATTGGCCACAACTCTACAAAATAGGAGAAACCTCAAGGTCCCCAAGGACATCCCACTACCGCAAGCCGCACTGGACAAATAGGGGCTTTATGACACAAGCTGAGCAACTACTACCTCCATGTAGACACACAGACAGATATCCGCAGAGACAGAAGATTGAACCAGACAGGCCCCTAGGCCCTATTATGAACTCTTGCTTTGGTGTCCAGGTATCACTCCTCAGAGGCCTGGGTTCGAAGACCAGCATACGGGGCTTTCCTGAGGCACCAGACAGAAGACTTCTCATCTCCACGTGGGAAGCTTCCTTGTTGGAGTTGTGTCAAGCTCTTCGGGTTGGAGAATCCTGCAGAGTCCCTTAGCTACTGCCACATTCCAAGGTCTCCATGGCCACCAACCCACATTATGACTCATCCTCAGGAGAGTCCATTTAAACTCAGCCTTCTGGGTAGCTCACCCAAGAGCCTGCAGATTGAGCGTGCCTTGTCTTGACCAGGCAATGGGAAGGTGAGTTGGCGTTTTTGACATCCATGCTTAGGGCCCTGCTCTGGAGTCTTTCTGTATGGGGCATCCTGGAACCATCCAATAGTACTCGACTGTCCTGAAGAAGGAAACTTTGAAGTTTGGAGCAGCTCACAATTCCCAGCGTAGGGAAACTTCCCTGGCCTCATGACGCCCCCACCCCCTTCAGGAAGGGGCCGTCATGGACACAAACTCCAGCTCCTGGCAACATCTGATACTCGCCCTGACCTCACCTGCAGGAGATCTCGATTCAGCCTCTGCAGAGTGGGCCTGCCATGCTCTTGGCCCCAAAACTCGTGCTAGCTTGTGTTTTCAGACTTCCTTCCTCACAATCCTGGCCACACCCCTCCAGTTTGGCAATTCTGGAGACACAATGCAGCACTCTGCCTGCCCTCCAGAAGAAAAATGTTGCCCTATAGGGCTAACCAGAAACGCCAAATGAGTAACAACCTGCATGCCACTCGACGATACCCAAATTATACAGTCTAGCCTGTGCACTAAAGCCCTGTCTGACACATATGATTGCAGACCTCCAGTCCAACACCCAGACAGCTGGCCGTACACAGAGCATATCACACCCACAATGGCTTTAGGCCATCATCTCTACCCAACCTCAGTTTTCACCTTCAGAACCTAGACCTTATCGCCACTCACTGTTCAGGAGTGAACGTGATGCAAGAATCAGAACTTCTCCTTCGCCTTGGCAAGAAACCTAGTTGTTGGCATGTTGTCCAATGTTCATTGTAGGAGAAAGCAGCATGGAGTATGAGGCCCCACCTATCCCTGAGGGCCAAATTTGCACAAAAACACATTGTGACCCTCAGCGTGAGCCCTATCCTCATGTAAAGCCTCTTAGTGACTGGAACAACAGCCCACATATGGGGCTTGCCAAGCTCCTAGTCCCCCAATATCAACAAGAGTTCGAGATGTCTAGTCACCCCTACTCAGGGCTCTACTCTGGAATCCCTATTTGGTGGGACACCTGAGGTAAAAAAAAAAAAAAAAATATATATATATATATATATATATATATATATATATATATATATATACAGCAAGGACTCTTCCAATCCACAGAATGTTCCCAACCACATGGGATCAGGCCATATCACCAGAGAAAGAATTGTCCATGGCCCTTGAGGACATCCCGAAATTCCACGGCCACCGTTGACACAAAATCCAGAGACAAAAGCCTGAGCAAGCGCCACATACTCGCCCTTTGTTCATAGCCCGGAAAATTCTCATGGTCTGTAGATCGAGCCTTCATACATACATCCCCAAACTTAAGCTGAGTTTGTCTTTTCAGACTTCTGTCCCCACAGGCCTGGCCTACACACCATCCAAGCTGGGGCCCCTGGAGCCACACCTCAGGACTGTGGCTTCCCTCTCCAGGGGAATCCTGCCATTTCCATTGGCCACAACCATATAGATTAGGAGAATCCTCCAAACTCCCCCAGGCTATCTGAATTGTGTTGGCTGCCCAGGACAAACAGGGATAATCTTTCACAAGTTAGGAAAGTACCACCACTCAGACCCAGAGACAGATATCCCCATAGAATTAGATTGAACTTGACAGGCACTTATGTCCTAACCAGATCCATTGCTTTTGATTCCAGTCATCTCTCCTCAGAGGCCTGGTTTCCAATACCAGCATATGGGAAATTCCTTAAGCACTCATCAAAACAATTCTCTTCTCTACATAGGAAACATACTCTTTAGAGCTCCATCAAAACCTCCGGTTATGAACATCCCTCAAGGACCCGGATCAAGCACCCCATTCCAAGGTCTACATGGACACAAATGCACATTATGACCCATCCTCAACTCACCCATTTCAAAACACCCACCTCGGTTGCTCCCCTGATCCAGCAGATCGAACTTGCCTTGGCTCTATGAGACACATGGAATGGGAGGCAGCCTGCCCAGGCATCCATCCTTAGAACCCTGCTCTGGATAATTTCCTTATGGGATGTCCTGGAGCCATCCAACAGGTCTCGACTGTCCCACAAAAGGAATCATTGCGGTTTGGAGCATCTCACAATTCCCATCGTGGGAAAACCTCCATGTCCTCGTGACACCCTCCCCTTCATGAAGGGGCCATCGTGGACAGAGACTCCGATCTAAGCCAACGTCTGATCCTAGCTCTGTCTTCAGGTATACGGGATCTCGAATCATCTCTGCAGAGGGTGCCTTCCGTCCCCTCACCACGAAATCTAAGTCTGGCTTGTGTTCTCAGAATTTTTTCCTCACACTCCTGGCCCTAATGCCTTCCAGTTTGGGAATTCTGGAGACACTATGTGGCACTGTGTCTTCCCTCCAGAAGAAAAACGTTGCCCTCTGGGGCTACCCAGTAACAACAAATGAGTACTATCCTGCACGAAACTCGACCGCACCCCAATGATGCAGTCTAGCCTGGGCACTAATTCTCTGTCTGCCACAGCCTGAGCCTGCACCTCTCTACCCACACTCAACAGCTGGCCGAACACTGAGCACATCAGACACACCATGGACTTAGGGCTTCATCTCTTCCCAACCTCAGTTTTCAGGCTTCAGAACCTAGACCGTAAATCCAATCACAGTCCAGGAGTGAAAGTGTTGCAGAAATTAGAACTCCATCTTCCCCATTGCCAGAAAACTTGTGGTTCCCATACTGTGCAACGTTCAGTGTAGGAGAAACCAGCATGGTACATTAGGCCACGCCTTGTCTTGAGGGGCTCCTTGGGCACAAAAACACATTGTGAAACTCAATGTGAGACCTATCCTCAAGGAAGACCTCTCAGTGTCTGGACCAAGAGCCCACATATGGGGCTTGCTATGTTCTTAGGTCCCAATATTAACCAGAGTTATGGTTTTGCAGTTGCCCCCACCAACGACTCTGCTCTGGAATCCCTCTTTTGGTGGTCCACCTGAGGTAAAAAAACAAAAAACAAAAACCTAGTGGTTGGCATGTTTTCCCATATGCTGGGAGTAATTCCATGGAATTACTCTTTTGGCGGGACACCTGAGGTAACAAACCTGAAAGGAGTCCTCCCATTCCACAGATTGACGAAAAACAATTGGGATCGGGCCAAATCCACAGAGAGGAAAATTCGTCCATGGCCCATGAGGCCTCCCCGACATTCCACGGCCATCTCTGATACAAAATCCAGAGACAAAAGCCTGAGCAAGCGCCTCAGACTCGCTCTCTCTTCATATCCGGAAGAGTTCTTCTCATGGTTTATAGATCGGGCCTGCCATACCTACTTCCCCAAACCTAAGCTGAGTTTGTGTTTTCAGTCTTCTGTCCTCAAAGTCCTGGGCCACACACCCTCCAGGCTGGGGCCCCTGGAGTCACACATTAGGACTGTGCCAACCCAATCCATGGGAATTCTGCCGATGCCATTGTCCAATACAGTAATATGTGGAGAACCTTACAAATCCCTGAGGCCAACCCAATAGTGCAGGTCGCCCGGGACAAACAAGGGCGGTCTGATACCTGCTGAGCATCTACCTCCACTCATACCATAGATGGATGTCCCCTGAGAAGAAGATTGAACCAGACAGGACCCTAGGCCATAATAGGATACATTGCTTTGGATTACAGGCATGTCTCCTCAAAAGCCTGGATTCCAATACCAGCATAGAAGTTTTCCTGAGGCACCCATCAAAACAAATCTCGTCTCCACAAGGAACCTTGTGCATCGAGCTATGTCAAAAGCTTAGGAGAATACTTCAGGGTCCCGGTGCCACCGCCCCTTTTTAAGGCCCTCATGGACACAAACACACATTAGGACCCATCCTCAGGAAAGTCCATTTCAAGTCAGCCACCCCGGTTGCTCCCGCAGAGCCATCAGATCTAAACTGTCTTGTTGCTGGGAGACATTTGGAATGCGAGGCCGGCTTCCCAGGCATCCATCCTCGAACAGTGCCCTGGAGTCATTCCATATGGGATGTCCTGAAGCTGCCCAACAGGTCTCAATTGTCCCGCAGAAGGAATCCTTGATGGGGGCATCCCACAACTCCCAACGTGGGAAAAACTCCATGGCCTTGAGATTCCGCTCCCTTCATGAAGGGTCCGTCATGCACAGAAACTCCAACCTGAGCCAACGTCTGATCCTCGCCCTGACTTCAGATGCATGAGATATTGGTTCAGATCTACAGTGGTACCTGCCGTGTCCTCGCCCTGAAACCCAAGTCTAGCTTGTGTTCTCAGACTTCCGTCCTCACACTCCTCTACATGAAGCCCTCAAGTTTAGCAATTCCGGACTGACAATGAAGCACTCTGCCTGCCCTCTAGAAAACAAATTTTGCCTAATGAGCTGCCCAGACAACTTATATGAGGATAAATCTACATGGCACTCGACTGTACCCAAATTATATAGTCTAACCTGGGCACTAATGCACTGTCTGACACAACCTGAGCCCGGACCTCCTGACCAACACCCAGACAGCTGACCGCACACTGAGCACATCAGACCCGCCATGGCCTTAGGTCATCATCTCTTCCCTACCTCAGTTTGTAGGCTTCAGTACCTAGACATTATCTCCAATCACTGCCCAGGGGTGCCTGTGATGCAGAAATCAGAACTCTTCCTTACCCATGGCAAGAAACCTTGTGGTTGGCATGTTGTCCAACGTTCAGTGTAGGAGAAACCAGGATTCACCATGAGGCCCTGCCCATTCTTGTTTGCGAAGTGGGCATAAACACACATTGTGACCCTCAGCGTGAGTCCTGTCCTCTAGTAAGTCCTCTCAGTGGCTCGACCATTAGATGTCATAATGGGCTTGACATGTCCCTAGGCCACAATTTTTAACCAGATTTCTGGTTGTCCGTTCGGCCCTCCCCAGGGCTCTACTCTGGAATCCCTCATTTGGTGGGACACCTGAGGTTAAAAAACAAAACATGGCAAATCAACAACAACAACAAAACGGACTTCTTCCATCCCACAGAATGACCCCAAACTCTTTGGACAGGGCCAAACCCCCAGAGTGTAAGACTCTTCCATTTCCCATGAAGTCACCAGGGAATTTCACGACCATGAGTGACACGATATCCAGAGACAAAAACTTGAGCACGAGCCTCACACTAGCCCTTCTTTCAAATCCCGAAGAGTTCTCCTCATGGTCTGTAGATCAATCCTGCCATACCTATGACCTGAAACATAAGCCGCGTTTGTGTTTTCAGACGACTGTCCAAACAGCTCTGCCTACACACCCTACAGGCTCAGGCCCCTGGAGCCAAACCTGAGGACTGTACTTGCCCTCTCCAAGGGAATTGTATGTGCCCATTCCAATGGCCACAACCCTACTAATAGGATAAACCTGCAAACTCCCTGAGGCCATCCCAATAGTGGTGGCTTCCCAGGACAAACTCGGGCAATCTGAGCCCAACTGAGAACCTACATGCACTCAGACGCATAGACTGATGTTCCCAGAGGTAAAAAGGTACGAACAGGCCCCTAGGCACTATTCGGATTCATTGTTGTGGTATCTAGTCATCTCTCCTCAGAGGCCTGGATTTCAATACCAGCATATGGCTGTTTCCTGACTCATCCGTCATAAAAAATCTCATCTACATATGGGAAACTTGCACGTTGGAACTGTGTCAAAGCCTCTGTTTGAAAAAACCCTTCAGGACCCCAGTGCCACCGCTTCATTCCAAGGTCTCCATAGACACAAAAACATATTAGGATCCATCCACAGGAGAGTCAATTTCAACTCAGCCTCCTCAGTTGCTCCCCCAGATCCAGCAGATCTAACCTTTCTTGTAGCTAGGAGAAAATTGGAATGCCAGGTGTGGTACCTAGCCATCCATCCTCAGAACCATGCTTGGAATCCTTGGCCTGGCGCCAACGAACAGGTCTCAATTGTCCTGGAAAAGAATCTTTGTAGTTTGGAGCTTCTCACAACTCCCATCGTGCGAAAACCCCCATGGCCTCGTGATTCCCCCCCTTCATGAAGGGGCCATCAGGGACAGAAAGTCCAACCTGAAGATCGTCTGATCCTCACCCTGACTTCAGATGCACGAGATCTCGATTCAGGTCTGTAGATTGTGCCTGCCATGTCCTCACCCATAAAAACTAAGCCTAGCTTGTGTTCTCAGACTTCAGTCCTCAGACTACTGGCCCACAAGCCCTCCAGTTTGGCAATCCAGAAGTACAATGCGGCACTCTGCCTGCTCCCTGGAAGAAGAACATTGCCCTCTGGGGCTACCCAGAAACCCCAAATGAGGATCAACCTGCACGCCATTTGGCTGTACACCAAATATATAGGCTGAAGTGGGCATAATTGCCCATTCTGACACAGCCTGAGCCTGGAACTCCTGGCCCCACCCAGACAGCTGGCCGCACACTGAGCACATCGGACCCGCCATGGCCTTAGGTCGTCATCTCTACCCAACCTCGGTTTTCAGGCTTCAGAACCTTGACCTTATCTCCAATCACTGCCCAGGTTTGAAAATGTTGCAGAAATCCGAACTCGTTCCCTTGGCATGAAACCTCGTGGTTGGCATGTTGTCCAACTTTCAGTGTAGTTGAAACCAGTGTGGCACATGAGACCCAGCCCATGCTTGAGGGCCACATTGGTCTCAAACACACATTGTGACCCTCAGCCTGAGCCCGGTCCTCAGGCAAGGCCTCTCAGTGGCTGCATGAAGAAACAGCATATTGGGCTTGCCATGCCCCTAGACCCTAATTTTTAACCATATTTCGGGTTGTCCCTTCACTCTTGCCCAGGGCTCTGCTTTGGAATTCCTCTTTTGGTGGGACACCTCAGGTAACAAACCTTAAAGGAGTCCTCCCATCCCACAGATTCACGAAAAAGAATTGGGATAGGGCCAAATCCACAGAGAGGAAGATTCGTCCATGGCCCATGAGGCCTCCCCGACATTCCACGGCCATCGCTGATACAAAATCCAGAGACAAAAGCCTAACCAAGCGCCTCAGACTCGCTCTTTCTTCATATCCTGAAGAGTTCTTCTCATGATTTGTAGTTCGGCCGTGCCATACCTACGTTCCCAAACCTAAGCTGAGTTTGTGTTTTTTGAGTTCCGTCCTCAAAGTCCTGGGCCACACACCCCCAGGCTGGGCCCCTGGAACCACACATTAGGACTGTGCCTAACCAATCCATGGGAATTCTGCCCATTCCATTATCCAAAACCGTACAAATTAGGAGAAACCTCCAAATTCCCTGAGGCCATACCAATGGTGTAGGTTGTCCGGGACAAAAAAGGGCCATCTGACACCAGCTGAGCATCTACCCCCACTCATACCATAGATGGATGTCCCCAGAGAAGAAGATTGACCAGACAGGACCCCAGGCCATAATGGGATCCATAGCTTTGGTTTACAGGCATGTCTCCTCAAAAGCCTGGTTTCCAATACCAGCTGAGTGCTTCTCCTGAGGCACCCATCAGAACAAATCTCGTCTACACATGGGAAACTTGCATGTTGGAGCTCTCTCAAAGCCTCTGGTTAGAAGGACATTTCAGGTTCCCGGTGCCAGCGCCTCATTCCAAGGTCTCCATGGAGACACACCCACATTAGGACCCATCCACAGGAGAGTCCATTTCAACTCAGCCCCCTAAGTTGCTCCCCCTGATCCAGCAGATCTAACCCGTCTTGTCGCTAGGAGATGATTGGAATGAGAGGCAGGCTTCCCAGACATCCATACTTAGAACCATTCTCAGAATTATGCTGTATGGGAAGTCCTGGAGCCAACCAACAGGTCTCAATAGTCCCGCAGAAGAATCTATACTGTTTGGAGCATCTCACAACTCCCATCGTGGGCAAACCTCCATGGCCTCGTGATCCCGCCCCCTGTGCTTCATGAAGGGGCCATCAGGGACAGAAGCTCCAACCTGAGCGATCGTCTGATCCTCGCCCTAACTTCAGATGCAGGACATCTTGATTCATCTCTGCAGAGTGTGTCTGCCGTGCCCTTGCCCAGAAACGTAAGTCTAATTTGTGTTCTCAACTTCCATTCTCACATTCCTGGCCCACAAGCCCTCCAGTTTGGCAATTCCAGAACTACAAGGCAGCACTCTGCCTGCTTTCCGGAAGAAAAACATTGCCCTCTGGGGCTACCCAGATTCCCCAAATGAGGATCAACCTGCATGCCACTTGACTGGACCCCAATTATACAGGCTGCCCTGGGCACTACTGCCCTTTCTGGCACAGCCTGAGACTGTACCTCCTGGCTCGCACCCACCCAGCTAGCCACACACTGAGCACATCAGACCCGCCATGGCCTTAGGTCATCATCCCTTTCCAACCTCGGTTTTCAGGCTTCAGAACCTAAACCTTATCTCCAGTCACCACCCAGGGTTGAACATGATGCAGGAATCAGAACTCCTTCCCCATGGCAAGAAACCTTGTGGTTGGCATGTTGTCCAACGTAAAATGTAGTTGAAACCAGTGTGGCCCATGAGGCCCTGCAGATGCTTGAGGACCAAGTCGTTCACAAACATGCATTCTGACCCTCAATGTGAGCCCAGTTCTCAAGTAAGGCCTCTCAGTGGCTGGACCAAAAGACAGCATATTGGGCTTGTCATGCCCCTAGGCCCCAATTTTTAACCAGATTTCTGGTTGTCCAGTCTCCCCTCCCCAGGGCTCGGCTTTGGAATTCCTCTTTTGGTGGGACACCTGAGGTAACAAAACTGAAAGGACTCCTCCCATCCCACAGTTTGACCCAAAACAATTGGAATCGGGCCAAATCCACAGAGCGGAAGACTCGTCCATGGCCCATGAGGCCTCCCCGACATTCCACGCCCATCGTTGACACAAAATCCAGAAACAAAAGCCTGAACAAGTGCCTCACAATCTCTCTTTCTTCATATCTGGAAGAATTCTCCTCACGGTCTGTAGATCGGGCCTGCCATACCTATGTCCCTAAACCTAAACTGAGTTTGTGTTTTAGACTTCTGCCTCCACAGTCCTGGTGCACACACCCTGCAGGCTGGGGCCCCTGGAGCCACATCAAAACTGTGCCTTCCCTCTCCACGGGAATTCTGCCCATTCCATTGTCCATAATCATAAAATTAGGAGAAACCTCCAAAGTCCCCAAGGCCTTCACAATAGTGTAGGCCGCCTGGGACAAACAAGGGCCATCTGACACCAGCTGAGCATCTAACTCCACTAATACCTTAGATGGATGTACACAGAGAAGAAGATTCAACCGGACAGGCCCCTAGGCTCTAAACGGAGCCATTGCTTTGGTTTCCAGTTATCTCTCTTCAGAGGCCTATATTCCAATAACAGTATATGGGGGTTTCCTGAGGCACCAATCAGAACAAATCTCGTCTCCACATGGGAAACTTGTCCTTTGGAGATGTCTCAAAACCTCCGGTTAGGAGAATCCTTCAGGGCCCATGCACCAACGCCCCATTCCAAGGTCTCCATGGACACAAACCCACATTAGCATCCATCCTCAGGAGAGTCCATTTCAACTCAGCCCCCTTGGTTGCTCTGACAGAGCCAGCATATCAAACCTGTCTATTTGCTAGGAGACAACTGCAATGTGAGGCGGGCTTCCCATGTATCCATCCTAAGATCCCTGCTCTGGTGTCATTCTGTATGGTATGTACTGGAGTGATACAAAAGGTCTCAATTGTTGATCAGAAGGAATCCTTGTTGTTTGGAGCATCTCACAACTCCCATTGTGGGTAAACCTCCATGGACTGGAGATGCTGTCCCCTTCATAAAGTGGCCAGAATGGACAGAAATTCAAACCTAAGCCTAGGTTTGAACCTCGCCCTGACTTCAGATTCATGATATCCCAATTCAGATCTGCAGAGGGTGCCTGCCGTGCCCTCGCCCAGAACCTACGCCTAACATGTGTTCTCAGACTTCCGTTCTCACACTCCCCGTCCACAAGGCATCCACTTTGGAAATTCCGGAGCCACAATGCAGCACTCTGCATTTTCCAGAAGAAAAACATTGCCCTTGGGGCTACCCAGAAATGCCAAATAAAGATCAACCTGCACGGCATTCAGTTGTACCCCAATTATACAATCTACCCTGGGCACTAATGCCCTGTCTGACACAGCCCAAGCTTGGACCTCCCGACCAACACCCAGACAGCTGGCTCCACGCTGAGCATATCGGACCCGACATGGTCTTAGGTCGTCATCTCTTCCCAACCTCGGTTTTCAGACTTCACAACCTAGACCTTATCTCCAATCACTGCCCAGGGGTGAATGACATGCAGAAATCAGAATTAATACTTCCCCATGGCAAGAACTCATGTGGTTGACATGTTGACTATCATTCAGTGTAGGAGAAACAAGCATGCACCATGAGTCCCCACCCATGCTTGAGTACCACAAGGGCATAAACACGCATTGTGACCCTCAGCATGAGTTCTGTCCTCAATGAAGGCCTCTCAGTGGCTGGACCATTAGAAGGCATATTGGGCTTGCCCTGCCCCTAGGCCCGTACTTTTAGTTAGATTTCTTGTTGTCCAGGGCTCTGCTCTGGAATCCCTCTTTTGGTGGGACACCTTAGTTAACAAAACTGAATCCCACAGATTAACCCAAAACAATTGGGATCTGGCCAAATCCACAGAGAGAAAGACTCTTCCATGGCCCATGAGGACTCCTCGACATTCCACAGCCATCATTGACACAAAATCCAGGGGCAAAAGCCTGACAAGTGTCACACTTTCACCCTTTATTCATATCCCAAATAGTTCTCCTCATAGTCTGTAAATCGGACCTGCCATACCTACGTCCCAAAACCTAAGCTGAGTTTGTGTTTTCAGACATCTGTCCCCACAGTCCTTGCCCACACACCCTCAAGGCTGGGCCCTTGGAGCCACACATCAGGTCTGTGCCTGCCCACACCACAGGAATTCTGCCCATTCCATTGTCCATAATCATACAATTTAGGAGAAACCTCCAAAGTCCCCGAGGCCATCCCTATAGTGTAGGCCGCCCGGACAAACAGGAGCGGTCTGACACCAGCTGAGCAACTACCTCCATTTCATAAAATAGACAGATGTCGACAGAGAAGAAGATTGAACCAGAGAGGCTCCTAGGACCTAATTGGATGCATTGCTGTGGTTTCTATGTATCTCTCCTCAGAGGCCTGGTTCTAATACCAGCATATGTGGGTTTCCTGAGGCACCAATTAGAACAAATCTTGTCTCCACATGGAAAACTTGCTCTTTCGAGTTGTTTCAAAATCTCCGGTTAGAATCCTTTAGAGCCCTGGGGCCACCACACCATTCCAACGTCCTCATGGACACAAACACACATTAAGACCCATCTTCAGGAGAGTCCATTTCAACTCAGCTCCCACGATTGCTCCTGCATAGCCATCAGATCGTACCTGTCTTGTGGCAGGGAGACAATTGGTGTAAGAGGCAGTCTGCTCAGGCATCCATCCTTAGAACCCGGCTCTGGAGTCATTCCATATGGGATGTCCTGGAGCCATCCAACAGTTCTCAATTTTCCCGCAGAAGGAATCCTTGCAGTTTGGAGCATCCCACAACTCCCAACGTGGGAAAACCTCCATGGCTTCGAGATTCCACCCCTTTGATGAAGGGGCCATCATGGACAGAAACTCCAACCTGCGCCTAAGTCTGATCCTCGTCCTGACTTCAGATGAATGAGATTTTGATTCGGATCTGCAGAGGGTGCCTGCCGTGCCCTCGCCCTGAAACTTAAGTCTAGCTTATGATCTCAGACTTAGGTCCTTACACTCCTGGTCCCGACGTCCTTAAGTTTGGCAATTCTGGACCCACAATGCTGCACTCTGCCTGCCCCAGCGAGCTTCCCTGACACAATAAATGAGGATGAACCTACATGGAACTCAACTGTACCCAAATTATACAGTCTAACCTGGGCACTAATGCACTGTCTGACACAGCCTGATTCCATACCTCCTGAACAACACCCAGAAAGCTGACCGCACACTGAGCACATCGGACCCTCCATGACCTTAGGTTATCATCTCATCCCAACCTCGATTTTCTGGATTCAGAACTTAGATCTTATCTCCAGTCACTGCCCAGGGGTGAACATGATGCAGAAATCAGAATTCCTCCTTCCCCATGGAAAGAAACCTTGTGGTTCGTATGTTGTCCAAAGTTCAGTGTAGGAGAATCAAGCATGGCCCATGAGTCCCCGCCCATGCTTGATGCCTACATTGGGCACAAACATGCATTGTGACCCTCAGTGTGAGCACTGTACTCAAGTAAGACCTCTCAGTGGCTGGACCAAGGTACCCCATATGGGGATTGCCATGCCCTTAGGCCCCCAATCTTATACAGAGTTCGGGTTGTCCAGTCGCCCCTTCCCAGGGTTCTGCTCTGGAATCCCTCTTTAGTGGCACACCTGAGGTAAAAAAACAAAACAAAACAAAACAAAAAAACAGAATGGACTCCTCCCATCCCACGGAATGACCCCAAAATATTGGGATCATCCAAATCCCCATAGAGGAACTCTCACCCATGGTCCATGAGGACGCCCCTACATTCCACGGCCATCAGTGACACAAAATCCAGAGTCAAAAGCCTGAGCAAGTGCCTCACACTCACTCTTTGTTCATATCCTGAAGAGTTCTGCTCAAGGTCTGTAGATCGGGCCTCCCATACCTATGTCCCCAAACCCAAGACGAGTTTCTGTTTTCAGACTTCTGTCCCCACAGCTCTGACCCACACACCCTCCATGCTTGAGCCCCTAGAGCCACACCTCAGGATTGTGCCTTCCCTCCCCAAAGGAATTCTGCCCATTTCATTGGCCACAAACTTGCAAATTAGGAGAAACCTCCAAAGTCTAAGTGGCCATCCCAATAGTGTAGACTGCCCAGGACAAATAGGGGCAATCTGACACCAGCTGAGGAACTACCTCCACTCAATCCCATAGACAGATGAACCGAGAGAAGAAGATTAAACCAGACAGGCCCCAGGCCCTAATCAGATCCATTGCCTTGGTTTCCAGGCATCTCTCCTCAGAGTTCTGGTTTCCAATACCAGCATATTGGGGGTTACTGAAGCACCAATGAGAACAAATCTTGTTTCCCCATGGGAAAAATGCTTCTTGGAGCTGTGTCAAAACCTCTGGTTAGGAGCATCCTTCAGAGCCCTGGTGCCACTGCCCCATTCCAAGGTCTCCATGGACACAATCCCACATTATGACCGATCCTCAGGAGAATGCATTTCAACTCAGCCCCCTCGGCTGCTACATCATAGGCAGCAATCAAACGTGCCGTTTCGCTAGGAGACAATTGGAATGCAAGGCCGGATGCCCAGGCATCCATCCTTACAACCCTGCTCTGCAATTGTTCCATATGGGATGCCCTGGAGCCATCCAACAGGTTTCAACTGACCCGCAGAAAATCCTTGTGGTTTGGAGCATCTCACTACTGCCATCATGGGAAAACACCAATGGTGTGATGACCCCCCTTCATGAAGGGGCCATCATGGACAGAAACTCCAACCTGAGCCAACATATGAACCTCGCCCTGACCTCAGATGCATGAAATCTCAATTCAGCTCTGCAGAGTGTGCCTGCCATGTCCTCGCCCTGAAACCAAAGCAAAGCTTCAGTTCTCAGACTTACATCCTTGCATTCCTGGCCCCAAGGACTCCAGTTTGGCAGTTCCGGAGCCAGAATGCAGCACTCTGCCTGCCCTCCAGAAGAAAGACTTTGCCCTATGGGGCTACGGAGAAACCCCAAATAATTATCTTCTGCATGCCACTCAACTGTACCCCAATTATACAGCATATCTGGGCACGAATGCCCTGTCTGGCACAGCCTGAGTGCAGACCTCCTGAACGACACCTAGAAAGCTGGCCCCAAACTGAACACATTGGACCCGCCATGGCCTTAGGTCGTCATCTCTTCCAAACCTCGGTTTTCAGGCTTCAGAACCTAGACCTTATCTCCAATTAGTGCCCAGAGGTGAACGTGATGCAGAAATCAAAACTCCTCCTTCCCCATGGCAAGAAACCCTGAGGTTGGCATGTCCAAGGTTCAGTGTAGGAGAAACCTGCAAGCTCAATGAAGTCCCGCCCAATATTGGGGACCACCTTGGGCACAAACACACATTGTGACCCTCAGCATGAGTCCACTATTCAAGTAACGTCTCTCAGTGGCTGGACCAAGAATCTGCATATGGGCTTGCCATGCCCAATGGACCCCAAGCCTAACCAGAGGGTGGGTATTCCAGTTGTATGTACCCAGTGCTCTGCTCTAGAATCCCTCTATTGTGGGGACACATGAGGCAGAAAACAGGACTCCTCCCTTCCCACAAAATGACCCCAATCTCTTGGGAGCCGGACAAATCACCAGAGAGGGAGACTTCCATGGCCCATGAGACCATGCTTACATTAAATGACCATCATGAATACAACATCCAGAGCCATAAGCTTGAACAACCGCCTCTCACTCGCCTTACTTTCTAATCACAATGAGCTCCCCTCACGGACTGTAGATCACTCCTGCCATAACCTCAGCCCCAAACCTCAGCCGAGTTTGTGTTTTTGGATGTCTGTCCCCACAGCCCTGGCCCACACAGCCGCCAGGCTGGGGCCTCTGGAGCCACACCACAGGACTGTCCTGCTCTCTCCAAGGAGACTATGCCCATTCCATTGCCCATAACCCCACAGAATAGGAGAAACATCAAGGCCCCCGAGGACATCCCACTACTATAAGCCTCTCTGGACAAAGGCATCCTGACACTAGCTGAGCAACTACCTCCATGCAGAAACACAGACAGATGTCGGCAGAGACAGTAGATTGAACCAGACAGGCCCCTGGGCCCTAATCTGAACTCTTGCTTTGGTTTCCAGGTGTCACTCCTCAGAGGCCTGGGTTTGAAGACCAGCATCTGGGGCTTTCCTGAGACACCAAACAGAACAACTATCGTCTCCACATGGGAAGCTTCATTGTTGGAGCTGTGTCAAACCCTTCGGTTTGGAGAAACCTGCAGAGTCCCTGAGCCACCGCCACATTCCAAGGTCTCCATGGCCACCAACCCACAGTATGACTCATCCTCAGGAGAGTCCATTTCAACTCAGCCCTCTGAGAAACCCGCCCAAGAGCCTGCAGATTGAGCCTGCCTTGCCCCAAACAGCCAGTGGGAATGTGAGGTGGCATTTGCAGACATTCATGCTTAGACCCCTTCTCTCGAGTCTTTCTGTAGGGGTCATCCTAGAACCATCTCATAGTACTCGACTGTCCTACAGAGGAAACCTTGATGTTTGGGGCAGCTCATAACTCCCAGCGTTGGGAAACCTCCCTGGCCTCATGACGCCCCCACCCCCTTCAGGAAGGGGCCATAATGGACACAAACTCCAACCTGAGGCAACGTCTGATACTCGCCCTGACCTCAGATGCAGGAGATCTTGATTCAGTCTCTGCAGAGTGGGCCTGCCATGCCCTCGGCCCCAAACCTAACGCTAGCTTGTGTTTTCAGACTTCCCTCTTCACACTCCTGGCAAACAAGCCCTCCATACTGGGAATTCCAGAACCACAACACAGTTTTCTGCCTGCCCACCAGAAGAAAAACGTTGCCCTATGGGGCTCTCCAGACACCACAAATGAGAACCAACCTGCTCTGGCCTCGACCGCACCCTAACTGGAAAAGCTACCCTGGTCAGTAATGCTGTCTGACACAGCCTGACGTCCCGACAGACAAGGAAACAGCTGGCTGCACACTAAGCACATCAGACAGGCCATGGCCTTATGCTGTCATCTCTTCCCAACCTGGGTTTTCAGACATCTGACCCTAGATATTATATCAAATCCTGGCAAACGTGGGTAACTGAAGCACAAATCAGATCTTCTCCTTCCCCATGGCTGGAAAGCTTGCTGTTGGCATGGAGTCATACCTTCAGTGTAGGAGAAACCTTCATGGCCCCTGAGGCCAAGCCTAAACTTGAGTGCCTCCTTGGGTACAAACTCGCATTGGGACCATCAGCATGCGCCCCATGTCGAAGTAATGTCTCTCAGGGCCTGGACCAAGAGCCCGCATATGGGGCTTGCCAAGCCCCTATGATCCCAATCTTCACAAGAGCTCGAGTATTCCATTTGCTCGAACCCAGGACTGTGATCTGGAGTCCCTCTCCTGGAAGAACACCTGAGCCAGACAGCAGGACTCCACCCTTCCCACAAAATGTCCCCAAAATCTTAAGAGCTGGACCAACTCCTCAGAGAGGGAGACTCTTCCATAGCCCCTGAGGTCACCCCTACATTCCACGGCTATGGGAGACAAAACATCCAAAGACAAAAGCTTGCGTGACTGCCTCCCATTTGCCCTTCTTTCATAAGCTGAGGATCTCCTCTCACGGTCTGTGGGTCCATCCTGCCATGCTCTCGGCTCCGCACCCAAGCCGAGTTTGTGTTTTCAGACTTCTGTGCCCACAGCCCGGACCCACACACCCTCCAGGCTAGGGCCTATGGAGACACACTGAAGGACTGTGCCAGTCCTCTCCAAGAAAACTGTACCCAATCCATTGGCCACAACCCTAGAGATTAGGAAAATCCAATAAGGTCTCCAAGGCCATGCCTCGGCCATGGACTAAGAGGGGCACTCTGACACCAGCTGAGCAACTATCTCCACTTAGATACTCAGACAGTGTCCCCAGAGACAGAAGATTGAAACGGACAGGCATCTAGGCTCTAATCTGAACCCTAGCTTTGGTTTCCAGGTGTCTCTACTCAGAGAACTGGTTTGAAGACCAGTATCTGGGGCTTTTCTGAGGCACCAAAGAGAACCTGTCTCATCTCCACATAGGGATCTCTTTTTAATTGGAGCAATATTACACCCTTCGGTTAGGCGAATACTTCATGGCCCCTGAGCTGCCAACATATTCCAAGGTCTCCATGCACACAAACCCACATTATGACCCATCCGCAGGAGAGTCCATTTCAATTCAGCCCCCTAGTTAGCTCGCCCCAGAGCCAGTAGTTCAAACATGTCTTGTCACAAAGAGCCAATGGGAATGTGAGGTATGCTGTACAGGCATCCATCCTTCGAATCCTGCTCTCCAGTCTTATCGTATGGGACATCCTGGAGCCATTCAACAGGACTCGACTGTCCAGCAGATGGAAAGCTTGTGGTATGGGTCAACGCACAAACTAGAGTTTGTGCTGGTGTCTAAGGTGCTGTGCAGGATTCTCCAATCTTGAGGGTTTGGCACAGGTCGAAGGGCATGGTTTCCTACTGGGGACAGGAGATATTCTATTGTGTGGCTCAGGGACCACATGTTGTATCCTTAGTTGGTATTTCAGAACAGGACCCTGAGGACAGATGCCTGAAAACCTAATCTAGTGTTCCAATGACGTCCTAGGAGCATGTCAGGTACAATCTTCTGACCCAGGAACATTGAAATGGCTGTCTGCTTGGATGTAGGTGATCAGGGCGTTTCAGACTGGCATTTGTGTCCAGTGCTGCCGACAATATTGGGTCGGGCTCAGGGCTCTTGCGTGTTTCTCCTAAACTGGAAGGTTTGGGCAGGTTTGACGGGCACAGTTTCCTTGGGGATGGCAGGCCTAGTCATGTGTTGTGGATCCAGAGACCCTGTCCTGGAGGGCATATGAGCCATGGTTTTGGGAGAGAAGTCTGCAAACACAAATGTGGGTTATGGTTAGTGGAAAGGTGATCACAGGCCCAATGAGTAGATCTGGAGTGCAGCTTGTCAGGAGTTGTAATTAGGGTGACTGGAAGGCAGTAGCACAGGCTTTTCTCTCTATATTGTGTGTCCAGGATGGCCTCGGAATGCAGGTATAGTCTCATGGGTCCATGGGAAACTTTTCCTCTCTATGGATCTGTGCAGCTCATAGTTTGGTGGCTTTTTTGGGGAAGGGAAGAGTGTTGTTTTCCATCTTATGGGTGCCCCAAAACAGGGATTCCAGATACAGGCTCTTTTTCTGGGCATCTGGGACTTCCCACCAAGGGTTAGGATTTGCACCTAGGGGTGTATGAGGCCTGAAATGCGGGATCATGATGGTGCAACTGAGAGGGATTGTTTGAAAGCTTGCTCAGGCTGAGTCTCACAATGCCTGTTTGCTCCCATGGCGGCCCTCAGGAGTGGGAGTGGTCTCATTGGTCATATATCTGGCTCCCTCTTAGAGAGTTGGACACCCAACCCAACAGCCAAATGTCCTGCCATGAGGAAGGATGAGTTCTCTTCCGTCAGGTTCCTCTGTGCTTCAGGTTGCCCCATTGGCAGGGTTTCCAGCAAGGTTTCGAGATAGGTGCCTGAATACCAAGGATGGGTGGAGATGACGTACTTGGGCCATAGCAATCCCAAATGCTAGATATGAGGCCTAAAACTCGGTCGGGGCTCAGGCTCTGTCAGACACAGCGCTAGTGGCCATGGCAGCCTTTATATCAGAGTAGATTCGAGGGCGGAGCAGATTGATCCTCATGTGGAGTTTCTTGGGAAGATTCCCAGGCATTTGTTCATTCAATAGGGAAGGCAGAATGCTGTGTTGTGGCTCCAGATTTCCCAATCACGAGAGCTTGGGGACCAGTCAGTTTTGGGTGGAATTGTAAACAAAAGCTATGGTTCAATTCAGTGCCAAGCAGAAGGCAGTTCCAATTTGTAGCAGTTTACTCGAGACATCCAGCACTGGAATAAGGGTGGATGTCAGATGCTTGCTCACACTAGAGTTTTTGTCTATGATGACCGACAAGTGGAGGGGTGGTATAAAGAGGCCATGGAGGAGTTCACATGCTGAGGCCTGTGAACTGCTGCAAAAAGTAACATTTCTTTGTACAGAGTAGGTGAAGTCTGGTTTGTTTACTCTAGGTTTCCCCATGTGGAAAGTTTGTGAAGAAGAGCTCTCCGGCATGGATGCCAGGAAAGCACACCTCCATTGACAATTGCAGCTGAGGAACATGGCAGAATCGTTCTGGAGGCTCTGGGACAAAGTGCCAAGGCCTTGAGTTGACATGGGATCTCTTGCAGATGGGTCACAATGCTTGTTTGTTACCAGGGAGAACTTAGAATGTGCTGGTTGCTAAGGTGCCATGCAGGATTCTCCTACCCTGAGGGTTTGGCACAGGTCGAAGAGCATGGTATTCTTCTGGGGACAGGGGATGTTCTGTCGTGTGGCTCAGAGACCACATGATGTGTCATAGATTGGTATTTCAGAACAGGCCCCTGAGGACAGATGCCTGAAAACCTAATGGGGTTCCATTGAGAGCCTACTGGCATTTTAGGTTCAATCGTCTATCTCACGATCATTGACTTGGCTATTTCCCTGGATGTAGGTGATAAGGGTGTTTCAGACTGCGCATTTCCATCCAGAGTGGCCGGCAATATTGGTGTGGGCTCAGGGGCCACACAGGTTTCTCCTAATCTGGAAGGTTTGGGCAAATCTGATATGCACAGTGTCCTTGGGGTTGGCAGCCAGAGTTCTGTGGTGTGGCTCCAGAGATCACATTCTGGTGGGCATGTGAGCCATGGTTTTGGGAGAGAAGTCTGCAAACACAAATACAAATTAGGGTGAGTGGCGAGGTGATCACAGGCCCAATGCGTAGACCTGGAGGGAAGCTCGTCATGAACTATAATTAGGGAGACTGGAAGGCAGTAGCACAGGCTTTTCTCTCTGGATTGTGTGTCCAGGATGGCCTTGGAATGCAGGTGTGGTCTCATGGGTCCATGGGAGTCTTTTCCTCTCTATGGATCCTGGTGGCTCTCCATAGTTTGGTGGCTTTTTCGGGGAAGGGGAGAATGATGTTTTCCACCTTATGGGTGCCCCAAAACAGGGATTCCAGAGACGGGCTCTGGTTCATGGCATCTGGGACAACACAACAAGTGCTAGGATTTGGGCTTAGGGGCATATTAGGCCTGCAATGCGGGTTCATGGTGGTGCAACAGAGAAGGATTGTTTGAAAGCATGCTCAGGCTGAGGGTCACAAGGCCTGTTTGCCTCCAGGGCATCCCTGAGGAGTTTGTGTGGTCTCACTGGACTTGTAAATGACTCCCCCTTTCAGGGTTGAACACCCATCCTAACAGCCAAGTTTCCTGATATGAAGAAGGAGGAGTTCTCTATTGTGCTTCAGGATGCCCCCTTATCAGGGATTCCAGCAAAGGTCTGGGGACAGGTGCCTGAATACCAAGGATGGGTAGAGATGAAATACTTGAGCCATGGCATTCCCAAATACTAGATGTGGGGCTCAAACTCTGGTGACTGACACTAGGTCTGGGCTCAGGCTCTGTCAGACACAGCACTAGTGGCCAGGGCAACCTATAAATCAGGGTCCCTCCGATATAGGGCCGAGCAGATTGATCCTCATGTGGGGTTTCTGGCCAGACTCACCAGGCACTTGTTTCTATCGGGAAGGCAGAATGCTGTGTTGTGTCTCCATAATTCGCTATCAAGAAGGCTTGGGGACCAGTCGGGTGAGGAAGGAATTGTAAACACAAGCTACAGTTCAATTCACTGCCAAGCGGAAGGCAGTTCCTGTGTCCAGCAGCTTTTTCGAGATATCCAGCACCTTAGTAAGGGAGGACGTCAGATATTTGCTCACACTGGAGTTTGTGTCTATGATGACTGACAAATGGAGGGGTGGCGTCAAGAAGCCATGTAGGGATTTTCACGTTGAGACTCATGAGCTGCTCCAAATAGCAAGGTTTCATTCTACTGGACAGGTGGAGTGTGGTTTATTTGCTCCAGGGTCCCCCATGTGGAAAGTTTGGGTAGCAGAGCTCTACCGCATGGATGCCTGGAATGTTCAACTTCATTGACCATTGCAACTGAAGAACATGGCAGCTTTATTCTGGTGTCTCTGTAGCAAAGTACCAAGTCCTTGATTTGACATGGAATCTCTTGCAGATGGGCCACACAGCTGGTTTGTTACCAGGTAGATCTTAGAATGTGCTGGTGGCTTAGTAGTTGTGCAGGAATCTACTACTCTGGGATTTTGCACAGATTGTAGGGCACGGTTTCCTTCTGGGGACAGGAGATGTTCTGTTGTGTGGCCCAGCCACCACATGTTGTATCATAAGTTCGCATTCTAGAACAGGCCTCTGAGGACACATGTCTGAAAACCGAATCAATGGTTCCAATGACGTCCTAGGGGCATGTTAGGTTCATTATTCTGACTCAGGACCATTGACTTGGCTGTGTTCCTGGATGTAGGAGATCAGGGTATTTCAGACTGTGCATTTGTGTTCAGAGCGGCCGCCGAAATTGGGGTAGGCCCAGAGGCCTTGTAGGTTTCTCCTAATCTAGACAGTTTGGGCAACTGTGATGGAAACAGTTTCCTTGTGGATGGCAGGGACAGTCCTGCAGTGTGGATCCAGAGACCCCATCCTGGAGGGCATGTGTGCCATGGTTTTGGTAGATAAGTCTGCAAACACAAATTCGAATTAGGGTGAGTGGCGAAGTGATCACAGGCCCAATGCATATACCTTGAGAGCAGCTCATCTGGAACTGTAATTAGGGTGAATGGAAGGCAGTAGCACAGGCTTTTCTCTCCGGATTGTGTGTCCAGGATGGCCTCGGAATGCAGGTGTGTTCTCATGGGTCCATGGGAGACATTGCCTCTCTATGGATCCTGGTGGCTCCTCATAATTTGGTGACATTTTTGGGGAAGGGATGAGTGCTGTTTTCCATCTGAAGGGTGCACCAAAACAAAAATTCCAGAGATGGTCTCTGGGTCTGGGCACCTCGAAAATCCCACCAAGTTTTATGATTTGAACCTACAGGCATACCAGGCCTGAAATGAGGGATCATTGTGGTGAATCTGAGAGGGATTTTTTGAAAGCATGCTCAGGGTGAGGGTCACAATGCCTGTTTGTGCCAAGGGTAGTCCTCAGGAGTGTGTGTGGTGTCATTGATGTTGTAACTGGCTCCCCCTTTGAGGGTAGAACACCCATCCCAAAAGCCAGGTTTATTGCCATGGGGAAAGAAGAGTTCTCTATTGTGCTTCAAGTTCCCTAATTGGCAGGGATCCCTGCCAAGGTCTGGGGACAGGTGCCTGAATATCAAGGATGGGTAGAGATGACATACTTGGGCCATGGCAATCCCAAATGCTAGATATGGGGCCTGCTCTCTAGTGGCTGAAACTCAGTCGAGCTCAGGCTCTGTCAGACACGGCACTAGTGGCCATGGCAGCCTATAAATCGGTGTTGACTCGAGGGCCGACCTGATTGATCCTCATGTGGGTTTTCAGGGCAGACTCACCAGGCATTTCTTCATTCGATGGGGAAGGCAGAATGCTGCATTGTGGCCCCAGATTTCCCTATCAAGAGGGCTTAGGGACCAGTCAGGTGAGGATGGAATTGTAAACACAAGCTATGGTTCAATTCAGTGCCAAGTGGAAGGCAGTTCCAATGTGCAGTGGTTTATTCAAGACATCCAGCACTGGGATAAGGGTGCATGTCAGATGTTTGCTTAGACTGGAGTTTGTGTCTATGATGACCGACCAATGGAGTGGTGGCATCAAGAGGCCATGGAGCAGTTTACACGCTGAGGCCTGTGAGTTGATCCAAACATAAGGTTTCCTTCTACTGGACAGGGGAGGTCTGGTTTGTTTACACCAGGTTCCCCCATGTGCAAAGTTTGGGTAGCATAGTACTCGCATGTGGATACTGGAAAGCACACCTACATTAACCATTGCACCTAAGGAACATGGCAGGTTCTTTCTGGTTGCTCTAGGGCAAAGTACCAAGGCCTGGATTCTAATGAAGTTGGGTCACAATGCAGTTTTGTTACCACGGAAATCTTACTATGTGCTGGTGGCTAAGGGGCCATGTTTGATTAGTCTATCCTGATGGTTTGACACCGGTCGAAGAACACGGTTTCTTTCTGGGTATCGGAGATGTTCTGTTGTGGGGCTCACGGACCAATTGTTGTATCATAAGTTGGTATTCCAGAACAGGCCTCTGAGGACAGATGCCTAAAAACTTCATCTAGGGTTCCAATGAAGTCCAAGGGGAATTTCAGGTTGAATCATCAGACTCAGGACCATTGACTTCGGTGTCTGCCTATATGTAGGCATCCAGGGTGTTTCTGACTGTGCCTTTGTGTACAGAGTGGCCTCCAATATTGGGGTGGGCTCTGGGGCCTTGCAGGTTTCTCCTAATCTTGAAGGTTTAGGCAAATTTGTGGGCACGGTTTCCGTGGGGGTGGCAGGCACAGTCCTGTGGTGTGGCTCCAGAGACTCCATCGTGGAGGGCATGTAAGCCATGGTTTTGGGAGAGAAGTCTGCAATCACAAACTCGGATTAGGTTGAGTTGCGAGGTGATCGTAGGCCCAATGCATAGACCTGGAGGGCAGATCGTCAGGAACTGTAAATCACATACTCGAAGGCACTAGCACTGGCTTTTGTATCTGGATTGTGTGTCCATGATAGCCTTGGAATGCAGGTGTGTTCTAATGTTTCCATGAGAGTATTTTCCTCTCTACGGATCCTGGAAGCTCCCAATAGTATGGTGGCTTTCTCGTTTGAATGGAAGAGTGCTGTTTTCAATCTTAGATGTTCCCCAAAAAGGGATTCCAGAGAAGGGCTGTGAGTCTGGGTGCTTGGAAAATCCCACCAGGATTAGGATTTGGGCCTAGGGGAGTACCAGACCTACAATGTGTGACTTGGAGGTACAACTGAGAGCGTTTTTTTGAAAGCATGCTAGTCTGAGTGTCACAATGCCTGATGTGATTAGGGCAGCCCTTATGAGTGGGAGTTGTCTCCTTGTCCATGCAGCTGGCTACCACTTTAATGTAGGACACCCATCCCAACTACCAGGATTCCTGCCATGGAAAAGGAAGAATTCTCTATTGTGCCTCAGGTTCCCCCATTAGCAGGTATTCTAGCAAATGTCTGGGGACAGATGCCTGAATACCAAGGATGGGTAGAGATGAGGGACCTGAGACATGGCCAGTCTCACATGCCTGACTCTGAGTAGCTGACATGAATTGAGCACTCAGGCTCTGTCAGAAACAGAACTAGTGGTCAGGGCTGAGTATGAATCAGGGATCCCTCAAGGGCTGAGCAGATTGATCCTCATGCAGAGTTTCTGGGCAGAATCACCATGCCCTTCTTCTTTCTAAGGGGAAGGCAAAAAGCTGTGTTGTGGCCCCAGAATTCCCTATCAAGCGGGCTTGGGGACCAGTAGGGTGAGGATGGAATTGTAAACTCAAGCTAAGGTTCAATTCAGTGCCAAGCAAAAGGCAGTTCCATTGTGCAGTGTCTGATTCCAGATATCCAGCACCTGAGTAAAGGTGAAAGTCAGACATTTCCTCATGCTGGAGTTTATGTCTATGATGACCGATGAATGGAGGGGTAGCGTCAAGAGGCCATGGAGGATTTCACATGCTGGGGCTTGTGAGATGCTTCAAACAGCAATGTTTCCTTCTACCACACAGGGGGAGACTGGTTTATTTGCTCCAGGGTCCCCCATGTGGAAAGTTTGGGTAGCATAGCACTCCCACGTGGATGCCTGAAAAGCACACCTCCATTAAAATTGCAGCTGAGAAACATGGCCAATTCGTTCTGGTGGCTCTTGGGCGAATTACCAAGGCCTGGAGTTGACATGAAGTCTCATGAAGATGGGTCATAATGCAGGTTTGTTACCATGGAGACCTTACAGTGTGCTGGTGGCTAAGGGACCATGTAGGATTCATCTACCCTGAGGGTTTGACACTGGTCAAAGGGCACGGTTTCCTTCTCGGACCAGAGATGTTCTGATGTGGGGCTAACGGACCAAATGTATCATAATTTGGTATTGCAAAACAGGCCTCTGAGGATAGATGCCTGAAAATTTAATCTAGGGTTCCAATAAAATCCTAACGGAATGTCAGGTTCAATCCTCTGACTCAGTATCATTGACTTCAAAGTCTGCCTAGATGTAGGTGATCAGGGTGTTCCAGACTGTGCATTTGTGTACAGAGTGGCAACCAGTATTGGGGTGGGCTCAGGGGCCTTGCAGGTTTCTCCTAATCTGGAAAGATAGGGCAATTTGATGGGCACAGTTTCCTTGGCAATGGTGGGCACAGTCCTGTGGTGTGGCTCCAAAGACCCCATGCTGGAGGGCATGAGAGCCATGGTTTTCGGAGGGAAGTCTGCAAACACAAATGCGGGTTAGGTTTAGTGGCGAAGTGATTGTAGGCCCAATGCATACTCCTGGAGGGAAGCTCCGTGTGAAATGTAAATCGCATGCCTCAAAGGAGGTAGCATAGGCTTTTTTATCTGGATTGTGTATCCACGATGGACTAAGAATGCAGGTGTGGTCTCAGGTGTCCATGGGTGATATTTCCTCTCAAGTATCCTGGCGGCTCCTTATAATGTGGTGGCTTTCTCAGAGAGGAAAGAGTTCTGTTTTCCATATTAAGGGTGTCCCATAACAGGGATTGCAGAGAAGTGCTCTGGCTCTGGGCACCTGGAAATACCCACCAAGGGTTATGATTTGGGCATAGGGGCTTACCAGGCCTCCAATGCAAGTCCTGGAGATACAACTGAGAGCGTTTGTTTGAAAGCATGCTCAGGCTGAGGGTCACTATGCAAGCTTTTGCATAGGGTGGCCCTCAGGAATGGGGGTGGTCTCAATGGCCATTCAGTAGGCTAACACTCTGAGTGTTGGACACCCTTCCGAACTTACAGGAATCCTGCCATGGGGAATGAGGATTTACCTATTGTGATTCAGGTTCCCTCATTGGTAGGGATTCCAGGAAAGGTCTGGGGACACATGCCTGAATACCAAGGATGGGTAAAGATGACGGCTCTGTTCCGTGGCCAGTCTAACATGCGGGATATGGGCCCCGCCTTCTAGGTGGCTGACACGAGGTCGGGGCTTAGGCTCTGTCAGACACAACACTAGGGGCCAGGGCTGTCTATAATTCAGGGTTCCCTCAAGGGACAAGTAGATTGATCATAATGTGGAGTTTCTGGGCAGACTCACCAGGCCCTTCTTCTTTCTATTGGGAAGGCAGAATGCTGTGTTGTGGCTGCAGAATTCCCTATCATGAGGGCTTGTGGACCAGTAGGGTGAGGATGGAATTGTAAACCCAAGCTATGAAAAAATTCAGTGACAAGCGAATGGCATTTCCAGTGTGCAGCGGCTGATTCAAATATCCAGCACCTGAGTAAGCGCAGACGTCAGATGTTTGCTCAAGCTGGAGTTTGTGTCTATAATGACCGACAAATGGAGAGGAGTTGAAAAGAGGTCATAGAGGATTTCCCACACTTGAGCTTGTGAGATGCTCCAAACAGCCAGGTTTCCTTCTACAGGACAGGGCAGTCAGATTTGTTTGCTCGAGAGTCCCCCATGTGGAAAGTTTGGGTAGCAGAGCACTCCCACATGGATGCCTGGAAAGCACACTTCCACTGAACATTGCAGCTGAGGAACATGGCAGGTTCTTTCTGAAGGCTCTGGGGTGAAGTACCAAGGCCTGTAGTTGACATGGAATCTCATGAAGATGGCTCACAATGCTGGCTTGTTACCAGTGAGATCTTAGAATCTGCTGGTGGCTACGGGCCAAGTAGGATTCATCTACCCTGAGGGTTTGACACAGTTCCAAGAGCACGGCTTCCATCTAAAGAAAGGAGATGTTCTGTTGTGGGGATCAGGGACCATATGTTGTATCTTAAGTTGGTACTCCAGAACAGGTCTCTGATTATAGATGCCTGAAAACCTAATCAGGGGTTACAATGAGGTCATAGGAGCATGTCAGGTTCAATCTTCTGACTGAGAAACACTGACTTGGGTATCTGCCTGGATTCAGGTGATCAGCGTATTTCAGACTGCACATTTGTGTCCAGAGGGGCCTCCAGTATTGGGGTGGGCTCAGGGGCCTTGCAGGTTTCTCCTTATCTCGAAGGTTTAGGCAAATGTGACGGACACATTTTCCTTGGGGATGGCAGGCACAGTCCTTTGGTGTGGCTCCAGAGACCCCATCCTGGAGGAAATATGAGCCATGGTTTCGGGATAGAAGTCTGTAAGCACAAACTCGGGTTAAGGTTAGCGGTGAGGTGATCGCAGGCCCAATGCATAGACCTGGAGGGCAGCTCGTCTGGAACTATAAATTAGTTGCCTTGAAGGTGGTAGCACAGGCTTGTGTATCTGGCTTTTGTGTCCAGGATGTCCTCGGAATACAGGTGTGGTCTCATGGATCCATGGGAGATTTTTCCTCTCAAGGATCCTAGCGGCTCCCTATACTATGGTGGCTTTCTTGGCGAAGGGGAGAGTGCTATTTTCCATCTTAGGGGTGTCCCAAAACAGGGATTCCAGAGACAGGCTGTGTTTCTGGGCCCCTGAAAAATCCCACCAGGTGTTAGGATTTGTGCTTAGGGGCATATCAGGCCTGCAAATTTGGATTCTGGAATGCAACTGAGAGTGTTTGTTTGAAAGCATGCTCATGTTGGGGGTCACAATGCCTGCTTGTGTCCAGGGCGGCCCTCATGAGTGGGCGGGTTATCATTGGCCATTCAGCTGGCTACCACTCTGAGGTCTGGAAACCCATCCCAAGAGCCATCATTCCTGCCACGGGGAAGGAGGATTTCCCTATTGTGCTTCTGGTTCCCCCATTGGCAGGGATTTCAGCAAATGTCTGGGGACAGATGCCTGAATCAAGAATGGGTAGAGATGACAGCCCTGGGACATGGCTGGTCTCACATTCTGGAGTTGGAGCCCAGTCTCTGGGTCCTGACACGAGGTCAGAGACGAGGTTCTGTCAGACTCAGCGCTAGTGGCCAGGTAAACCTATAAATGGGGTTCACTCGAGGGTCGAGTAGATTTATCCTCATGTAGGGTTTCTGGGCAGTCTCTCCAGGCTGTTTTTTCTTGCTATGGGGAAGGCAGAATGCTGTGTTGTGGCGTCAGAATTCCCTATCAAGAGAGCTTACTGAACACCAGGGTGAGGATGGAATTGCAAACCCAAGCTACTTTTTTTTTTCAAGATTTTATTTATTTGTCAGAGAGCGAGCGAGAGCAAGCACAGGCAGACAGAGTGGAAGGCAGAGTCAGACGGAGAAGCAGGCTCCCTGCGGAGCAAGGAGCCTGATGTGGGACTCGATCCCAGGACGCTGGGATCATGACCTGAGCCGAAGGCAGCTGTTTAACCAACTGAGCCACCCAGGCGTCCCGCCAAGCTACTTTTAAATTCAGTGCCAAGCATAAGGCAATTCCAGTGTGTAGCAGCTGATTCAAATATCCAGCACTTGAGTAAGTGCAGATGTCAGTTGATTGCTCACGCTGGAGTTAGTGTCTATGATGACCAACAAATGGATGGGTGGCCTCAAGAGGCCATGGAGGATTACCCACCCTCAGGCTTGAGATACTCCATACAGAAAAGATTCCTTTTACCATACAGGGGAGTCTGGTTTGTTTCCTCCAGGGTTCCCCATGTGGAAAGTTGGTATCAGAGCACTCCTGCTGGATGCCTGGAAAGTACACCTACATTGACCATGGCAGCAGAGGAACATGGCAGTTTCATTCTGGTGGCTCTGGGCCGAAGTACCAAGGGCTGGAGTTGTCATGGAGTCTCATGAAGATGGGTCACAATGCTGGCTTGTTACCAGTGAGATCTTAGAATCTGCTGGTGGCTACGGGCCAAGTAGGATTCATCTACCCTGAGGGTTTGACACAGTTCCAAGAGCACGGCTTCCATCTAAAGAAAGGAGATGTTCTGTTGTGGGGATCAGGGACCATATGTTGTATCTTAAGTTGGTACTCCAGAACAGGTCTCTGATTATAGATGCCTGAAAACCTAATCAGGGGTTACAATGAGGTCATAGGAGCATGTCAGGTTCAATCTTCTGACTGAGAAACACTGACTTGGGTATCTGCCTGGATTCAGGTGATCAGCGTATTTCAGACTGCACATTTGTGTCCAGAGGGGCCTCCAGTATTGGGGTGGGCTCAGGGGCCTTGCAGGTTTCTCCTTATCTCGAAGGTTTAGGCAAATGTGACGGACACATTTTCCTTGGGGATGGCAGGCACAGTCCTTTGGTGTGGCTCCAGAGACCCCATCCTGGAGGAAATATGAGCCATGGTTTCGGGATAGAAGTCTGTAAGCACAAACTCGGGTTAAGGTTAGCGGTGAGGTGATCGCAGGCCCAATGCATAGACCTGGAGGGCAGCTCGTCTGGAACTATAAATTAGTTGCCTTGAAGGTGGTAGCACAGGCTTGTGTATCTGGCTTTTGTGTCCAGGATGTCCTCGGAATACAGGTGTGGTCTCATGGATCCATGGGAGATTTTTCCTCTCAAGGATCCTAGCGGCTCCCTATACTATGGTGGCTTTCTTGGCGAAGGGGAGAGTGCTATTTTCCATCTTAGGGGTGTCCCAAAACAGGGATTCCAGAGACAGGCTGTGTTTCTGGGCCCCTGAAAAATCCCACCAGGTGTTAGGATTTGTGCTTAGGGGCATATCAGGCCTGCAAATTTGGATTCTGGAATGCAACTGAGAGTGTTTGTTTGAAAGCATGCTCATGTTGGGGGTCACAATGCCTGCTTGTGTCCAGGGCGGCCCTCATGAGTGGGCGGGTTATCATTGGCCATTCAGCTGGCTACCACTCTGAGGTCTGGAAACCCATCCCAAGAGCCATCATTCCTGCCACGGGGAAGGAGGATTTCCCTATTGTGCTTCTGGTTCCCCCATTGGCAGGGATTTCAGCAAATGTCTGGGGACAGATGCCTGAATCAAGAATGGGTAGAGATGACAGCCCTGGGACATGGCTGGTCTCACATTCTGGAGTTGGAGCCCAGTCTCTGGGTCCTGACACGAGGTCAGAGACGAGGTTCTGTCAGACTCAGCGCTAGTGGCCAGGTAAACCTATAAATGGGGTTCACTCGAGGGTCGAGTAGATTTATCCTCATGTAGGGTTTCTGGGCAGTCTCTCCAGGCTGTTTTTTCTTGCTATGGGGAAGGCAGAATGCTGTGTTGTGGCGTCAGAATTCCCTATCAAGAGAGCTTACTGAACACCAGGGTGAGGATGGAATTGCAAACCCAAGCTACTTTTTTTTTTCAAGATTTTATTTATTTGTCAGAGAGCGAGCGAGAGCAAGCACAGGCAGACAGAGTGGAAGGCAGAGTCAGACGGAGAAGCAGGCTCCCTGCGGAGCAAGGAGCCTGATGTGGGACTCGATCCCAGGACGCTGGGATCATGACCTGAGCCGAAGGCAGCTGTTTAACCAACTGAGCCACCCAGGCGTCCCGCCAAGCTACTTTTAAATTCAGTGCCAAGCATAAGGCAATTCCAGTGTGTAGCAGCTGATTCAAATATCCAGCACTTGAGTAAGTGCAGATGTCAGTTGATTGCTCACGCTGGAGTTAGTGTCTATGATGACCAACAAATGGATGGGTGGCCTCAAGAGGCCATGGAGGATTACCCACCCTCAGGCTTGAGATACTCCATACAGAAAAGATTCCTTTTACCATACAGGGGAGTCTGGTTTGTTTCCTCCAGGGTTCCCCATGTGGAAAGTTGGTATCAGAGCACTCCTGCTGGATGCCTGGAAAGTACACCTACATTGACCATGGCAGCAGAGGAACATGGCAGTTTCATTCTGGTGGCTCTGGGCCGAAGTACCAAGGGCTGGAGTTGTCATGGAGTCTCATGAAGATGGGTCACAATGCTGGTATGTTGTCAGGGAGGTCATAGAATGTGCTGGTTGCCAGGGGGCCTTGAAGGATTCATCTACCCAGAGTGTTTGACACAGGTCCAGAGCACAGCTTTCTTCTAAGGACAGGAGATGTTCTTTTGTGTGGCTCAGTGACCATATTGTATCATACATTGATATTCAGAACAGCCTTCTGAGTACAGATACCTGAAAACCTATTCTAGTGTTCCAGTGAATCCTAGGAGCATGTCAGGTTCAATCTTCTGTCTGAGGACCATTGACTTGGATATCAGCCTGGATGTAGGTGATATGGTGTGTCAGACTGTGCATTTGCGTCCAGAGTGGCCTCCAATATTGGGCTGGGCGTAGGGGCCTTGCAGGTTTCTCCTAATCTAGAGTGTTTGTTTAATATTGACAATCACAGTTTCCTTTGGGAAGACAGGTACAATCCCGTGGTGTGGCTCCAGTTATCACAAACTGGAGGGCATGTGAGCCATGGTTTTGGGAGGGAAGTCTGAAAACACAAACTTGGGTTAGGGTTAGTGGCAAGGTTATCACAGGCCCAATGCATAGACATGGATGGCAGCTCTTCAGGAACTGTTAATCGGGTGACTCAAAGGCAGAATCACAGGCTTTTTTCTCTGTATTGTGTGCAGGATGGCCTCAGAATGCAGTTGTGGCCTCATGGGTCCATGGGAGATTTTTCCTCTCTAAGGATCCTGGTGGCTCCCAATAGTTGGTGGCTTTTTCGGGGAAGGGAAGAGTGCTGTTTTTCATGTTAGGGGTGCCCCAAAATATGGATTCCAGAGACGGACTCTGGGTTTGGTCCCCTGGAAAATCCCACCAAGTGTTAAGATTTGGGCCTAGTGGCTTACCAGGCCTGCATGCAGGATCCTGGAGGTGCAACTGAGAGGTCTTGTTTGAAATCATTCTCAGGCTGAGGGTCACAATACTTGCTTATGCCCAGGTGGCCCTCATGAGTGGGCGTGGTCACATTGGCCATGCAGCTGGCTCCCACTTTGAGGGTTGGACAACCATCCCAACAGCCAGAATCCTGCCATGGGGAAAGAGGAGTTCTCTTTAGTGCGTCAGGTTCCCCCATTAGTGGGGATTCCAGCAAAGGTCTGGGGACAGAGGCCTGAATACCAAGGATGGGTAAAGATGATGGACATGGGCCATGGCCAGTATCAAATCGTGGATATGGGCCCCGATCACTGGTTGGCTGACACTAGGTCTTGGCTCAGGCTCTGTCAGACACAGCACTAGTGCCCAGGGCAGCCTATAAATTGGGGTTCCCTCAAGTGCCGAGCAGATTGATCCTCATGTATGGTTTCTGGGCAGACTCACCAGGCCCTTCTTGTTTGTAAGGGGAAGGCAGAATGCTGCTTTGTGGCTCTAGAATTCACTATCAAGAGGGCTTGTGGACCAGGAGGCTGAGGATGGAATTGTAAACCTAAGCTATGGTTACATTCTGTATCAAGCAAAAGGAATTTCCAGTGTGCAATGTTTGAATCCAATATTCAGCACTTGAGTGAGGGTGGATGTCAGATATTTGCTCATGCTGGAGTTTGTGTCTATGATGACACAAAAATGGAGGGGTGGCGTCAAGAGGTTATGGAGGATTTCCCAATCTGGTGTTTTTGAGATGCTCCAAACAGCAAGGTTTCCTTCTACCAGACAGGGGCAGTCTGATTTGTTTCCTCCATGGTTCCCCATGTCGAAAGATCGGATAACATAGATCTCCCACATGGGTGACTGGAAAGCACACCTTCATTGACCATGACAGCGAAGGAACATGGCATCTGGTGGCTTTGAGGCGAAGAAATAAAGACTGGATTGGACATGGAACCTCATGAAGATGGGTCAAAATGTTGGTTTGTTACCAGGGAGATCTTAGAATGTGCTGGTGGTTAATGGGCCATGCAGGATTCATCTAGCCTGAGGATTTGACACAGGCCCAAGAGCCCGGATTGCTTCTGGGGGCAGGAGATATTCTGTTGTGGGGCTCAGCGGCCATATGTTGTATCATAAATTGGTAATCCAGAACAGGTCTCTGAGGACAGAAGCCTGAAAACCTAATAAAGGGGTTTGAATGAGGCCCTAGGGGAATGTCATTCAATCTTCTGACTCAGGATCATTGACTCTGGTGTCTGACTGGATGCAGGTGATGAGGGTGTTTCAGACTGTGCATTTGTGTCCAGAGTGGCATCCAATACTAGGGTTGGCTCAGGTTCCTTGCAGGTTTCTCCTTATATGGGGTTTTTGGACAACTGTGATGGGCAGTTTCCTTGGGGATTGCAGGAACTGTCCTGTGGTGTGACTCCAGAGACCCCATCCTGGAGGACATGTGTGCCATGATTTTGAGAGAGAAGTCTGCAAACACAAACTTAGGTTAGGGTTAGTGGCAAGGTGATCATAGTCCCAATCCATAGACCAGGAGGGCAGCAAGACTGGAACTGTAAATCACGTAACTCAAAGGTGGTAGCACAGGTAATTGTATCTGGATTTAATTTCCAGAATGGCCTTTATTGCAGGTGTTGTCTCAAGGGTCCATGGGAGATTTCTCCTCTCAAGGATCCTGGCGGTTCTCAATTGTTTGTTGGATTTCTCCGGGAAGGGATGAGTACTGTTTTCCAGCTTAGGCGTGCCCCAAAACAGGCATTCCAGAGATGAGCTCTGGGTCTAAGTGCTTGGAAAATCCCACCAAGGGTTAATATTTAGGCCTAGGGCCATACCAGGCCTGCAATGCGGGATCCTGGAGGTGCAACTGAGAGCGTTTGTTTGAAAGTATGGTCAAGCTGAGGGTCCCAATGCCTGCTTGTGCCCCGGAGGCCATCAGGATTGGGCGATGTCTACTCAGCCATGCAGCCAGTTCCCATTCCTAGGGTTGGACACCCATCCAAAAGCCAGGATTCCTGCCATGGCGAAGGATGAATTCTCTATTGTGCTTCAGGTCCCCCCATTGGTAGGGATTCCAGCTAAGATCTAGGGGACAGATGCCTGAATACCAAGGATGGGTAGTAATGACAGCCCTGGGCCATGGCCGGTCTCACATGGTTAATGTGGGCCCCACCCTCGGGGTTGCTGACACGAGGTAGGGGCTCAGGCTCTGTCAGACACAGCACTAGTGGCTAGGACAAACTATAAATAGGGGTTCCCTCCTGGGCTGAGTATATTGATCTTCATGTGCAGTTTATGGGCAGACTCACCAGGTCCTTCTATCTATGAAGAAGGCAGAATGTTGCGTTGTGGCTCCAGAATTCCCTATCAAGAGATATGGCAGACCAGTAGGGTGAGGATGAAATTGTAGTCTGAAGCTAAGCTTAAATTCATTGCAAAGCGAAAGGCAGTTCCAGTGTGCAGCAGCTGATTCCAATATCAGCGCCTGAATATGGGCAGATGTCAGATGTTTGCTCAGGCTGGAGTTTGTGTCTATGATGACCAACAAATGGAGAGGTGGCGTCAAGAGGCCATGGAGGATTTCCCACCCTGGGGCTCAGGGGCCATAATTTGTATCATAAGTTGGTATTCCAGAAGAGGCCTCTGAGGACAAGTGCCTGAAAAGTTAATCCCTCTTCCAATGAGGTCCTAGGGCCATGTCAGGTTCAATTATCTGACTCAGGACCATTGATTTGGGTGTCTGCCTGGATGGAGGTGATCAGGGTGTTTCAGACTGTGCATTTGCATCCAGAGCAGCCTCCAATATTGGGATGTGCTCAGGAGCCTTCCAGGTTTCTCCTAATCAGGAGGGTTTGGGCAACTGTGATGGGCCCAGTTTCCTTGGGGATGGCAAGCACAGACTTGTGGTGTGACTCTAGGGGCCCCATCCTGGAGGACATGTGAGCAATGGTTTTTAGAGAGAGATCTGCAAACACAAACTCGGGATAAGGTTAATGGAGAGGTGTTCACAGCCCCAACTCAAAGATCTGGAGGGCAGCACGTCAGGAACTGTAAATCAGGTGACTCAAACCAGTAGCACAGTCTCTTGTATCTGGATAGCATATCCACGCTGGCCTCGGAATACAGGTGTGGACTCATGGGACCATGGGAGATTCTTCTTCTCAAGGATCCTGGGGGATCCCATTAGTTTGGTGGCTTTCTCAGGGAAGTGAAAAGTGCTGTTTTCCATCTTAGGGGTGCCTCAAAACAGGGATTCCAGTGACGGGCTCTGGGTATGTGCACATGGAACATCCCACGATGTGTTAGGATTTGGGCTTAAGGGCATATCAGGCCTGCAATGCAGGATCCTGGAGGTGCAACTAAGAGCATTTTTTTGAAGGCTTGATCAAGCTGAGGGTTACAATGGCTACTTGTGCCCAGGGCAGCCCTCATGAGTGGGCATTGTCTCCTTGGCCATGCAGCTGGCTCCCACTTTGAGGTTTGGACACCCATATCAACAGCCAGGATTCCTACCATGGGGAAGGAGGAGTTCTCTATTGTGCTTTAGGTTACCCCATTGGTAGGGATTACATAAAAGGTCTGGGGACAGGTGCCTGAATACCAAGGATGGGTAGAGATGATGGACTTGGGCCCTGGCCAATCTCACATGCTGGATATGGGCTCATATCTCTGGGTGCCTGAAACTAGGTCTTGGCTCAGGCTCTGTCAGACACAGTACTAGTACTAGTACTAGTACTAGTGCCCAGGACAGCCTATAAATCAAGGTTTCATCGAGTGCCAAGTAGATTGATCCTCATGTGGAGTTTCTGGGAAGATTCACCAGGCCCTATTTCTTTCTAGTGGGAATGCAGAATGTTGCCTTGTGGCTCCAAATTCCCTCTCTAGAGGGCTTGCAGACCAGGAGGCTGAGGATGGAATTCTAAACCCAAGCTATGGATAAATTCAGTGTCAAGTGAAACGCAGTTCCAATGTGCAGTGGTGGAAAAGAAAATGCAGAATCTAAATAACGGCAGATTTCAGATGTTTTCTCATGCTGGAATTTTTGTCTATGATGACTGACAAATGGAGGGGTTGTGTCAAGGGCCATGGAGGATTTCTCCTGCTGGTGCTTCTGACATGCTCCAAACAGAGGGTTCCCTTCTACTGGTCAGTGGCAGTCTAGTTTGTTTGCTCCAGGGTCCCACATGTGGAAAGAATCAGTAGAAGAGCATTCCCACATGGATGCCTGGAAAGCACACCTCCACTGACCATATCAGGTGAGGAACATGGCAGGTTCATTCTGGTGGCTCTGGGGCGAATTACCAAGGACTTGAAATGACATGGAATCTCATGAAGATGGATCACAATGCTGTTTGTTTGTTACCAGAGAGATCTTAGAATGTGCTGGGGGCTAAGGGGCTGTGCATAATTCATATACCCCGACCCTTGACACAAGTTGAAGAGCACGAATTCCATCTGGGGACAGGAGATATTCTATTGTGGTGTTCAGGGACCAATCTTCTGACTCAGGACCATTGACTTGGGTGTCTTCCTGGATGGAGGTGATCAGGGTGTTGCACACTGTGCATTTGTGTCCAGAGTGGCCTCCAATATTGGACTGGGCTTAAGGGACTTGCAGGTCTCTCCTAATCTGGAGGGTTTGGGCAACTGTGATGGACACAGTTTCATTGGGGATAGCAGGATCTTTCCTGTGGTGTGGCTACAGAGACCCATCATAGAGGGCATGTGAGCCATGGTTTTGGGAAAGAAGTCTGCAAACACAAACTTGGGGTAGGGTTAATGGCGAGGTGATCACAGGGCCAATGCGTAGGTCTGTAGGGCAGCTCGTCTGGAACTGTAAACCAGGTGATTCGAAGGTGGTAGCACAGTCCCTTGTATCTGGATTGTGTGTCCCGGATGGCCTCGGAATGAAGGTGTGGTCTTATGGAGCCCTGGGAGATTATTTCTCTCTACGCATCCTGGCAGCTCCTAATAGTTTTCTCAGGGGAGGGAAGAGTGCTGTTTTCCATCATAGGGGTGCTTCAAAACAGAGGTTCCAGAGACGGGCTCTGGTTATGTTGGCATGGAAAATCCCACGAAGTGTTAGGATTTGGTCCTAAGGGCATACCAGGCCTGCGATGCGGGACCCTGCAGAAACAACTGAGAGCATTTGTTTGAATGCATGCTAAGGTTGAGGGACACAATGCCTGCTTTGGCCCAGGCGGCCCTTATGATTGGGCGTTGTCTCATTGGCCATGCACCTGGTTCTAATTCTGAGGGTTGGGCACCCATAGCAACAGCCAGGCTTCCTGCCATGGGGAAGGAGGAGTTCTCAATTGTGCTTCAGGTTCCCCCACTGGTAGGGATTCCAGCAAAGATCTGGGATAGTTGCCGGAATATCAAGGATGGGTAGAGATGACTGGGCCATGGCCAGTCCCACATGCTGGATAAGGGCCCAACACTCTGGGTGGCTGGCACGAGGTTGGGGCTCAGGCTCTCTCAGACACAGCGCTAGTGGCCAGCGCAAAGTATAAATCGGGGTTCCCTCGAGGGCCAAGTAGATTGATCTTCATGGGGAGTTTCTGGGCAGACTCACCAGGCCCTTCTTCTTTCTATGGGGAAGGCAGAATGTTGCGTTTTGTCTCCCTAATTCCCTCTCAAGAGGACTTGCAGTCCAGTAGGGTGAGGATGGAATTGTAAACCCAAACTATGCAAGAATACAGTGTCAAGTGAAAGGTATTTCCAGTGTGCGTGACTGATTCGAATATCCAGCACCTGAGTAAGAGCAGATGTCAGATGTTTGCTCATGCTGGAATTTGTGTCTATGATGACTAACAAATGGAGGGTTGGCATCAAGAGAATGTGGAGGACTTCCCAGGCTGGGGCTTGTGAGATGCTCCAAACAACCAAGGTTTCCTTCAACCTGACAGGAGTAGTCTTATTTGTTTGCTCTAGGGTTCCCTATGTGGAATTTTTGTGTAGCAGAGAACTACCTCTTGGATGCCTAGAAAGCACACGTCCATTGACCTTTGTACCTGAGGAACATGGCAGATTCGTTTCATGGCTCTTGGGCAAAGTACCAACACCTTGAGTTGGCATCAAGTCTCAGGAAGTTGGGTCACAATGCTGGTTTGTTACCAGGGAGATCATAGAAGGTGCTGGGGCTAATGGGTCATGCAGGATCCATCTACCCTGAAAGTTGGACATAGATCCAAGAGCACATTTTCCTTCTGGAGACAGGAGATGTTCTGTTGTGGGAATCAGGGACCACATGTTGTATCATAACTTGGTATTCCAGAAGAGGACTCTGAGAACAGATGTCTGAAGACCCAATCTAGGGTTCCAGTGAAGTCCTAGGGGCATGTCAGGTTCAATCATCTGACTCAGAACCATTGACTTGGCTTTCTGCCTCGATGGAGGTGCTCAGGGTGTTTCAGACTGCACGTTTGCATCCAGAGCAACCTCCAATATTGGGGTGGGTTCAGGGGCCTGGCAGGTTTCTCCTAATCTGGAGGGTTTGGACAACCTGATGGGCACAGTTTTCTTGGGGAAGGCAGGAACTTTCCTGTGATGTGGCTTGAGGGACCACATCCTGGTGGGCATGTAAGCCATGGTTTTGGGAGAGAAGTCGGCAAACACAAACTGGCGTTAGGGTTAGTGTCGAGATGATCACAGGCCCAATGCATAGACATGGAGGGCAGCTCGTCAGGAAATGTAAATAGGATGACTCGAAGGCGGTAGCAAAGACTTTTCTCGCTGGATTGTGTGGACAGGATGGCCTCGGAATGCAGGTTTGTTTTCATGGGTCCATGGGAGATTTTTTCTCTCTAAGGATCCTGGCGGCTCCCAATAGTTTGGTGCCTTTCTCAGGGAAGGGAAGAGTGCTGTTTTCCATCTTAAGGGTGCCCCAAACAGGGATTCTGAGACGGACTCTGGGTCTGGGCACCTGGAAAATCCCACCAAGGGTTAGGATTTGGGCCTAGGGGCATACCAGGCCTGCAATGCTGGTACTGGAGGAGCAACTGAGAGTGTTTGTTTGAAAACATGCTCAGGCTGAGGATCACCATGCCTGCCTGTGCCCATGTCGGCCCTCAGGAGTGGGCATGGTCTCCTTGGCCATGCAGCTGGCTCCCACGCTGAGGGTTGGACAACCAATATTCCTGCCATGGGGAAGGAGGTGTTCTCTATTGTGTTTCAGGTTCGCCATTGGCAGGAATTCCAGCAAAGTTTGGGGGACAGATGACTGGATACCAAGGATGGGTACAGATGATGGCCCAGGGCCATGGCCGATCTCTCATGCTAAATATGGGCCCTCAACTCTGGGTGGCTGACACGAGGTCGTCGGGGCTTAGACTCTGTCAGACACAGCACTAGTGGTCAGGGAAATCTATTAATCAGGGTTGCCTCGTGGTCTGAGTAGATTGATCCTCATGTGAGGTTTCTGGGCAGACTCAACAGGTCCTTCTTCTTTCTATGTGGAAGGCAGAATACTGCGTTGTGGCTCCAGAATTCCCTATCAAGAGATATTGTGGACCAGTGTGGTGAGGATAGAATAGTAATACAAAGCTATGGTTAAGTTCAGTGAAAAGCAAAAGGCAGTTCCAGTGTGCAGCTGCCGTTTCGAATATCCAGCACCTGAGTAAGGGTGGATGTCAGATGTTTGCTCACACTGGAGTTTGTGTCTGTGATTACCCACAAATGGAAGGGTGGCGTCAAGAGGCCATGGAGGATTTCCCATGCTGGGGCTTGTGAGATGCTCCAAATAGCAAAGTTTCTTTTTACCGGACAGGAGAAGTCTGGTTTGTTTTCTCTGGTTTCTCCATGTGGAAAGTTTTGTAGCAGAGAACCCCACAGGGATGCCTGGAAATCACCCCTCTATTGACCATTGCACCTGAGGAACATGGCAGGTGCATTCTGGTGGCTCTGGGGCAATATATCGAGACCTTGAGTTGACATGGAGTCTCATGAAGATGGGGCACAATGATGGTTTGTTACCAGGAATATCATAGAATGTGCTGGTTGCTAAGGGGCCATTCAGGATCCAAATACCCTAAGGGTATGACACAATTCCAGGAGCATGGCTTCCTTTTTGGGGAGGACATATTCTGTTCTGTGGCTCAGGGACTATATATTTTATCATAAGTTGATATTCCAGAGCAGGCCTCTGATGACAGATACCTGTAAACCTAATCTAGTGTGCCAATGAAGTCCTCGGGGCATGTCAGGTTCAATCTTCTGACTCAGGAGCATTGACTTGGGTGTCTGCCTGTATGGAGGTGATCAGGGTGTCTCAGACTGTGCATTTGTGCCCAGAGCGGCCTCCATTATTTGGCTGCGCTCAGGGGCCTTGTAGGTTTCTCCTAATCTAAAGGTATCGGGCAAAAGTGATGGGCACAGATTCCTTGAGGATCTCATGCACAGTCTTGTGGTGTGGCTTCAGATGCCAGAACCTGGAGGTCATGTGAGCCATGGTTTTAGGAAGGAAGTCTGCAAACACAAACTCAGTTTAGGTTAATGGCAAGGTGATTGCAGGCCCAATGCATAGACCTGGAAGGCAGCTCGTCAGGAACTGTAAATCCGATGACTCAAAGGTGATAGCACATGATATGTATCTGGATTGTATGTCCAGGATGGCCTCGGAATGCAGGTGTGTTCTCATGGGTCTATGGCAGATTTTTCCACTCAAGGATCCTGGTGGCTACCAAGAGTTTGGTGACTATCTCGGGGAAGGGAAGAGTGCTGTTTTCCATCTTAAGGGTCCCCCAAAATAGGGATTCCAGAGATGGGCTCTGTGTCTGGGCCCCTGTAAAATCCCACCAGGGTTAGGATTTGGGCCTAGGTGTGTACTAGGCCTGCAATTCGGGGTCCCAGAGATGCAATTGAGAGCGTTTGGTTGAAAGCATGCTCAGGCTGAGGTCACAATGCCTGCTTGTGCCCGGGTAAGCCATCATGAGTGCACATGGTCTCCTTGGCCATGGAGCTGCCTTCCACTTTGAGGGTTGAGCAACTATCCCAACTGTCAGAATACCTTCCATGGGGAAGGAGGAGTTCTCTATTGTGCTACAGGTTTCCCCAATGGCAAGGATTTCAGCAAAGGTGTGGGTACAGATGCCTGAATACCAAGAATAGAAGAGAAGACAGACTTGGGCCATAGCTGGTCTCACATGCTGTATATGGGCCCTGATCTCTCAGTGGCTGACACTAGGTCCTGGCTCCGGCTATGTCAGACACAGCACTAGTGCCCAGGGCAGCCTATGAATCAGGGTTCCGTCTAGCACCGAGAAGATTGACCATCATATGGAGTTTCTGGGCAGACTCTCCAGGCCCTTTTTCTTTCTATGGGGAAGGCAGAATATTGTGTTGTAGCTCCAGAATTCCCTCACAATAGGGCTTGTGGACCAGTAGGCTGAGGATGGAATTGTAAACCCAAGCTATGGCTTAATTCAGTCAAACTAAAGGCAGTTCCAGTGTGCAGCGATCGAATTGAAATCCAGCACCTGAGTAAGGGCGGATGTCAGATGTTTGCTCATGCTGGAGTTTGTGTCTATGATGACTGACAAATGGAGTGGTGGCTTCAAGAGGAAATGGAGGATTTCCCACGCTGGGGCTTGTGAGATGCTCCAAACAGAAGGTTTCCTTCTACCGGACAGGGGCATTCTGTTTTTTTTGTCTCAAGGGTCCCCGCCAATTGCAAAGTTTGTGTAGCAGAGCACCCCCGTATGGTTGCCTGGAAACCACACCTCCACTAACCATTGCAGCTTAGGAACATGGCAAGTTCATTCTGGTGGCTCTGGGGCGAAGTACTAAGGGCTTATTTCTACATGGAATGTCATGAATATGGGTAACAATGCTGTTTTGTTACCTGGGAATTCTTAGCCTGTCATCTGTACACATCCTTGGTATTAAGGCAACTTTCCACAGACCTTTCCTGTAACCCTGCCAATGGGGGAACCTGAAGCACAATAGAGAACTCCTCTTTCCATTGCAGGAAGCCTGGCTGTTGCAATGGGTGTCCAACCCTCAAAGTGGGATCCAGCTATATGGCCAATGAGACTACGCCCTCTCATGAGGGCCCCCCTGGGCACAAAGAGGCATGATGACCCTCAGCCTGAGCATGCTTTCAAACAAGCCCTCTCTGTTACACCATTAGGATCCTGCATTGCAGGCCTGGAATGCCCCTAGGCCCAAATCCTAACACTTGGTGGGATATCCGGGCACCCAGACCCAGAGCCCGTCTCTGGAATCCCTGTTTTGGCATAAGCCTAAGTTGGAAAACAGCATTCTTCCCTGTTTTGGAGCACCCCTAAGATGGAAAAGAGCACTCTTTTCTTCTCTGAAAAACCACCAATCTATGGGGATCCACCAGGATCCTTAGAGAGGAAAAGTCTCCCATTGAACCATGAGACCACGTCTACATTCAGAGCCCATCCTGGACACACAATCCAGATAGAAAAGCCTGTGCTACCAGCTTTCAGTCACCCTAATTACAGTTCCTGACGTGATGCCTTCTAGGTCTATGCATTGGACCTGCCATCACCTTGCCACTATCCCTGACCCAAATTTGTGTTTGCAGACTTCCCTCCCAAAACCATGGCTCTCATATCCTCAAGGAGGTGGTCTCTGAAGCCTTACCACAGGACTGGGCCTGCCATCCCCAAGGAAACTGTGCCCATCACAGTTCCCCAAAGCCTCCAAGTTAGGAGAAACCTGCAAGGCCCCTGAGCCCACCCCAATAGTGGAAGTGGCTCTGGATGCAAATGCACAGTCTGAAACACCCTGATCACCTACATCCAGTCAGACAACCATATCAATGGTCCTTAGTAAGAAAATTGAACCTGATGGGCACCAAGGACATCATTGGATCTCTAGATTAGGTTGCCAGCATCAATCCTCAGAGGCCTGTTCTTGAATACCAAGTCAGGATACAACATATGTACCCTGAGCCACAAAACAGAACATCTCCTCTCCCAAGATGGAAACTGTGCACATCGACCTGTGCCAAACCCTCAGCGTGGCCCATAGCCACCAATACATTCTAAGAACTCCCTTGTAACAAACCAGTTTTGGGACACATCTGTAAGAGATTCCAAGTCAACTCAAGGCCTTGGTACTTGGCACCAGAACCACCAAAACGAACCTGTCATGTTCCTCAGCTGCAATGGTCATTGGACGTGTGCTTTCCAGTCATCCATGCGGGAGGGCTCTGCTACGCAAACTTCCACTTGAGGGACCCTGGAGGAAAAAAAAACAGACTCCTCCTGTCCATTAGAAGGAAACCTTGTTGTTTGGAGCATCTCACAATCTTAAGCGTGGGTAATCCTCCATTGCCTCCTGAAGCCACCCCTCCATTAGTCATCATCCTAGACACAAACTCAAGTGTGAGCAAATATCTGACATCTGCCCTTACTCAGGTGCTGGATATCTCGTATAAGCTGCTGCACATTGAAACTGACTTCCGCTTGGCACTCAATTTAAGCATAGCTGGTGTTTACAATTGCATTCTCACCCTATTTGTCCCCAAACCCTCTTGATAGGGAATTCTGGATCCATAAGGCAGCACAGAAAGAAGTGCTTCGTGAGTCGGGCCAGAAACCCTACATGAGGATCAATTTACTCGGCCCTGGAGAGAACCCCAATATATAGACTTCTCTGGCCACTAGTGCTGTGTCTGACACAGCCTGAGCCCAGACCTCGTGTCAGCCACCCAGAGAGCGGGGCCCATATCCAGCATGTGAGAACGGCCATGGCCCAAATCTGTCATCTCTATGCATCCTTGGTATTCAGGCATCTGTCCCCAGACCTTTGCTGTAATCCCTGCCTATGGGGGAACATGAAGCACAATAGATATTTCCTCCTTCCCCATGGCTGGAAACCTGGCCATTGGAATGTGTGTCCATCCCTCAGTGTGGGAGCCAGAAAATGGACAATGGGACCACGCCCACTCCTGAGGGCCACCCTGGGCACAAACAGGCATTGTAATGCTCAGCCTGAGCATGTTTCCAAACAAGCCCTCTCAGTTGCACCACCAAGATCCTGCATTGCAGGCCTGGTCTGCCCATAAGCCCAAATCCCAACCCTTGGTGGGATTTTCCAGGCGCCTAGACCCAGAGCCCATCTCTGGAATCTCTGTTTTGGGGCACACCTAAGATCGAAAATAGCAGTCTTCCCATACCAAAAAGTCATCAAAATATTGGGAGCCGCCTGTATCCTTAGAGGAAAAAACTCCCATGGACCCATGAGGCCACAGCTACATTCTGACGTCACCCTAGACACACAATCCAGATATAAAAGCCTGTGCTTCCGCCTTCGGGTCATTCCAGTTACTGTTCCTGACGAGTAGCCTTCCAGGTCTACACATTGCCCTGCGATAACCTAGCCACTAAACCTAACCCAAGTTTGTGTTTGCAGACTTCCCTCCCAGAACCATGGCTCACATGCCCTCCAGGGTGGAGTCTCTGGAGCCACACCACAGGACTGTGCTTGCCATCCCCATGGAAATTGTGCATGTCAGTTAACCAAACCCTCCAGAGTTGGTTGAAACATTCAAGGCCCCTGTGGCCACCCCAATATTGGAGGTTACTCTGGACATAAGTGCACAGTCTGAAACTCCCTGATCACCTACATTCTGGCAGACACCCAAGTCAACTGTCCTAAGTCTGAAGATTGAACCTCTCATGCCCCTGGGACTCATTGGAACCCTAGATTAGGTTGTCGGGCATCTGTCTTCAGAGGCCTGTTCTTGAATAGGAACTTATGTTACGGCATGTGGTCCCTGAGCCACAAAACACTACATCTCCTGTCCCCAGAAGGTAACCGTGCTCTTCGACCTGTGTTAAACCCTCAGGGTAGGAGAATCCAGCAGGCACCTTAGCCACCCACACATTCTAAGATCTACCTGGTAAAAAAAAACCAGCATTGTAACCCATCTTCAAGAGATTCCATGTCAACTCAAGACCTTGGTGCTTCGCCCCAGAAGCACCGTAAAGAACCTGCATGTTCCTCAGCTGCATTGGTCAATGGAGGTGTGCTTTCCAGGCATCCATGTGTAAAGGCTCTGCTACCCATACTTTTCACATGGGGGGCCCTGCAGAAAACATACCAGACTCTAACTGTCCAGTAGAAAAAACAACCTTGCTGTTTGGAGCATCTCACATGCATCAGCCTCTTGATGCCACTCCTCCATTCGGTCATCAGAGACACAAACTCCAGTGTGCGTAAACATCTGAAATCCACCTTTACTCAGGTGCTGGATATTTCATTTGTTGGCCACGATAGATACAAACTCTATCATGAGCAGACATCTGACCCTCGCCTGTACTCAGATGCTGGAGATCTCGAAAAAAACCACTGCACATTGGAACGGCCATGTTCTCGGCACTGAGATTAAGCATAGATTGTGTTTTCTGCCTTCTGTTCTCACACTCCTCGCCTTCAAGTCCCCCATATTGGGAATTTGGGAGCCACAATGCAGCCTTCTGCCTGCCCACCAGAAAAAAGAGGTGCCCTATGGGTCTGCGTGAAACTCCATATAAGGTTCCACCAGCACAGCCCTCTATAGCACCACAATATCATAGGCCACCTTGTGAACTAATGCTTTGTCTGACACAGCTCGAGCCCCGACCTCCTGGTAGCCACCTAGATAGCGGGACCCATATCTGGCAGGTGTGACCTGCCTTGACCTGAGTCCTTCATCTCAAACCAACCTGGTTATTCACGTACCAGTCCCAGAACATAGCTCAAATTACTGTGCATGGGGTAATCTGAAGCACAAAAGAGTACTCCTCCTTCCTCATAGAAGGAAAATTAAATGTTGATATGGTGGTCCAACCCTCATATTGGGATCCAGGTGCATGGAACAAGAGCCAATGCCCACTCAGGATGGGCATCTGGGCACAAACAGGCATTGTGACCCTTACCCTGAAACCCATTTCCAACAAGTCTCCATGGGATCTGAAACAAAGCCCCACAGAGCCAGGCAGTCAAGCCTCTAGGCCCAAATACTAAGCCTTTGTAGGGTTATCCAGGCACAGGGACTTATAACCCATCTCTGGAATCCCTGTGTTGATGGGAACCGTGAAACAGTAAACCACGCTCTCTCCTTCTCAGTGAGACACCAAACTCTTGGGTGCTGGGCAGAATCCCCAGAGAGGTAGAATATTCCATGGACACATGAGGACACCCCACCATTCCAAGGCCATCCTAGACACAATCCAGACAGAAAAGCCTTTGCTCCTGCCTCCCAGCCACACGAATTTCAAATCCTGAGGAGCTGCCCTCAGCGTCTGCAGATCGGGGCTGCCATCACCTCCCTCCTAATTGATACACAATTTTGTGTCTGAAGACTTTGGTCCCAGAGCCCTTAACCACATTCCCTGCAGGATGGGGCTGACAGAACCACACTACATCACTGGGCCTGATCTCTGGATGAAATTCTGCCGTCTCAGTTGCACAAACCCTCCAGATTAGGAAAAGCCTGCAAGGCCCCTGAGCCCACCCCAATTTCATAGGCCACTCTGGAAAAAATGCACAGTCTGACACAGCCTGAGCATCTACCTCCAGGAAGACTCACAGGTCAAAGTCCCTAAGTCCGAAGGTTGAGGATGACATGCCTCTACAACCTCATAAGAACCCTAGCCTAGATATTCAGGCCTCTGTGCCCAGAGGCCTGGTCTTGAAATCCAACATATGATCCGACATGTGGTCCCTGAGCCATACAAGAGAACCCCTCCTGTCCCGAGAAGGGAACCTGGCTCCTGGGAACTGGGTCTAACCCTCAGGTAGGAGAATCCTGCATGGCCACAGACCCACAACCACATTCTTTTTTTTTATATAGATTTTATTTATTTATTTGACAGAGAGAGATCACAAGTAGGCATAGAGGAAGGCAGAGAGAGAGAGAGAGGAACAAGCAGGCTCCCTGCTGAGCAGAGAGCCCGATGCGGGACTCAATCCCAGGACCCTGAGATCATGACCTGAGCCGAAGGCAGCAGCTTAGCCCATTGAGCCACCCAGGCACCCTCACCACCACATTCTAAGGTCTCCCTGGACACCAAGCAGCATTGTGACTCATTAGACTGAGAACATCCGTCAACTTAGATCACTTGGAAATTTGAACAAAAACCAGCAGATCAAGCCTGCAATGTTCCTCAGCTGCAATGGTCATGCAAGGAAGACTTCCCAGGCCCCCATTCAGAGACCTCTGCTGTCGAATCTGTCTATAAGGGGGACCCTGGAGCCTTGTAAGCGGACTTCCCCTGTCCCACAGTAGGACACCTTGCTGTTTGGAGCAGCTCACAAGGTCCTGCTTGGGAAAATCTCCAAGAATTCTTGAGGCCACCCCACAATTCGTTGACCATCATGGATGCAAACCCAGCGTGAGCAGACATCTGACCCTCGCCCATACTCAGGTGCTGGAAATCTCGAAACAACCACTGCACAATGGAATGGTCCTGTGGTCGGCACTGAGCTTATTCCTGGCTTGTGTTTTCAGACTTCTGTCTTCACACTCCTCGCCTACAAGCCCTCCATATTGGGAATTCTGAAGCCACAGTGCAGCTTTCTGCCTGCCCACCACAAAGAAGAAGTGCCCTATGGGTCTTCGCAGAAACCCACATGAGGATCCTCCTGCACGGCCCTCAATGGCACCCCAATATAATAGACCGACCTCTGCATAAATTGTCTGTCTGACGCCGCCTGATCCCCGACCTCCTGTCAGCCACCCAGATAGTGGGCCCCATATCCTCCAGGTGGGTCCAACCTTGGCCCGAGGCCATCATCTTGAAGCAACCTGGATATTCAGGTACCTGTCCCAGACTTAGCTCAAATTCCTGCCCATAGGGGACTCG